>NC_074679.1:17116429-17716429 GCF_029448725.1 Salvelinus fontinalis | reverse complement strand
AAAACCATATATTACACCCCATAACCCCTTTACCAAATAAACACCCAAAACCAACAAAACATAAACATTACCCATGTCACACCCTGACCTAACTAAAATAATAAAGAAAACCAATAATACTAAGGCCAGGGTGTGACATAACCCCCCCCTTGAGGCGCGAACTCCGGGCGCACCATACACAGTCTAGGGGAGGGTCTGGGTGGGCTTCCATCCACGGTGGCGGCTCCGGCTCTGGTCGCGGTCCCCACGTCACCACAGTACCTAAACACCTCCTAGGCTTCCACCAAACGACCCCCCTCCACCTTAACCCCATTGCATTCAGGGGCAGTTCCGGACTAAGAGGCAGTACCAGGGTAAGAGGCAGTACCAGGGTCAGGGGCAGTACTAGGGTCAGGGACAGTACCAGGGTCAGGGGCAGTACCAGGGTAAGGGGCAGCACCAGGGTAAGGGGCAGCACCAGGGTAAGGGGCAGCTCCAGGGGAAGGGGCAGCTCCAGGGTAAGGGGCAGCTCCGGACTGAGGAATGGCAGCTCCGGACTGAGGGACTGCAGCTCCGGACTGAGGGACTGCAGCTCCGGACTGAGGGACGGCCCATGGCTGGCTGACAGATCTGGCTGCTCATGGCTGGCTAACGGATCTGGCTGCTCATGGCTGGCTAACTGATCTGGCTGCTCATGGCTGGCTGACTGATCTGGCTGCTCATGGCTGGCTGACGGATCTGGCTGCTCATGGCTGGCTGACGGATCTGGCTGCTCATGGCTAGCTGACGGATCTGGCTGCTCATGGCTAGCTGACGGATCTGGCTGCTCATGGCTAGCTGACGGATCTGGCTGCTCATGGCTAGCTGACGGATCTGGCTGCTCATGGCTAGCTGACGGATCTGGCTGCTCATGGCTAACTGACGGATCTGGCTGCTCATGGCTAGCTGACGGATCTGGCTGCTCATGGCTGGCTGACGGATCTGGCTGCTCATGGCTGGCTGACTGATCTGGCTGCTCATGGCTGGCTGACTGATCTGGCTGCTCCTGTCTGGTTGGCGGCTCTGGCAGATCCTGTCTGGTTGGCGGCTCTGGCAGATCCTGTCTGGTTGGCGGCTCTGGCAGATCCTGTCTGACGGACGGCTCTAGCGGCTCCTGTCTGGCTGGCGGCTCTAGCGGCTCCTGTCTGGCGGACGGCTCAGTGGGCTCATGGCAGACGGGCGGCTTTGCAGGCTCATGGCAGACGGGCGGCTTTGCAGGCTCATTGCAGACGGATGGCTCAGATGGCGCTGGGGAGACGGATGGCTCAGATGGCGCTGGGGAGACGGATGGCTCAGATGGCGCTTGGCAGACGGGCAGTTCAGTCATTGCAGTGCAGACGGCAGACTCCTGCCGGCTGAGGCGCACTGTAGGCCTGGTGCGTGGTGCCGGGACTGGTGGCACCGGGCTGGGGACACGCATCTCAGGGCTAGTGCGGGGAGCAGCAACAGGACGCACAGGACTCTGGGGACACACAGGAGGCTTGGTGCGTGGTTTAGACACTGGTGGTAAAGGGCTGGAGACACGCACCATATAGCTAGTGCGTGGAGGAGGCACTGGTGGTACTGGATTGGGGCGGGGAGGTGGCGCCGGAAATACCGGACCGTGCAGGCGTACTGGCTCCCTTGAACGCCGAGCCTGCCCAACCTTACCTGGTTGTATGCTCCCCGTCGCCTGACCAGTGCGGGGAGGTGGAATGACCCGCACCGGCCTATGTAGGCGAACCGGGGACACCATGCGTAAGGCTGGTGCCATGTACGCCGGCCCGAGGAGACGCACTGGTGACCAGATGCGTTGGGCCGGCTTCATGACATATGGCTCAACGCTCAGTCTAGCCCGGCCGATACGTGGAGCTGCAATGTACCGAACCGGGCTATGCACGCGTACAGGAGACACCGTGCGCTCTACTGCGTAACACGGTGTCTGCCCGTACTCTCGCTCTCCACGGTAAGTACAGGGAGTAGGCGCAGGTTTCCTACCTGACTTCGCCACACTCCCTTTAAGGCCCCCCCCAAGAAATTTTTGGGTTGTACTCACGGGCTTCCAGCCTTGTCTCCGTGCTGCCTCCTCATATCGCCTCCTCTCGGCTTTCGCTGCCTCCAGCTCTTCACGAGGGAGGCGATATTCTCCAGGTTGATCCCAAGGCCCCTTACCATCCAGTATCTCCTCCCATGTCCAGAAATCCTTTGTGGGTAGGTCCTGTTGCCGCCTTCCATGCCGCTTGGTCCTATGGTGGGTAATTCTGTCACGATCGTGTGGCGGATTGACAGACCAAAATGCAGCAGTTGGAAAATAAGCCATCTTCTTTTATTTAACAACACGAAGATGAACACGACACGAAACACTATAACAAAAACTATACAAAACAAGAAAACGACCGTGAAGCTACAAACGTTGTGCACATACAAACAGGCTACAAACGTTCTTACATAGACAATTACCCACACCCAATGAGAGCCTATGGCTACCCTAAATAAGGCTCCCAATCAGAGACAACCGAAATCAGCTGTCTCTAATTGGGAACTCATTCAGGTAACCATAGACTCTTCCAGATCACTCACCAACATAAACAACTCTAGACATCTACACTAAACACAAAACCATATATTACACCCCATAACCCCTTTACCAAATAAACACCCAAAACCAACAAAACATAAACATTACCCATGTCACACCCTGACCTAACTAAAATAATAAAGAAAACCAATAATACTAAGGCCAGGGTGTGACATGATGTCTCGTATTGATAGATTCTGTACTAAATGGGTAGATTCTGTAGTAAAATGCCAGATGTCTTTCTCTGGTTGGGTTGAATCTAATGCATTGGTTTCACTGTCTGCATCTCCCCCTCTGTGTGGCAGCACTGAGAAACACCTCACAGTGCTTCACCACACATAATGTAAGAAATTAGATATGCAGGATGCCCTCCTCAGAAAGATAGAGTTCTGAGGACGTTTTTTCCCCACTGTAGATATACAGTGCATTCGGAAAGTGTTCAGACCCCTTCCCTTTTCCACATTTTGTTATGTATTAAATAAACAAATCCTCATCAATCTACACACAATACCCCATAATGACGAAGCAAAACAGTTTTTACTTAAACAGAAATACCTTACTTACATAAGTATTCAGACCTTTTGCTATGGGACTCGAAATTGAGCTCAGGTGCATTCTGTTTCCATTGATCATCCTTGAAATGTTTCTACAACTTGATTGGAGTCCACCTGTAGTAAATTCAATTGATTGGACATGATTTGGAAAGGCCCACACCTGTCTACATAAGGTCCCACAGTTGACAGTGCATGTCTGAGCAATAAACCAAGTCACGAGGTCAAAGGAACTGTCTGCAGAGCTCCGAGACAGGATTGTGTCGAGGCACAGATCTGTCTGCAGCATTGAAGGTCCCCAAGAACACATTGGCCTCCATCATTCTTAAATGAAAGAAGTTTGGAACCACCAAGACTCTTCCTAGAGCTGGCCACCCGGCCAAACTGAGCAATCAGGAGAGAAGGGCCTTGGTCAGGGAGGTGACCAAGAACCCGATGGTCACTCTGACAGAGCTTCAGAGTTCCTCTGTGAAGATGGGAGAACCTTCCAGAATGGCACTCCACCAATCAAGCCTTTATGGTAAAGTGGTCAGACGGAAGCAACTCCTCAATAAAACGCACATGCCAGCATGCTTGGAGTTTGCCAAAAGGCACCTAAAGGACTCTCAGACCATGACAAACAAGATGTTCTGGTCTGATGAAACCAAGATTGAACTCTTTAGCCTGAATGCCAAGCATCACATCTGGAGGAAACCTGGGATCATCCCTACGGTGAAGCATGGTGGCGGCAGGGACTGGAAGTCTAGTCAGGATGGAGGGAAAGATGAACGGAGCAAAGTACAGAGAGCTCCTTGATGAAAACCTGCTCCAGAGCACTCAGGACCTCAGACTGGGGCAAAAGTTCACCTTCCAACAGGACAACGACTCTAAGCACACTGCCAAGACAATGCAGGAGTGGCTTGGGGACAAATCTCTGAGTGTCTTTGAGTGGCTCAGCCAGAGCCCGGACTTGAACCCAATCTAACATTTCTGGAGAGACCTCATTCATCACAAAACCGACTGATGTTACTTTAATGAATGTTACTGAACTACTTTCATGATTTTTTCATTGGCAAGATTAAACAGGAATTGCAATTTTAAATTCGGTAAAGTTAGTGTGGAAGAGCTGAAAAAAGAATTGTTGTCTATCAACAATGACAAGCCACCGGGGTCTGACAACTTGGATGGAAAATGACTGAGGATAATAACGGACGATATTGCCACTCCTATTGGCCATATATTCAACTTAAGCCTACTAGAAAGTGTGTGTCCTCAGGCTTGGAGGGAAGAAAAATCCATTCAGCTACATAAGAACAGTAAAGCCCCCTTTACTGGCTCAAATAGTCGACCAATCAGCCCGTTACCAACCCTGAGTAAAGTTTGGGGAAAAATTGTATTGACCAGATACAATGCTATTTTACAGTAAACAAATTGACAACAGACTTTCCGCACGCTTATAGGGAAAGACATTCAACAAGCACAGCATTTGACTGATGATTGGCTGAGAGAAATTGATGATAAAAAGATTGCGGGGGCTGTTTTGTTAGACTTCAGTGCGGCTTTTGACATTATCGACCTTAGTCTGTTGCTGGAAAAACGCATGTGTTATGGCTTTACACCCCCTGCTGTATTGTGGATAACAGAGTTACCTGTCTCACAGAACAAATAGGGTGTCTTTAATGGAAGCCTCTACAATATAATCAATGTAGAATCAGGAATTCTCCCGGGCATCAGTCTAGGCCCCTTACTTTTTTCAATCTTTACTAACGACATGCCAATGGCTTTGAGAAAAGCCAGTTTGTCTATGTATGTGGATGACCTAACACTATACACATCAGCTGCTACAGTGACTGAAATGACTGCAACACTTAACAAAGAGCTCAAGTTAGTTTCAGAATGCTTTGTCCCAAATAAAAGCATTGTATTTGGGACAAAATCATTCACTAAACCCTAAACCTCAACTAAAACGTGTAGTAAATAATGTGTAAATTGAGCAAGTTGAGGTGACTAAACTGCTTGGAGTAACCCTGGATTGTAAACTGTCATGGTCAAAACCTTTTGATACGACAGTAGCTAAGATGAGGAGAAGTCTGTCCATACTAAAGTGCTGCTCTGCCTTCTTAATAGCACTATCAACAAGGTAGATCCTACAGGCCCTAGTTTTGTCACACCTGGAATAATGTTCAGTCATGTAGTCAGGTGCCACAAAGAGACGTAGGAAAATTGCAATTGGCTCAGAACAGGGCAGCACAGCTGGCCCTTGGATGTACACAGATAGAAAACATTAATAATATGCATGTCAATCTCTCCTGGCTCAAAGTGGAGGAGAGATTCATCAATACTTGTATTTGTGAGAGGTATTGACATGTTGAAAGCACCCAGCTGTCTGTTTAAACGACTAGCACACAGCTCAGACACCCATGCATACCCCACAAGACATGCCACCAGAGGTCTCTTCACAGTCCCCAAGTCCAGAACAGACTATGGGAGGTGCACAGTACTACATAGAGCCATGACTACATGGAACTCTTTTTCACATCAGGTAACTGATGTAGGCAGTAGAATCAGATTTTTAAAAAACTGATAAAAATATGGAACAACGGGGACTGTGAAGCAACACAAACATAGGCACAGACACATGCATACACACACATGATAACATACACACTATACACACACATACACATGTATTTTGTGTTGTAGATATGTGGTAGCGGAGTAGAGGCCTGAGGGAACACACTTAGTGTGTTGTGAAATTTGTTATGAATGTATTGTAATGTTTTTAAAATTGTATAACTGCCTGAATTTTGCCGGACCCCAGGAAGTGTAGCTAATGGGGATCCACAATAAATACAAATACAAAATAGCTGTGCAGCAACGCACCCCATCAAACCTGACAGAGCTTGAGAGGATCTGCAGAGAAGAATGGGAGAAACTCCCAAAATACAGGTGTGCCAGCTTATAGCCTCATACCCAAGAAGACTCAAGGCTTTAATTGCTGCCAAAGGTGCTTCAACAAAGTATATATTTTTTATTTTTTATTTCACCTTTATTTAACCAGGTAGGCCAGTTGAGAACAAGTTCTCATTTACAACTGCGACCTGGCCAAGATAAAGCATAGCAGTGCGACACAAACAACAACACAGAGTTACACATTAACAAACATACAGTCAATAACACAAAATAAAATAAAAATAGAAAGATCTATGTACAGTGTGTGCAAGTACTGAGTAAAGGGTCTGAATACTTATGTAAATGTGATAAATAAATATATATTTTTATATATAAATTACAAAAAATGTCCACAAACCTGTTTTTGCTTCATCATTATGGGGTATTGTGTGTCGATTGATGAGGGGAAAAAACTATGTAATACATTTTAGACCAAGGCTGTAACGTAACAAAATGTGTGAAAAGTCAAGGGGTCTGAAAACTTTCCAAATGCACTGTAGATATATCTGTATGCTGTATCTCTATTTTGGAGTTGAAACTAGGGCGATATGGCCTAAAACTTATATCTCAATATTTTCAAATTTATGGGCAATTCACAATATACATTACCAGTCATATGTTTGGATACACCTACTCATTTTCTTTATTTTTACTATTTTATACATTGTAGAATAATAGTGAAGACATCAAAACTGTGTAATAACACATATAGAATCAGGTAGTAACCAAAAAATTGTTAAACAAATCAAAATATATTTGAGATTTGAGATTCTTCAAAGTAGCCACCCTTTGCCTTGATGACAGCTTTGCACACTCTTGGCATTCGCTCAACCAGCTTAATAAGGTAGTCACCTAGAATGCATTTAAATTAACAGGTGTGCCTTGTTAAACATTAATATGTGGAATTTATTTTAGTCTTCAGCCAATCAGTTGTGTTGTGACAAGGTAGGGGTGGTATACAGAAAATAGCCCTATTCGGTAAAAGACCAAGTCCATATTATGGAAAAAACAGCTCAAATAAGCAAAGAGAAACGAAGAGTCCATCATTACTTTAAGACATGAAGGTCAGTCAATACAGAAAAGTTTCTTCAAGTGCAGTTGCAAAAACCATCAAGCGCTATAATGAAACTGGCTCTCATGAAGACCACTAGAGGAAAGGGAGACCCAGAGATACCACTGCTGCAGAGGGTAAGTCCATTAGAGTTAACTGCACCTCAGATTGCAGCCCAAATAAATGCTTCACCGATTTCAAGTAACAGATATCTCAACATCAACTGTTCAGAGGAGACTGCGTGAATCAGGCCTTCATGGTCAATTTGCTGCAAGGAAACCACTACTAAATGACACCAATAAGAAGAAGAGACTTGCTTGAGCCAAGAAACACGAGCAATGGACATTAGACTGGTGGAAAGTCCAAATTTGAGATTTTTGGATCGAAATGCCGTGTCTTTGTGAGATGCAGAGTAGGTGAACGGATGATCTCTGCATGTGTGGTTCCCACCGTGAAGCATGGAGGAGGAGGAGGTGTGATGTTGTGGGAGTGCTTTGCTGGTGACACTGTCTGTGATTTATTTAGAATTCAAGGCACACTGCATTCTGCAGCGATACGCCATCCCATTTGGTTTGCGCTTAGTGGGACTATCATTTGTTTTTCAACAGGACATTGACCCAGCACACCTCCAGGCTGTGTAAGGACTATTTGACCAAGAAGGAGAGTATTGGAGTGCTGCATAAGATGACATGGCCTCCACAATCACCCAACCTCAACCCAATTGAGATGGTTTGGGATGAGTTGGACCGCAGAGTGAAGGAAAAGCAGCCAACAAGTAATCAGCATATATGGGAACTCCTTCAAGACTGTTGGAAAATCATTCCAGGTGAAGCTGGTTAAGATAATGCTAATAGTGTGCAAAGCTGTCATCAAGGCAAAGTGAGGCTACTATGAAGAATCTAAAACGTACAATATATTTTGATTTGTTTAACACTTTTTTGGTTACTACATGATTCCATATGTGTTATTTCATAGTTTTGATGTCTTCACTATTATTCTACAATGTAGAATATAGTAAAAATAAAGAAAAACCCTTGAATGAGTAGGTGTGCCCAAACTTTTGACTGGTACTGTATATCTCCATTTTGTACGTTTTCTTTAAATAAGCTTTGTTGTACAATTACAGGTAAAATACACTGCATTTCAAACAGTCAGCAATAATTTAATGAATTAAGAGCTTATACCTAGGCTGGATATATGCCTTTGTGGCCTGCTGGAGGTCATTTTGCAGGGCTCTGGCAGTGCACCTCCTTGCACAAAGGCGGAGGTAGCGGTCCTGCTGCTGGGTTGTTGCCCTCCTACGGCCTCCTCCACGTCTCCTGATGTACTGGCCTGTCTCCTGGTAGCGCCTCCATGCTCTGGACACTACGCTGACAGACACAGCAAACCTTTTTTGCCACAGCTCGCATTGATGTGCCATCCTGGATGAACTGCACTACCTGAGCCACTTGTGTGGGTTGCTCTCACTCTAGTGGTAGTCTCATGCTACCACTAGAGTGAGAGCACCGCCAGCATTCAAAAGTGACCAAAACATCAGCCAGGAAGCATAGGAACTGAGAAGTGGTCTGTGGTCACCACCTGCAGAATCACTCCTTTTTTGGGGGTGTCTTGCTAATTGGCTATAATTTCCACCTTTTGTCTATTCCATTTGCACAACAGCATGTGAAATTTATTGTCAATCAGTGTTGCTTCCTAAGTGGACAGTTTGATTTCACAGAAGTGTGATTGACTTGGAGTTACATTGTGTTGTTTAAGTGTTCCCTTTATTTTTTTGAGCAGTGTATTATCTTCTGGGCCTGAGTAGCAGGCAGTTTACTCTGGGCACGCTTTCATCCAAACGTGAAAATACTGCCCCCTATCCCAAACAGGTTAAAGAACAAATTCTTATTTACAACGACGGCCTACCAAAAGGCAAAGACCTCCTGCAGGGACCTGGACTAGGATAAAAAATTACAAATAAATTAAATAAAAATATAGGACAAAACACACATCATGACAAGAGAGACAACACAACACTACATAAAGAGAGACCTAAGACAACAACATAGCATGGCAGCAACACATGACAACACAGCATGGTAGCAACACAACATGACAACAACATGGTAGAAACAACATGGCAGCGGCACATGGTAGCAGCACAAAACGTGGTACAAACTAGGGTTGCACATTTTGTAAAATATTCAGAGATGGAAACTTTCTGTGGGAATTAACGGGAATATATGGAAATATATGCAAATTAATGTAGATATTTTTGCATTGGATATATTCACCATATCATATGAAGACAGAAACATAAACCTTTTACCTTATCATAAGTAGACATAATTGCACATTTTTAAATCCTTCCAATATAAACTTTAATTAAATGAGTAGACTCTTCACATGGGATTATTTCACTGAACAACAAAAGAAAGGGAATATTGAATGATCACCAATGATCCATCGCATCTCCCAAAAACGTTTTCAACATACATCTGTAAAATGATAGTCTAAAAACTAAAGCTTTGGTTGTCTTCCTCTCAGGCTTCCATGTCTTCTCCCTGGACATCTATGACCACTTCTTGAACATCAGACTCTGAGGCCTCATCTCCACTGTCACTTTCCAACCTTGTTGAGGATGGCTCATTGTCAGGCTCCAAAAGCCTCAAATTTGCCTGGATGGCCACCAATTCTTCAACCCTTGAATTGGTCAGCCTGTTGTGTGCTTTGTGTGTTCCAAAACAAGGACCAGTTGCGCTCTGAGGCGGCTGATGTTGCTGGGATTTTGGAGGATGATGGAGGCAACAGGGGAAAGAGCTTCAGATCCACAAAGTCCCTTCCACCAGGTGGCTGATGAGATATGTTGGCACGACTGCCATATCGCATCTCCATCCCAAAGCCCTTGCTTGGAAGTGTACTTCGCCAGAATGCCAAGAACCTTGTCCTCATCCAGGCCAAGGTGGCGAGACACGGTAGTGATGACACCTTAGGCCTTGTTGATCTCTGCACCAGACAGGATGCTCTTGCCAGCGTACTTGGGGTCCAACATGTACACTGCGGCGTGTATGAGCTTCAGGCAGAATCTTCAAGCTTTTTGATGTATTTCAGAACGGCAGTTTCCTCTGCTTGGAACAACAGTGAAGTGGGCAGGGCAGTATGGATTTATTGTTGGCATTGTCTCCCTCAATCCGTGCAATGGCTACTGCTATTGGTTTCAGGAGTTTCAGGCTGCTTACCACTCTCTCCCAAAATACAACATCCAGGAGGATCCTCTTGATGGGGCTGTCCATATCGGCAGACTGTGATATGGCCATTTCTTGGAGAGACTCCTTTCCCTCTTGGAGACTGTCAAACATGATGACAACACCACCCCAACGGGTGTTGCTGGGCAGCTTCAATGTGGTGCTCTTATTCTTCCCACTTTGCTTGGTGATGTAGATTGCTGCTATAACTTGATGACCCTTCACATACCTAACCATTTCCTTGGCTCTCTTGTAGAGTGTATCCATTGTTTTCAGTGCCATTATGTCCTTGAGGAACAGATTCAATGCATGAGCAGCACAGCCAATGGGTGTGATGTGAGGGTAGGACTCCTCCACTTTAGACCAAGCAGCCTTCATGTTCACAGCATTGTCTGTCACCAGTGCAAATACAGTTGAAGTCAGAAGTTTACATACAATTAGGTTGGAGTCATTAAAACTAGTTTTTCAACCGCTACACAAATGTCTTGTTAACAAACTATAGTTTTGGCAAGTCGGTTAGGACATCTACTTTGTGCATGACAGAAGTCATTTTTCCAACAATTGTTTACAGACAGATTATTTCACTTATAATTCACAGTATCACAATTCCAGTGGGTCAGAAGTTTACATACACAAAGTTGACAGTGACAATACGCCTCCGTACATACACAGCATTTTAATGAGTTTAATGAGCAGGCTTTCTTTCATGATACAGCCACATATCACAGTCTCTGTAAGCACATTTTTCCTCAATAAAGAAGTTATTAGCAAAGTCGGTGCTTGGGCTGTTACGATGATCGTATTAACGCCACACTGGCAGTCAAGAGACATGACCACAGTAAAATTCTACATGACCGTTGAGTCACGGTAATCTCCGCTAATGCACTCTGGACATGGTTCTTGTGGAGGTTGTTTCAAAGCCTAACAACTAAATGGACAGTGCTTTCTAAGGTAATGATTAATTCAAAACACCCATATGCAAATTAGAGCTTGTGCATAAGCATAGGCCCATACCGTATATGAGCACAAGTCCAAAAAAAAAACTGATTTAAAATAATGATTGTGCCTTTATATATACATAGCCAACAGCATATTACACAAGTCAGAAAAACATAATGCTGATTTAAGATATCTTTGGTACATAATTGGTCTAGCCTAAATTAATCTAATTCAAATAAAGCCTACAATTATAGTGAATTTGTTTTAGATTTTGAATAGCCTAGTAATATGGATTTTTCTCAAATGTAATAATTAATAGACTGACACATTACCTTTAGCTACAGAATATCTCACCACCATGAGTTTCCATCTCTTCACCTCTCTCCTTCATTCCTTTCTCCAGCACGCAGAGGGGCTGTCAACAGTTCAATTAAATATGCTTCGTTGTGAAAACATGTTACTATCGATGTTCCCGAACATATTTCACTTGGTTTCACAAATTAAGCACGGGGTAGTTGCAAGAACAGAGCCCATTGGGAGAATACAGAGTTTGGGCGGAATATCACCTGTGGTGCAGCGAAATTACTGGAGTAGCCTACCCAACATAAGTGAAAAACTTATCGGCGAGAAAGTGGCCTCCATTCGCTATTCCAGTGCATATGTATAACATGTATTTTTCGTATTTCCCCTGTTCTTGCCCATTTGATAATGGACCATTCTATACTGAACAAAAATATAAACGCAACATGTAACATCTTCAACGATTTTACTGAGTTACAGTTCATATAAGTAAATCAGTTAATTGAAATAAATTCAATCGGCCTTAATCTATGGATTTCACATGACGCAGCTGTGGGTGGGGAGTCAGGCCCAGGCAATCAGAGTGAGTTTTTCCCCACAAAAGGGCTTTATTAGACAGAAATACTCCTCAGTTTCATCAGCTGTCTGGGAGGCTGGTCTCAAACGATCCCGCAGGTGAAGACGCCAGATTTGGAGGTCCTGGTCTGCTGTGGTTACACGTGGTCTGCGGTTGTGAGGTCAGTTGGACATACTGCCAAATTCTCTAAACCGATGTTGGAGGCAGCTTATGGTAGAGAAATTAACATTCAATTCTCTGGCAACAGCTCTGGTGATAATTTCTGCAGTCAGCATGCCAATTGCACACTCTGCAAAACTTGAGACATCTGTGGCATTGTGTTGTGTGACTAAACTGCACATTTTAGAGTGGCCTTTTATTGTCCCCAGCACAAGGTGCACCTGTGTAATGATTATTCTGTTTAATCAGCTTCTTGATATGCCACACCTGTCAGGTGGATGGATTATCTTGGCGAAGGAGAAATGCTCACTAACAGGGATGTAAACAAATTTGTGCACAACATTTGAGAGAAATATGCTTTTTGTGATTATGGAACATTTCTGGGATCTTTTATTTCAGCTCATGAAACATGGGAACAACACTTTACATGTTCTGTTTATACTTTTCTTCAGTATAAATCTAAACTAATTTTACATATTAGTAAAGACAAGATTAAATTGAGAATAGTCTGATAGGTGAAAATATGATCTCTTGATGAGAAAACAGTGTGTGCAGCCTGAGGTAAGGAACAGAGAGCAAGCTTTTTTTTGCAATTTTCTGAAATCATCAATGGCCTGTAGTCACATCATGCAGCCCATACAGTATATATTTTGATTTCTAATGCATTCTAAGGTTTGTATCATTCACAGCTAAAGATGACAAATAACTCTAAATCTAGCGTATAGGACCTGTTTCAAATGATCCCTTTTACGCTCAACATCGCCACTTCATATGCACACACTCTCACTCCGGAATGGGAAATATATCCATTGTATTTTATTCAGCTGTCCAAATATATTCTTCTTACTATAAAATTATATAATATAAAATAATGGCACAGGACTTATAAGCATATCCTGTCTGCTAAATGAACAAGCCTACAGCCTATGGCATGGTACATAACCAGATAACATACAGTAAGCCAACTCATATTCTATTCTTCTGAAATACATTTTCTTAATATAATAATGTTTCTTTAGACCTGACGAAAATAAATAATGAATTTATTGTGATGGTGCATATTCAATTGACTTATCAGACTTTTTAAAATGTAGATGTTCCAATGGCGTGCATCAGAGGATTGTATGAGTGGAGCCTTGAGATGCTAAACATGTTTATGTTAATTAATGGTCAATTACCTTGAGACCGGCAGTCTTTTGCATGACAATAACCAGCTGACAGAATTTCATGACCGCCACAGCCCTAGTTGGTCCTTGTTGGAAAACTCAAGTCAATGTTTAGTTTTTTTGTCATATCAGCAACACACCATAGATTTGTGGAGCAAGATTGAGCTTTGACAATACGCCTTAAGGAGGATATTATTGTGTCAAGTGTGGCGTGTGTTCTACTTCCGTGACTTTGAGTGAGTGAGTACGTGTGTGTGTGTGTGTGTGTGTGTGTGTGTGTGTGTGTGTGTGTGTGTGTGTGTGTGTGTGTGTGTGTGTGTGTGTGTGTGTGTGTGTGTGTGTGTGTGTGTGTGTGTGTGTGTGTGTGTGTGTGTGTGTGTGTGTGTGTGTGTGTGTGTGAGGTGGGCAGGTTCAGGTTGGTGGTTTGCATCCTGTGACCGGCATACAGGTGGTTGGGAGGAGAGTGAAGGTGTGAAACACACTTCCTGCGCTGTGTATGTACGGAGGCGTATTGTCACTGTCACTCAGTAAAATAACAGGATTCACTTGTAACTTCTCACTGCCTTGTCATTTACATTTCAGACATTAAGCAGACGCTCTTATCAAGATCAACTTACAGTTAGTGCATGCATCTTAAGATAGCTAGGTGATACAACCACATATCACAGTCGTCGTAAGCACATTTTTCCTCAATAATGAAGTTATCGGCAAAGTCAGTGCTTGTAGGAAAAGTCAAGTGCAAGGTTTACTTTTTTGTCATATCAGCAACACACTGTAGATTTGTGGACAGCTTACAGAAAAGCAAAATACATCTCACAGAAACATTTTGACAATCACATACTGTATAGCAGGGCTCTTCAACTCTGTTCCTGGAGAGCTACGGTCCTGTAGGTTTTCACTCTAACCCTAATCTAGCACACCTGATTGTAATAATTAGCTGGTTGATAAGCTGAACCAGGTTAGTTACAACTGGGGTTGGAGCGAAAACCTACACGAGGGTAGCTCACCAGGAACAGGATTGGAGACCCCTGGTATACAGAGTGTAGGCTGTGGATTGCGTCTGTATATTTTGTGGCAGCATATTGAGTCACTGATGGTAAACTGAATAACTAGGACTGGCTGAACTGAATGCAGGTCTATTTTCATCTTAGCTCCGTCATGTGAGGAAATTGCCAGAGGGTGTTTTGTGTGTGTTCGTCCGCCTGTGTGTGCAAGTGTGTGTGTGTTTGTATGTGGACCAGATTCCACTGGTGGCTCAGAATACCTCATCATCTTGTCAGTGTGCCTGCCACCACTGGTTGCACCCCAGTGTATAAGAGCCAAGATGGGAGCCACAACCACACACACACACACGCACACACACAATCAGACAGGGATTTTCTATACCGCACAGAGAAAACATATACACAACTTCTGTACAAATCTATTTTTTTGTCTGTTTGTTTTCACACAACACTTCTTGGGTAGCTCAAGTATTGCCTGTTAATGAGAGAACAGTCCTGGTTCAACAACCAACTAAAGCATATATTTATTGACCCAGGCCAGGTCCGTTCAGAATGAGGTTGAAGCTACAGATCCCTTCTCCGCACCACATAAACACCCTATCCCCACTGGAACGGCCTTAAAGTTAGCATCCCTCCAAATACACTGTCCCCGAGTCATCCAAGCTCAAGTACAGAGATACAGAGTACAGAGACACTGTACATCACAAGGGAAAGGTACAACCAAAGGGGAATTGAATGGGGCTAGGCAGTACAGTCCGTGGGGGGGTGATGGGAACTGACTGGGAATGGGGCTAGGCAGTACAGTACGTGAGGGGGTGATGGGGACTGACTGGGAATGGGGCTAGGCAGTACAGTACGTGAGGGGGTGATGGGAACTGACTGGGAATGGGGCTAGGCAGTACAGTACGTGATGGGAACTGACTGGGAATGGGGCTAGGCAGTACAGTACGTGAGGGGGTGATGGGAACTGACTGGGAATGGGGCTAGGCAGTACAGTACGTGAGGGGGTGATGGGAACTGACTGGGAATGGGGCTAGGCAGTACAGTACGTGAGGGGGTGATGGGAACTGACTGGGAATGGGGCTAGGCAGTACAGTACGTGATGGGAACTGACTGGGAATGGGGCTAGGCAGTACAGTACGTGAGGGGGTGATGGGAACTGACTGGGAATGGGGCTAGGCAGTACAGTACGTGAGGGGGTGATGGGAACTGACTGGGAATGGGGCTAGGCAGTACAGTACGTGAGGGGGTGATGGGAACTGACTGGGAATGGGGATTGGCAGTACAGTACGTGAGGGGGTGATGGGAACTGACTGGGAATGGGGATTGGCAATACAGTCCATGAGGGGGTGATGGGAACTGACTGGGAATGGGGATTGGCAGTACAGTACATGAGGGGGTGATGGGAACTGACTGGGAATGGGGATTGGCAGTACAGTACGTGAGGGGGTGATGGGAACTGACTGGGAATGGGGATTGGCAGTACAGTCCATGGGGGGGTGATGGGAACTGACTGGGAATGGGGATTGGCAGTACAGTACGTGAGGGGGTGATGGGAACTGACTGGGAATGGGGATTGGCAGTACAGTATGTGAGGGGGTGATGGGAACTGACTGGGAATGGGGATTGGCAGTACAGTCCGTGAGGGGGTGATGGGAACTGACTGGGAATGGGGATTGGCAGTACAGTATGTGAGGGGGTGATGGGAACTGACTGGGAATGGGGATTGGCAGTACAGTATGTGAGGGGGTGATGGGAACTGACTGGGAATGGGGATTGGCAGTACAGTACGTGAGGGGGTGATGGGAACTGACTGGGAATGGGGCTAGGCAGTACAGTCCATGAGGGGGTGATGGGAACTGACTGGGAATGGGGATTGGCAGTACAGTCCGTGAGGGGGTGATGGGAACTGACTGGGAATGGGGATTGGCAGTACAGTACGTGAGGGGGTGATGGGAACTGACTGGGAATGGGGATTGGCAGTACAGTACGTGAGGGGGTGATGGGAACTGACTGGGTATGGGGATTGGCAGTACAGTACGTGAGGGGGTGATGGGAACTGACTGGGAATGGGGCTAGGCAGTACAGTCCATGAGGGGGTGATGGGAACTGACTGGGAATGGGGATTGGCAGTACAGTACGTGAGGGGGTGATGGGAACTGACTGGGTATGGGGATTGGCAGTACAGTACGTGAGGGGGTGATGGGAACTGACTGGGAATGGGGATTGGCAGTACAGTATGTGAGGGGGTGATGGGAACTGACTGGGTATGGGGATTGGCAGTACAGTCCGTGAGGGGGTGATGGGAACTGACTGGGAATGGGGATTGGCAGAGGAAGATACACTGGTTGTTGTGGTCCTTTGTCGGGTCATCCAGTGTCAACTCCAAAATAGAGATACAGTATACTGATAAATCTATATCTACAGTGGGGGAAAAACGTCCTCAGAACTCTATCTTTCTGAGGAGGGCATTCTGCATATCTAATTTCTTACATGATGTGTGGTGAAGCACTGTGAGGTGTTTCTCAGTGTTGCCACACAGAGGGGGAGATGCAGACAGTGAAACCAATGTATTGGATTCAACCCAACCAGAGAAAGACATCTGGCATTTTACTACAGAATCTACCCATTTAGTACAGAATCTATCAATACGAGACATCACCTCATATGTTATTCTTCCACACACTGTCTGGCAAGCAGTCTTGAAGCACATCCCTTTAGTATGTACAGAGTGCAGACAGTACTGTGAGGTGCATGTATAATTTACAGTGTACAGTGTAGTGAAAGTCAAGCGTAGGGTGTGACTGAGGGTGTATCAGGATTCCCGTTCGTCTGAGAGGTTTGCTGAGGTGCATGAAAAGCGATTGGAGCGACGCCTCCTCTCCCCTTTACTACTCCCATCAACCCGTCCAAGGTGATAAGGACAGACTGTCTCTGGGGACGCCTTAGCGCCAGACCAAACTGTGTAGAGAAGGATGAATGTCCCTGTCTCTCCATCTATTGCTTTCATTTGCTCTCTCTTTCTGTACTCTCGCTATCTTTAGCTTTCCCCCCTTTATGCACCTTGATGCGTTCTCTCTCTCTCTCCTGTGTTCTCTCTCTCATTATGTTCTCTCTCTCTCTCATTATGTTCTCTCTTCATTGCTCTCTCTCTCTCTCTCAATTCAATAGCTTTATTGGCATGGGAAACATATGTTAACATTGCCAAAGCAAGTGAACTAGATAATAAACAATAAAAATTAACAGTAAACATTACACTCACAGAAGTTCCAAAATAATAAAGACATTTCAAATGTCATAGTGTGTCTATTTACAGTTTAGTAGCTGTAAGTACAAAAGGGAAAATAAATAAACTTAAATATGGGTTGTATTCTCTCTCTCATTATGTTCTCTCTCTCTCTCTCATGTTCTCTCTCTCATTGTGTTCTCTCTCTCTCATTATGTTCTCTATCTCTCATTATGTTCTCTCTCTCTCATTATGTTCTCTCTCTCTCATTATGTTCTCTCTCTCTTTCCTCCTGTCTCTTTTCTCTGTTTTTTATGCCTGCTGTATTTACAACATTACATTTTACAGTAGTATTTGTGGTTTAATAGTTAAGTTGCTGAGAATATTGTTTAGAATAGTGAGGTTATATGAAACAGGTAGGTTAATTTGAGGAAAATTCCTTTCAAAACAATGATGTAAGACTGCTTCCCGGGAATCCAGTAACTCAAGTATTTGAGTTAATATTCTCAAGTATTTGAGTTACTGGTGCACCCAGTCACCCTTTCTCCATCATGTGAGACCTTAAACAGGGAAAATTAAGGGAAAGCAAATGACCTTATTAAGATCAGATGCAAAAAAACATGGCAGGAAGTGACACCACATTTCAGATTGAAAGATTACAATATTATTAGATGGCCAGAAGGGGTAGACCAAGAGGAACATTGAGGTTCATGCGTGGCACTGAAACTAAATCCATTATATTCAATACAATTTGAATCAATCCATAAAAACCTTTAGGTCATTCAATCGGTGATTCAAAAAGTATAACTAGAATTAGGCATTCATCTGCATTTGTTAAGATTTATTGTCAGCTTTAATTGGTGTTTGTAGCCTAACACGTGGGGAGCAGAGCGACATCTAGCCGTGACACAGTTCTCTATGGAAATTCTTATAGTAGCCTATTTCAATAGCTGAGCATATCACGGCGGTTTACTGGCATCTAACAAGCATAAAACATGTCCATGTGCAATCTATTTACCGTTTTTGTTCGTTAAAATCAACACTGCATTATTCCAGGTCACTAATTCGTTGAAAACAAATAATCAAATGTCTTTCTATAGCGGCCAATGGCGGGAATACGAGCTACTCGATGAGATCCTTTGTCCCACTCTGCTCCCGCTTTCCGCAAAATGACAGTGCCCTATCATGTCATATTGACCATGTAGCGACCACAGCCTCGTTCGAAAACATTCCCTGCACAACAAAGCGCACTGTCACCGCTCTGCGCAATAGGAAGACCACCTCAATGTATTAATAGCAAAACAAAGGCTATTGGTGCGCTAAACTGATAATTAAACAACAAAAAACAAGCGTCTCCATGCATATTTATGATTTTATATCAACAAATGTATAAGAAATGTAATGCACTAGCAGAAAAAAATCACTGCAAATGGGAAAATGCAATAAAGGGGAAAGGACGCACTCTAAACCAAAGCCATCGTGTAATTGGATATAGGCCTAGGTAACAAAACAGTAATAAGCTCACCTTAACTTTCCTGTTTTCTTGCACGTCAGCGCTCCGTCCGTCTCTTACAAATTAGATTGATTCCACATGGTGACTTCAGCAGCACAGACTCCAAACTGCTGAAAGCGCGCGTTTAGCAATAGTCATCAATATTTCGTATTATAACGTATAACGTGTGGTTAGGCCTAATATGTGTTACGACTGCTCTTAAGTGAATGTTGTCGTTTTTGTCTCTTTGAAAAACAGCGTGCAGCTTCCTCTGCTGTTTGTATCCCTCGTATGAAATGCTTTCGCCCAGCTCTACATTGTTGACATCCGAGCGCTGACGTCACCCTGTCCCTCATTCACAACATTGCGCTGTGCAGAAATTACACCACAGCCCCCGTAGATTTTAAATTTTACTCCAAATCGTGGGCGCATTTGGGATTGGTGAATTGCCTTTACAACCATGTCACCGTAAATTCCGTTATTATTGTAGATGTGTGTGATTCATCGCGGAGCAAGGAACGGGAGAATGGCTAGGGATAATGAAGCGCCTACAAATGATGATCCTTTGAACCACCATCAACAGGCTAAAATAACATCCTTTGGATGCATATCATCATGCCAACCCGAAGATATACATAAAAAAAATAAACACTACATTTTGACAGCATAATTTAAGAATAATACATCTCACTTATGACATTTATTACCAACCCCCCCATTAACTGATTATAACCACTCAGAGAAAAACAATCTCATAGTGCACATCATCAGCTTCCCCTTGAGTAGATGCTCTTCAGACTCATTCACACCCCTGTTAGCCTACACCTAGGACACATAAAGCATAATCTCATCCTGCTATAGATCCTTGACTGACTGAACAGTCTCCAGCCTTTTTACATTTTATTTTTTAACCTTTATTTAACTAAGCAAGTCAATTAAAAACAAATTCTTATTTACAATGACGGCCTACCCCGGCCAAACCCTAACCCAGACAACGCAGGTCCAATTGTGCGCCGCCCTGTGGGACTCCCAATCCCGGAAGGTTGTGATACAGCCTGGAATCAAACCAGGGTGTGTTGTGATGCCTCTAGCACTGAGATGCAGTGCCTTAGACCACTGCGCCACTCCGGCGCCTACTCTGAGTCAATATTCACATCATAAAAATGAATTCCCTTCGACCACACCCACAAATTGGGGAAAACAGACATTCTTTCCCATTGAGCCCCATTGTAAAATAGCCAACTTTGTCGTCGATTTTATGTTATACAGAGCTAACCAAACATTCAGAAAAGCTGCTGTGTTATTCAATGTACATGTAACCTGGTAAAAAATCCAAACCTATGGTTCGCAATGCTCGTCAGTAGAGAAACAGAGCCCGCAAGATGAGCCCTGTAGCTTCAGGCTATTCGGTGTGGGAGCGTGGGAAATGTGGGGATCCGGTAGGCCACACTTAGCTATGTGCGAAAACGTTTCATCACAGGTAAGACATTTACAGTGTCTTCAGAAAGTATTCATACCCCTTGATTTATTCCACATTTTGTTGTGTTACAGCCTGAATTCAAAATGTATTAAATATCTGTTTTTTTCTCACCCATCTACACACAATACTCCATAATGACAAAGTGAAAACATGTTTTTAGAAATGTTTGCAAATGTATTAAAAATGAAATACAGAAATATCGAATTTATATAAGTATTCACACCCCTGAGTCAATACATTGTAGAAGCGGCAATTACACCTTTGCGGCGATTACAGCTTTGAATCGTCTTGGGTATGTCTGTATCAGCTTTGCACATCTGGTTGTTTTAGGAATTTTCTTCTATTCATCCTTGCAGATTATCTCAAGCTCTGTTAAATTAGATGGGAAGCAGCAGTGAACAGCAATGATCATGTCTTTCCACAGATTTTGTATGGGATTAAATCTGGGCTTTGGCTTGGCCACTCAAGGACTTTCACATTCTTGTTCTGAAGCCATTCGAGCTTTGCTTTGGCTGTGTGCTTGGGGTCATTGTCCTGTTGGAACGGAAATCTTTGCCCCCAGTCTAAAGTCATTTGCACTCTGAAGCAGCTTCTCATCAAGGAGTTCCCTGTATTTAAATCCATTCATTGTTCCCTCTATCCTTGCCATTCTCTGAGTATCCCCATAGTATGATGCTGCCACCACCATGCTTCACGGTAGGGATGGTGTTAGACAGGTGATGAGCTGTGCCTGGTTTTCTCCAGACATAGCGCTTTTCATTCAGGCCAAATAGTAAATGTTTGGTCTCAGACCACAGAATCTTTTGCCTTATGATCTCAGAGTCTTTCAGGTGCCTTTTTGCAAACTCCAGGTGTGCTGTCATGTGCCTTTTTATCAGGAGTGGCTTCCATCTGGCCACTCTCCCACAAAGCCCAGATTGGGGAAGTTCTGTGGAGACTGTTGTCCTTCTGGCAGGTTCTCCCATCTTGGCCAAGGAACTCGGTAGTTCTGTCCAAAAATCATCCTCAGTGACAATTATTTGGATGTTATGTGCACAAATTGTTTTTCATATCCAATTCAAATCTGTTTTGCTTCCTGCAGTCTGAACAGCCGAAAAGCACAAGGAGTCAGATATTTCAAACCACATTTCAAACCTCCTTTTTAAGTGGTTTGAAATCAGATTATAAATCAGATTCCTGGCCATGCAACTGATTTATTTGCTCTCAAGTGGTTTTTAGACTGCTATTTGACATATCTTGTTGCTTGCTAGCTTCTCTGTTCACAGTTTGACAAGAACATGTGGTAGCTAGCTAACTAACTTGTTAATTATTTACAGACAAATTAGTGAATGCTAGAGAGCTAAACAGCTGCCTAGCTAGCTAGTTGACTGCTGTGGCTTGTTTTAAAAGTTGGATCAATGTATCCTTTGAGGCTTTAAAAGTGTTCTTACATTGTGATTTTGAACACCTAAAGCAACTGGGAAACATCCATGGCAGGCATTGTTGTCAACATATTAGCTTGCTAGCTACCTCACTTCTGAGCTATGGGAAGCATGAGCACCACAACCAATCATCCTACACCACTGCGCACACACCCGCCATGACAATTAGCGTAGCCATGTAAACAAATGACTGCTGGCTGAACTCACACCAACCAGATTTAGTCACTTGTAACTTGCAGTTTGGGCAGTCAGTATTCCAAAACGGATTTCAAAAACAAAACTGAGAATTTGAGCATTAAGCCTTTGAGCATTAAGGCCTGTGAACAAGGCTTTAGTCACCCACAGTGAAACATCCAGACAACCTATTTCAAGGTAATTGTTCCAGGCTGTAAGACATAATGTGTGAGTCTCCACCAGAACAAGAATCTCACCTGGACAAACAACAGAGCTACATTTCATATGAATGATCAATTATAGACAATCATAATTTCAGTCATCATTTATGGCCATATGTTACATAATTAGACAGATATGATTCAGAGGTTGAGAGAGTGTCCTCTCCTCTGCATTATGCAGAAACGTAGGACTATTGGTTCAGTACGGAGGCTGCATTAGTCAGGCAGAGAGAGCGTGATTTATAATATAGAGACAGCAGATCCCCAAGGAGCTGGCAAGCTATTACGTTTTATCAGGTTGCCACAGACTTGCTGCTCCTGGAGCCCATGTATTTTCCCTGGGTGGTATTCAGATCAGCCCACATTCTCAATGTCAAGTGGTATAAATAATCAAAGCTGATTCAATCTGCTCAACAGCAGGAAATGATGTACAAAGTGGTAATGCAAGGAGCCAGTGATGGGGATAATCACACAATTTACCTATGCTTCAAATACAGTGTAAAATTGACAAGGAAGAAACACAGATTTTGCTTTGCTAGTCATGTCCCATATACGCTACTGCCAACAACGCATTTTTACAACAGATACTGGAGACAAAATAGACAGGGAGACACAACTACACACAGTCAAACTGACAAGGCTCTCAGAAAACTAAACAACATGAGACCATTGCCTACGTTTGAACATGACCTGATATTGAACAAGACACTTCTGCAAGTGAAAGAAAATAGCAGAGCTCTCGATAAAAGGAAGTGGAGGACTAGGCTTAGCCACACTGGGGGGCTTTGAGGAATTAGTCTGTCACCAAACCATACTGTCAATTCCCTCGTTTCCTCTACTCCTTTCTTTTTAAAGGAGAGATTACAGATGATACAGCAGTGACAGACAAGCTTGTTATTTGTCTTGATGGAAACATGTAGGCTACATTCCTGTGTGGGCAGGTTGGTGGGTGTGGCCTTGGGTTCAAACTGTCCAAATGTTTTGTTTAAGACTGAATGATTGTATGGAAGCATTCATACACAGAACTTGAAATTGAACAACCATATCAAATTATTGCATCCAAGATTATTATACTCCAGTTTTGACCTAATCAAGCTACTGAAATATGATGGTAACTTTTGAAACACTTTCAAGAAAAGTGTTTTGCAAACATTATGAACACAATATCTATCATACATACTTCACAAAATAATGTTGTAGTTTTTGGATATAACTTCATACTCGCAAACAAGTCAATGTAAGGGTCAAAGACAAAGCATATTTATTCACCATGCAGGGTATATCCCTCAGGTTAATGTCAGGCTGCTCATCATACTGTAGCCACGACATTTACCTTCCAGAGAACAATATAACATTTACAGGAAAGAAACAAGTGAATGCTCCATGTGATGAAGATACTGTAGTAGGTTTCTTACTTTAACTATATTTTCACAGTAGCTAGCTTGTAACAGGAATAGCAGGAATGACGGAGAGTGAGATCATCAGTCTTCTTAGCCAACACAAGCCAGTCATATTAGTCACAAGTCAGTGATATAGCCGTCATCCTCACTGCACTGCAGACAAAGCGAACCCCCTCTATTGTCACTGTGCTGTTTCAACTGGGAGACACAAAAACGTACTTGTAACGGTCATTCTCCTCCTCTTCGTCTGAAGAGGAGGAGTAGGGATTGGACCAAAGCGCAGCGTGGAATGTGGACATAATGATATTTATTAAAGTAAAGACGAAAGACGAAAACACTTCAACAAACTACAAAACAAATAAACGATGTAGACAGACCTGGACTTGAGAACTTACAAATGTACAAAGAACGCACGAACAGGAACAGACTACATACACGAACGAAAACGAAACAGTCCCGTGTGGTGCGACATACACAGACACGGAAGACAATCACCCACAAACAAACAGTGAGAAAAGCCTACCTTAATATGGTTCTCAATCAGAGGAAACGTCAAACACCTGCCTCTAATTGAGAACCATATCAGGCAACACATTAAACCCAACATAGAAACACAATACATAGAATGCCCACCCCAACTCACGCCCTGACCAACTAAACACATAAAAAAACAAGAGAAAACAGGTCAGGAACGTGACAGTACTTCAGAAACATAAAAATGCTTTCAGATTTTGTTCCATACCTTCCTCATATATTTAATTTACACTGAACAAAAATATAAACGCAATATGTAAAGTGTTGGTCCCATGTTTCATGAGCTGAAATAAAAGATCACAGAAATGTTCCATACGCAGAAAAATCTTATTTCTCTGAAATTTTGTTTACATCCCTGTTAGTGAATATTTCTCCTTTGCCAAGATAATCCATCCACCTGACAGAAGCTGGTTAAACAGCATGATCATTACACAGGTGCAACTTGTGCTGGGGACAATAAAAATAGACTAAAATGTGCAGTTTTGTCACACAATATTGATGTCTCGAGTTTTGAGAGTGAGTGCAATTGGCATGTTGAAACGAGGGAATGTCTACCAGAGTTGTTGCCAGAGAATTTAATGTTAATTCCTCTACCATAAGCCACCTGGCAGTACTTCCAACCGGCCTCACAACCGCAGACCATGTGTAACCACGTCAGCCCAGGACCTGCACATTTGACTTCTTCACCTGCGGGATCGTCTGAGACTAGCCACCCAGACGGCTGATGAAACTGTGGGTTTGCACAACCGAAGAATTTCTGCTAAAACTGTCAGAAACCAGGGAAATTCATCTGCATGCTCGTCGTCCTCACCAGGGTCTTGTCCTGACTGCAGTTCGACGTCGTAACCGACTTCAGTGGGCAAATGCTCACCTTCGATGGCCACTGGCACGCTTGGGAAGTGTGCTCTTCACGGATGAATCCCGGGTTCAACTGTACCGGGCAGTTGGCAGACAGCGTGTACGGCATCGTTAGTGCAAGTGGTTTGTTGATGTCAACGTTGTGAACAGAGTTCCTCATGGTGGCGGTGGGGTTATGGTATGGGCAGGCATAAGGTACGAACAACAAACAGAATTGCATTTTATTGATGGGAATTTCAATGCACAGATACCGTGACGAGATCCTGATGCCCATTGTCGTGCTATTCATCCAAAGGTATCACCTCATGTTTCAGCATGATAATGCACGGCCCATATCGCAAGGATCTGTACACAATTCCTGGATGCTGAAAATGTCCCAGTTCTTCTATACTCCCCAGACATGTCACCCATTGAGGATGTTTGGGATGCTCTGGATCGACGTGCACGACAGCTTGTTCCAGTTCCGGACAATATCCTGCAACTTCGCATAGCCATTCCACAGGCCACAATCAACAGCCTGATCTACTCTATGTGAAGGAAATGTGTCGCACTGCATGAGGCAAATGGTGGTCACACCAGATACTAACTGGTTTTCTGATCCACACCCCTTTCCTGTTTTGAAGGTATCTGTGACCAACAGATGCATATCTGTATTCCCAATCATGTGAAATCCATAGATTAGGGCCTAATGAATTTCTTTCAATTGACTAGTTCCTTATATGAACTGTAACTCAGTAGAATCTTAGAAATTGTTGTGTTTATATTTGTGTTCTGTGTAGCTTTAAAAGGAGTTCATTACTTTACTCAGTAGTTTTGATAAGCACACATGTGAACAGGGGCTACCAAAATGATTTGTTATGCATCACGCGCATGACAGAGGACAAAACTGAAATAAAGGAGATTAAAAAACAGTGCTCAAAGGGTGTCACCAAGTGGTTTAAAAAAAGGGACAAGTCAATTGAAATAATGACATTTGTGCAGATATTATTCTACAGAATATACAGAATATACCAAAACCATTGAAATCGTAGATATTAGGAACTGTTTTATGCACTTAAGTATACAGGCATTTCAGATACACTGAGTGACACACAAAGTGCAAATTAAATCAAAAAGATATGCTAGGGAAACATTATTTTAGCGATGTCCTTTATACAAATAATGTAAAAATAGCCTTTTCTTGTGTGCATTACCTTTTATTTGAGTACTTTTGAAATCCTTAGATATACAGTGAGCTCCAAATGTATTGGAACAGTGACATCTTTAATTTGAGGGTAATTTCATCCATATACAGTGAACTGTTTAGAAATTACAACACTTTTTGTACATAGTCCCCCCATTTACAGTTCTAATGAGCACAAAATA
Source organism: Salvelinus fontinalis (assembly GCF_029448725.1). Classification (NCBI taxonomy): domain Eukaryota; kingdom Metazoa; phylum Chordata; class Actinopteri; order Salmoniformes; family Salmonidae; genus Salvelinus; species Salvelinus fontinalis. The sequence goes on along the minus strand of NC_074679.1, from coordinate 17,689,781 downwards.
ACCTGAAACAAACAAAACAAAGAGCAAATACATCCAACAAGTGACTCCAAAATGACACAATACATTATTTACCATTCATTTCTATTGGGCACAAAACAATCTGAAACACAACCAAAACAAACAGCAAATTATTTTCAACAAGTTTGTAGAGTCACAAGCTTGATGAAATCATTGTGTACTAGGAAATGGGACCAAAAATAGTGAATTTGTTCTTTTGGTCCCCTAAAATGCGGGGGGTACTATGTACAAAAATGTATGTAATTTCTAAACGGTTCACCTGATATGAAAATAAATAAATACCCTCAAATGAAAGCTGACAGTTTGCACTTCAACCTCATAGTCATTGTATCATTTCAAATCCAAAGCGCTGAAGCACTGAGCCAAAACAACAACAAATGTGTCAATGTCCCAATACTTTTGAGCTCACCGTACATTCAAAAGTGCATTGACGACATCTGGTTTTGCAAGTCAAAACGCTATTTTTAAAAATACAGTACAGAAAGTGAGATATAGCCTAAGGCAACTTGTGAACACGCGCACACAGAGGGCAAATAAAGCGAACAAAAGTGTATAACACATTGGTGGAAGTGCTAGAACAAGACCAAACTCTTAGTCCACAACCAGCACATACACATTTAACACTATAGGGGTGAATACAAAAGTGAAATAATTGACTAAATTAACAAAATATAAAAACTAATACTTAGTGGTGGTGGCATTCTAAATTTAGAAAATGAGAAGAAAAAATATCTAAAACCTACAAGGCAGAAAGATTGAGAAAAATCTCAAAACAAATGTAAAACTTTGCTGATTCACCGAACATGGAGAAGTATAGGCTATATAAAATAAAAATGAAGATACATTTAAAATAGTGTCATTACTTCTCAATGAGCCAGTGCATATGAAAAGAGGAAAAGATATAAGAATGCCATAGAAATTTAAAAAGACGCAAATATATATCAAATGACAGCCTTTTGTGCACATCTTAGTCATCCCCATACAAAGCTAGCTGTCACAGAGAGGTCAGAGCCAGAGAAGAACAACAAGCTGAGCCACTTCTTTCAATACTAGCACCTCTACAACAGCCCTGGGGAGGGGACAGACATCTGCCGCAAGACAGGAAACACCTCAAGTCGTCTGAGGTGTTACTGCAAGTCATCCATCTTAACAACACCAACAACACTCTGATGCTTCCTGGATGCCACACTAAGAGCAGAAATTAAACTTAGGCACAGATCTAGGATCAGCTTGTCCTCCTCAAATCCTAACTTTAAACATTGGGGAGGGGAATACAAAACTGACCAAAGATCAATCTCTAGAGGCAACTGCATTTATTTTGGATGTCGACAGCTACAGTAGGAGAAGATGTTACAGGGCCTCCAGGCTTCCCTTGTTCAACGAGTCCACTGTTCCTCTGGCAGAATAGAATAACGTCTTTGCGAGACATGCGTGCAAATGAACTGAGCTGTTAATGAGACATCTTGCACAATATTATTGTTGTACTGAATGCGGCAGAGTATCTTAACTGTACAGCGCATTGGGGAGCAAGGACCTGAGGGGAGACCTGCTGTGTGCAGTCTGCTGCTGACTGTGGATCAGTTGAGGATCCACAAAACATTCATAATAGTATGGCTTTCCTCTTTGGCCAATGATCCAAGAACAGTTTAAGAGCAACAGGGAAGTGTTAACAAATGGCCAGTCTCTTTAGCTGCTCATCCGAAAACAGTTAATGAGCAATATGAAGCATTCATTACAAATATGGTAGGTATATTTGGCTGCAGCTGATCCCAAAACAGCTGAGGGTCAACAGAAGAGACATCACAAAATGGCCACTTGACAGACAGTGTCTTCGGCTGCTGCTGATCTGAGGACAGTTCTAGGGCAACAGGCACACATCAGGAGGCATTCTAACTCGTCTGTTGCTGACTCTGGATCCGCTCCAGCTTGTTCTTACAAATGTGGAAGTAGGTGGAGAGACTCTTGTTCTCGTCCAACAGTTTAGTGTGTTCCTGAATCAGACGGGACGTGTTCTGCTGCTGCCTCTCATCCTGGTGCAGCTCAGAGATCAGCTCCTTCCTACACATCACCACCACAAAGGGAGAGAGAACATGTTTAGCATTTAGGTAGCCTATATTCACTGTAACTGTACAATAAATGACTACACAGTAAAATATTATACAGTTTTGGAAACAAATTCTAATGAATTTACTCATGTTAAGAGTAACTGGTATCACAACAGATACAACAAGTAAACCAGTAAGTCATTAGTCACACTAGAGTACAGTGCCATCTGAGGTATAGTGTCTGCAAATTGGATGAACATCTTCTGTCAAAGCAACGGGAAGCTGGGTAAATATTTATTTATTTGAAAATGTGCAGGATGAAATCTCGAGATGCATCATCTTTTTTTCTAGAGTACCCCCCCCCCCCAAAATGTTCCAAGAATAATATGCAATTACTGTTAAATAATAATAACAATAAAAAACTGAAACTTACATTTACACCATAAATAGTTGTGAACTACTAATAGGCCTAAAACTAATAAAAACTACTGCTACAACTACCAAGAAAACTAAATACCTATAATTAATATACATAAATAATGTGACTTAAGTGACTGTGAATATATACAGTGTCTTCAGAAAGTATTCATACCCCTTGACATATTCCACATTTTGTTGTGTTACAGCCTGAATTCAAAATTCTTATTTATTTCACCTTTATTTAAACAGGTAGGCTAGTTGAGAACAAGTTCTCATTTACAACTGCGACCTGGCCAAGAATAAAGCAAAGTAGTTCGACACATTCAACAACACAGAGTTATACATGGAACAAACATACAGTCAATAATACAGTAGAAAAAGTCTATATACAGTATGTGCAAATGAGGTAAGATAAGGGAGGTAAGGCAATAAATAGGCCATGGTGGCGAAGTAATTACAATATACCAATTAAACACTGGAGTGATTGATGTGCAGAAGATGAATGTGCAAGTAGAGATACTAGATACTATACGATGTACTGTACAGTCGTGGCCAAAAGTTTTGAGAATGACACAAATATTAATTTTCACAAAGTAGAGATACTGGGGTGCAAAGGAGCAAGATAAATAAATAAATACAGTATGGGGATGAGGTAGTTGGATCGGGTATATTACAGATGGGCTATGTACAGGTGCATTGATCTGTGAGCTGCTCTGATAGCTGGTGCCTAAAGCTAGTGAGGGAGATATGAGTCTCCAGCTTCAGTGATTTTTGTAGTTTGTTCCAGTCATTGGCAGCAGAGAACTGGAAGGAAAGGCGGTCAAAGGCGGAATTGGCTTTGGGCTTTCGACTCTGTCAATCACCACATTCTTATCAGCAGACTCAACAGCCTTGGTTTCGCAAATGACTGCCTCGCCTGGTTCACCAACTACTTCTCTGATAGAGTTCAGTGTGTCAAATCGGAGGGCCTGTTGTTTGGACCTCTGGCATTCTCTATGGGGGCGCCACAGGGTTACATTCTCGGGCCGACTCTCTTCTCTGTATACATCAATGATGTCGCTCTTGCTGCTGGTGATTCTCTGACCCACCTCTACGCAGACGACACCATTCTGTATACGTCTGGCCCTTCTTTGGACACTGTGTTAACTAGCCTCCAGACGAGCTTCAATGCCATACAACTCTCCTTCCGTGGCCTCCAACTGCTCTTAAATGCTAGTAAAACTAAATGCATGCTCTTCAACCGATCGCTGCCCGCACCTGCCCGCCCGTCCAGCATCACTACTCTGGACGGTTCAGACTTAGAATATGTGGACAACTACAAATACCTAGGTGTCTGGTTAGGCTGTAAACTCTCCTTCCAGACTCACATTAAGCATCTCCAATCCAAAATTAAATCTAGAATTGGCTTCCTATTTCACAACAAAGCATCCTTCACTCATGCTGCCAAACATACCCTCGTAAAACTGACCATCCTACCGATCCTCGACTTCGGTGATGTCATTTACAAAATAGCCTCCAACACTCTACTCAACAAATTGGATGCAGTCTATCACAGTGCCATCCGTTTTGTCACCAAAGCCCCATATACTACCCACTCTTGCGACCTGTACGCTCTGGTTGGCTGGCCCTCGCTTCATACTCATCGCCAAACCCACTGGCTCCAGGTCATCTACAAGTCTCTGCTAGGTAATGCCCAGCCTTATCTCAGCTCACTGGTCACCATAGCAGCACCCACCCGTAGCACTCGCTCCAGCAGGTATATTTCACTGGTCACCCCCAGGGCCAATTCCTACTTTGGCCGCCTCTCCTTCCAATTCTCTGAAACTGGAAACACTTATCTCCCTCACCAGCTTTAAGCACCAGCTGTCAGAGCAGCTCACAGATCACTGCACCTGTACATAGCCCATCTATAAATAGCCCAAACAATTACCTCATCCCTTACTGTATTTTTGCATCCCAGTATTTCTACTTTGCACATTCACCTACTGCAAATCTACAATTCCAGTGTTTTTTAATTGCTATATTGTATTTACTTCGCCACCGTGGCCTCTTTATTGCCTTTACCTCCCTTATCTCACCTCATTTGTTCACATTGTATATAGACTTATTTTTGTACTGTTTTATTGACTGTATGTTTGTTTTACTCCATGTGCAACCCTGTGTTGTTGTATGTGCCGAACTGCTTTGCTTTATACTGGCCAGGTCGCAGTTGTAAATGAGAACTTGTTCTCAACTTGCCTACCTGGTTAAACAAAGGTAAAATAAAATAAACAAAGATGGGTGAGAAAAAAAAGCTATTTAATCGATTTTGAATTCACGCTGTTCGACAACAAAATGAATAAGTCAAGGGGTATGAATACTTTCTGAAGGCACTGTATATATGGTAATATGTGACATACTTTCTTTGGGTGAGAAGGGCGATTTCAGTCTGCACTTTAAGGTACTCCTGGGCCATTCTGCAGTGCTGCTCAAACACAGCCATGGACTCTTTGGAGTTAGAGAATGGGGCCAGGGGCTAAACACAACCCAGAAACACACATCACCGTCATGCACTTACAATTTATCACATTGTTCTTATTGTACATTACTTAACTTCTTTAACATATTTCCTATTTCAAGTAGAGGACACATGAAATCCCCAAAAAGGTAGTAAGTAAGCTTTTAGATAGTGTGTCAAATGTGACTGGTTTGTTATCAGTATCAATAGGATTTAGTATCAGTCAGCATTGAAGATGAATGGAGAAAGAACTCCCCATTCCTGCAGTACCTGCAGCTGGTGATCCAGTGTCAGATAAGCCATGGGGATGGAGCTGTCCAAACCATTTATATCTGAAGACATAGAAAATGTACTGGTAAGTATGACATGTTTACTGTATGTTGTACGGTACTGCCCCCTGGTGAACACTGCAGTGACATAATGTGTCAGACATACAGTAGATTCCGGTCATATAACATATTTTGTAAGCTAGCTCTATTACGACAACCAAAACTAAATAGGGCCCATACCTGTGGGACTGATAGGCACCCTCAGCTCTGGCCCCGATTGGCCAGCACATTGCACTTTGATCTCAGTGGGAGCAGGACTCTGGGTACGCTCACGATCAGGCAGGCTCTCCACACTAGCCCTTCTGGACGAGGGCAGGCTGGGGCGTAATGTTCCCCCCTGAGAAGGTACATGAACAGCATGAACATTGGTATGGATGAAATAACTTAATACTCCAACTATATCTGCATCACCTTTGATTGTTTGAACTGAAGTGGAAATCTAGCTTCAATGCTTTTCAGGGTGTCATCTCTCCCTTGACAGTTTGTTCTGTGTTCCATGTTGCTTTCAGTTCGGTAGCTGTTGATAGTGTTGTCTGCATAGGAACCTACAGAAGAGACGATGGCGTTTCCAATCTGTTTTTACAGAAACTTCTGCAATAACAGAATCTTCTGAATTTCATTCATATGCATTTTGAAAGCAATTACTACATAGCACAATGTTAGTACAATGTAAAGTGATACTTGTCAACAACTGTTTATAAAATCCGTCAACCTTCACAGAGTATTTAAATCTATGGGACTGGCCTGTGCTTGTGGCTGAGGATGAGCCACTCCTACTGTTGCCTGGACACTGGTGAGGGTACTGGAGAGGCTCATCAGAGCCTGGGAAGTACTGCATACACATGGAGGAAAGAGTACACAATGCTAACAGGAATCGCAGATCTAAAATCAAACTCTCAAACTGTGGAACAAACACCATTTGATAATAACTAAGAAATAAGTTGTTCAATTGCAGGTTTTTACTAACATCTATGGGTTATTATTAGTGCCGTGAATGTGAAGTTCTGACCTCATGGGTCTGTGGGGTTTTCCAGTACTGTACCTTCATGAGGCTTGCCATGGTGTTCCTGACCTCCTCCATGGAGGGCCTCTGGGCAGGGTCTTTGTCCCAGCAGTGTGTCATCAGATTCTCGATGGGCTCCGGGAGGTCCTTTATCAGGGGGGGCCGAGTCCCTGATAACCCATACAAGAGAATGGCATGTCAGTGGGGGAATATCAAGAGCCTAAAGTGGCTTCCTCTACTCATCTTCTTTCCTTCCTCTAACAACTAGGTAAGATTTTCTTTCAAACCTATATTCCACTTCACTACATAGACATTTTGCGGTTTCGGTTTTATTCCTCTGTATGTATGTAACTACACTAAGCGTCTATGGCTCGGTAACCTCTCACCTCTGTGCACGGCCCACATGATGCAGAAGGCCGATCCTCCAATCTCATCAAAGGGCTTTCGACGAGTGATCCCCTCCCACAGGATGATGCCCCAGCTGAACACATCACACTTCTCACTGTAGTTACTGCCTGGACAACAGAGTCAGAGAGATACAGGTGAGTGAAGGAATACAGGTTAGAGTGAGATCCTAGATTATTCTATTGGTGAAACAGAGAGACTTAGTGCTTGGTCCATTTTGGTCTTCTGGTTTTGAAGGAAAGGAGGAAAACCCCTTGCTAAAGGTTACTTGCCTTCAAACACTTCTGGTGCCATCCAGGCTGCACTTCCTTTGTTGTTGGTCATGTGTGTCTGGATGTCACAGGCTGTCCCAAAGTCGCAGATCTTCAACACTGTGCCACCCTGTACAAGTAGCAGACTGAAACACATGGCTATGGTTTAGGTTCAGAGAGTACAACCTCATTAACCTCTAGAAGTCTAAGCTGTTGGGAAGAATTGTTTTGCGAAGGCGATCTTAACATGGATCATTTAGCTATTTGATTTAGAATTTTGCCTTTACTACTACTACTACTACAGCCCATGGAAACACATTGAATAACACATACATATTTAAAAAAGACTGTCAAACAAATAAAACATAAGCAATAAGGTTTTGAAGTGTCTGTCCTATATTTGGAGATATAAGACAGCTCAGAAAACATTTTCGTTTTTTTGTACACAAAACTACCTTCATTTGTTGTATGGGTTACCTTCAGACGAGTCCCATGACACTTGCGGGGGTCATAGAGCAAACGTGAGTCTCTCCTTTCCATAGTGGGGTCATATTAGTTTGTAGCGCAAATGGTTCAGACGCTACAGACAGAAGTTGGCACATCAGCGTTACAGACTTCAGACGAGTCCAGTGACACTTGTGGGGGTCATAGAGCAATGAGAGTCTCCCCTTTCCATAGAGTGGTCATAATAATTTGACGCTACAGACATTTCGGACGCTACTGACATTTTAGTGAGACTACCGACTTTCAGGATCTGAAAAACACAGCTGAGGCTTGGCCACTTTCCACCCAAGATGCAGAAGGCTGACATTGGCGGATGCAGTGGATTGAGACGCAGCCTATGCAAAAAAACTGATATCTCTATCTTAAACTGACGGATTCTGATGGGATTTAAAAAAATGTTACTTAGATGTGTTAATAGACTCTTCAGGATATACAGTACCAGTCAAAAGTTTGGACACAGCTACTTATTCAAGTGTTTTTCTTTCTTTATTTATTTTTTACTATTTTCTACATTGTAGAAAAATAGTGAAGACATCAAAACTATGAAATAACACATATGGAATCATGTAGTACCCCAAAAAAGTGTTAAACAAATCAAAATATATTTTATATTCTTCAAAGTAGCCACCCTTTGCCTTGATGACAGCTCTGCACTCTTGGCATTCTCTCAACCAGCTTCACCTTGAATGCTTTCCCAACAGTCTTGAAGGAGTTCCCACATATGGTGGGCACTTGTTGGCTGCTTTTCCTTCCCTCTGCGCTCCAACTCATCCCAAACCATCTCAATTGGGTTGAGGTTGGGTGATTTTGGAGGCCAAGTCAGCTGATGCAGCCCTCATCACTCTCCTTCTTGGTCAAATAGCCCTTACACAGCCTGGAGGTGTGTTGGGTCATTGTCCTGTTGAAAAACAAATGCCAGCCCCACTAAGTGCAAACCAGATGGGATGGCGTATCGCTGCAAAATGCTGTGGTAGCCATGCTGGTTAAGTTTGCCTAGAATTCTAAATAAATCACTGACAGTATCACCAGCAAAGCACCCCCACACCATCACAGCTCCTCCTCCATGCTTCACGATGGGAACCACACATGCAGAGATCATCCGTTCACCTACTCTGCGTCTCACAAAGACATGGCGGCTGGAACCAAAAATCTCACATTTGGACCAAAGGACAGATTTCCACCGGTCTAATGTCCATTGCTCATGTTTCTTGGCCCAAGCAAGACTCTTCTTCTTATTGGTGTTGTAGTGATGTTGGTACCATTAATGCGATGACGATTATTTTATCAAATCAATTAACTATGTTTAATTATTACGATGATTAAACTAATCATATAACAATTAACTCTTTAGCAATCTTGGGTCACCACGGAAAAAGTTTGATTAATGAGTTACCGTTTCCCAAATTAACTTTACAGATATAAATATATCGTTATACAAGTCATCCATTAATTATCATTATTACCTCATCAGTCTCATTCTGAACGTCGTTGACTTCAAATCTGCACCAAGCCTACTCTCCAGGATAAATCAGCGATACACAAATTGGCTTAATTATTTATTTACTAAATAAATAAATAACACAGAATTAAATAAACACACACAGGATAGATTATACATTGGTTACTAACATGATGCAATGAAAAGTCCCTAGTGGACTAACCCGAGATGACAACTGGTTACACAATTTTTACATTTTTAATTATTTTTAATTTAACATTTTTTAAACTAGGCAAGTCAGTTAAAAACAAAAATTCTTATTTAAAATGACAGCCTACCGGGGAACAGTGGCAGAATGACAGATTTTTACCTTGTTAGTTCGGGGATTCGATCCAACAACCTTTCGGCTACTGGCCCAACGCTCTAACCACTAGGCTACCTGCCGCCCCAATGAAAGGGGATGGGGAACGAAAGAGCGGAAGGAGAGACAAAGGAATTCAACTATCGTACATACAGTTGAATAATATGCTCTTTGTAAATGTGGATATTTAGCACCCTAACAACCGCTCATTCGGATTTAGAAATACAAAGTACATATTTACGCTTGTATGTCTTTGTCGTCTCACTCTGGTGAAATCACTTGCTCAGTCTGTGGAGAGTAGTTATTCAGAAAGTCTCTGGTTGTCCACCAGAGGTCACCATGTCCTTTGTAGTTGTAGTAGGTTGGTCTCGGAGTGTCTGATAGAACGCATCTTCCAGAGGTGTACCACGGGGTGTTCAGCGGGCTTTAATCTTCACTCTGTTTGTTTAGAATAGATACCCCACTTTTGGAATACCTGCTCTAGGGTATGTGCAATGCCGTTGGGGGTGCGCCAAATAAAAATGTGATTCACATTTTTTTCCCCTTCACATTTTCAAGCAGTATATTTACATTTTCTAACGGGGCTATACATTTGGGTGAGTTTTTTCTCTCGCCTGAGTAGCCTCGTTTCACTGGCAAAAATCTAACTAAACCATCTAGTGTTCAGTGTAATAACAACACAATGTCAAATATAGGTAGCCTATTCAAATAATTAACATCCAATCACATTAACCGTTACTCTCTTGCGGGAAACCTTCACTCTTGCACAGACATTCAGAAATTAAACATGACAATTTGAAAAATAACCCACAGGAATTTTTTGAGTGAGAATAAAGACGTCTTTCATTCAGAAAGACATGTATAAAAGCAAAAGATACCATTTTTGTATATATCTTTTTATTTAACTAGGCAAGTCAGATTTTTACCTTGTCAGCTCGGGGATTCGATCTAGCAACATTTCGGTTACTGGCCCAATTCTCTATCCACTAGGCTACCTGCCGCCCCATTAACCGAGTGGCTAGGACAGGTAAGCCCCATACCATTGTGGAGGACTTAATTCTTCCTGCTTCCACGGATATGGCTGGGACAATGCTGGGGGAAAAGGCCCAAAAAACTATTCAGACAATGTCTTCATCAAACAACACTGTTTCACAATGCATCAGTGACTTGGCAGGAGATGTTTTGAAACAATTACTGCTTCGCATATAAGCCAGTGAATTATATGCATTACAGCTGGATGAGTCAACAGACGTGGCGGACCTGGCACAGCTCCTGGTAAATGTCCGTTACGTTTATGGGGGGGTCAATTAAGGAAGACACCCTCTTCTGCAAACCACTGAAAACCAGGACACCATGAGAGGATATTTTTAAAGTACTGGAAATCTTTGTGACATCAAATGGACTTTGGTGGTCAAGATGTGTTGGTATCTGTACTGATGGCGCAAAAGCCATGACAGGGAGACATAGTGGAGTGGTAACGCACATGCAAGCAGTTGCTCCCGACGCCACTTGGGTACACTGCAGCATCCACCGAGAGGCTCTTGCTGCCAAGGGAATGCCTGACAGCTTGAAATACGTTTTGGGACACTACAGTGAAAATGGTTAACTTTGTTAAAGCAAGGCCCCTGAACTCTTGTGTATTTTCTGCATTATGCAATGATATGGGCAGCGACCATGTAACGCTTTTACAACATACAGAAATGTGCTGGTTATCAAGGGGCAGAAATGTGAAATGTGCTGGTTATCAATTATTTTTTTGCTGAGTTTAGGATTTTACATTTATTTTTATTTCACCTTTATTTAACCAGGTAGGCTAGTTGAGAACAAGTTCTCATTTGCAACTGAGACCTGGCCAAGATAAAGCAAAGCAGTTCGACACATACAACAACACAGATTACAGGGACTCTCCAAAACTATATTCAATGTGTGAGACAGAATTGAGGCTATGATTAAGAAGTTGGAGCTCTTTTCTGTCTGCATTAACAAGGACAACACACAGGTCTTTCCATCATTGTATGATTTTTTGCTTGCAAATGAACTCAAGCTTACGGACAATGTCAAATGTGGTATAGCAAAGCACCTGAGTGAGCTGGGTGTGCAATTAATCAGGTACTTTCCCGAAACGGATGACACAAACAACTAGTTTCTTTATCCCTTTCATTCCCTGCCTCCAGTCCACTTACCGATAGCTGAACATGAGAGCCTCATTGAAATTGCAACAAGCGGTTCTGTGAAAATTTAATTTAATCAGAAGCCACTGACAGATTTCTGGATTGGGCTGTGCTCAGTTTCTTACCTTGGCAAATCGCGCTGTTAAGACACTGATGCCCTTTACAACCACATTCCTATGTGAGAGTGGATTCTTGGCCGTCACTAGCATGAAAACTAAATACAGGCACAGACTGTGTGTGGAAAATGATTTAAGACAAGACTCTCTCCAATACAACCCAACATTGCAGAGTTGTGTGCATCCTTTCAAGCACACCCTTCTCATTAACTTGTGGTGAGTTATTCACAATTTTTGATGAACAAATAAAGTTTCATATGCAAGATGGCTAAATAAAGAGCAAAATTATTGATTATTATTATTTGTGCCCTGGTCCTATATGAGCTCTTTGTCACTTCCCATGAGCCAGGTTGTGACAAAAACTCACACTCAGTCTTAAATGTAATACATCATATAGTGTGTGTATAGTATTGTATAGTGTGTGTGTGACAGGCTTACAATGATGGCAAAAAACAACACTTGAGAGTGCGCTGACCATGGTGCTAGAGGGGGTACGCAGCTGGAGGTTGAATGTTTGAAGGGGTACGGGACTATAAAAAGTTTGGCAATGACTGCCCTAGAGATACCTATAACGTAAACTCACTCATTTTTGTACATCGCCTTGGTCCGTACAATTGACCTTATTTTAGCACCCCAAAAACATAATACTTCCAGATCAACTGTAATGGCAATACCATTGTAAAGCACAATTTCTCCCATTTCCAACAGAATCAATTACATGACCCCCACGCTGCCCGTTTCTGCATGATTCAAGATGGCAATAAGCCCCGTCGGGTCGTTTAAAAAAAAATGACTAGGTATCCCCCTTACCCCCTTCACTGTCCATTTCTTGTTTTTAAACGATGAGAGAAGTGCTACACCTGGTGGAGAGAGATTGTAAGAGAGAAATAGTTGCTTTATGCGTGCTGTACGTTACGGCATGACACGTCACGATGTAACGGAGGGCCAGTTTTTTCTACATTTCTCCGAATACAATAGAGCCATTACCATGTCGACCAACGCTTGAATAGAAACCTAGTTCACACCCCCGATTTTGAAGTCAACACAGTCGCTACAGTCCCATTAGTTTTCTTTGTAGCCGCGTTTGAATGTTGCGGTTGCGCACATTTATTTTATTTTAAATTTTTTCCCCTTTTCTCCCCAATTCTCGTGGTATCCAATCGCTAGTAATTACTATCTTGTCTCATCGCTACAACTCCCGTACGGGCTCGGGAGAGACGAAGGTCGAAAGCCATGCGTCCTCCAAAGCACAACCCAACCAAGCCGCACTGCTTCTTTAACACAGCGCGCCTCCAACCCGGAAGCCAGCCGCACCAATGTGTCGGAGGAAACACCGTGCACCTGGCCCCCTTGGTTAGCGCGCACTGCGCCCAGCCCGCCACAGGAGTCGCTGGAGCGCGATGAGACAAGGAAATCCCTACCGGCCAAACCCTCCCTAACCCGGACGACGCTAGCCCAATTGTGCGTCGCCCCACGGACCTCCCGGTCGCGGCCGGCTGCGACAGAGCCTGGGGGCGAACCCAGAGACTCTGGTGGCGCAGTTAGCACTGCGATGCAGTGCCCTAGACCACTGCGCCACCCGGGAGGCCCACGGTTGCGCACATTTGTACGGAATGGGTTGAGTTTACGTTAGTGGTGAGAGAAAATTGTTCTTTGCCTCTCGTCTTCAGTCCAGTTTCCTAGGCTAACAGTGCATAAACAGCTGCAGAATGAATGCTCCTGTGAAGTCTTCTTCGAGTTTCAGAGGGTCTTACCATTTTCTGGTATTGTAGTTTCAAACCATTTTGCCATATCCAGCTCGCGCTGTACTTTGGCTGGTCTTTAGTTTTAAACCATTTCTCAGCAGTGCAGCCACCACTTCACGCTGTCTGGTTTGGTATAGATTTTCTTCTTCTCTGTTGAAAGTTTCTAACCATTTCGTATCTTTCAGCTCACGCTGTCGGTCACGCTGGTCTAATGTAGTCTAACCATTTTACATGTCCGGCTTACCGTCCGTATACTGGTCTGTAGAGTTTCCAACCATTTCAACGTGTGGCTGGTCCTCACGTTCTCTGGTCGAATGTACATTTTGTTTGCGGTCTTTTTATGTCTTCGCCTTGGAGGGCGGTTCCATCACGTTGCTAAAAAGTCTGTTCTCACGTGGGCATGGTTACTAACTGGGTAAGCCTTTACATGAAAAACAACTCTGATTTAGAAGGCTAAAATTACATTTCATCTTCTCACAAATAGTTTAATATTTAATCGTATATGTTCCACAACATTTAGATGTAAATCTGATAACGGTGACATATACATTCGTAGAGTTAACGTTATTTGGTTATACCATCCTTAAAGATATCAAACAAACAACTTATTTGACATGATTATTGTTTCGAGCCCCACCAACCGTTTCCCACGTTATTTTTGTTAGGAATATTGTGTCATTATCCACATTCGGATGTTGTAGTTTTGGCGGGAGGAATCTCATTGTAACAAAAGGGTTCTTTCCCCTCAATCTTGCAGAGCCCAAACGCAGAGTTTCGGCAAGGTAACCTCAGCAAAAAAAGAAACGTCCCATTTTCAGGACCCTGTCTTTCAAAGATAATGTGAGACACCTAAGACAGCGCTACGGGGCGACAGGACGGACAGCTGATCGACCTTGCAGTGGCAGACCAGGTGTAACAACACCTGAACAGGATCGGTACATCTGAACATCACACCTGTGGGACAGGTACAGGATTGCAACAACTGCCCGAGTTACACCAGGAACGCACAATCCCTCCATCAGCGATCAGACTGTCCGCAATAGGCTGAGAGAGGCTGGACTGAGGGCTTGTAGGCCTGTCGTAAGGCAGGTCCTCACCCAACATCACCGGCAACAACGTCACCTATGGGCACAAACCCACCGTCGCTAGACCAGACAGGACTGGCAAAAAGTGCTCTTCACTGACGAGTCACGGTTTTGTCTCACCAGGGGTGATGATCGGATTCGCGTTTATCGTTGAAGGAATGAGCGTTACACCGAGGCCTGTACTCTGGCGCGGGATCGATTTGGAGGTGGAGGGTCCGTCAGGGTCTGGGGCGGTGTGTCACAGCATCATCGGACTGAGCTTGTTGTCATTGCAGGCAATCTCAACGCATGCGTTACAGGGAAGACATCCTCCTTCCTCATCTGGTACCCTTCCTGATGGCTCATCCTGAAATGACCCTCCAGCATGACAATGCCACCAGCCATACTGCTTGTTCTGTGCGTGATTTCCTGCAAGACAGGAATGTCAGTGTTCTGCCATGGCCAGCGAAGAGCCCGGATCTCAATCCCATTGAGCATATCTGGGACCTGTTGGATCGGAGCGTGAGGGCTAGGGCCAATCCCCCAGAATTGTCCGGGAACTTGCAGGTGCCCTTGCTGGAAGAGTGGGGTAACATCTCACAGCAAGAACTGGCAATTCTGGTGCAGTCCATGAGGAGGAGATGCACTGCAGTACTGGTGGCCACACCAGATACTGACTGTTACTTTGATTTTGACCCACCCTTTGTTCAGGGACACATTATTCCATTTCTGTTAGTCACATGTCTGTGGAACTTGTTCAGTTCATGTGTCAGTTGTTGAATCTTGTTATGTTCATACAAATATTTACACATGTTAAGTTTGCTGAAAATAAACGCAGTTGACAGTGAGAGGACATTTCTTCTTTTTGCTGAGTTTATTTACGACCGTCATAAAACTGCCCAACTCCATCCCTCTCCCCCTCTGTGTTGAAGACGGAGGGCGCTGTAGAGCTGACCCACTGATCCTTCGGATCTGCACAGGAAAGTCATGAGTGTCCTTTAGCTGTGGTTTCTTTGCAGCAATTCGACCATGAAGGCCTGATTCACGCAGTCCCCTCTGAACAGTTGATGTTGAGATGTGTCTGTTACTGGAACTCTGTGAAGCATTTATTTGAGCTGCAATCCGAGGTGCAGTTAACTCTAATGAACTTGTCCTCTGCAGCAGAAGTAACTCTGGGTCTTCCTTTCCTGTGGTGGTCCTCATGAGAGCCAGTTTCATCATAGCGTTTGATGGTTTTTGAAACTGCACTTGAAGAAACTTTAAAAGTTCTTAATTTTCTGAATTCACTGACCTTCATGTCTTAAAGTAATGATGGACTTTGCTTACTTGAGCTGTTCTTGACATAATGGACTAGTCTTTTACCAAATAGGGCTATCTTTTGTATACCAAACCTACCTTGTCACAACACAACTGATTGTCTCAAACACATTAAGGAAATAAATTCCACAAATTAACTTTTAACAAGGCACACCTGTTAATTGAAATACATTCCAGGTGACTATCTCATGAAGCTGGGTGAGAGAATGCCAAGTGTGCAAAGCTGTGATCAAGGCAAAGGGTGGCTAATTTGAAGAATGTCAAATATATTTTGATTTGTTTAACACTTTTTTTAGTTACTACAAGATTCCATGTGTCATTTCATAATTTTGATGTCTTCACTATTCTTCTACAATGTAGAAATTAGTAAAAATATAGAAAACCCCTTGAATGAGTAGGTGTGTCCAAAATTGTGACTGGTACTGTATATTTAAAACAATGAAAAAGTACTGTAAACAGATTGCAAAATTCTGGTAACTTTGCCACAATTCCCTGGTTTTCCATAAATCCTGGTTGGAAGACTCCTGAATTTTCTGCTTATTCCCTCGTAATTCCAGGAATCTTCCCACCAGGATTTTGCAACCCTGAAACAGGCAGTTAACCAACAGCACAAACAAAAGGGCCATACTTGGGTGGTTTGAGGTCTCTGTGAATGAGGGCCTTGGGTTTCATGGCGTGGAGATAGGATACACCCTGAGCACACTGCAGACACCAGCTCATAGCGTGGGATGCACTGTACTGGGGCAGGGGCTCAGCTCCATGCAGCACTTGGAATGAACAGACAACACAGTCAAGACAGAGAGAGAGAGAGACAGAAAGTCAGGCGGGGTGCACAGAACAGACAGAGATACAATATTAACATGGTAACTGGCACAGACCCTCACAGATCATAATTGAACAATGACATACAGTAAGAATCACTTGCACAAGACACCACACTGAACTACACAGAAATATAGTGGGAGATTGATACACTGTTAATTGCACTTCCACTAAGATGAGGGATACAAGCTATGGTTGGCAAATAGAAGTATTAACAATACACTTATTGAAATAGCTAAGAAATTACATAAAAGAAAATACTATGTTGAAATGAAGCTGAATTGATTTCTTACCATTGTATAAGGAGCCACCCTCAGCATATTCCATAACAAGACACACCTGTGTGAGAATGTTACAATCATTTTGATAAAAAGGGAAAAACACTTAGTGTATGGGATTGCAAATGTGGTGTCAATATAGAGGAAAATCTGTAGACCTATTCAATTAATAATACATCACTAATAAATGAATAATTACACATGGGCCTAAAGTATATAATTGAACACCAGGCAAATCATACTAAGAAGACAACTCTCCTGAATGTACTTACTGGATTATCACATGAGCCATAGAGCTTGACAATATTTGGGTGATTTACTCTAGAAAGCTGGCGGAGCTGGATGAAGAAGAGACATGGATAAGTGAAACGGATCGCACCATCTTAACATTCATGAATTGCTTCATTTACATTGTAATTGGATATCATTTGACTGCTGCTACCTAATATCAAAAGAGTCCATAAATGTTCAGTGGGAATTTTTATATTGGGATAGCAAAACTTATTTCAACAATAGACTATACCCAAAAAACAGGGTTAAACGAAAAACTATGCTTTACAGCAGGTAAGGAGAGGATGTTCCTCTACCTCTACTACAAAAGCTTTCCTCTCAGATTCACTCTCTATGGTCTTGATGGCCACATCTTTGCCTTTCCATTTAGCCTTGAAGACAACTCCAAATGTCCCTCTGCCAACAACCTGGAGATACACAAAGAAACAAATGTCACACATATAAAACACAACAGCTCTGGTCTAGTAACATGCTTTCAAGGAAAATGTTGTGTTTTCACAATAATGTATATAAACCCTGGATTGCTGATGCTATGTATTGGCCAATGAGAGGCTTTGATGCTGCCAGAAGAAGCAGTCATCCATAGGAATTAATAGAATTCTACAGTATTTCAATTAAGGTAAAAAATATACAGTACCAGTCAAAAGTTTGGACACACCTACTCATTCAAGGGTTTTTCTTATTTTATACTATTTCCCACATTGTAGAATAATACTGAAAATGTAGAAAATAGTAAAAATTATGAAAAACCCTGGAATGAGTAGGTGTCCAAACTTTTGACTGGTACTGTATTTTTATTATACGTTAAAGAAAATGTTTTTATATTTTGTTTAATGTTTACATAATATTATTTGAAACTATGCATTAAGGTGTCTGTCATAGAATAAATATGGAAAAAACTAATGTAGACATTAATAAATGCATTTCTATAACTTCCAAAATATTTCTTACAATGGTGGGGTAGTGCCAAGATGGACATGCGGTGGTATATATAAATAGTGAGTATAGAAATAATTGTGTTTTAATTTCTGTCCCTTCTGTGAGTCCTGGACAACGGGTCCTCTTCTAGGTTATAATCTGACATGTTGCTGAGTGGTGGTCGGTCTCGTAATTTTCTATATAATCTACTTAAGCAATAAGGCCAGAGGAAGTGTGGTATATGGCTAATATACCACGGCTAAGGGATGTTCTTAACCACAATGCAACGCGGAGTGCCTGGACACAGCCCTTAGCCGTAGTGTATTGGCCATATATCACAAACCCACGAGGTGCCTTATTGCTATTATAAACTGGTTACCAACGTAATTAGAGCAGTAAAAATAAATGTTTTGTCATACCCGTGGTATACGTCTGATATATCATGGCTGTCAGCCAATCAGCATTCAGGGCTTGAACCACCCCGTTTATAAAAATCATTAGATACTGCTGGTGTTTTGAAAGAGGTAGCCTATCTTGGCTCCATAGTTGAAACTGGCACATAAGTGGCATGGATGATCACAACACTAAACTTCTATTCAACAAGGTTACTGTAATTTCCCCCCATAAAAGGCTAATTGTTTGGTACTATAGGCAGCTATCATGCGACACTTACCTCTTCAACTTCTATGTCCTCATATTCTATCTCTTCGAAGGGATAGCCAGGAGGTGTCTCAAGCATCTTGAAGGCTGTATTGATTCCGCAGCGCAAGCTAGAATACAACAACAGACTGTATTAGCATACTGTCTGCCGTTAAACTGACCAGTCAGTCTTTTAGACACAGGATTTATTTTTATGTTGCAGCCCTAGATATGTCATGCCACAAACTGGGTTGCACAACCCCTCCATAATAATTTCCATTCGCTGTTGAAACCTACATCAGGAAGTATGAAGCTGTCCACTCCAGCGAGCCGCTGTTTCGAACACTCAGGACGAAGAGTTACATTGTATCAAATGCGATCAACTAGGACAAGCTGTTTATCATCATTATGTATGATGTTTTGTTACATCCAACGTGGAAAAATCAAATGGCATGAACAACAAATTAGAACGAGTTTGATAATGTCAGAGTCAAAACAAATGCCGTTTGTTCCACGGTTTGCGCAGTGAAATGTTCGAAGCTTTGGGGTGCATTCAAGAACAGTACACGGTTCATATTATGCAAACGCCGGTGCGGTCCTCTCAAGACGCATCCCAGGTTTAAACCCCGTGTGAAAAGGCAGCACCAATAGTTATCACATATTATTATTTTACTGGCACCAATGTAATGATCGATTCAAGCCTGAAGGGTAGGCGTTTTTGCTGTGTTGGATTGTCAACCTTTGCTGACCTTGAACAAAGCTTCATTTTATTTGTTGAACCTGCCTTCCTGAGCGATAGAGGGCGACGTACACGAAATCGTCTCTGTAAATGTGCCTCGAGATTGTATTTTATGGTTAGCGATGTGTCATCACAATACAGTCAGTCATTGGTCATCACCAAAACACTTAAAGTAAAGGGTTGAAACGGTGCAAATATTAACGAAATCCACTGACAGCAACACCCTGTACATGTATTTGTTTACTAACATTCCTGGAAACGATACATATTTCAACGCAAAGGATCCCTGAGGAGTCTTGTCTTCTTGATTAGCGCTAACTTCATCATACTGCAACGTTGTTGATTCCCCGTTGGACTGCAGCTGCCAGCTAACGTTAGCTTAGCTGGCTAATTCCCTGTATCCCCTCTGCCTGGTCGGGACGGGAGCGAAATGTCCTGCTGCCTGCTCGACTTCTGCCGGGTCCAGGAACTCAAAGCAGTCCGGGAGTTTTTGTTCCAGAACCAGCAAAACAACCCTTCTTTGGAGGACAAGAAAACAGGTAAGTTATCTAGCTAACGCTCAGCTCTGGGCGAGCTAAATTGCTGGTATGACCAACTTGTTTGATTGCTGTTTGTAATCCTCGTCTCTTTTTTCAAAGCAATGTTAGAGTAGCTACGAACATTGCTATAGACTTGTATGAAGTGTGTGTGTGTGTGTGTGTGTGTGTGTGTGTGTGTGTGTGTGTGTGTGTGTGTGTGTGTGTGTGTGTGTGTGTGTGTGTAAAAAAAGAGACCAGATAATGGTTCACAAATTGCACAATTTGTAGATAGTGTTGTTGACAATCCAGTTGAAATTAGACTGTAATTTGTTCTATGGTCTACGTCACTTGTCATCTCATGCCTGTAGAATCTGATAACTCTCGAAGTCGCAAATTTTGTTCCAGCGATCTAAGTGCTACAAATACCAGGGAGTGTAAAGAATGCACGTATTCCTATGTCTCTTTAAATCTTTGACCTGTCACATCATGAATAATAGAATTAGAAATTATAGCAGTTGATGAGCGCAAGGTGTAGTGAAGGTGAGACCTGGAGAGCTGCAGTACCAGCGGGAGGCAGATGAGGATGGAAAGAGGGAGGAAGGAGGGGGGATTTGCCCTTTGTCATATGAGTCATCCTACAGGAGGGCGCTTGAACAGATTTCCGCATGATGCTGGACAAAGGAAGACACACGCTCACACACATAAGCATACATACTTACATACACATACTCAAAGCCCTGAGCCATTGTACATGCATGTTGCAGTCAGACTATGTCAACAGGAGTCCCACTGTCAATGCGAGTTCTGTCAATCTCTTCCCTCCTCCCACTTACTGATATTTATAGCATCTCTAACTTCATCCCTTCTCTCTTTGGGTCGGGGGAGGTCTCTTGTCCTTGATGCTCATCTTTCTCTCCGCCTTCTTTGTTAGTTTGCCCCTGCCAGTCCAAAGATGTGTGTGTATCATTTATCACCTGATTTTAATAAATGTTCAGCTTTATAGCCTAACTATAATAATATAATAATAATAATAGTAATATATGCCATTTAGCAGACATCCAAAGCGACTTAGTCATGTGTGCATACATTTTACTTAAGGGTGGTCCCAGGAATCAAACCCACTGCCCTGGCATTACAAGTACCATGCTCTACCAGCTGAGTTACAAAGAACCACTAACATTTTAACTGACAATTGACTCTGGATTGCACCACCTAATAATTGTGATTGATCTCTCTCGCTCAGAGAATGAGCTGGCCTGGGACGACTCAGACTGGGGGTCATGGGATAACCCTGAGGCCAAAGAAGATGGCAGTGGCACCACCACGGTCAGTTTGTCTGTCTCTTACACTATTTCTCTTCTTTAACTAAAGACTAGCTTAAATCAGACAGCACCCTTCCATAGCCCTCTGTGATCTATAAGGTTTGGTCCTGTTGTGTTGTGTTGTGTTCCGTAGGGGGTGGAGGAGGACAGTGCTGCAGTGACTGCCCCCTGGCTGCAGGACTGTGTGGTTTCTCTTTCTCCCTGCTCAGACCTGATGGTCGTTGCCAAAGACCACAAGGCTGTGTTTCTCTCAGGTATGTGTCCCAAAACACAGACACGCATGTTAATGTACACACAAATTCTCCCTAACCTACCCTTATTAAAGCTACATGAAACAAAGTCAGTGTCCTCAAATACATAAACATCTCCTCAATGACACATACTCTGCTGTTGGCGGGGTGTGTGTTGACATTGTCTCCTCTTTCTTGCAGCGAAGTGGCGGACAGATGATGGTGGCCGAGAGGAGATGACCCTGGCTGTGTCCTGGAGTGGAACTCTCAGCACCGAGGAGGGGTGAGAGAACGGGGGGAGAATGGGGTGAGGAGGGGTTGGAGAGAACAGAAGGGGGAGAGAACAGAGGAGGAGGAGGGAGAGAACAGAGGAGGAGGAGGAGGGAGAGAACAGAGGAGGAGGAGGAGGAGGGAGAGAACAGAGGAGGAGGAGGAGGGAGAGAACAGAGGAGGAGGAGGAGGGAGAGAACAGAGGAGGAGGAGGGGGGGGAGAGAACAGAGGAGGAGGAGGGGGGGGGAGAACAGAGGAGGAGGAGGGGGGGGGGAGAACAGAGGAGGAGGAGGGGGGGGGGGAGAACGGAGGAGGGGGGGGAGAGAACAGAGGAGGAGGAGGGGGGGGGGAACAGAGGAGGAGGAGGGGGGGGGAGAACAGAGGAGGAGGAGGGGGGGGGGAGAACAGAGGGGGAGGAGGGGGGGGAGAGAACAGAGGAGGAGGAGGGGGGGAGAGAACAGAGGAGGAGGAGGGGGGGAGAGAACAGAGGAGGAGGAGGGGGGGGAGAGAACAGAGGAGGAGGAGGGGGGGAGAGAACAGAGGAGGAGGAGGAGGGGGGGAGAGAACAGAGGAGGAGGAGGAGGGGGGAGAGAACAGAGGAGGAGGAGGAGGGGGGAGAGAACAGAGGAGGAGGAGGAGGGGGGAGAGAACAGAGGAGGAGGAGGAGGGGGGAGAGAACAGAGGAGGAGGAGGAGGGGGGAGAGAACAGAGGAGGAGGAGGAGGGGGGAGAGAACAGAGGAGGAGGAGGAGGGGGGAGAGAACAGAGGAGGAGGAGGAGGGGGGAGAGAACAGAGGAGGAGGAGGAGGGGGGAGAGAACAGAGGAGGAGGAGGAGGGGGGAGAGAACAGAGGAGGAGGAGGAGGGGGGAGAGAACAGAGGAGGAGGGAGAGAACAGAGGAGGAGGGAGAGAATAGAGGAGGAGGGAGAGAATAGAGGAGGAGGGAGAGAATAGAGGAGGAGGGAGAGAATAGAGGAGGAGGGAGAGAATAGAGGAGGAGGGAGAGAATAGAGGAGGAGGAGGAGGAGGGAGAGAATAGAGGAGGAGGAGGAGGAGGGAGAGAATAGAGGAGGAGGAGGAGGGAGAGAATAGAGGAGGAGGAGGAGGAGGGAGAGAATAGAGGAGGAGGAGGAGGAGGGAGAGAACAGAGGAGGAGGAGGAGGGGGGAGAGAACAGAGGAGGAGGGAGAGAATAGAGGAGGAGGAGGAGGGAGAGAATAGAGGAGGAGGAGGAGGGAGAGAATAGAGGAGGAGGAGGAGGAGGGAGAGAATAGAGGAGGAGGAGGAGGGAGAGAATAGAGGAGGAGGAGGAGGAGGGAGAGAATAGAGGAGGAGGAGGAGGAGGGAGAGAATAGAGGAGGAGGAGGAGGAGGGAGAGAATAGAGGAGGAGGGGGGAGAGAACAGAGGAGGAGGAGGAGGGGGGAGAGAACAGAGGAGGAGGAGGAGGGGGGAGAGAACAGAGGAGGAGGAGGAGGGGGGAGAGAACAGAGGAGGAGGAGGAGGGGGGAGAGAACAGAGGAGGAGGAGGAGGGGGGAGAGAACAGAGGAGGAGGGAGAGAATAGAGGAGGAGGAGGAGGAGGGAGAGAATAGAGGAGGAGGAGGAGGAGGGAGAGAATAGAGGAGGAGGAGGAGGGAGAGAATAGAGGAGGAGGAGGGGGGAGAGAATAGAGGAGGAGGAGGAGGAGGAGGAGGGGGGAGAGAACAGAGGAGGAGGAGGAGGGGGGAGAGAACAGAGGAGGAGGGAGAGAATAGAGGAGGAGGAGGAGGGAGAGAATAGAGGAGGAGGAGGAGGGAGAGAATAGAGGAGGAGGAGGAGGAGGGAGAGAATAGAGGAGGAGGAGGAGGAGGGAGAGAATAGAGGAGGAGGAGAAGGAGGGAGAGAATAGAGGAGGAGGAGGAGGAGGGAGAGAATAGAGGAGGAGGAGGAGGAGGGAGAGAATAGAGGAGGAGGAGGGAGAGAATAGAGGAGGAGGAGGAGGGAGAGAATAGAGGAGGAGGAGGAGGGAGAGAATAGAGGAGGAGGAGGGGGGAGAGAATAGAGGAGGAGGAGGAGGAGGAGGGGGGAGAGAACAGAGGAGGAGGAGGGGGGAGAGAACAGAGGAGGAGGAGGGGGGAGAGAACAGAGGAGGAGGGGGGAGAGAACAGAGGAGGAGGAGGGGGGAGAGAACAGAGGAGGAGGAGGAGGGTGGAGAGAACAGAGGAGGAGGAGGAGGGGGGAGAGAACAGAGGAGGAGGAGGAGGGGGGAGAGAACAGAGGAGGAGGAGGAGGGGGGAGAGAACAGAGGAGGAGGAGGAGGGGGGAGAGAACAGAGGAGGAGGAGGAGGGGGGAGAGAACAGAGGAGGAGGAGGAGGGGGGAGAGAACAGAGGAGGATGAGGAGGGGGGAGAGAACAGAGGAGGAGGAGGAGGGGGGAGAGAACAGAGGAGGAGGGAGAGAACAGAGGAGGAGGGAGAGAATAGAGGAGGAGGGAGAGAATAGAGGAGGAGGGAGAGAATAGAGGAGGAGGGAGAGAATAGAGGAGGAGGAGGAGGAGGGAGAGAATAGAGGAGGAGGAGGAGGAGGGAGAGAATAGAGGAGGAGGAGGAGGAGGGAGAGAATAGAGGAGGAGGAGGAGGAGGGAGAGAATAGAGGAGGAGGAGGAGGAGAGAATAGAGGAGGAGGAGGAGGGAGAGAATAGAGGAGGAGGAGGGGGAGAGAATAGAGGAGGAGGAGGAGGAGGAGGGGGGAGAGAACAGAGGAGGAGGGGGGAGAGAACAGAGGAGGAGGGGGGAGAGAACAGAGGAGGAGGAGGGGGGAGAGAACAGAGGAGGAGGAGGGGGGAGAGAACAGAGGAGGAGGAGGGGGGAGAGAACAGAGGAGGAGGAGGGGGGAGAGAACAGAGGAGGAGGAGGGGGGAGAGAACAGAGGAGGAGGAGGGGGGAGAGAACAGAGGAGGAGGAGGGGGGAGAGAACAGAGGAGGAGGAGGGGGGAGAGAACAGAGGAGGAGGAGGGGGGAGAGAACAGAGGAGGAGGAGGGGGGAGAGAACAGAGGAGGAGGAGGGAGAGAACAGAGGGAGGAGGGGGGAGAACAGAGGGAGGAGGGGGGAGAGAGGGGGAGAGAACAGAGGAGGAGGGGGAAGAGAACAGAGGGAGGAGGGGGGAGAACAGAGGGAGGAGGGGGGGGAGAGGGGGAGAGAACAGAGGAGGAGGGGGAAGAGAACAGAGGGAGGAGGGGGGAGAACAGAGGGAGGAGGGGGGAGAGTCAGGAGGGAAAGAAACATAAGGGTGGATGAATGAGAGAGGAAGGGGTTAGACTGAGAGAATGTGAGGAGAGGAAAGGACACAGAAATAAGTCAAGATTAGATTCCAGATTCACTGTGTGTGTGTGTGTGCGTGTCTGCCTCTTTACAGGGAGAGTGTGAGCAGTGTCATCTGTATACCTCTGGCCAGCCAGAAAAGGTAAGCCACCTAGTGTGTCCGACACTGTCCATGGGTGTTCACTTGTGTGTACATATCAATGTGTATGTAGGTTTGTGTTCTAATGATGAGTATTAACTCTGTCTGTCTGTGTGTGTTCAGGAGTTCCACAGGTCGGCCAGACTGGACTTGTATTGTAGTGGGCTTCTCATCTGGTTATGTCCGCTTCTACACAGAGGTGCAGTACAGCAGTATTTACTTGTTACCTGGAAGGCTGGCTGGTGAGGTAATGTTATTCTAACAGTGGTGTTGTGTGTTTTTGTCAGAGTGGGGTCCTACTCCTAGCCCAGCTGTTGAATGAGGATCCTGTCCTGAGGCTCAAGTGTCGCACCTACGAGATCCCCCGCCACCCTGGTGTCACCGAGCAAGTACGGCTGTAGCACACACCAAAACACTGACAGCTGCCTGAGTATCAAGGTTCTTTTGATGACACTTTGTATTTATGAATTTCTCTCTCTCTCTCTCTCTTAGCATGAGGAGCTGAGCATTCTTTACCCAGCAGCCCTGGTCACTATTGATGGCTTCAGTCTCTTTCAGTCGCTACGTGCCTGCAGAAACCAGGTGGCTCGAGGTACTGCTCTGTGTGTGTGTTTTGTGTCTGTCGAGGTACTGCTCTGTGTGTGTGTGTGTTTTGTGTCTGTCGAGGTACTGCTCTGTGTGTGTGTTTTGTGTCTGTCGAGGTACTGCTCTGTGTGTGTGTGTGTTTTGTGTATGTTGAGGTACTGTAGTAGCAGTAGAGGTACAGTGCTGTCAAAAAGGTTTTTCCCCCTTTCTAATTTTCTCTATTTTTGAATAATTTTTGATACTGAATGTTATCATATCTTCAACCATAACCTAATATTAGATAAAGGGAACCTGAGTTTACAAATAATAACAAAAATGTATACTTATTTTATTTATTTAATTAACAGAGTTATGAAACCCAATTCCCCTGTGTGAAGAAGTCATTGCCCCCTTACACTCAATAACTGTTGTGCCACCTTGAGCTGCAATGAATGCAACCAAGTGTTTCCTGTAGTTGCTGATCAGTCTCTCACATTGCTCTAGATTAATTTTTGGCTGTGGATTAATTTTCTGCTCATTTAAAGTCCTGCCACAACATCTCAATTGGGATTAGGTCTGGACTTTGACTAAGCCATTCCAAAACTTCAAATGTGTTACTTTTTAACAATTTTCATGTAGACTTGATTGTGTGTTTTGGATCATTGTCTTGCTGCATGACCCAGCTGCCCTTCAGCTTCAGCTCACAGACGGATGGCCTGACATTCTGCTGTAGAATTCTCTGATACAGAGCAGAATTCATGGTTCCTTCTATTCAGGCAAGTTGTCCAGGTCCTAAGGTAGCAAAGCATCCCCAAACCATCACACTACCACCACCATGCTTGACCGTTGGTATGGCAACACAGTGCCATCACTAACACAGCTGCCTACATACAGACTTGAAATCATTGGCCACTTTAATAAATGGATCACTAGTCACTTGAATAATCCCACTTGAATAATGTTTACATATATCTTGCATTACTTATCTCATATGTATATACTGTATTTTATACCATCAATTGCATCTTAGCCTATGCCACCCTGTCATTGCTCATCCATATATTTATACTTATTCCATTCCTTTACTTAGATTTGTGTGTATTAGGTAGTTGTTGTGGAATTGTTAGATTACTTGTTAGATATTGCTGCACTGTCGTAACTAGAAGCACAATCATTTCTCTACACTCGCAATGACATCTGCTAACCATGTGTATGTGACCAATACAATTTGATTTCTGTGGAATGCAGTGTTTGGTTTTCGCCAGACATAATGGGACCCATCTCATCCAGAAAGTTGACTCAAGTCTGCCAAAAAGCACCTGGAAGCACCTGGATGATCATCAAGACTCTATAGAATGTTCTATAGACAGATGAGTCAAAAAGTATACGTTTTTGGATGACATGGGTCCCATTATGCCTGGCGAAAACCAAACACTGCATTCCACAGTAAAAACCTTATACCAACTGTCAAGAATACATTCTGCTCTGTATCAGAGAATTCTATAGGAGAATGTCAGGCCATCTGTCTGTGAGCTGAAGCTGAAGGGCAGCTGGGTCATGCAGCAAGACAATGATCCAAAACACATAATCAAGTCTACATAAACATGGTTAAAAAGCAACACATTTGGAATGGCATAGTCAAAGTCTAGACCTAATCCCTATTGAGACGTTGTGGTTGGACTTGAAACGAGCAGTTTATTATTGAAAACCCACATATGTCACTGAGTTAAAGCAGTTCTGCATGGAAGAGTGGGCCAAAATTCCTCCACAGTGACGTGAGAGACTGATCAACAACTACAGGAAGTGTTTGGTTGGAGTCATTGCAGCTAAAGGAAGCACCACCAGTTATTTAGTGTAAGGCAATTACACACAGGGGCATTGCGTGTTGCATAACTTTGTTTATAAAATATGTATGTCATTGTTGTGTTATTTGTACACTCAGGTTCCCTTTATCTAATATTAGGTTTTAGTTAAAGATCTGATAACATTCAGTATAAAAAAAATGCAAAAGTAGAGAAAATTCGAAAGGGGGAACTACTTTTTCATAGCGCTGTAGGTTAGTGTTCGTAGTTGTAAAACTAGTTGTAGTACCATAGTAATTGTGCTATAAAGGTTACATGATGTTTAATAGAACCATGTTCTCTATTTGCTGGCTGGGTTGACAGAGTTCGCCAGAAAGGATGCAGGTACTGACACACGCACAAAAGCTAGTATTTGACACTTAGGCTAGTACATGTAGTATTTTTGGGGGGTATATTTTGTGTATTGTGGCTTGAGGTGATAGTCATTCCACACCATTTACTCAACTCTTTCCCTCATCTCCTCTTTCTCTGGCAACCCTCTCTTCCTTAATCTCTTCCTCCAAACCCCTTCTCTTACTCATTATCCCTAACTTTCTGTGTCTTACCCCTCTCTCCCTACTCCCCTCCTCAGCGGCGGCAGCAGGCAGTGAGGTGGTCCACCCTCCTCCTCTGGCCTATAAGAAGTGGGGTCTACAGGATATGGACACCATCGTAGACCACAGCAGCGTGGGTGAGAGAGTCGAGGAGGGAGGGTCAGATGGGTGGAGGGGCACAGGGAGTGTGGGGGGGGGCTGGAGGGAGAGGGGCAGGGAGTGGGGCAGGAGCATGGTGAGCAGAAGGTGGAGAAGATCATGGATTCTGGTTGAAAGACAGTGAAAGTGTAGCTATGTTCTCCATTGTAACGGTGCTCTCTCTCTCTGTCCCTCCCTCCCTTGTCAGGTATAATGACGCTGTGTGTGTTTGACCAGATGAAGAATGCATCTATCCTGGGGGGTTTCCATGCCTCTGTGAAGGGCAGCCCCCCCGCCATGAGTCAGTACATAACTGTGGGGGGAGGACCCTACACAGGCTTCTACTACGCCATAGAGGTGTGTGTTTGTTTCGGTTTGTCTATCTTTTTCCTCACCTCATGCCTGTCTATTTATCTCCTTGAGAGATTGGTAGTTACTCTTTAATAAGTAAGCACAGTCGGCATTAGTTCAGACCAGTAGCAGTGATTTTTGACTTTTCCATTCCCTCTAGAGCAGGGATGGGCAATAATTTTGGCTCGTGGGCCATATCATAATTTCTAAATTCAGAGGGACGTTATTTTGAGAAAGGGCAGTTATTTGAACATTATAAAGGTCCATTATAATTTCTACATACTTTCTATCTAGCCTGTAGTGTTATTTTAACCCAAAATAGTTTACCCCCCACCCCCAAAAAATGTTTTTTACTCAAATCTCCCTCAGACTGGATTGCCTTATTTTGCCCACCCCTGCTGTAAACAGAGCTGAGATTTCCACCAAAGCAGCACAAAAATGTCCAGTCATAAAATATTGTTTTTATCTCTTTCCAGGGTAGCTCCCAGCCTCTCCTCTCCCATGTGGCTCTGGCTGTGGCGAGCAAACTCACATCGGCCTTGTTCAGCGCTGCCAGGTGCGTGTGTGTTTTTCTTGGTGATTGTATGTATGAGTCTTTTCTCGGTTGTCAGTATCCTGGCCTCCTACTCCCTTTAATCATGGTGAGTATTCCCTGTGGTGCTGTGTGCAGGTGTGTTGATACGGCAGGGGCCTTCACTGAGCCATGCTACCTCTGATACAGCCACACAGGACACAAAGCAGCAAAATCAATACACTGATATATAGCCTCTTTCCTGACAACTAATTCATTATAACTCTGTATGTCCTCTCCCTCTTCTCCCTCTTTCTTCTGCATTGCTTCTTTCTTTCTGCACCCTTTCTCTCCTCTTTCCTTCTCTCTCTCCTATCTTTCCTTTCTTTCGCACTGCTCTCTTTTGCTCTCGCGTCAGTGGGTGGCTGGGCTGGAAGAAACAGAGTGAGGAGGAGCCAACTCAGAAACAGAAGCCCAAGGTGGAGCCGGCCACGCCCCTGGCAGTCAGGTGACCAACACCATCCCTTTTGTCAGAAGAACTAGGGAACTGTTTGTGCTGCACACGCAATCTACGCAATCAAATTGCCAAGTTATCTTTTTATCACTAACATTAATCAATGAGCCTTTTTTTTTTCATTTCTCACTTAACTGATTGCTTAGCCCAACTCTTTCCTCCCTCTCGTGTCCCGCCCTCAGGTTTGGTCTCCCAGACTCGCGGCGTCACGGGGAGTTCATCTGTCTGTCCCCCTGTAACACTCTGGCTGGGGTCACGGACGACTTCGGCAGGGTCACGCTGCTTGACGTGGGGAGAGGCATAGCTATCCGCATGTGGAAGGGTGAAAAAGAATTCTCCCTTCAGCACTCAACAGTAGGGCCGGAACGATATCAGTATCGTAGCAAGAAAACAAAACATGAAAACGGGCCTAATGTTGGAAACAAACACCATTATGATGTCATCCAGAGTCACATGTATTTATTTCCACGCTATAGTACACAATATTCAACATACAGCAGGTTTTTAAAGGACCAAAGAGTTTGGTCTGCTTCGTGTTTTCATTTTTGCCATAGAAAAAATATTGCGATACTGGTATCATCACAGCCAAACTCATCAGTAAATTAATTATCCGGTTTAGTATAAAGACAGCTAATGTTGAGTAGGGTCTAGTGTTTGACTTGGAAAAATGCCCTACTTATATATCTAGTTATAATAACCTATTTCTGTGTTTTCCCAGGATACCGTGATGCCCAGCTGGGTTGGGTGCAGGTGTCTGAGGGGCGGGGCGAGCGCGAGCCCTCGCCCTCTGCGCCCCTCCCTCGGCGCCACGCCCAGTTCCTGGTCATCTATGCACCCAGGAGAGGCATCCTGGAGGTGTGGGGCACACAGCAGGGTCCCAGAGTAGGAGCCTTCACTGTAGGGAAACACTGCAGGTACACACACACACACACACACACACACACACACACACACACACACACACACACACAGTTCTAATCGTATGTTTCTAAAGCATTTGAACTACTTTAACCAGTAACAATTTCCTTATCTCCTATGTGTGTATGTGTCAGGTTGCTGTATGCAGGCTACCGGCTGATGGGGGTGAACAGTGTGACTAGTCAGGGCTGGCTGCTCCACACACAGCAAGTGTGTCTGTTTGACCCTGCTACTGGAGCACTACGCACTGTCACTGTCCCCTTCCATCTGGCCCTCAGGTGACTTTTCACACTAACACACACTTCGTAGTACGGTTGGGACATCTTGGGAAGATCAGGAGTATAATTCTTGTATTGTGAAAGATTCTACACATACAGTGCATTCGGAAAGTATTCTGACTCCTTGACTTTAACCACATTTTGTTTCGTTACAACCCTATTCTAAAATTAATAAAATCGTTTTTTTTTGTTTTTTTGGTGCAAATGTATTACAAATAAAAAGCTGAAATATCACATTTACATAAGTATTCAGACCCTTTACTCAGTACTTTGTTGACGCACCTTTGGCAGCAATTACAGACAAGTTTCTTTGGGGTATGACGCTACAAGCTTGGCACACTTGTATTTGGGGAGTTTCTCCCATTCTTCTCTGCAGACCCCATCAAGCTCTGTCAGGTTGAATGGGGAGCGTTGCTGCACAGCTATTTTCAGGTCTCTCTAGAGATGTTCGATCGGGTTCCTGTCCGGGCTCTGGCTGGGCCATTCAAGGACATTCAGAGACTTGTCCCGAAGCCTCTCCTGCGTTGTCTTGGCTGTGTGCTTAGGGTCGTTGTCCTGTTGGAAGGTGAACCTTTGCCCAGTATGAGGTCCTCAGCACTCTGGAGCAGGTTTTCATCAAGGATCGCTCTGTACTTTGCTCCGTTCATCTTTGCCTCGATCCTGACTAGTCTCCCATTCCCTGCTACTGAAACAACTCCCCACAGCATATTTCTGCCACCACCATGCTTCACTGTAGGAATGGTGCCAGGATTCCTCCAGACGTGAAGCTTGGCATTCAGGCCAAAGAGTTCAATCTGTTTCATCAGACCAGAGAATCTTGTTTGTCATGTTCTGAGAGTCCTTTAGGTGCCTTTTGGCAACTCCAAGCGGGCTGTCATGTGCCTTTTACTGAGGAGTGGTTTCCGTCTGGCCATTCTACCATAAAGGCCTGATTTTAGTGGAGTGCTGCAGAGATGGTTGTTCTTATGGAAGGTTCTCCCATCTTCACAGAGGAACTCTGGAGCTCTGTCAGAGTGGCCTTTCTTGGTCACCTCCCTGACCAAGGCCCTTCTCTCCCGATTGCTCAGTTTGCCCGGGCGGCCTGCTCTAGTAAGAGTCTAGGTGTTTCCAAACCTCTTCCATTTAAGAATGATGGAGACCACTTTGTTCTTGGGGACCTTCAATGCTGCAGACATTTTTTGGTACCCTTCCCCAAATCTGTGCCTCGACACAATCCTGTCTCGGAGCTCTATGGACAATTCCTTCGACCTCATGGCTTAGTTTTTGCTCTGACATGCATTGTCAACTGTGGGACTTTATATAGACAGGTGTGTGCCTTTTCAAATCTTGTCCAATGAATTGAATTTACCACAGGTGGACTCCCAAGTTTTAGAAACATCTCAAGGATGATCAATGGAAACAGGATGCACCAGAGCTCAATTTCGAGTCTCATAGCAAAGGGTCTGAATACTTATGTAAATAAAGTATTTCAGTACATTTTTTAATACATTTGCAAACATTTCTAAAAACCTGTTTTCGCTTCGTCATTATGTGTAGATTGATGATTGATGTAACGTAACAAAATGTGGAAAAAGTGAAGGGGTCTGAATACTTTCCGAATGCACCAAACACAGCCTGTGTAGTTTTACCAAAAGGACGTAATGATTATGTTCCCTATGTCAGTGATAAGAAGAGTGAGAGGGCGAAGGACATGCACCTGCTGAAGAGACTGACCACACTACTGAAGAGCAGAGAGGTGGAACCAGGTACGACAGAGATGGAGGGGGAAAATGAACAGATGGGAGGATACCCTTTACAGAAGTATTTGAACAGGGAAAACCAGAAGAGCTCTTTCTTACCTTTGACCTCCTCTCCACAGATATCCTGGAGAGCGAGGCCCAGAGTGTACTGCTGGACATCAAACACCCTGCCGTTAAGAAACAGGTCAACACATATACACACACACACACACACACACACACACACACACACACACACACACACACACATAGTGGGGTCAACACACCCATGGAATGTGGTGTACTACTACTTACTGCTCTCTGTCCTGTCCTTTAGGCCCTGGAGTCTTTGCTAGCCAATAAGAATGCTCCAGTCTCCTGTCTGACCAACATCACCCGAGTCTTACTGGCCAGTCTCAAAGGGCAAGGTACCGTGTATTTCTGGATATTTATTGAGGTTGAATATTATTAAACCGTGTACAAATAGGTGTCTTAGTGCCTGTGTGTGTTAATGCCTGTGTGTGTGTGGGTTAATGCCTGTGTGTGTGGGTTCATGTCTGTGTGTGTGGGTTAATGCCTGTGTGTGTGGGTTAATGCCTGTGTGTGTGGGTTAATGCCTGTGTGTGTGGGTTAATGCCTGTGTGTGTGGGTTAATGCCTGTGTGTGTGGGTTAATGCCTGTGTGTGTGGGTTCATGTGTGTGTGGGTTAATGCCTGTGTGTGTGGGTTAATGCCTGTGTGTGTGGGTTAATGCCTGTGTGTGTGGGTTAATGCCTCTGTGTGTTGCCCGTGTGCGCTGTCCCTGCAGACCCTGAGGCGGTAGATGAAGGGTTGTTCCAGTTGTGTTCCTCCCAACTGAAACTGCTGCAGCTCTACACAGACATCCAACAGCTCCACTCTACTGGGGAGGCCACCACAGACACACACACTGAACCTGTGAGTACAACAAACACCACTGGTTGTACAGCAGTCTGACACTGAATTAACTAGCTACATTCAGAGCAGTAAACGGCAGGCCAATGCTGAGTTGTCAGCAACACTCACCAATTTTGAATCTATTTTCTCTCCCTCTTCTCTTGTTCCACATTCTCCTCTTCCTTTTCAGACGGAGGTTGCAGGTATAGAGGAGGAGCTGGCCCGTGTCTCCCCTACCCTGCAGCGCTACGCAGAACTCACGTCCGGCTCCCGCCCCTCCGTCTCTTTCGCCCAGGACTCCCCTGACGCATCACTTCCTGTCCGGAGCTTCCTGTCCCAGATGGAGTGTGAGGGAGAGGAGATCAGAGTGGTGCCAGGGCCCAACGCAGACTGGACACAGCTTGGTAGAATGAAAACGCACACACACAACACAAAGACGCGCACAGACACACACACACAAACACACACTCACACTATTACCTATAAGTGTATTAGAGGTTAGTTTGTGTGTGTGTTTTTCCCCTGTAGGGAGCTTTCTGTTCTGGGGCTGTCTGACAGGAGAGAGCCCTCTACAGAAAGTCTGTAACACACTGCAGAAGACCGGCATCAGCCCACAGCAACTACTGGTGAGGAGAGGCGGGAGAGAGGGTGAAGAGGTGGTGGAGGAATAAGAGGAAGCCGATTCTAGAAAGGGATGATTTGGGTATGGGAGGAAGAATAGACTGTTTGAAATAGAATGAAATGTAACTCATCCATGTTGTTTGTCCGTGTGTGTTTTCCCTCAGTCTCTGCTGCTGAGTGTATGGCTGCACAGAGAGAAGGAAGTATTGAAAAAAACAGAGGCCGTCAGACACCTACACACACTGCTCACTGCCCTCAGCTCCATGAAAGGTGTGTGAGCACATTTTATTTCCAATGTTGTCTGTGCTGTGACGACATTGAGTTAGCTTGTGGTTAGATGGTATGTGGCTAGACTCCCATTGACTTCTGTAGACGGCTGTGTTCCTCCTCTCCCTAGGTGCGGTGGAGGAGTCGTGGGACATGCAGTGTGTCTCCCCCTGGTGGCAGCAGGTGCGTGCTGCATGTGTCCAGTCCCACAGTTCTGCTGCCGCCCTGTTGGCTGCAATAGTGGCTCACCGCGCTGCTAAGGCTAACATCACCATCCTGGCTGAAACCAAGGTCACACACCACACACACACATATAATCACCTGGCTCTGGCAAAGAAAAGGGTGAACACACACACCCTAGCACACACACACACTGATATGTGTGCTTCGTCACTGACTCTTTGTGTGTGTGTGTATCAGTTCCAGCCAGAGTGGGAGGCGGTGTCGTTGGAACTGGAGCAGTGGGCGGTGTGTGTGAGACAGCTGGAGGACGTGTTGTCCCTGCAGACACTGCTGTGTGTGCCTCCTCCTCAGGGAACACCAGGGAGCGCCACACCACACTGCTCAGTCAAAGCCCTGCTGGAGGGGGGCCGAGGTACTGGATACGTACTATAAGAAATAAAAAGTCCATAATCCCGATCTGAGAGGGTTGGAATTGGTGAGAGAGATAATCACATATACAGTAGATCAGTGATTACCTACGCTCTCTCTCTCTCCTTCGTCCTCTCTCAGGTGGTATAGCAGACAGCGTGGCTAAGTGGGTGTTCAGGCAAGACTTGGCCCCTGAGCGGCTGAAGGACATGCTGCAGAGGAGGGGGGAGGCCGAGAGCACGGAACAGCCCTCCCAGCCAGAGCAGGGGGAGGGAGAAAAGAGCCAGGAGGATCCAAACTTCAACAGGGCAGCAGGTGAGTGTGTACTCCTGTGGTCACTAACCCAATTCCTCCATAGGGAAGTGTATTTGTTGTTGTTATATTAAAGTGTGTGTTCCTGTGTTCCTCCAGAGCTGCTGGTGTCTGTGTGTCAGCGTTTCCCAGACTCCCTCTCTCCTGACCTGCTGTTTGCCCACTGCTGCTGGGAGTACGTGGTGCAGTGGAACAAAGACCCAGAGGTGGGGCTCCATACAGTACCGGCACACAGACCTTCACATCCATAAACACACTCACATCTATACACATAGACATCCATACATACAGTGGGGAGAACAAGTATTTGATACACTGACGATTTTGCAGGTTTTCCTACTTCCTACTTCATACAATATGATTTTCTGGATTTTTGTTTTAGATTCCATCTCTCACAGTTGAAGTGTACCTATGATCAAAATTACAGACCTCTACATGCATTGTAAGTAGGAAAACCTGCAAAATCGGCAGTGTATCAAATACT
Source organism: Salvelinus fontinalis (assembly GCF_029448725.1). NCBI lineage: Eukaryota > Metazoa > Chordata > Actinopteri > Salmoniformes > Salmonidae > Salvelinus > Salvelinus fontinalis. The sequence goes on along the minus strand of NC_074679.1, from coordinate 17,654,056 downwards.
TGTTCTCCCCACTGTATCTATATACACACTCACATTTACACACACAGACATGCATATACATACACATCTACAGTACCAGTCAAAAGTTAAGACACTTCTTAAAGAATGTTTTTTCTTTATTTTTACTATTTTCTACTATTTTCTACATTGTAGAATAATAGTGAAGATGTCAAAACTATGAAATAACACATATGGAATCATGTAGTAACCAAAAAAGTGTTAAACAAATCAAAGTATATTTTAGATTCTTCAAATTAGCCACTCTTTGCCTTGATGACAGCTATGCACACTCTTGGGATTCTCTCAACCAGCTTCCCCTGGAATGCTTTTCCAACAGCTTCACCTGGAATGCTTTTCCAACAGTCTTAAAGGAGTTCCCACATATGCTGAGGACTTGTTGGCTGCTTTTCCTTCACTCTGAGGTCCAACTCATCCCAAACCATCTCAATTGGGTTGAGGTTGTGGAGTCCAGGTCATCTGATGCAGCACTCCATCAATCTCATTCTTGGTCAAATAGCCCTTACACAGCCTGGATGTGTGTTTTGGGTAATGATAGTCCCACTAAGCGCAAACAAGATGGGATGGAGTATCGCTGCAGAATGCTGTGGTAGCCATGCTGGTTAATTGTGCCTTGAATTCTAAATAAATCAGACAGTTTTACCAGCAAAGCATCCCCACAGCAACACACCTCCTCCATGCTTCACAGTGGGAACCTCACATGCCGAGATCATCCGTTCACCTACTCTGCATCTCACGAAGACAGAAATCTCAAATTTGGACTCATCAGACCAAAGGGCAGACTTCCACCGGTCTAATGTCCATTGCTTGTGTTTCTTGGCCCAAGCAAGTCTTCTTATTGGTGTCATTTAGTAGTGGTTTCTTTGCAGCAATTCGACCATGAAGGCCTGATTCACGCAGTCTCCTCTGAACAGTTGATGTTGAGATGTCTGTTGCTTTTATTTTGGCTGCAATCTGAGGTGGAGTAATTTTTATGAACCTATCCTCTGCAGCAGAGGTAACTCTTGGTCTTCCTTTCCTGTGGCGGTCCTCATGAGAGCCAGTTTCATCATAGCGCTTGGTGGTTTTTGCGACTGCACTTGAGTTCTTGAGATTTTCCGCATTGACTGACCTTCATTAAGGAAATAAATTCCACAAATTAACAAGGCACACCTGTTAATTTGAAATGCATTCCTCATGAAGCTGATAGCGAGAATACCAAGAGTGTGCAAAGCTGTCATCAAGGCAACGGGTGGCTACTTTGAAGAATCTCAAATATAAAATATATTTGGATTTGTTTAACACTATTTTGGTTACTACATTATTCCATATGTGTTATTTCATAGTTTTGATGTCTTCACTATTATTCTACATCTAGAAAATAGTCCAAATAAAGAAAAGCCCTGGAATTAGTAGGTGTGTCCAAACTTTTGACTGGTACTGTATATACTGACAGTTTGAGGTGTACAGTCAAATACTTTGTTGTCTCTCTCTCTCTTTAGGAGGGGAGATATCTTTGTTGGGCGGTGGAGCACCTGAAGCTAGTCTCAAGTCCTCACATCCAGCTGGGTGAGACTATGCTTCACGTTATGCAATATTCACTCAGTGTGTCCCTTCGTTTGTGCTATAAGATGGTTCTCTTTCTCCTGCAGGCATCTCTTCAATGATGTGGAACACGTTCATCGTTAAATGTTTCTCAGCTGCTGCTTTCCTTATAGAGAAGGTGAGCAGAATATTAGGGATGTGCATCTTTCCCTTTCAACACAATTCGATATCTAGATGCACGGGCTCCGATACGATACAGGAACGATAAGTTTTAGTTTGAAACGAATCGGTTCGATACGATGCACTAACATTTGTTAGCATAAACACATACATTTTCCATTCCAAATTAAAATCTGCTGCTGATGGATCTGATGAGCTAGGACTCTGAGCTGTATCTGTCTGAGCTGACTTCTCTGTGTGTGTGCTGTATCTGTCTGAGCTGACTTCTCTGTGTGTGCTGTATCTGTCTGAGCTGACTTCTCTGTGTGTGTGCTGTATCTGTCTGAGCTGACTTCTCTGTGTGTGCTGTATCTGTGTGTGTGTGTGCTGTATTTGTCTGAGCTGACTTCTCGCTCTCTTTGTGTGTGTAAATTATGTACATGTACACTGAACCAAACCCTAAACACAAAATGCAACAAAGATTTTAGTGAGTTAGTTCATATAAAGGAAAAACAGAAAATTTGAACAATTCATTAGGTTCTAATCTATGGATTTCACATGACTGGGAATACAGTTCTGCATCTGTTTGTCACAGATACACTATATGACCAAAAGTACACATGTTTGTCTAACATCTCATTCCAAAATCACAGGCATTAATATGGACTTAGTCCATTCTTCTGGGAAGGTTTTCCACTTGATGTTGGAACATTGCTGCGGGAACTTGCTTCCATTCAGCCACAAGAGCATTAGTGAGGTCGGGCACAGGTCTTGGGCAATTAGGCTTGGCTCGCAGTCAGTGTTTAAATTTATCCCAAAGGTGTTTGATGGCGTTGAGGTCAGTGCTCTGTGCAGAACAGTCAAGTTCTTTCACACCGATCTCAACAAACATTTCTGTATGGACTTTGCTTTCTGCACGGGACATTGTCATGCTGAAACAGGAAAGGCCCTTCCCCAAACTGTTGCCACAAAGTTGGAAGCACAGAATTGTCTAGAATGCCACGGGAGCTAAGGGGCTTAGCCTGAACCATGAAAAACAGTCCCAGACCATTATTCCTCCTCCACCAAACTTTATAGTTGGCTCTATGCATTGGGGCAGGTAGTGTTTTCCTGGCAGCCGCCAAACCCAGATACGTCCTTCGGACTGCCAGAAATTTGACAAACTGACTTGTTATCTTATGACGGTGTCACGTTCAAAGTCACTGTGCTCTTCAGTAAGGCCCTTCTATCGTCAATGTTTGTCTATGGAGATTGCATGGCGGTGTGCTTGATTTTATACATCTGTCAGTAACGGGTGTGGCTGAAATAATAGCCTATCCAATCATTTGAAGGGGTGTCCACATACTTTTGTGTATATATAGTGTACCATAAAAAAAAAAGTAGGGGCGTGGATCAGAAAACCAGTCAGTATCTGGTGTGACCACCATTTGCCTCATGTGGCGCAACACATCTCCTTCGCATAGAGTTGATCAGGCTGTTGATTGTGGCCTGTGGAATGTTATCCCACTCCTCCTTTAATGGGTGTGCAAATTTTCTGAATGTGGTGGGAACTGGAACACGCTGTAGTACATGTCAAATCAGAGCATCCCAAACATGCTCATGTCTGGTAAGTATGCAGGCCATGGAAGAACTGGGACATTTTCAGCTTCCAGGAATTGTGTACAGATCCTTGCGACATGGGGCCGTGCATTTTCATGCTGAAACGTGATGGCGGGCCTCAGAATCTCGTCACGGTGTCTGTCCATTCACAGTGCCATCGATAAAATGCAATTATGTTTGTTGTCCGTGCTTATGCCTGCCCATTGCCCATACCATAACTCCACCGCCACCAGACATGTGGTTTGCCATCTACCCGGGACAGTTGAAACCGGGATTAATGCGTGAAGAGCACACTTTTCAGCGTGGGGCCGTGCAGCATTTGTCCACTGAAGTCGGTTACGACGCCGAACTGCAGTCAGCATGCCAATTGCATTGTGTTGTGACAACTGCACATTTTAGTGGCCTTTTATTGTCCCCAGCACAAGATGCACCTGTGTAATGATCATGCTGTTTAATCAGTTTCTTGATATGCCACACCTGTCAGGTGGATGGATTATCTTGGCAAAGAAGAAATGCTCACTAACAGGAATGTAAACAAATGTGTGCACAACATTTGAGACAAATAAGCTTTTTGTATGTATGAAAAATATCTAAGATATTTTATTTCAGCTCATGAAACATGGGACCAACACTTTACATGGTGTGTTTATATTTTTGTTCAATATGTATGGTGTATGTAGGGCTAAGCCACATGGAGACTGGGCACCTACCACCCCACTACCAGATAAGGGGGGGCAATGTTTGCTCTTTGTCCCCCCCACTTTTGATCTGAAATCACTAATTCATTTATAATTTTTGCAGATTCAAAGTGTTTGAGCTAGTAATGTAACAATATTCCTCATTAAAATGAATATATATATATAGCACAGCTTTTGATTTATTTTTTGCCAAACTCGACTTTTTCAAACTTTTTAAACAAAAACAACCACTAACTGTTTGCTCAGATGGCAACTCGTCGCAAATGCGCATGTGCCAATTGAATCTCAACAAGGAAAAAGTTGGTGGTTGTATTTGATTAACATTTATTGAAAATGTATGGATTTCAAAGAACAAAGGCACGCAACTACAGAGGACAAACATAGGTACAAGGTAGGCGTTCGATAATTAAATGCATTTGAAGTATTGACCTTGGGCGAATCGATGGAGTTGGTCCTAGGTTCCACAAAGCCTGGAGCTAGATTCCACAAACCCAGGTCTCTGCTCCACTGTTTGTGGAGTCATCAGAATCTTCCTTCACCATGGAGTGGAGTTTAGTTCACTATATCCAAATGAGAGTTGTCTCCAGCGGTAGCTTAGGCTATTCCGGTAAAATGACGTTTTCAACAGCACCTTTGATAACAATAACCTTGAAATTACATCGGTTTAACTTGTCACTCAACTAATAAAGCCTAATATTGCGCAAGCCATTTTACAAACATTTGAATGCTGAAGGTGACAGGTGGCCTACCTCTTGTTAGGCAATGTGCAGTTTGACTAGGCTACTGATATTGCCTGGAGTTGTTGACTTGTTGATCAATGACTGTCAACACAGTTACATGCTCGACACTAAAGGAGAGGAAATAAAGTAATATGAGCCATGTTAGTGAACCGGCGATACGTAACGTTTAAATCGAGTTTGACTGATTCAGTCCTATCTTAAAAATTTGAACCGGGGATCGATGCGTATCTGTGAATCGTTACACCCCTACAGAATATGTTCATCAGAACTGTCACATACATAAACATATTCTGTAGGGACGTAACGATTCAAATCAGTCCCAGTGTGTCCTGATTCTGATCACGATTCTCTTTATAGTGCTCCAATTGTTTGTTTCCTCTCCACAGGTGGGGAAGGCCCCTAAGGACCGCCTGTGTCGACGGGTGAGCAGCCCTGCCTATTCAGCCTTACATGTTTGCCTCTGATTGGGACTTGTGTTTTGGTTGTGAATAGACGTGTACATAACGTCTGTCTGTGTGTGTATTCAGGATGTGGGAATGGGAGACTGCGCCATGACATCATTCCTGGGGTCCTGTGTTCAGCTGCTACAGATTCTGATGGAGGTACGGATCAAAAAAGATGGATGGATGCATACAGTTGGGCAGATTAAAATGTTTCCCTGCGCTGCAGCACAGGTAAAAAGCATGTGCTGCATGCAAAGTGGGTATATGTGCATGTCACCATGCAAGAGAGTTTGTCACAGTGTACCATTACTGCAGCACAGGGATTTAGAAAAAAACTTTTTGAACTAAAGCATCTGTAGTTGCACAGATATACTGCGCTTTGGATGGTTTTTAATAGTGATACTGGCAAGTGAGTCTGGTCCTTGGTTACTCTGAACCCCTCTCCCCTCCAGGCAGACTCGGGGGTAGAAGAGGTGCCTCCTCCAGAGCTGTGTGTGGAGGAGGTGTGGGGGGGAGCAGAGGGACCTGCCTCCCTAGCAGAGCTAGCCCTGGAGCAGAAGGGAGTTCACTACCCCCTTGTACAACACCACTATCTCCTGGCCTCTCTACTCCACACTGCTATGACCTTCAGTCTCAGGGTCAAACCACTCAGCCTGTTCGACAGCAAGGTGAGACAAACACGTAGTGTAAATCAAAGAGTACACACATGCATAACACCTACAGCAGTGTTTACCAACCCTCTCCTCTGGCCCCCCCAGATGTTTCACATGTTTGTTTTAACCCTAAACTGGCACACCTGATTGAATTAGTCACAGGCTTGATGATTAGTTGACAGAGAGGTGTGCCAGTTTTTAAATGTCTGGGAGGCCCTGAGGAGAGGGTTGGGAAACACTGACCTACACTATACACTGCAAGTCTTTCCTTCTTCCAGGGTAAGAATGCCTTCTTTAGAGAGCTGTCGTCCATCCAGCTGATGCCCAGTGGAGACATGGACCCTGGCCTGGTCTCCCTCAGACAGGAGTTCCTGCTCAGGGTGTTGACAGGCTGGGTGACGAACCAGAGGGAGGCGGTGGAGGGCCCTAGGTCTGGGTCAGGGGACAAGACGTGGCCTTCTCTGTGTCTGGACCTGGGACTCCTGCTGCAGGTCAACCCGGACCTCCTGCGCAGACATCTGGTGTGTGAGCTGTACAACCAGGGCCTGGACCCCCGGGCAGAGCAGGTAGGTAGTCAAACACCAACAGGTCCCTCAATACACATCTGCTGGTAACTGGATAGAAACTGATACACATACTAACACATATAACATAAACCCCCCAGTGAGTGTATTAGGTACACCCATCTAGTACCAGGTCGGACTCCCCTATGCCTCCAGAACAGCCTGAATTCTTCAGGGCATTCTACAGGGTGTTGGAAATGTTCCACATGGATTTTGGTCCATGCTGATGCGATGGCATCACGTAGTTGCTGCAGATTGGACGTTGGTATGTTCATGCTGCAAACAGCCCGTTCCATCTCATCCCAAATATGCTCTATTGGGTTGAGGTCTGGGGACTGACCAGGTCACTCAAGTAAACGGAATGTTCTTCCACTCCTCAATTGCCCAGTGCCAACACTGACCGTGTTCTCACTGGAGCTCTCTTGTTTTTATCTGGTAGGAGTGGACCCAGGGTGGTCGTCTATGACAATAGTCCATCCCTGACAAGGATCGAGGAGTTGTGTGTTTCTGAGATGCCGTTCTGCACACCACTGTTGTTCTGTTCCGTTATTTGTCTGTTTGTTGCCCTCCTGTTAGCTTGCACGGTTCTTATCGTTCTCCTTCGACCTCTCATCAACAAGCTGTTTTCGCCCCAAAGGATTGCTGCTGACTGGATGTTATTTGTCAGTCTCACCATTCTCTGTAAACCTGGGTGGCTGTTTCTGAGATACTGGATCCAGAGTGCCTAGCATCAATGATCATACCTCGCTCAAAGTCACTTAGGTCACTGGTTTTGCCCATTGTAACGTTCAATAGAACAGTAACTGAATGCATCGATGTCTGTCTGCTTTATATAGCAAGCCACGGCTACGTGACTCACTGTCTGTAGGAGAGATCCATTTTCGTGAGCGGGTGGTGTACCTAAAACTACATATTCATACACTCATTTCACTTGTCATATTTAATAACTTTATACACACAATGAATATGATCACTCACACAAAATATGACATTGAAGCCTGAGGTGTGTGTGTTGTCAGGTGATGTTTGAGGTGGAGGATAAGGACGTTTTGGGTTCCCAGCTGTTGGTTCTAACAGGCCAGAGGCTGAGCTACTCCCTGCTCCACACCCAGACCCAGACCCGACCCGCCATGGAGCTGCTGGCACGCCTCCCCCCCACACTCTGCACCTGGCTCAAGGCTATGGTGAGATCAACCTCTGTGTTACCTTATAACATGTTATAACCACTGTAGAACACCTGGCTCAAGCCTATAGTGAGACTTACCAGCCTCCTGAATACACACTATAACACCTGTCTTAAGGCCATGGTGAGACCAGCTAGTCTTCGGCGTCAACCTATAACCACTGAACAGCATATTGTGTAACTAATTCAACCCCCTAGTTTTGTGTGGGCTACTGATGCGTATCTGTGTGTTGTCCCCAGGACCCCAGTGAGCTGGGGTGCCCGTCAGTGCCCCTGAGTCAGACCAGCAGGCTGGTGAGCCGCCTCATAGAGATCCTACCTGAGAACCACGGCCAGTACAGCCTGGCACTACACCTACTGGAGGCTGTGGAGGACCTGCAGAGAGAGGACTGAGAGAGGGGGAGGAGGACAGAGAGGGGGAAGAGGGGGAGGAGAGAAAGGACAGAGGGAGTAGAAGCGAGGGAACTAGATGGCTTCTGTGCATTTTCGTTCTTGCTAGCATCCAATATAGGAGTGAGAGAGGGGTAGTGAACTGGTATATTACCTATCATGTACAGGAAGCAGAGGTACCCTGTTTTTATGAGAGGCTTGTGCTCAGTTGAAAAGAAAAGGTTGAATCTAATTAAGTGTAAATGATAGAGGGGGGGGGTAGGATGGGTTTTTAATTTAATCCAGTGCTCAGTCATCTTACTCCAATTTCAAATAACATTGTATTAGGTTGATCAATGTCCAAGTCTGTATTTCAGAATGGAATATGGGGGGCCTAGATGGAGTTGGATAAGTCCTGTCACTTTGTCTCCCAGCTATACCTAGCAGCCCCTGTACTCTCCCCTTTAACATACTTAATGACACACTCAAAAGGGGGTTGCAGGGTGTGTGCCATATGATTGTTCAGTAAGCATCCCTTCCTCAGCTGTCCCTCATTAGTGATGTATGATAAACAGACCTGTTATTTATACATGCTGCAGTACTACTAGCTGTGCCTGTACCCACTGTACTGTTCTGTAGTTGTAATCTAGACACTGGGGGCAGACAGCAGAATAAAAAAAGTTAAATGCTCAGCATGGTTTCTCTCTCTCTCTGGGCCTGGGGTAAGAACAGTTAACACTGGTCATGATGGTCATTTCCAAATGGTAGCAGGACATGGCTGCGTTGAGTACGGGGGGAAAAACTGCACCGTTCAGTTAAATGGAAACCGTGCTGTTCTGAAAAATGGGGAGGTTGGGTTGTGGGTTAAATGCATCACTGCCCTTAATACGTCATGCATTGCTTCAAGCCACACACTAAATGAAGCAAACTTACTTCAATGTCTGTTCCAAGAACGTTTTGGGGAAACGTGGCGTCCAGTCCAAACCGCCATGAGATTCAGTCCAAACCGCCATGGGATTCAGTCCAAACCGCCATGGGATTCAGTCCAAACCGCCATGGGATTCAGTCCAAACCGTCATGGGATTCTCTCCAGACCATTCAGGTAGACTCAGATTTGTACCCTACTGAATGACACCTTGGTTTTCAAAGGGTGATAGGAATCACTGGTTTAAGAGGATTTTTATGAATATTGCACCTATTTGGCTTCCGAGTGTATTTTAATGATAATCCTTTATTTAATAGATTTGATACAAGTGGACAGGAGTACTATACAGATTATCATTAAACATGAATACAAATAAAAAAAACAAAGCGCTCAGTGTTGTACCATCCCCTATATATCCTTCTAATACATACAATAATCAGACCCGATGACTTGATTCTCTTAGTAGGTATATTTCTGCACTCTGTGCCTCATAGGAGGGGTCCAGGACTACCAATACATGTCCCTTTCTAGGAAACATCACTGAAACCTTACTGATGTGCCCTTCTTTGGGAGGTGTCTTATGAACTCAAAAGTACTGCATAGCTCTTAAGACAATTCCCTCGATCAAAATAAAATGTGTGCTTTGTTTTACGAAGCCTGTCTCGTAAACCATCCATCCTCACTGCATGCGGCAACATGCTAGAGTCAATGTCAGTTGAAGAGCTGAAGAAATGTCTGGCTGTTACCCTCTCTGTGCGTTGCTAAGCAGGGTCTTTCTTTGTTGACCCCTGGTTGTCTGGAGTCAGTTCAAGCAGACAGACCGGGTCAGAGGGCAATTTGCAGGTTGTCATGGTGCGGGTGGACGTGTCACTGCGCCCTAGTAAGGATGGTCTGGCAGCGGGGGCAGGGGCAGTCTGGAGAGTTTGAGGTGTACCGGCGGCACCTCGGGCACCGGGCCATGGAGGTAGGCACTGCCGCTACTTGGTAAGCACTGTCCTCACGGATAACCCCACCTGATTGGACAGAGAGAAAAGGTTACTAGGGGCTATGATTAGGGCGGATAGAAGGTCATATTCATTAGTGCCCACCAGACACCATATTAAAATGTTTTTCAAGGGAAAACGTTTCACAAAAACATTTCTTGTTTTGAACACGAACCAGGTTACTGTCTTGAACACGAACCAGGTTACTGTATGACCCCTAAAATACTTGGGTGTTTTGAACAGACTATGATTGCGTTAAACCGGCAGCCCAATTTTGATATTCTTTACACTAACACTAATTAGTGTTGACCAATCACATCAGCTCTTTAAAGACCAATTAGTGAAAACAAAGTTCAGAATTGGGCTGCCTGTAAAAAAAAAAGAGCCTAAGGCAAAGATTCAATCAGATCCAGTGTTAACTGGCGATAGCAGACACCCGCATAGCTGAAGTTTGAGGTGTCTGAGGTAGTGGTCACGATACCAGAATTGACTTAGATACTGATACCAGGTTTAGTATCACAATACAAAAACAAACCACAGCGGAAAAAGGCATATTAGCCAAAGTCACAGAGAAACTCAGCTACTGCTCTGTTCAATATTACATTAGATTTCTTTGGGACAATTGTTTTGGAGAGACAGCCATGTATGCATTAATAAATCAACTACACAATCAATTTAACTACATAATGGTAATCATTTATTTGAACAGTAAATCAAGATGTAGCCTAGGCCTATTCACAATACAGGTGAATGAATGCATATTCAATAAGAGGGTGTGCATGCACTGAGTTATTGAGCTTGTTTTGGCTGATTTCATGGTGCTACAGGTTACAAATAATTTGGCCTCCCTTAATAAAAAAAGTATATAATAATAGCCAATCAGCATTGAGAAACTGAGTGAGCTCAACTGTGAATGGTCCTGGCACACCAAAACAAAAGTGTAAAGGGAAACCTGTTTGGACTTGGCTTCACACCAATCCCATCAACCCAAACTTCATTGGCAGAAAAAAATGTAATTGTTGCCCTCTGGTGGCTAGCTAGCTAAAATTGGACATTTCCTAAATTAGCCATATGACAGATATAGGGATTTGGACTTGTGGTTTTACTTAATTTTAAGTACTGGCCAATGAATATAACGGCAAATCTGATCCAACCATAAATCCATACATTGTGCCTCTGGCCTGGCCAGGTAGCCTAGGAAGACTAAGTGTGTACTGTATGACAGAGTCATAAACCATTTCGGGCAACATGAGAGGATGGCATTGGCGTTTCTCTACAAGTAGGGTAAGTCAACTGTGTTTTTTCTACTTACGCACACACAGAAATCAGTACCATGGACAGCCATGTGATATCTTACGTTGATTGGACTAAATTGTTTTTGGAATCTTTTAGTTGTCACTGTATTAGACTAAGCATAAGTGATTTGATGATGTTGAAACGTTCACAAAGCAATTTGCTGAAATGGTGCTAATAGTGGAGGCAGCTCCTGTTTTCTTTGTGACTTGCGGTAACTTTCCATGGTTCTAAATCAATAGTTGTTTAGTAGTCTGAAAATGTCAAACGTTAACTTGCTTGACCATGCTGTAGGTCGTGTAACTGTTTATTACATGCAATATGCTTTGTGGACTAAACCGGATGTTGCTCTCTGGTTTTGTGATGAAACAAAGGTGTGGCTAAATGTATACTGTCTCTGACTTAGTTCATATGCCTTCCCACTGTGATAATATAGGCCTAACAGGTTATAGAGCAAACAATGCAATTATCACAACACATAGGTTGTAATTCAGGGATGTAGTGGTAAAAAAAAGGGGCAGGGGTAAATTATAGAGAAGACTAACAACCACCGATATAAACCAAAACGTATTACATTTTTTGAACTGTATTGCTTGATTGCATTTTCATGCAGGTCTATTGGGAAGGCCTAATGTAACTTTCTGTAGTAAAAAAATGACTAAATGCATATCACGTTCTTAGTATCTCATGTAATTCAATTCTGTATTGTAAACACCTAAAGTGCACCCGTATAAAAAACCCTTAGTTGAATCTAAAATGTTGTAGTCTATAATGCCCTACCAAGAAAAAAGGCAGTAACTGCTCATTTGGTCGAAAATGTGTCATTTTTGCTAAATTAAATACATGCTTAAATATGTGGACAAGTATCCTACCTCGTATTGTGTTTGAGGAAATGGGGGGTCATGTTAGCAGTAACTGCATAAAGTTACTGTGAAACCAAGGTAAATAAAAGCAATTTTTCTCAGTTTCACACTATGAGCAGTTACTGCCTTTTTGCTTGGAAGGGCAATATACCCATTTGAAGATGAACTTGTTATTGTGTTAAGATTAGATTCTCTGGGGACCCCACCAACCAAGTTTGGGAACCACTGTAACCTCTGTTTGCTTCCTCTCTCTGCCTCCTGCATTGCAGCCTGCCTCAGCCTCACCACTGTTTGTGTCACTACTATCTGTAGAGCAGTTTTATATTTCAATCAATTTTAGGTCCCACAGGCTGTCCCAACACATAATGACATTAAAGTACATTCTAACAGTAAAAGTTTACTCTAAAATATTGGATTCTATACCCATTTAAAGATAAAGAAGTTATTAATGTGTTTGATAATATCAACTTTAGGGGACCCCATATGAATCCCGACCCCAAGTTTGGGAACCACTGTACTACTAATCTCTCTCTGCTTGTATCCGATCTGTGTCTCCTGCATCCAAGAAAGCAAAGGTAACTGAACTAAATGACTATCGCCCTGTAGCACTAACTTCTGTCACCATGAAGAGCTTTGGGAGACTAGTCAAGGATCATATCACCTAACTTAGGCCGTCATTGTAAATAAGAATTTGATCTTAACTGACTTGCCTAGTTAAATAAAGGTGTTAAAAAAATAAAATCGGCATCCAAAATGACCAATTGTTATGAAAACTTGAAAATCGGCCCTAATTAATCGGTCGACCTCCACTGCGGTCCCGTCGATGTGGATAGGGGGTGCTCCCTCTGCTGTGTCCTGAAATCCACAATCAGCTCCTTTGTTTTGTTGACATTGGGTGAGTTTTATTATCCTGGCACCACAATCCCAGGGCCCTCACCACCTCCCTGTAGGCTGTCTCGTCATTGTTGGTAATCAGGCCTACTACTGCTGTGTTGTCTGCAAACTTGATGATTTGAGTTGGAGGAGTGTGTAGCCACGCAGTCATGGGTGAACAGGGAGTACAGAAGGGGGCTGAGCACACACCCTTGTGGGGCCCCAGTGTTGAGGATCAGTGAAGTGGTGTTGTTTCCTACCTTCACCACCTGGGGGGGGCAGCCCGTCAGGAAGTCCAGGACCCAGTTGCAGAGGGCTGGGTTCAGACCCAGGGCCTCAAGCGTAATGATGAGCTTGGAGGGTGCTAGGGTGTTGATTGCTCAGCTATAGTCAATGAACAGCATTATTACATAGGTATTCCTCTTGTCCAGATGGGATAGGGCAGTGTGCAGTGCGATGGCGATTGCATCGTCTGTGACTATTGGGACGGTAAGCAAATTGAAGTGGGTCTAGGGTGTCAGGTAAGTTATATGTAACCTTTATTTAACTAGGCAAGTCAGTTAAACACATTCTTATTTTCAATGACGGCCTAGGAACGGTGGGTTAACTGCCTTGTTCAGGGGCAGAATGACAGATTTTTACCTTGTCAGCTCAGGGATTCAATCTTGCAACCTTACGGTTAACTAGTCCAACGCTCTAACCACCTGCCTCACGAGGAGCCCGCCTGTTACGCGAATGCAGTAAAAAGCCGAGGTAAGTTATTAGCTAGCATTAAACTTATCTTATAAAAAACAATCAGTCATAATCACTAGTTATAACTACATGGTTGATGATATTACTAGTTTATCTAGCTTGTCCTGCGTTGCATATAATCGATGCAGTGCGCATTCGCGAAAAAGGACTGTCGTTGCTCCAACATGTACCTAACCATAAACATCAATGCCTTTCTTAATATCAATACACAGAAGTATATATTTTTAAACATGCATATTTAGCTAAAAGAAAACCAGGTTAGCAGGCAATATTAACCAGGTGAAATTGTGTCACTTCTCTTGCGTTCATTGCATGCAGAGTCAGGGTATATGCAACAGTTTGGGCCGCCTGGCTCATTGCGAACTAACTTGCCAGAATTTTACGTAATTATGACATAACATTGAAGGTTGTGCAATGTAACAGGAATATTTAGACTGATGGATGCCACCCGTTAGATAAAATACGGAACAGTTCCGTATTTCACTGAAAGAATAAATGTCTTGTTTTCGAGATGATAGTTTCCGGATTCGACCATATTAATGACCTAAGGCTCGTATTTATGTGTGTTATGTTATAATTAAGTCTATGATTTGATAGAGCAGTCTGACAGCGATGGTGGGCACCAGCAGGCTCGTAAGCATTCATTCAAACAGCACTTTCGTGCGTTTTGCCAGCAGCTCTGCTGTTTATGAATTCAAGCCTATCAACTCCCGAGATTAGGCTGGTGTAACCGATGTGAAATGGCTAGCTAGTTAGCGGGGTGCGCGCTAATAGCGTTTCAAACGTCACTCGCGCTGAGACTTGGAGTAGTTGTTCCCCTTGCTCTGCATGGGTAACGCTGCTTCGAGGGTGGCTGCTGTCGTTGTGTTCCTGGTTCGAGCCCAGGTAGCGGCGAGGAGAGGGATGGAAGCTATACTGTTACACTGGCAATACTAAAGTGCCTATAAGAACATCCAATAGTCAAAGGTATATGAAATACAAATCGTAGAGAGAAATAGTCCTATAATTCCTATAATAACTACAACCTAAAACTTCTTACCTGGGAATATTGAAGACTCATGTTAAAAGGAACCACCAGCTTTCATATGTTCTCATGTTCTGAGCAAGGAACTTAAACGTTAGCTGTCTTACATGGCACATATTGCACTTTTACTTTCTTCTCCAACACTTTGTTTTTGCATTATTTAAACCAAATTGAACATGTTTCATTATTTGTTTGAGGCTAAATTGATTTTATTGATGTATTATATTAAGTTTTGACCCCACGGGGTGAGATCTTGCGTGGAGCCCCAGATCGAGGGAGATTATCAGTGGTCTTGTATGTCTTCCATTTCCTAATAATTGCTCCCACAGTTAATTTCTTCAAACCAAGCTGCTTACCTATTGCAGATTCAGTCTTCCCAGCCTGGTGCAGGTCTACAATTTTGTTTCTGGTGTCCTTTGACAGCTCTTTGGTCTTGGCCATAGTGGAGTTTGGAGTGTGACTGTTTGAGGTTGTGGACAGGTGTCTTTTATACTGATAAGTTCAAACAGGTGCCATTAATACAGGTAACGAGTGGAGGACAGAGGAGCCTCTTAAAGAAGAAGTTACAGGTCTGTGAGAGCCAGAAATCTTGCTTGTTTGTAGGTGACCAAATACTTATTTTCCACCATAATTTGCAAATAAATTCATTAAAAATCCTACAACGTGATTTTCTGGATTTTTCCCCCTCATTTTGTCTGTCATAGTTGAAGTTTACCTATGATGAAAATTACAGGCCTCTCTCATCTTTAAGTGGGAGAACTTGCACAATTGGTGGCTGACTAAATACTTTTTTGCCCCACTGTGTATATATATATATATATATATATATATATATATATATATATATATTATTATTTTTATTTTTTTAATCGGCATCGGCTTTTTTGGTCCTCCAATGTATCGGCGTTGAAAAATCGGTCGACCTCTAGTGGAACGCTTCAATTTCCCCAGCATACACATAACTGGTCCACCAACACAGACAGTGTGGTTCTTCAACCTCAGGAGACTGAAGAAATTTGACTTGGTACCTAAAACCCTGAAACTTTTACAGATGCACAATTGAGAGCATCCTGTATCACCACCTGGTACGGCAACTGTACTGTCCACAACCGCAGGGCTCTCCAGAGGGTGGTGTGGTCTACCCAATGCATCACCAGGGGCAAACTACCTGCCCTCCAGGACACCTACAACCACCTGAGCCTCTGCCTGTTCACCCTGCTATCATCCAAAAGGCGAGGTCAGTACAGGTGCATCAAAGATGCGACAGAGCCTGAAAAACAGCTTCTATCCCAAGGCCATCAGACTGTTAAACAGCCATCACTAGCACATTAGAGGCTGCTGCTGCCTTATATACATAGACTTAATCACTGGCCACTTTAATAATGTTTACACATTTTTGCATTACTTATCTCATATGTATATACTGTATTCTATTCTTAGTCTATGCCGCTCTGACATTGCACGTCCAAATATTTATATATTCTTAATTCCATTCCTTTACTTTAGATTTGTGTGTATTGTTGTGAAATTGTTAGATATTACTGCACTGTTAGAAACACAAGCATTTCGCTACACCTGCAATAACATCTGCTGTTTTTGCCACTTAGAATTATCAGCCCACCGAGTGAAGCACGAGATTGAACTTCACTCAACTTTCTAGAGCAGTGGTAACCAAAAAGGTGAATAAATGCTTTTTCACAAATAAAAAAAGGTGTAAACAGTGTTCACCCTAGACTACATCACTGGTTGTAATATGGCTTTTTAGTTTTTATTTCTGGCTTGGCTTCCCATGTGATTTTACCCACGAGCCACTTCTGGAAAGTAACAAAAATTATAGTACAAACCCTTTTCATATTCTAGTTTCAAAAAGTACAGAAGTTTCAGTATACCGTTCAACACTAGTCTGAGGTGTAAAAGCCAATACATGCCTGCTCCGGGTTGGCTATCCAGAGGCTCCGTAAGGTGGGTGTGATGCAATTTCGTAGTTTCTGGAGCCTCATCGCCATGCACTTCCCAAAATGTGTAACAATGTGGAGGACTCCTTATAGCTCCATATGTCCATGATTAGTTGACGGTAGGTGGGGGCAGTAGGTCCTGTATAAACACAATATAGGTGTAGGCCTAAAAGGTCAATCTGACACCTGCAGTGGCTATACAGAATTCACCGTGATGCGGCCGCCGTAGAGGTAGTCAGAGCATTCATACTTCTTGAGCTTCGCTGAGCAGAGCTGTTGTCAAGAAAGTGAGTGTTTTATACAGGACCTCCTGCCCCACCTACCATCAACTGTGTCAAACCCTCCCTACGGAGCCTCCGGATCGCATTGCTAGAGCAAGTATAAATGGGCTATTAACTGTGTTGGAGCTGTCAAATTGGTGAGCAGCTTATCTTGATCAGTGTCACAAAGCCACACCCATCCCACTCGCGTTACAAGTTCAGAATGAGAAAGTGTAGGCTATATAGAAATAATGATGCTCAAATTTAAAAAATCCTTTAACTAAACAATGAGGATTTGCATCATAATAAAGGTGTAGATTACATCTCACATTCTAGTGTTCGAACTTGTAAACAAGGCTGCATGGGATTTCTTAAATGGGACTCCGTGCAGCCAATGGCAACGTCCGCTTTAGGTATAATGCCAGGCGCTGCTTGTGGATTTGACAGCTCTAACGCAGTTCTACCTCCTACACTGCCAAAACAACCGCTTTGTAGATGTCAGCTAAAGCGGATATGTTTGTATCTAAAAAACATTTTTAAAGTAACCTTTATTTAACTAGGCAAGCCAGTTAAGAACACATTCTTATTTACAATGACGGCCTACCCCGTCCAAACCCGGACGACGCTGGGCAAATTGTGCGCCGCCCTATGGGACTCCCAATCACGGCCGGATGTGATGCAGCTTGGATTCAAACCGGGGACTGCAGTGACGCCTCTTGCACTGAGATGCAGTGCCTTAGACCGCTGCGCCACTCGGGACCCCTATAGAACCCCGAGTTTCATTTTGGATTCAGCTACTACAGCATTGTAAATGTGCTAGTGTTAGCTTAGCTGGGACTCACCCTCAAGGTTGATGAGGAAACTGCCGTTGCTGATGAGGGCATCAGCGGGCAGGTCTCTGGGCAGGGCGCTAGTCAGGGTTGTCTGCGATGACATCATCAGCTCTGTTAGCTGAGAGTAAGAGGAAGTAGGTTCGTCTTGGAGAGACTGAGAAAGAGAGAGATTAGATGGGTATTAGATAAGATAATTTTGTGGTAGCCAACTTGGAGTCGCCTTTCTGAGACCTGATAGACCGTCACTTCCATACAACTACATCTCAGCCGTTTCTGGTATAGTGATTATGAGGAGGACATCAGAGAGCGCATTCTGCCCCCTTACCTCAATGAGTTCAAACAGTAGGCCAGGCTCAATCTCTATGGTCAGCTCATATTCGGCTGCATTGCGTCCTGGGATAGAGGACAGGAAGGAATCCCTGATAGCGCATGCCCCCTCCACGGCTTCCTCCAATCCCGGCCTCCGCCACACAGGACTGCTCTTAATCCAGCCACTCCTGAACAGGGTCTCCCCCTCTGAAGATAGAGACTTTCAGTCACTGAGACACACACACACACAGGTACAGGCAGGCAGGCACGCACACACACATAAGGCCATACCGTTATGTCCTGGGGCGTGTAAGTAGACCTCTTCGGCCAGGTGAGGTAGGATAGGAGCGATGGAGCGCGTCACTCCGTCCAGAATCTCCTCTAGAACCGTCTGACAGGACCGCCGACCCAACGAGTCCTCAGGATCACAGTACAGCCTGGGAGAGGGAGAGAGTAACAGACTATTAATAGTGCCATATAGTAGCAATGACATTAGTCATTATAGTGTTGTCATAAGTGTAACAGAGTAGTAGTAGACAATGTAATAACAATAGTAGTGGTAGTAGTATTTAGCAAGAGTATCAGTACCTGTCCTTGATGATGCTGAAGTAGAACTTGGAGAGGTCTCTGGTGATGAAGGCTTGGAGCAGGCGGATGGCCCTGCCCGCACCAAAATCATTGTAGGCATCTGTCATCTTCATACTGTAGTTCCGTAGAAGGTGCAGTAGGTACTGGTCGATGTAGTGCATTTCTTTAGGTTCCACTGCCTGAGTACGAGGGTCAAAACCCTGCAGATTCCCTAGCAAGAACTTCAGGGTATTCCTCAACTAGAAAGAGATGAGGAAGAGTTATTATAGCAGAGTGGAGAAGCAGGTAACGAGACTTCTACACAGATAGACCTTTTTTCAGACAGACTCAATGATAGTAGACACCATGAGACTCACCTTATTGATGCTGTCTCTGGCTGAGTTGAGCACGTTGGGGCCGATCTGGACCTCAGAGAAGACGTTGGACTCTGCCACCCACCAACGCAACACATCCACTCCATAGGCAGGAGACACACTGGGGTCCTGGGAGAAATAAAGGGAAAGAGATAGGAGTGTGGAGTTGGGTAAAAGCCTTTAAAGACTAACACTGTTGATCACCCCGGGAGTGTGTGTATGTTTCTCCAGAAAGGTTAGGTCTCATCCACAGCCTCTCACCTCCCCCCCGTGGATGACTGTATCGGGGTCTACTACGTTGCCTAAAGACTTGGACATCTTCTCTCCTTTCTCACTTATCACAAAGTCATGTATCATAAGAGCCCTGAGAGAGAAAGAAATGTAACATCAGAGCCCTGAGTGAGAAAGTTATGAATACAGATTCTTCTCTGGCTTTCTTACGGACACATTTACAACAAGCACACATAGATATAAAAAGTATTTCACTGACTTGTAGGGTGCCATTTTCTGTACGGCAACACTGGTGAGCAGAGAGGACTGGAACCAACCACCTATCTGGTCCTTTCCCTCCACATACACATCAGCCCTCGAGTCTGACGAGAGAGAGGGAGAGCGAGAGAGAGAGAGAGAAAGAGAGCGGAAAAACATGTTTAGTTCTTTGCAGTGTTTTGTTCTTAACCAATTCATGCGAACAGAGAGGAAAGATAGATGGTTAGTATCAGGGGAACTTCACTGTCTTTGTCCACAAGAGGTAGGACAAGTCTAGAGGGACAGAGACCACAGCCACTGGTAGTGAGGACATTGAGACAATGGATGACAAGTATACTGAGATTGTGCCACCATGCCTTGACCAATGCCCTGCATGAAAGTAGTAGCGACAGACATTCCACCTTGGCCAGCCTTGAAAGAGACAGTACAGAAACGTTACATGGCGAGGCAGCCTTCCAAAGCCACGGGGTACTGTAGAGGTTGGAGAGAGGCTTAGAGACCGTAGTGCTCCTGCCTTAGACAGTAGCACAGATACAGCCACCAGGCTTTCAGGGGGAGATCCTCCCTTGCTGCCAAAGAGAGAGACTGCTGACTAAACAGAGAGCACAGCCAGGGAGTGAATCTTATAGATAACCAATCTTTAAGGTGCTCAGCTCCCAAACAAGGTGCTCAGAGTCCCACATGCTGAGGAGAGAAGGGGAAGAGAGCAGGAGAGAGTCAGAGAGAAAGAGAGAGAGAGGGGGGATAGTAAGAGAAAGAAGGGAGGGATGAGTAGAAAAGGGGGGAAAGAGGGATGAGTAGAAAAGGGGGGGAGGAGGGATAAGTAGAAAAGGCGGGATGAGTAGAAAAGGGGGGGAAGGCGGGATGAGTAGAAAAGGGGGGGTGAGTAGATAAGGGGGGGAAGGCGGGATGAGTAGAAAAGGGGGGGAAGGAGGGATGAGTAGAAGAGGGGTCTGGGGGTTATTAACCTGGCACCAGGGGTTTGCGTAGGGAGGTAGGGAGCCAGCTGAGCCGTGACTCAGAGTCAGTGTCACTCTCCTCCTTCATTTCTGAAAACACAACACAACCACTCACATGGACAACATGGGTAAACCTTGGGAAATTGTGTGGTTGTATGTTGGATGTCAGTCTTGCCAAATGCCACAACAAGAACAATATCCAAACAAATTAAAGTCTTCCTCATTATCTGACTATAAAACACTTCAGTAAGGTGTCACAGCGTGTTCCAGAGAGGGATAAAGCTAATGGCTGATATACGAGTACTAGACACGCTTCATACGAGAGAAGTCATTTCTAATGCATAAACAATTCATGATAAGCCATGTGCCAGAGAGAGATAGCATTACCAGGCAGTTTGTACAGTATTCAATAACTGGTTAGTGCAGTAAGGACACTTAGCAAACTGTGATTTAGCTAGGCCTAGCTAAGAAAACAACCTTCAGACACAGCCTTGAATTCTAAGAAAACACAAGTGTAATTGCTAGTGTAAGAATACTTGGCAGATGTAGTACGTAGCTGCGCCAGGTTAGCTAAACACAGAGCCTCACCTTCAAGAACAGCAGCCCAGGAGGTTCCACTGTCAAACCAGATGTCCAACACATCATCTCCACGCTCGTAGTCGGTTACCTCTCCTGCTTTACTCTGACAAACACACACATACAACCTTCATTCTCCTTCTGGTCTGGGTTGGCGCCCCCCCTTGGTTTGTGCCATGGTGGAGATCTTTGTGGGCTATACTCGGCCTTGTCTCAGGATTGTAAGTTGGTGGTTGAAGATATCCCTCTAGTGGTGCGGGGGCTGTGCTTTGGCAAAGTGGGTGGGGTTATATCCTTCCTGTTTGGCCCTGTCCGGGGGTATCATCAGATGGGGCCACAGTGTCTCCTGACCCGTCCTGTCTCAGCCTCCAGTATTTATGCTGCAGTAGTTTATGTGTCGGGGGCTAGGGTCAGTTGGTTATATCTGGAGTACTTCTCCTGTCTTATCCAGTGTCCTGTGTGAATTTAAGTAAGCTCTCTCTAATTCTCTCCTTCTCTCTTTCTTTCTCTCTCTCTCTCTCTCTGAGAACCTGAGCCCTAGGACCATACATCAGGACTACCGGGCATGATGACTCCTTGCTGTTCCCAGTCCACCTGGCATTGCTACTGTTCCAGTTTCAACTGTTCTGCCTGTGGTTATGGAACCCCTACCTGTCCCAGACCTGCTGCTTTCAACTCTTAATGATCGGCTATGAAAAGCCAACTGACATTTATTCCTGATTATTATTTGACCATGCTTGTCATTTATGAACATTTTGAAAATCTTGGCTCTTTCTAATTCTCTCCTTCTCTCTTTCTTTCTTTCTCTCTCTCAGAGGACCTGAGCCCTAGGACCATACGTCAGGACTACCGGGCATGATGACTCCTTGCTGTCCCCAGTCCACCTGGCCTTGCTGCTATTCCAGTTTCAACTGTTCTGCCTGCGGTTATGGAACCCCTACCTGTCCCAGACCTGCTGTTTTCAACTCTTAATGATCGGCTATGAAAAGCCAACTGACATTTATTCCTGATTATTATTTGGCCATGCTTGTCACTTATGAACATTTTGAACATCTTGGCCATGTTCTGTTATCTCCACCCGGCACAGCCAGAAGAGGACTGGCCACCCCTCATAGCCTGGTTCCTCTCTAGGTTTCTTCCTAGGTTTTGGCCTTTCTAGGGAGTTTTTCCTAGCCACTGTGCTTCTACACCTGCATTGCTTGCTGTTTGGGGTTTTAGGCTGGGTTTCTGTACAGCACTTCGAGATATTAGCTGATGTACGAAGGGCTATATAAAATAAACTTGATTTGATTTGACATACATACATTAACCTTCACACACACAAGGTGCTAAAATCCTCTTTTAATCATACAACCATATTCACTGACTTGTGAGTGGAAGTGCTGCGGTGACTCACCTTCTTGAGCACCTCTGGTGGCAGTAGAGATTCCAGGGGGAGCTCCCACCAGCAGTCACTGCCCTTCTCTGAGAACAGCTGGGTCACATGGGATACAGTGTGCCTTTAGGGGGAGAGTGCAGGGGTCAGAGCGGGGTGGCGTTGTGTGTGTGTGTGTGTTTGAGAATGTTTGTGGGTGTGTAGTTACTTGTTAATGAGAGGCTCTCCTGTCTCCTTGTGGTAGAACACAGGTATGGGCACACCCCAGCTCCTCTGGCGTGAGATACACCAGTACGGTCTTCTGTCCAGGTGGGCCAACAGACTGCCCCTCGCCGATTCTGGGATCACACGCACCTTAGCCAGCGCTTCCTACACACAGTCAGAATGAGTTTCTTAATCCTTTAGAGCAGGGTTCCACAACTAAATGTTTTAGTCAAATATTCTCTCTCTTTGGACTTCTTGCAGTCTACAAATGATTTGTAATTATGTTCCTGACCATCCGATGAAGAAGAAAAAAATCACCCTGCAGCTGAATTTAGTTGATCCCTGCTCTATAAGAAGAATCATTCTCAGTTTCTAAGAGTCTAACTTACTGAGTGGGACCTGTTCTAAGTGTATGCAAGTGACAATCATCACCTGTTTGAAAGAATCATTCTCAATGTATCGCAGTGAGAACTGAGATTCATCCCTGTTTGTAAGAGTTATCCTCAGTGTGTGATTCCTACCTTGGCCTTGTCTTTGAGGCTGGCGATGTTAATGAACCACTGTTTGCTGGGTCTGATGACTACAGGCTCTTTACTCCTCCAGTCGTACGGGTAACTGTGGACACACTCCTCCTCCTTCACTAGAGAACCGACAGCCTTCAGCATGGAGATCACTGACATGCACACAAAACACACACAAAAGCTTGTACAAAGAGAGCAAGAACATAAACTAGACAATATAAGTTAAGCATTCTCCTCCCTGTCTCTCTCACACCGTTTCTTCCTACCTGTATCGTTGCCCTCCCCCATCACAGACAGACTCTGTAGCTCAGGCCCAGCCAGCTCAGTGAATCTGCCTTCCTCATCCACGATACACTCCTAGAACAGAGGAAACACACACAGCCATACAAATTAGGGGTGGGTAATTTAAATGATTTTACTATTCGAATAATAGCATGACGTTCAGATATACGGAGTCAAAATTCTCATTGTTATTTAAAGAATTACACAGAAAAAAAATTATAAACTACCGACCAATCAGAACGACACAAATGCACACGGCAGGTAAACAGCGGCCATGCTGCTTTACTTCAGTAGTTTGGCTAACAGCAACAGTGAAAGAGAAGTGTGATTTTCGCTAAGATATAACTGATTGTTACAAAAAGTTTTTCTGGTGAGTGTTTTGCATTGATCTGTGTCAGGTATTGTGGAAACTCTTAGATGAGCGCCTGTAATTGCTATTTGAAGTGGGGCAATAGCAATGTAATGCACCATTATAAAAACTACACTCAAAAGTTTGCAGTTTCATTAAATTAGGAATTTAAAATGTAGTGGTTATTAAACTCTTTGGTATATCATTGCAGGTAAAAATGTCACAAGGATAATGTAATTTAGACAAAGCTTTTTCATTGTTAAAATAGTTCTGAAATTTGTTCACTCTGAAAATGAACACCCACTCAAGTATTCGAATACTAACATCCGTTCGGACATTTGATTAACCCCAGGAAGAGATTGGACGCCAGGATGAGCTAATGGGAATCCTTAATAGAAATACAAACCATGCCCATCTCTAGGACAGATGTCATTGGAAGTTCATGAAGACTTTTAGCCTGGAAGCCAGAATGTTTTTGAAGTTGGCCAACTCATATTGTTCTGTCAATCCCATTGATATATTAGTCAACTAAAGGAACGCACCACTGATAGTTTAAAATGTGAGGCCACACTGTAGTCCTCCATCCCATGGGCAGGAGCTGTGTGGACCAATCCCGTTCCTTTGCCCATGGTCACAAAATTGGCTGGAAGCAATGGAACCTCCTTCCTGGGAATGGTGGGATGCTGGCAGACTCCTCCCTCAAGATCTGCACCTGGAGGTGGGGATGGGAAGAGAAAGTGACAGAGTGACATGACAATGTTTATGTGTCTGTCTGAGTGTGTGTGTGTCCAGTTTACCTGTGAAAGTGCCCACACTCTCCAGCTCTGTGCTCAGCAGTGTTGCCAGGCTGGAAACGCGCTCAGTGGCCACTAGGAGGAGCTGTGAGCTGTCTCTCCTCTTCACTACTGAGTACCTGTGTGTGAGATATTAGAACACATTTACAAAAGATGGGAGTTATACCGTATAGTACTGAAGATGCAGGTATGTGTGTGGGGGGATGTCTGTTGACAGTAGCACTTACTGGGCATTGGGCATAAAGCAGACAGCCTGGTTGGCTGGGATGGTCCATGGTTGGGTGGTCCACACCAACACAGAAATGCTGCCCAACTCCCCTACAGCTTCCACCATCTTAGGGGGCAGGGTGGCCAGGGCGAAGGTGGCATAGATTGCTTTGCTCACGTGCTGTGGGTTATACTCCAACTCTGCCTCCGCAAGAGCTGTCCTGGGGAGAGAGAGAGAGAGAGGGGAAGAATGAGAGGTAAAGAGGAGGAGAATGAAAGGAGGGGTGGGGAGGAGATACGCAGCAGAGATACACTACATGGCCAAAAGAATGTGGACACGCCGAACATCTCATTCCAAGACCATAGGCATTATTATGGAGTTGGTACCCCCCTTTGCTGCTATAACCGCCTCCACTCTTCTGGGAAGGTTTTCCACCAGATGTTGGAACATTGCTGCGGGGACTTGCTTCCATTCAGCCACAAGAGTTTTAGTGAGGTCAGGCACTGATGTTGGGCGATTAGGCCTGGCTTGCAGTCGGCGTTCCAATTCATCCCAAAGGTGTTTGATGGGGTTGAGGTCAGGGTTCTGTGCAGGTCAGTCAAGTTCTTCAACACCAATCTGGACAAACCATTTCTGTATGGACTTCGCTTTGTGCACGGGGGCATTGTCATGCTGAAACAGGAAAGGGCTTTACCCAAACTGTTGCCACAAAGTTGGAAGCACAGAATCGTCAAGAAAGTCATTGTATGCTGTAGCGTAAATCTTAACTAGAACTAAGGGGCCTAGCCCAAACCATGAAAAAGAGCCTTGAAAAACAGCCCCAACAGCCTTGAAAAACAGCCTCAACATTATTCCTCCATCACCAAACCTTACAGTTGGCACTATGCTGACATCCGCCAGGAGCACACCATTGGTGGAATCGGAAAATAGCCGAATCCACTAATTTGAAAGGCTATTCACAATGTTTTCTACAGAGAAATAATTGTCTATGGAGATTCGTCTGTCAGAGTGCCAAATGCTGAGGTGTGATTCATTACTCCAGAGAATGTGTTTCCACTGCTCCAGAGTCCAATGGCGGCAAGATTTACATCACCCCAGCCGATGCTTGACATTGCGCATGGTGATCATGGTTACTGATCAATTCATTTATAATTAGAAGTTTTTGTTATCTGTTTTAAAAACGTTTTTATTTTTGTACTTATGTACGATATCCTAACCACCATCGATAAGAGACAGTACTGTGCAGCCGTCTTCATCGACCTGGCCAAGGCTTTCGACTCTGTCAATCACCGCATTCTTATCGGCATAGCCTTGGCTTTCCCAAATGACTGCCTCGCCTGGTCCACCAACTACTCAGATAGAGTTCAGTGTGTCAAATCGGAGGGCCTGTTGTCTGGACTTCTGGCAGTCTATGCGGGTGCCACAGGGTTCAATTCTCGGGCCGACTCCTCTCTCTGTATATATATCAATGATGTCGCTCTTGCTTCTGGTGATTCTCTGATCCACCTCTACGCAGACGACACCATTCTGTATACTTCTGGCCCTTCTTTGGACGCTGTGTTAACAACCCTCCAGACGATCTTCAATGCCATACAACTCTCCTTCCATGACCTCCAACTGCTTTTAAATGCTAGTAAAACTAAGTGCATGCTCTTCAACAAATTGCTGCCCGCACCCTCCCGCCCGACCAGCATCACTACTCTGGACGGTTCTGACCTAGAATATGTGGACAACTACAAATACCTAGGTGTCTGGTTAGACTGTAAACTCTCCTTCCAGACTCATATTAAGCATCTCCAATCCAAAATGAAATCTAGAATTGGCTTCCTATTTCGCAACAAAGCATCCTTCACTCATGCTGCCAAACATACCCTCGTAAAATTGACTATCCTACTGATCCTTGACTTCGGCGATTTCGTTTACAAAATAGCCCCCAACACTCTACTCAGCACACTGGATGTAGTCTATCACAGTGCCATCTGTTTTATCACCAAAGCAACATATACTACCCACCACTGCGACCTGTATGCTCTCGTTGGCTGGCCCTCACTACATATCCGTCGCCAAACACACTGGCTCCAGGTCATCTATAAGTCTTTGCTAGGTAAAGCCCCGCCTTATGTCAGATCACTGTTCACCACAGCAACACCCACCCGTAGCACGCGCTCCAGCAGGTATATCTCACTGGTCATCCCCAAAGCCAACATTTCCTTTGGCTGCCTTTCCTTCCAGTTCTCTGCTGCCAATGACTGGAACGAATTACAAAAATCACTGAAGCTGGAGTCTTACATCTCCCTCTCTAACTTTAAGCATCAGCTATCTGAGCAGCTTATCGATCACTGTACCAGTACACAGCCAATCTGTAAAATAGCACACCTGACTACCTCATCCCCATATTATTTACCCTCTTGCTCTTTTGCACCCCAGTATCTCTACTTGCACATCTATCACTCCAGTATTAATGTTAAATTGTAATTATTTTCAACTCTAGGGCCTATTTATTGCCTACCTCCCTACTCTTCTACAGATCTTTATTTTTTTCTTTTATTTTGTGTTATTGACTGTACATTTGATTATGTGTAACTCTGTGTTGTTGTTTTTGTCGCACTGCTTTGCTTCATCTTCATGGGCGGCAGGAAGCCTAGTGGTTAGAGTTTTGGACTTGTAACCGAAATGCAAGATCGAATCCCCGAGCTGACAAGGTAAAAAACTGTCGCTCTGCCCCCCTGAACAAGGCAGTTAAACCACGTTTACAAAATAGCCCCCAACACTATACTCAGCAAACTGGATGTAGTCTATCACAGTACCATCTGTTTTTATCACCAAAGCCCCATATACTACCTAGGCCGTCATTGTAAATAAGAATTTGTTCTTAACTGACTTGCCTAGTTAAATAAAGGTTAAATAAATAAAATACACCTGTCAGCAATGGGTGTGGCTGAAATAGCCGAATCCACTAATTTGAAGGGGTATCCACATGCACTACATGGCCAAAAGTATGTGGAAGAGCTATGTAGCAGAGACTATATCCAGAAGCCACTAAGTGCTGCCTACCTGGAGGAAGGAGACCAGAAAACTGGCTTGTAGTCCTGGTAGATCAGACCCTAGAAATTACAACACAAGAACAAACAGTTAGCTCCTGGGGGAGAGAGAGCGAGCAAGCGAAATAATGAGTGTCCGATCTTCTAGAGAGGCAGGCTGACCCAAATTGATAGAATATATCCCACCTTGCTGTGCATGTCCTGGAAGACCTTAAGCTGAGCTGCCTCATAAGTCCCATCAAAGGTGTAGTAGCACTTATCCCAGTCCGCCATCACGCCCCAGCGCTGGAAGGCAGCGCGCTGACGAGCGATAGCCCCCTTCGCAAACTCCCGGGCTGGAGAGCAGAGGGGACCAGAGTTCATCAACAGACACACACAGCTGATTTTCTGGTGTCATACATACACAGGGGGATATCAGATTCTATTAAATCAATAGGCAGAGCTGTTTTTGTGTTTCAGTGAACCACAGTCATGTCATGGGTAATTTTGTCTGAGATGTGAATATTTGTGTAAGCTCCAAAAGCGAATGCCTACGCTTTTAACAGCCTACACTTTCAGCTCAATAGGCTAACATGATCCTTGCCAGGTCTCACTGGTGACCTGGGTTTGATACCTAGTCAGTTCCATCCATCCACAATAAGTGACCAGTAATATATCAGCTGTCTGTTCCCTGCCTCACTGACCTTTCTGTCTTATCTGCAGAGGGCTCAGTCCACTGGTTCCCAGCTCTCCCAGTGCCTTCAGCTCAATGGGTAGCCCATGGCAGTCCCAGCCTGGGACATAGTGAACCTGTTTCCCCCTTAGCATCTCAAAGCGGTTCTGGATGTCTTTGAGGATCTGGAACAAACAACACCAAAGAATCATTATGATAAAAGCCTTGTCTTGCCAGTGAGAGCCAGCACTGATTAATCTCTGTTCTGGTTTCAAGTCCAGTTGAGAAATAATGCACAGCTGGATTCTCTGCTAAATGACTAAAATGCAAATGTAGCAAATAACAACACCTTATTGAGGGCATGTCCCACATGTGGGTCCCCGTTGGCGTATGGGGGGCCATCGTGGAGACAGTATTCCTTCTTTGCCTTCCTCTCTCTCTGCCATGAGTAGAGTTCTGCAAAGCCACACTCCTAGACACAGACAGAATCAATACACTGACATATTACTGTCAAGTCTATAGTCATAACACAGGCACATAGCTGAATTTCAGACACCGTCTCATTGAGAAAGGTTAGTTAGTTAGCTAACCAAAATGAGTCTTGCAGTGGCTAGTAAACCTCTTGTTTGTTTATCTGACATTCCTTAGCAATCGGTCACACGCGCCCGTTTCGAAACATGTGGCTCACTGGTAAGCTAACTAGTTAGTATGACATTAGCAAGCTAGACTAGAGCACTCTTCTTACCTGTTGTATCTGTACCTCCCGGTCTATGAGATTCTGTCCGGTTAGTTTCATGGGGAATTCAGTACGGGGAAGCAACACGCTGTCGCGGTACGGCCCGGCACCCTGGGCGGCTGCAGGGTGAACGGTACCTTCGGTGGAGCTGACATTTTGACAACGGTTGGAGTTGAAGGAGAGTGCGGGGTGGAGAAGGGCGCCTCTCCGAACACTCGTTCCCCATCTCGCTACGCTCTGGCTCACTGCTGAAATGCGGCACAGCAGCATGGAGAGGCAAACACTTCGTACTATTCTACCTACCAAAATTCGAAACCAGGTTTGTTGTTGTGATATTGTCCTCGATCTGACTGCGACCTCTTAGAGCATTGGATCGCTTTTTTCTTGTTTTCCGGAAGTACTGGACGTAAAACGCTACTACGGAAAATGTGAAAGGACAAATGAGTTGTCTTCTTCGATTAGGTTTAACGGCGGTTGGCATCCAATAAATGTTGCATTACCGCCACCTACTAAACTGGAGTATAACTCCCTTATACTTAATTAATTTGGTGTTTAAAAAAAAAAAAAAAAAAAAAAAAAAACCCTACCATCTAACACTACACTCACAAAAATAATAATAAACGCCATACTCCACTATTTAAAGGCATTTTGTCATACTTCAAGCCAACAGCCTGAAAAGATGGGACACAACCACTTGACACACTGTGTCTCGCACACACAAATACCTCTCTGCAGCTGCACCACAACCTCTATTTTCTGCGACTTACTTTCCATCCCTGCTGTACAGTTGATAACCATTACTATAAATTCCAAAAATCCAATCTTACTGAAACATATATCACTTTTTGACCCATCCCTCTGTACTGGTACATATCTACTACTCACACCACTCCTCTCAGATCCCTCCCCCTTGACCAAATCTTTTTCTACTTTCTTCACTGCCTCAGCATATGACAACTTCTGTACTACTCTAACCCTGGAAACCTCAACCTGCCTATCTCGCACAGGACATTTTTGATCCCCAGCCCCATGGGCACCCCAACAATTAGCACATACCACTACTTTCCCCAATGCTACACATTCCTTTGTCTCATGCCCTCTGCACACCTAGGAACCTCCTACACACGGCTGCCACATACCCATAAGCGTGACACCTGTAACAACATAATGTAGTCGGCATAAAAGCTCATACAGGATCATTTATATATCCTAACATCACTCTGTTGGGCAAAGAATCAACATCAAAACTCAAAAGAACAGACAATGATTTCTGTTTCTCCACACATGCCACCCTGTCTGTGTCGCACCAAACGACAAGCATCACAAACACCAGGAATATTCCCCTTCAGTTGGTCAGCTTTCACATTTACCACTACCCCAGTAATGACTCCTTTCAATGGCACCCTATTTTTGAGAGCAAAACAATTCACATCTCTTGCCCCCTTTCGTTTAACACGGAGCGCCTGCTCCCTCTGACCAGCAGAAACACATGATCGCAATACAACTTTTGGTTACCCTCACCGATTCCACAGCCACCAACTCTGTTTTCACCGACCATGAAACCTCAAATGGATAAGCCAATAGACAAGGGTCCACTTTTTCCAAAAACTCCACAGACTAATCTTTATCCTGTGCAAGCCTCGGGCCCCGAGAACTTCATCACACCTACCACCTCCAATACTTCGCCCTCACTCACTTCCATTTCTCCTCCTGTCCAACTCGCTCTGCTTAAACTTTCTACCATTCTTCTTTAACAAACCATCTTTTTCCCCCATCATTTAACTGACTCAAGCTCACCCTCTTCCTCCCTCTCGCTCTCTCTTTTCCCCTCATATTCCAAGTATAACTCTCCTTGTGATAATACTGCACTTCTCCTGACAAACATCTTGTTCTTGCATTGTCAAGGGACGCCATTTAACCGGCTGTCACAATCTCCGTACAATCAGCACTAACACCTCGGGATGTAGCTCTCAACAGTGTAAACAGTGTGAACATGTAAAGGCCAAATTAATTGTCATTGTGGTAGATAGTTTATATTTACCACAAGAGGTCACTATAAGACCTGTTTTTGTGTAATACATTTATTTGACATTTATCATCAGGATATAACATAATAGCCAATATTTTGAACATCATAAACTACCTATAGGCCTAGTGTAGAAAATGCCCCCATTATGTTCAGGGAGGACAACCGGTGATTAACTCTGAGGAGAGATCATAATAGTATCAAGCTCTTCAAATTATAAACTTGTGAATTAAAAGGCATATTCACTGACCTTGATATATAGGCCAAAAAAAGACAGTGATTAAAAACACAAAGGCTATGATTTGAATTGCTGACAGTAAATCAAAGACGCTGTAAAGCACGTGTCAAACTCATTCCAGGATGGGGCCGAGTATCTGCAGTTCGCTCCGCCCTTGTACTTGATTGATGAAATAATGTCGCTACACTAATTAGTAAGGCACTCCCCTCACCTGGTTGTCTATGTCTTAATTGAAAGGCCAGGACCAAGTTTTAGAAACCATGTTTTATGGGAGGCTTATGGTAAATTGTAGGTTTCCATTGGAGGGGCAAGATAGACAGATGGTTTTGGGGACGAGCCCTGTTGACCTGACGTCGCAATCGGTCGAGGTATAAAATCCCCTGGATTTACACTCTAATCATTTACATTGAGAGTGGAAAAAAGCCAAAGACAGACCGGTTACGCTACTCACCTAATTGAGGCTAAGAAAGAACCCGACAAAATGACTAAAATGGTGATCACTTACATTGGCTTCCTTCTCCTTGCCATGCAGTTATCACAAGTAAGAATTTCTTCTGAAATTATTTGCAATGGTTGATTTGTGAAATATACCCACTTTATTTAATTACACTGATGTTAGGCCTACCCAACATTCTGGGGAATAGGCTAGGCATTTCGAAAGGTTAAATAGCATAGGCTATTCCATATAGTTTACAAATAGATGCGTTCTCAGTGACACGCTAATGATGATGTGGAATATTGGCTTCAGGTGTTTTCCAGTCTGACTAGAATGCCAGAATGTTTAATCTAAAGTGCCTTTAATAATTTGAGACGAGCACAATGTGAAACAGTAATGCCTCCAGATACTGAATCCCAGATATAAAGTTAACTTATGGGAAAACTGCCTGTTTCATAAGGTGATGGCACTTAATTGTAATGTCTCAATTAAATATTGGCTGCCATAGGGTTAACTTCACACGTTTTTGCTCTTTTTTAAATTGGTCGGACGAAAGTGAGATTTAAGTTGGGGAATGTATTTTTTCTATATGTGTAGTTTGTTGCCACTGATGCGCCCCTATGCTCATGTTTTAGGTCTTTTCACAAAACATTAGGCGTAGGCCTACAACAAGGTCCCCGGCGACGACTCTGAACACTACCAAAGTTGAAGGCGGCGCGCGTTCCAATATGACCAAGGTACCCGATGTTGTCACTACCACCAACATCACCATCCCCAAAGGAGCCTGCACGTCCTTGCAGTCCAGTGCGTTCACGCTGCTCATTCTCATGGTAGCGGGCTTGCTCCTACAGGGCTGCTTATAGAGGGTTCATCTGCACTAAACGCACTGCCACGAATAACATCGGCGGCACACTTTTGTATGTTCTCGAAAGGCAGTGTACCTAAACAGAGTGAACACGTGGAGGAGAACACCTTTCTACTGATGGGAATTATTTGGATCACACCTCCCGCACCATTTCAACCCAGTGTAGGCAGGCTTACTGGCCCTATGGTGTGGTCCCCTCAATGGCGGCAGGCCATGATGAGGATGTACTAAACTCTGCTCTTTGACTCTGTTGGTTCCTGTGTCCAGACAGCAGGCTGTCGTTTTGTAACTTCTGAAGCTAAATGTTGGCTGTGCCTGGGAAATCAACTGCATATAATGAAATGTTGTTTGAGATGCAGTCTGTAATTAATGTAACCTATATTTGTCTTATCTCTGGCACTTGAGTCCTAGCTCCAACCTGGGCTTGAACTAGTGACCCTCTGAACACAACTGCATCCCACTGTTAACCAGCTAAGCACGTTACACTTGCTATTTCTACTCCTGATACTGCACTGTATACTTTGTCAAAGGCTTGATGTACTCTTGTGATTTGTAGAATAGCTACATTTTATAGTTTAAGTTCTCGGCTTTTGATTTTAACTTAAGCGGTGATGTAATATGCTTAGATTTATTATGTATTGCCAGATTTAATAAAGCTATGACATGTACAATTAATATTCAATGTTGTACAATAAAATGAATAACCTTACTACTTTACTGTCAAGTGGATATCCTTATTTTAGCATGGTGTAGAAATAAGACTTGAACTTTTTTCCATAAACTAAAATAACTAGTTTTGTTCTTTGGCTGGCTGTGAGTAGAGATACTTGTGGCTGATGGCTCAATCTTTATTTTCATGACACTGTGACCGTAGGCTTACTTAAAGGCTGCTACGCAACATGGCCAAAAGTATGTAGACAAACCTTCAAATTGGTGGATTTGGCTAGTTCAGCCACAGTGCATGCAGTCATACTAAAACAACTTGGCAGCAGAATGACCTGTACTGAAGAGCTCAGTGACTTTGAATGTGGCACTGTCTTTGGATACCACCTTGCCGATAAGTCTTATTTGCTGCCCTGATTAAGTGCTGTTATGGTGGCAACCAAACCTCTAGAAGCAACAATGGCTCAGTGTTATGGCACACAGAATGGGACAGCCAGGTGCTGTAGCGTGTGGAAATCGTTTGTCAGTTTCACTAGGGTTCCAGATTCCTGGAAGTAACGTCGGCACGAATTGTTCAGGCGCTTCATGAAATGGGTTTCCATGGCTGAGTAGCCCCACACGACCCTAAGATAACCATGCTCAATGCCAAGCGTCGGCAGGACTGGTGTAAAACCTGCCGTCAACGAACTGTGGAAAGGCGTTGTCAGGAGTTTAGAATGAGCCCCTTCAAGTGTAGGGAGAATTTAACGCTACAGCATACAATGATATGTGCTTTCAACTAACATTTGGGGGAAGGCCCTTTCCTGTTTCAGCAAGACCAGGTTTGATTATCGGTGTAGAGGAACTTGACTGACCTCAACCCCATCAAACACCTTTGGGATAAATTGGAATGCTGACTAATTGCCCAACAGTGCCCGACCTCACTAATGCTCTTGTGGCTGAATGGAAGCAAGTCCCCAACATCTAGTGGAGGCTGTTTATAGCAGGAAAGGGAAACAACTCGATGCCCATTTTTTAAATGAGATGTTCGACAAGCAGTTGTCCACATACCATGTAATGTATCTTGGTCAATATTTTTTTACTAGACCTTTAGGAAGTGCTGCTTCCATGATGTGAGACATGGTTCTTTGATATGAAGCAATCACATATTATAAAACAAACTCTTTAATCCCATCCCTCAGCCACACTCAGCCCATCCCACCTATCACCGTAGACCACCCTCGTTTGGTTTCCATGTGCCGTATTTTTCAATTGTGCTGTGATGTTTAGCATATTTTTTACCTTTCTAATTGTATAGTATCCACAGATTGTGAGCTAAAGATAAACCTTTCCTACGAGTGTAAAATTATTGACTATGGTTTTCCAAATTACCCAACACTGCTATTTCTAAGGTTAACGAATGTAATATGATTTTTTTTTAACCATTCCTGAACCTGTGACCAGAAACAAGCTACATAGGGGCAATACCAGAATAGATATTTTTTCATAAAGAATTTTTTGATTCATTAGTTTGAGTTTAACCATAACATTTGTTTTTATATTTGTTCTACCTTTTCTGGAGGATATAACTGAAATTGTAACCAGCTTTGTATGGCTTGTTTAAGAAAGGGCGATACATTAAACAATTTAATTTTCAATTATTCGGGAAACGAGAAGTAATCTGTATAAAGGCCATTTTTAAAGAAAGGTTCAGCCTTAATCTACTGGAGAACCATTTTGGCTTTAAGTATAATTGCATGAGTGAAGCTTTTAGTGGGAGGTTTAAAGCATTAATATTTAATTTTAGCCCCCCAAACACATTCAATATATAAATAGGCAAGTTTAATTTTGTCTGGCTTAGGATTCCAAATAAAATGTTTTTTTTGCTCATATGATTAAAAAAGGAGTCGTCTGGAGTAGGCAGCACCATTAGTAAGTAAACTGTTATAGGACGAAAGAGTTCATAAATGTGATTCTTTCCCCCATCAATAGACAAGTATTCACCTCCATGGTTGCAGAATTATATCAATTTCTGCAAACTTCCTATTGAAATTGACTACGGTAAGTTCATTAATATTTTTTGAGATTTGAATACCAAGTATGTCTACTTTAACACCCATTTTATTAGTAAACGTTGTCTTTTAACGAACCAATACGTAATACGTACTCTTCTCATAATTAGGTTTTAGTCCAGAAAGGTTAGAAAAGTGATCAAGATCTTCCATGAGACTGTGCAGGGATCCAGTTTGAGGACTTAAGAAAACTTGAGTCATCGGCATACATTGACATTTGTTTTATCCCCTGGATTTCTAACCCCTTAATGTTTTTGTTGGATCAAATTTTAATGGCCAGCATTTCAATGGCCATAATAAATAGATATGGAGACAACAGACAACCTTGTTTTACTCCTTTTAAAAGCTCAATACTTTCTGATTTAAAATCTCAATACTTTCTGAGAAGTAACCATTATATACTATTTTACATCTGGGGTTTCTGTACATAACTTTAACCCATTTGTATAAGAGATTCAACAAAATGAAAGTAATCCAGGCATTTATATATAAATTCTAGTTGTACTTTATCAAATGCCTTTTCAAAATCTGCTATGAAGACCAGGCCTGGTATCTTTGATGTTTCATAAAGTTCAATTGTTTCAAGTAATTGTTGAATATTACAGTTGAAGTTGGAAGTTTACATACACTTAGGTTGGAGTCATTAAAACTCGTTTTTTCAACCACTCCACAAATTTCTTGTTAACAAACTATAGTTTTGGCAAGTCGGTTAGGACATCGACATTGTGCATGACACAAGTAATTTTTCAAAAAATTGTTCAGACAGATTATTTCACTTAATTCATTGTATCACAATTCCATTGGGTCAGAAGATTACATACAATAAGTTGGCTGTGCCTTTAAACAGCTTTGAAAATTCCAGAAAATGATGTCGTGGCTTTAGATGCTTCTGATAGGCGAATTTGAGTCAATTTGAGTCAAAGAGGTGTACCTATGAATGTATTTCAAGGCCTACCTTCAAACTCAGTGCCTCTTTGCTTGACACCATGGGAAAATCAAAAGAAATCAGCCAAGGCCTCAGCATTTTTTTTGTAGACCTCCAATTTCCAAATGCCTGAAGGTACCACGTTCATCTGTACAAACAATAGTATGCAAGTATAAACACCATGGGACCACGCAGCCGTCATACCGCTCAGGAAGGAGACGGGTTCAGTCTCCTAGAGATTAATGTACTTTGGTGCGAAAAGTGCAAATCAATCCCAGAACAACAGCAAAGGACCTTGTGAAGATGCTGGAGGAAACAGGTACAAAAGTATCTATATCCACAGTAAAACGAGTCCTATATCGACATAACCTGAAAGGCCGCTCAGCAAGGAAGAAGACACTGCTCCAAAACCGCCATAAAAAAGCCAGAATACGGTTTTCAACTGCACATGGGGACAAAGATTGTACCTTTTGGAGAAATGTCCTCTGGTCTGATAAAACAAAAATAGAACTGTTTGGCCATATTGACCATCATTATGTTTGGAGGAAAAAGGGCGAGGCTTGCAAGCCGAAGAACACCATCCCAACCGTGAAGCACGGGGGTGGCAGCATCATGTTGTGGAGGTGTTTTGCTGCAGGAGGGACTGGTGCACTTCACAAAATAGATGGCATCATGAGACAGGAAAAGTATGTGGATATCTTGAAGCAACATCTCAAGACGTCAGTCAGGAAGTTTAAGCTTGGTTGCAAATGGGTCTTCCAAATGGACAATGACCCCAAACATACTTCCAAAGTTGTGGCAAAATGACTTAAGGACAACAAAGTCAAGGTATTGGAGTGGCCATCACAAAGCTCTGACCTCAACCCCATAGAACATTTGTGGGCAGAACTGAAAAAGTGTGTCAAAGCGAGGCCTACAAACCTGACTGAGTTACACCAGCTCTGTCAGGAGGAAGGGGCCAAAATTCACCCATTTTATTGTGGGACGCTTGTGGAAGGTTATCTGAAACGTTTGACCCAAGTTAAACCATTCTAAGGAAATGCTACCAAATACTAATTGAGTGTATGTAAACTTCTGACCCACTGGGAATGTGATGAAAGAAATAAAAGCTGAAATAAATCATTCTCGCTACTATTATTCTGACATTTCACATTCTTAAAATAAAGTGTTGATGCTAACTGACGTAAAACAGGGAATATTTAGTAGGATTAAATATCAGGAATTGTGGAAAACTGAGTTTAAATGTATTTTGCTAAGGTGTATGTCTGTATCTCCAATATATTGTCCGTGTAAAAAATGTGTCTGATCAGGATGAACAATATCTGGTAAAACCACTTTTATTCTATGTGCTATGCATTTTGCCAGGATTTTCACATCACAATATAAGAGGCTTCCAGTTTTTTAAAATGGACTGGATCTTTATACTACTACCTGGGTAATGTTTTAGTAGTAATGAAATCAGACCTTGATGAATACCTGAAAGTCTGCTATTTTTGTAGGTGTAATTAAAACATGCCAATAATGGATCTTTGAGTACATAAAAAAAAGTTATTGCCTCGAAGTTCCTCTTCTATGAGTTGGCCTTCACACAGGTCTTTCTGTAAAGTTGTTAATTTTACATTATTATTATTAAGTAAGGAAAGAAAGAAATCGTTACTGTTAACATCATTCTGTGGATATGGAGGAGACTAAAAAGAAAACATGTTTAATATTTTGCTTCCTCTTTCAAAATATGATTTGAATCATGGATGACTATTTGCAAAGCATTTCAGCATATTTTTGGTAGCATTTCTCTGTTAAATTCAAGAAACATTTTGTGCATTTTTCACAATTTTCCATCCAATTCGCTTTCTTTTTGTATTACATTACACTTGATATCTCCTTAAGTGTTTGAGGGTGATTGTTTGTAGTGTGATTTCCTTTATGATCCATTGAGGTACTTAAACCCGTATTATCTCTCACCATAATAATAGATTAATTTGTTGCATGTGAGCTCAATAGATTATTATATATATTTTCAAAGAAGTGTGGATCCTCATTATTTGGCCCATATAGATGAATTAGCCAGATCTGTTTTTGGTCCAATAACATATTTAAAATAATCCATCTTCCTTAGGATCTGTTTGCACAGTTTTCACAATCGGTTCACATTTTTTGTTAATTAGTATAATCACCCTTTTGAGTTTTTTTGCCCATGACAAAAATATATTTCTCCCTCCCAGTCCTTTTTCCACCCAACCTCATCTTTATTTGTAGAGTGAGTTTCCTGTAAACAATAGATATTATATTATTTCTCTTTTAGCCAGGT
Organism: Salvelinus fontinalis; assembly: GCF_029448725.1. Taxonomy (NCBI): domain Eukaryota; kingdom Metazoa; phylum Chordata; class Actinopteri; order Salmoniformes; family Salmonidae; genus Salvelinus; species Salvelinus fontinalis. The sequence goes on along the minus strand of NC_074679.1, from coordinate 17,615,397 downwards.
AACAATTTCATTTTTTATGATCTGCTAAGCCATTAGAATTGTAACTGGCTATAGTTATTTCCCCATTTACCATAATGATACCCAAGGTTCAATTATACTTAACACAACCAATGTTTGGAAACTTACCTTTACAAAGCACCATGATGATTAATTGTCCATATAGCTGTACCATAATATTTGCACTGTTAAGCATACCGTAGCTGCAACTTTGTAAACCTCCAATTGTCCTAATATTCCACCCACTAAAACCTCCATATTTTGGTCTGTTGTCAGGAAGACCATCTCCCTGACTCATAACGCATAGGCAAGAGGGAAATATGGGCAGTCCAATGAAAACATAATTCAATACTTCACTAACACATTCAAAGCCCCATAAGTCTATTGCATATCTATGAGAGTGCTTTTAAAGGGAACTAACCAAATAACATGGAAAACCTTTAAATATTAACAATAGATCATATTAATAGAAATATTAACAGCACAATATTATAAATTCATGCTCATATTTAGAAAGTCCTAGCAAGGCTATAAATAAGCATGTCAGCACAGCCTGCTCAGTTCATTGGATCCAATTGTTTGAAAAAAATACATACAAATTGAAGAGAAAATGACCTAAGATATCTATCTATCTATCTATCTATCTATCTATCTATCTATCTATCTATCTATCTATCTATCTATCTATCTATCTATCTATCTATCTATCTATCTATCAGTACCAGTACCAGTACCAGTACCAGTACCAGTCAACAGTTTGGACACACCTACTCATTCAAGGGTTTTTGTTAATTTGTACTATTTTTGTATAATAATAGTGAAGACATCAAAACTATGAAATAACACATGTGGAATCATGTAGTAACCAAAAGTGTTAAACAAATCAAAATCTATATTTTATATTTGATATTCTTCGTACTATTCCCTTTGCCTTGATGACAGCTTTGCACACACTTGGCGTTCTCTCAACCAGCTTCATGAGGTATTCACCTGGAATGCATTTAAATTAAGAGGTGTGCGTTGTTAGAAGTTAATTTGTGGAATTTCTTTCCTTAATGTGTTTGAGCCAATTAGTTGTGTTGTGACAAGGTAGGGGTGGTATACTGAAGATAGCCCTATTTGGAAACAGACCAAGTTAATATTAGGGCAAGAACAGCTCAAATAAGCAAAGAGAAATGACAGTCCATCATTACTTTCACTTCACTAGGGTAGGGGGCACTATTTTCATCTCCGGATGAAAAGCGTGCCCATTTTCATCTCCGGATGAAAAGCGTGCCCAAAGTAAACTGCCTGCTACTCAGGCCCTCAGGCCCAGAAGCTAGGTTATGCATATAATTGGTAGATTTGGATAGAAAACTCTAAAGTTTCCAAAACTGTTAAAATAATCTCTGTGAGTATAACAGAACTGATTTGGCAGGCGAATACCTGAGAAAAATCCATCCAGGAAGTGGGATTTTTTTATGTTGTAGTTTTCTATTGAATGCCATTACAGTATCCATTGACTAAGGACTCAAATTACACTTCCTATGGCTTCCACTAGATGTCAACAGTTTTTAGAAATTGTTTCAGGCTTGTATTCTGAAAAATGAGAGGGTAAGACCACTCTGAATGAGTGGACCCTACAGTGTCCCAGAGGCTTTTAATGCTAGCGACCGAGAGCACGCCTTTCTTGTTTACCTTTTCTATTGACAACGTTATTGTCAGGTTGAAATATTATCGATTATTTAGGCTAAAAACAACCTGAGGATTGATTATAAACATCGTTTGACATGTTTCTATGAACTTTACGTATACTATTTGGATCTTTCGTCTGCCTGTTGTGACTGCGCTTGAGCCTGTGGATTACTGAACAAAACGTGCGAACAAAACAGAGGTTTTTGGATATAAAGAGGAACTTTATTGAACAAAACAAACATTTATTGAGTAAATGGCAGTATTGTGAGTGCAATTATATGAAGATCATCAAAGGTAAGTGACTAATTTTATCTCTATTTCTGACTTTTGTAACTCCTCTACTTGGCTGGTAACTGACTTTTGTAACTCCTCTACTTGGCTGGTAACTGTTTGTAATGACTTGTCTGCTGGGCGCTGTTCTCAGATAATCGCATGGTATGCTTTCACCGTAAAGACTTTTTGAAATCTGACACTGTGGTTGGATTAACAAGAAGTTCATCTTTAAACCGATGTATAACACTTGTATGTTTTATGAATTTTTATAATAAGTATTTCTGTTTTGGAATTTGGCGCTCTGCAATTTCACTGGATGTTGGCCAGGTGGGATGCTAGCGTACCACAGACCCTAGTGAGGTTTTAATACATGAAGGTCAGTCAATACTGAAAATTTCAAGAACAGCCCCCAGCCGCGGCATATTGGCCACACCCCACACCCCATCGGGCCTCACCGCTTAAACATATAATATACCTCTCGCTTAGAGAAGTGCTTCATAAGCCAGTTATTGTATTGGTTCTATCATTAACTTTAATCAGTTTATCCCTGTGTTAACCAGCCCGACACACACTAACAACCCTGTTACACACCGGCAAATGAATTGGGTATTGTATCGGAACAATGTCCTTTACATTTTTGATAGGGATTTTTTTTCTCAAATGTAGAAGGATAATGACACCAATTATTTTAGAAACGTATAGGCCTACTCCAATAGAAAACATAGGCAGGTTTTACATTATGTAGTCCTTTATCCTAGCCATTGGCGATTTTAGCATGTAAATCTTGGTGTAGCAAAAAAAATGTGGGATGCATGCCAGCAAAGCCACTACACAACACTAAACAATACATTAATTGCACTATAACGGTGACAAACGGTGCCCACAAACTGTTAGGGCCTACATAAAGCTGTACCAACAGCAGTCCCAACACCTTACCACTGCTACACCTGGCTTTCAGCTGAGCCTTGTCTGGCAGTGAAACAGTTCATTCAGCCTCATTTACTGCCTTTAAAAAAAACATAGCTGATATGGCAGACTTGTTTAAAGAAATTTGTTTTCTACTGACAAATGAGATGGCATATAAGGTGACAAACTGTGGCATATAAGGGGAGGATAAGAGGCAATCTGTAATTAAGACATTAATGAGCAAGCGACGATGAACGTAGTCAGTATAACTATTTGTTCAGCACTTTTGAAATGTACAGCGACAGAATTCAGAACATGGGCCATTTTTATAGTGTACTACCTGTCAGAACCGTAGGATAAATAAAGGAGTCATATAAACAGGCAATGGAAGTTCTTACAATATTTGATGATTACATTTCTCTAAAACAGGTTATAGGCTATATGTGCACCTCCAAGTTAGAACAGTAGGCTAAATTAAGAAGTGAAAATAGACCAAATTACTAGGGTGAGGCACATTGAATGCCGTTTGGGTCCTTGCGTGTCAGAAAAGATACATGTCATATAACACTTTGGCGCGTTAAATAAGCTTTTTAATTTGACACGTCAAATAACACAGTTCTATTATAGAATGTGTGTGCTGAATTTGCACGTGCAAACCAAGCGCCACCACTACTATCAGTAGCACTGTCAAAGTTGTACAAAACAGTAGCCAAACAAGCAGACACCGCGCCATGAACGAGCTTTTAAGTCGTAATATACCCGTACCTCTACAATTAGGACATATCCTAATTGAAAATCAATTGTATCTACCTGTTCATCATCTTGAGATTACGTTTCATGAACACTGACCTTTTCCTCCATTGACTGATAGTTGTTTTAATCCTTATTTATTCCCCTTATAAATTATTCTTCATACTTCTGCACTTTACATCAAGTAATTCGGCTTTCATTGTTTTATTATCATACCGTAGCCTCTCTGTAGTGTCTTTTAGGGAGTCCACGGTAGTTTTTAATATCTTATTTTCAGCTTGTATTTCTTCCATTTTATTACTGTAATCGATTCCTGTTTTGAAGGCCTCAACCTCCCCCAGTAGCCCAGGTAATAGATCCAGCTTTTTGAACTGCTCACTCATGCTCGTAAGCACTGCTCTATCTTCTGGAGACATAGTTATTAAAACGTCCCCCTCCATTGTTACATTTAGAATTTTAGACAGCGGCTTCCCTTCAGTTTCGCTCGAGGAAAGGTCTTCTCTTGTTCGCTTTGATGTATGTATCTGATTCTTTTTCGAGTATATCAAAATACGGATCAATAAATAAAGGTTCTCTATATTATCCAAAATGTTTGTTTTGCAGTTATCATCTAATTCTCAATTTTAGTATTATTTATCTAATTGATCAATTAAATTGTAAATGTGGTTGGGTACGCTACATCATTCAATGATTACGGTATTGTACAAGGTAAACACAGGAGTAGTCTATAGTCTACAATAATAATGTAATTGAATGTGCTATAATTTAATTGATGAATACAATTGTAAATGGGGATGGGTAGGCTACTTCATTCAGTTAATACTGAATGTATTGCTATCTCTGGGAGTATGTTAATGACGGATTGAACTATGGAAATGTCAAACTAATTTCTAAATCTTTCTTTTAGTCAAGATGTGATGAGCAACCAAACATCTTAACTGCAGCTGCTCAACCCACCACCCTCACTGTTCTCCGGCTATAAGTAACCACATCCTCTTCTCCTGTTCAAAATGGTGGTGGCATGTTGCGTGTTATCTTGAATACCAGGCAGATGTTTGAGTACAGAAAAAAATGGTGTAAACTTAACAGGCTAAACTTGTTGAGTACACTCTTTGAGAAAGGGGTTCCAACAGGGTTCTTTGGCTGTCACCAAAAGATAACTTTATAGAAGGTAGAAGGTAGAGGTCTTTTTGGTTCCATGTAGAACCCTCCGTGGAATGGAGCCCAAAAGGGTTCTACCTAGACACAGAAGGGGTTCTACCTGGAACCAAAAACGGTTATCAGCAGAAGAACTGGAACCAAAAAGGGTTATCAGCAGAAGAATCCTGGTAGTTTGTAGATAGCACCTTTTTATCTGAGTGTAGGCCTATATTGCACTGGTGTTTCTGTGGTTTTCTGTAAAAAATCTAATTCATTGGTGGTGGTGAGCTAAGATAATCAGAAATACTATGAAACATCCCCACTTTTAGCACACATTTGCCATCAGGCAAAGTAACCTTTTATGTGTGCTGAGGCATTTGGGCAGTGCAAAATTGGCCCCGCATCCAGGTTAGGGCTTGGCTGGTATAGATCGTCATTGTAAATAAGAATTTGTTCTTAACTAACTTGCCTAATTAAATAAAGTTCAATAAAAAAAAATAAAAAAAACATGCAAACAAAAGATAACGTGTCTAACTTGCATCGTTATGCAATTATTCGGAGACTAGATACAAATAGCTAATCCTGGCTACCAATGTTCCAGCATTAATTTATTGAGGCAAGCAGATCAGAGATGTCAAGGTGGTACTCAAGCATATGCCATGTGTACATGTGACACACACACATGTATGGTCATATTTTTTATGTTTTATTTTGTTTATTTTGCCTCCCAGGTATTTGCATTTAATGTATGTATATAATTACTGCTGCTAGAGGAGCTGTGACGTCAATGGAGTGCGTTAGTGACAGTTCGTCTTCATTATGGAGAGTGACTAGATCTGAAAACTAACGTTTCTCCCTCATCATTTTACCCTATTAATTCAAGTATGTAATGTGCAAAAGTGCAATATGACTCAAAATATTGAGGTAACATGGTTAATTACATAGTCCATGAGTTTGATGACGTTTGAAGGGAGTTTTAACAGAGTGAAAAACTGGTTGGCATTTCCTCCATTGTAAGTAATGGAGTTAGGCTAGGTTGCTAATGGTTTACATGTAAGAGAAGGAATTAAGATGTTTAACTTTCTGTACTTTTATTTTACAAAATTTGAGATCCAATTTGTTTTATTTTCTATGAACAAAGGCTCAGTTTACTTAAGGTAATATATGTAAATATGTGATGTCACGATAAAATGTGTTAATATTTGTACGAAAATGGTGTTTAACAGTTTGATAGCTTGACTCTAACCAAATTTAGCTTGGCTAAGCGCTAGTTAGTTCTAGCCTAGTTGGTTTTAGTCAATGTCAGCTTACATGTTAGTGGTTAATAATGTAATGATTGTACCAATGTTTCGCATAGGCGTCCAGTAATTGAGTTCTTTTTTTCTCAAAATTGACACAGTATGGTGAGAGATATATAATGTGAATGTGTAGATGTATGGTGACTCCAGGTTTGGATGAACGGACCAACGGGACAGCCATGGGCAAGTCCCTTGACGTGTAACCAGGAATGGTGGAAAGACAACCTAAAGGTAATTATCTTTGCACACAAAAGCAGCGTCCAGGCCTCCAGAGTATTCACTTTATTTCCTGCTGTTTACTGAGTTAAACAATGCAATTGTATATACAGTTATTACCTGTACTGTAGTATAAAAAATGTGTGATTGACTTCGTTTTTTTCTATTTTTGTATAACGTACTTTGAGATCACTGATACTCCACCTGATGTGGTGGAAGTTGTCGAACCAGATCAGAACGCCTTCAAGGACCACCTTCATGCAGGGACTGAGAAGGATGTGGAGGATTTTGACCAGGTTAAAATTATTGTCCACTGTGAATTTATTTTCTGGCCGTCCAAGAGATATAAGAGATGTATTTGTAATATTCTGAAATATATAATTGCATGCATTTCTATCAATCAAGGTGAGACTGAACATGAAAAAGGAGAGCCACCGGAGGAGAATCAAAGGGACCAAGTGCTTTGACATCTGGGTGAATGACTTGGCTTGGAAGAAGGACGTAATGAAGGTGAAATCTGGGAAAGCTTGGTGCTCTTTCGCTCTGAGCTGGGGTCAACATCCGTTAAGATGAATATAAAAATCTCAGTTGATAACTATTTGCATTTGCCACCTCGTGGTGGGTGGCATCGCCATTCTGTCAGCAGTACTAACACTGGCCCAGGGGTTTCTCCAAATCTCAAACCTCGAGGTTAACCACTGGGTCACGTTAAGTAACCGCCACTTCCAGGAAGGTACTGTTAATTAAGGTGTATGACTCCAGTGGACATGACAACACCCTGGAGTTGCTCTCACAACCAGGGACCATCCCTTATCTCCCTTATCAACCCCACTGACATAAAACATTTGACGTGTATCCTTTCTTTTCTGTCTGCCATTAACATTATTGCATGTCTAATCAAAAATGTGAAATTAAATCATTCCATAATTGTATTTTTACATACATGATAATCCTTTAACCTGTGTGTTTGATTTTTTACATCTGTCTCCTACCCTGTTCCCTTTACTCTGCTCCTGTTCTCCAAGACCTAGGGGCTCTGCCTAACACCCAGGCATGGATCCATCTGATTTCCTCCATTACCAACCACCGTCCAACTTTTCATTACATCAGCTACTGTTATTGTCATGTTGTCTTTATCTGCTAAGAAAGAGCAAGACAGGGGTGAGACAATTAATTGTAAATCATCTTAATGTTACATTGTTGTTTGCAGGTGCACTATCCATCTGACCCTATGCAGCCAGGTCCAATCTACTTTTTAACTCCTCACAAGTGTTGCTTGTTTGGTGTCTGCTATGACAATGCCACTTTAAACAATGCCACCTAATATAATGTTTACATACCCTACATTACACATCTCTTATTATATGTATATACTGTACTCTATATCATCTACTGCATCTTGCCATCTTATGTAATACATGGACCACTAGCCACTTTAAACTATGCCACTTTATGTTTACATACCCTACAGTACTCATCTCATAGGTATATACCGTACTCTATACCATGTACTGCACCTTGCCTATGCCGTTCTGTACCATCACTCATTCATATATCTTTATGTACATATTCTTTATCCCTTTACACTTGCCTGTATAAGGTAGTAGTTGCGGAATTGTTAGGTTAGATTACTTGTTGTTATTACTGCATTGTCGGAACTAGAAGCACAAGCATTTCGCTACACTCGCATTAACATCTGCTAACCATGTGTATGTGACTAATAAAATTTGATTTGATTTGATTTGATTTGAAGGAATACCACAACAAGTCAGCTACAGTTGAAGTCGGAAGTTTACATACATCTTAGTCCAATACATTTAAACTCAGTATTTCACAATTCTTGACATTTAATCCTAGTAAGAATTCCCTGTCTTAGGTCGGTTAGGATCACCACTTTATTTTAAGAATGTGAAATGTCAGAATAATAGTAGAGAGAATGATTTATTTCAACTTTTATTTCTATCATCACATTCCCAGTGGGTCAGAAGTTTACATACACATGGGTCAAATGTTTTGGGTAGCCTTCCACAAGCTTCCCACAATAAGTTGGGTGAATTTTGGCCCATTCCTCCTGACAGAGCTGGTGTAACTGAGTCAGGTTTGTAGGCCTCCTTGTAGGCCTCCTTTTCAGTTCTGCCTACAAATGTTCTATAGGTTTGAGGTCAGGGCTTTGCGATGGCCACTCCAATACCTTGACTTTGTTGTCCTTAAGTCCTTAAGTCATTTTGCCACAACTTTGGAAGTATGCTTCCATTTGGAAGACCAATTTACGACCAAGCTTTAGCTTCCTGACTGATGTCCTGAGATTTTGCTTCAGTCTATCCACATAATTTTCCTCCTCATGATGCCATCTATTTTGTGAAGTGCACCAGTCCCTCCTGCAGCAAAACACCCCCACAACATGATGCTGCCACCCCCCGTGCTTCAGGGTTGGGATGGTGTTCTTCGGCTTACAAGCCTCCCCCTTTTTTCCTCCAAACATAACGATGATCATTATGGCCAAACAGTTCTATTTTTGCATCATCAGACCAGAGGACATTTCTCCAAAAAGTATGATCTTTGTCCCCATGTGCAGTTGCAAACCGTAGTCTGGCTTTTTTATGGCGAGTTTGGAGCAGTGGCTTCTTCCTTGCTGAGTGGCCTTTCAGGTTATGTTAATGTAGGACTCGTTTTACTGTGGATATAGATACTTTTGTACCTGTTTCCTCCAGCATCTTCACAAGGTCCTTTGCTGTTGTTCTGGGATTGATTTGCACTTTTCGCACCACAGTACATTAATCTCTAGGAGACAGAACAACTCCTTCCTGAGCGATTTTTATTTTTTTATTTTTTTATTTCACCTTTATTTAACCAGGTAGGCAAATTGAGAACACGTTCTCATTTACAATTGCGACCTGGCCAAGATAAAGCAAAGCAGTTCGACACATACAACAACACAACATACAACAACACATGGAGTAGAACAAACATACAGTCAATAATACAGTGAAAAATAAGTCTATATACAATGTGAGCAAGTGAGGTGAGATAAGGGAGGTGAAGGCAAATAAAATATATTAATAAATAAAAATATAAAAAAGGCCATGGTGGCGAAGTAAATACACTGGAATGGTTGGTTTGCAGTGGAAGAAGGTGCAAAGTAGAGATAGAAATAATGGGGTGCAAAGGAGCAAAATAAATAAATACAGTAGGTAAAGAGGTAGTTGTTTGGGCTAAATTATAGATGGGCTATGTACAGGTGCAGTAATCTATGAGCTGCTCTGACAGCTGGTGCTTAAAGCTAGCTGGTGCTTAAATCGGCTGCGTGGTCCCATGGTGTATATACTTGCGAACTATTGTTTGTACAGATGAACGTGGTACCTTCAGGCGTTTGGAAATTGCACCCAAGGATTAACCAGACTTGTGGAGGTCCACAAATTTTTTTCTGAGGTCTTGGCTGATTTATTTTGATTTTCCCATGATGTCAAGTGAAGAGGCACTCAGTTTGAAGGTAGGCCTTGAAATACATCCACAGATACACCTCCAATTGACCTCCAATTAGCCTATCAGAAGCTTCTAAAAACCATGACATCATTTTCTGGAATTCTCCAAGCTGTTTAAAGGCACGGTCAACTTAGTGTATGTAAACTTCTGACCCACTGGAATTGTGATACAGGGAATTATAAGTGAAATCATTTGTCTGTAAACAATTGTTGGAAAAATGACTTGTGTCATGCACAAAGTAGATGTCCTAACCGACTTGCCCAAACTAGTTTGTTAACAAGAAATTTGTGGAGTGGTTGAAAAACAAGTTTTATTGACTCCAATTTAAGCGTATGTAAACTTCCGACTTCAACTGTACTTGATGAAGGCATGTCATCCAGCAAAGGCAGCAGCACAGTCATCAACTACATGCACCATTTCTTCACCAACTGCGGAGTTGGGGAAACACGTGTGCATCTGAATTGTGATAACTGCAGTGGCCAAAACAAGAACAAGTTTGTGCTCTGGTATTGTGTCTGGCGGACCATGCACAAGCTCCACCACAGTCTGGACCTTCACTTTCTGATCACAGGCCACACCATGTTTGCCCCCGACTGGTGCTTCGGGCTCATCAAGCAGCGCTTCAGAAAGACCAGAGTGAACACTTCGTCTGAGATTGCTGGTGTTGTGAAGGACAGCACTGTGACAGGGGTCAACATCCCACAGCTGGTTGGACTGGAGGATGTTACAGTGCTGTTGGAAAGCTATGGCTTGCAACAACACCTGACTCCGTACTTCAGGCCACTGCCACATATCAAGCAGTACCAGCACTCCAGGTGAAATCATTTTCATTGCATTGTATGAGGTTATTCTTATTCTTATCTGAACTTGGGAGGTGAATTGATGTTGGGCAAGGTTGTAATGTCTTCTCATTTTTTAAATAATTTTTTATTTCCTGTTTTACAGCTTCAATGCTCTGGAGCCTGGTGTTGTCGCCAAGGAGCGTTCAGACTCAGTCAGGATCAGGTTTCAGCTGCTGCGCAACGCTGACATCCTTCGTTCCTGAGATGGTCTGCCTTTTCATGCACCATCTGGACTGGACACAGCTAGACAAACTTATATTCGAGAAGATCAGGGAGTTTTGTGATGAAGAGGCTATGGACATCACGTGACCTGCACCAAAGTCAAGGGCAGGGCAGAAACAGGCTCCCCGAATATAGATTCCCTTGTTCATTTGTGGTTCGAACGGAACAGTCATCAGCACTATCTGCAGTGTCTCTATTCAAATGACTCTCTCCTAACACGCCATATGTTGCTGCTATGATTTTTTTTTATCATGATCATTGATGTGTGTGATCGTAACATGATTTTGTGACATACCACAACAATATAATGTGACTGTATCAAGTGTCCACCGCATAAATATATGGGGCATGCATCTGTTTATGTACTGTACATCTGCACCTTATGCAGGTTTCAACTCAGGATGCATGGCCTTAACTTATGTATGGTTTACTATGTGATAAGTGCATGTGCTGGTGTGAAGGCATTTGGGCAGTGGTGTAAAAATACTTTAAAGTACTACTTAAGTAGTTTTTTGTGGTATCTGTACATTACTTTACTATTTATATTTTTGGCAGCTTTTACATTAATACATTCGTAAAGAAAATAATGTACTTTTTACTCGATACATTTTCCTTGACACCCAAAGGTACTTGGGTGTCAAAATTCACACACTTATCAAGAGAACATCCCTGGTCATCCCTACTGCATCTGATCTGGCAGACTCACTAGACACAAAATGCTTTGTTTGTAAATTATGTCTGAGTTTTGGAGTGTGCTACCTGTCAATTTAAAAGAAAATATATACAAAAAAAATACAATATACAGGGTCTTCTAGTGGTCCTCAATCCACACCTTGATTGACCTGGCTGTGTGGCATGGAGCATTGTCCTGCTGGAAAAAAACAATCCTCAGAGTTGGGGAACATTGTCAGAGCAGAAGGAAGCAACTTTTCTTCCAGGACAACCTTGTACGTGGCTTGATTCATGCGTCCTTCACAAAGACAAATCTGCCCGATTCCAGCCTTGCTGAAGCACCGACAGATCATCACCGAATCCTTCACCAAATTGCACAAATTGCACACACCAAATTGGAGAGGCCTACAAGCCACAGTGTCTCGCACCCACTGTGAAATTTGGTGGAGGATTGGACCCAGGCAGAGGGACCAGGTGAGGGCCCTGGATCAGGAGGTGAAGCCGCAGCAGCAGAGCTTGATGATGGTCTCAGCATGGCAGACGGGGAAGGTTCGGCTGCAGGTCTCGACGAAGCTCCCAGGACTTGAGAACACAGGTCCACAGCAGCAGAGCTCGATGAAGGTCTCTGGACTGCAGATGGCGAGGCCGCCCATCAGTGACAGGAGAGGCCCCGGGGACAGGAGTTGGGGTTAGCTGGATCTCCGCAGCAGCGATGGGGGAGATCTCGAGACAATAGACTGCAGGACCACCACGTCAGCGAAAGGAGAGTGCTCTGGGACCGGAGCTGAGATCAGCTGGATCCCCACAGCAGCAAGAGGCGAAGAACTCAGGAGAGGAGACAAAAGACCCAAATGCAGGAGAGTGTTGGACTCTGGGTCCAGGATAATCTGACTGAGTGCGCAGAGCTATTGACTTTGTGCCTGACTGGGCTACAAACTGTGAGCTAGGGGATGTTAGATCTATCAGGACAGAATGTTCTGGGCCTACTAGGATAGGAAACTGGGGACCCAGCTTAGCAGGAAACTGTGAAGCCACTAGGCGATCAGGGAACTGAGGACTAAGATACTCTGGACCTACTGGGGCTATAGACTGAGGACCTAGTAGGACAGCATGGGAGGTGTCTCCTACGACAGGATACTGAACACCTCGTCAGGAGGGTACCCCACGGGGATGTCAGGAAGGTTCGGAGAGGCTAGCAAGAACCCCAGGACTGGCAGGTTCCACCAGGCAGGGACTGACAGGGCCTGGACAGGGCCTGGACAGCAGACACACACCGAGCCCCTGCAGCAGAGACTGGAGGGGGCTCCCAGGGTGGAGCAGGGATACATCTTTGGACAGCAGTAGGCTGGACATCGAAGGTAGGACTAGGCAGATCCCACCAGACAGGGACCAGAGAGGTCTGAGTGGCAAGGCTGGACTTGGTGCCTTTAGCAGGCACATAGAGGGATCTCGCATTATGGACCAACTGACATTCAGAGGTGTCAGCTGGAGTCGGGTTCTCCCTCATGGTGAACTCGGGTATCTCCTTCATTGCTGGAGAAGGCCGTAGGTCTTCCTGCCTGCGAACAGGCAGGGAGGTAAGGATTCATCTTGGGTCCAGAACAATCGCCGGTTCTTGGGTTCTGCCATTGCCGTCTCGGTCACTGGAGATGGCGATGGCACAACTGTGGGAACCAGTTGATACTCTGCGACAGGAGCTAGTTGAAGCACAGCTGTGGGAGTGGCGAGATGAAGCTCCATGGCAGGAGCCGGCGTATTAACTTACGCGACATTGTTGGAACAGGCTGGATCTGCACGGCTGGGGTCGGCTGAAGCACAGTGGTAGGGTGCACCGCCAGGGTGAGCTCTGGTAGCTCCTCTGGCCCTGAGGAATCTCTGAGAATATGTCATCAACTTCTTGGGCAGCCTGGTGGCACAGGTCTCTTTTCTCCCCCTCTAAGACATCTTTCAGTTGTAAGAGGAGAGAACTGTTGAAGGACTGGTCGAGACGGTCAGGTGACAACTAGCAGTGTCCATCAGGTAAGTACTGTGATGGTGGTCGAGCGGACTGTAGGAATCTTCCATCTTCTGGACTGCTTCAATGAGCTCATCACACTGGCTGTGTAAACGCAATGAGACCTCTCTCTGGTTGTCACTGGTGGTTCACGCTCAGGTCGACGCTGATCACGGTGATCTCTGATCGAGGTTTTGACACTGATCCTGACAATCTCTGGTCGAGGTTAGCCTGAGGTGGGAACCCGGTGAATTAGCAACTAATGAAAAGGTTGAGGCGTTGTCCTCTATTCTGCTGGTCAGCCTGGGTGGTGATTTGGACTGGTGATGAGTTGAAGGGGAAGAAGTCCACTTTAACTGCAGTATATTCTGTCTCATGTGCTCACAAACATGCTCTAGCTGCTCTCCCTCGTAGGAGTGGTATTTGGATGTGTGTGGTAGTCTGTGCCTTGACTCGTAGCCATCGAAGTAATTGACAAGATATTGTGGCAGGTGAGCTGGTCGGCGTGGACGGACCACATCTAATGGAGGAAAGTCTCTGTTAACTGGCATCCTTGGGCTGTAGCAGTTACTGGATCCGTCTCGAAGGGCCGTGAAAAATAAAAGTGGGGTTGTAGCGAATCGAAGGACCATGAATGTAATACGAAATTTTAGGCACTGTCTTAAGGCCGGTAGCAACCACTACAGAATGTCAGGGCAGAACAAGGATGAGGTGGATGTCCAGGTTAAGGGGAATTTAATGGAAGAAGATGGCCACATTCACACATCACACACATCTGACTACTCATGTTTCAGATAACTGAGAATTATGTCCTGTGAGAACTGACATGAACTATGTGGTCATTTAGAGGCATGCACAATTAAACATCAGACATACAGGGATTCAGTCCACAGGAGGAAAAGTTCAGCAGGAGGGGAAACTGTGGAAGTGCTCATCAGGATGGGGAAAGCACGTTTCTAGCGTCATAGACTAACTGAAAAAGAAATCCCGGGAATCAAGGCCACTGATAGGCTGAAGGAGATGTGGTGGTAAGTATTAGGTGTGACCTTGACCAATAAGACACTAACAAAAGTGTGGGTCTAAGCTGCACGAATAGAACTAACCAGAAAGGAGGGCTAGAATCAGCTGACTGAAGCTGGCACTTTTAACAGTATGTGTATGATAACTATTATCAAAAATTCATTCACATTCACCACAAAAACGAAGGTACAGTATGAATACTGTTGTGTGCATGTTTTGGGCTAGGGGGCAGTATTTTGACGTCCGGATGAACGGCGTGCCAAAAGTAAACTGTCTGTTACTCAGAAGCTAGGATATACATATACTATACTACTATGCATATACTTGGTGGATTTGGATAGAAAACACTCTAAAGTTTCTAAAACTGTTAAAATAATGTCTGTGAGTATAACAGAACTGATATGGCAGGCGAAACCCCGGGGACAAACCATCCCCAAAAATTATAATTTCAGCCTAACATTGTTTCCAATGGCTGTCATGTTTATTATGAGGCGAAATCCTCCCATATTTCTGTTCCAATGGCTTCCACTAGATGTTAACAGTCTTTAGAAATAGTTTTTTTTCATCTAAGTGGCTCCCATTTTGGCTGTAGTGTTTACATGAGCATGGAATAGAGCGCGTTCTTTGTTGTTTATCTCCGGTAAAGACAATAACGATTCTCCGTCTTAAATGTTATTGTTTATTTACGTATTAGGGTACCTGAGGTTTGATTATAAACATTGTTTGACTTGTTTGGAGAAGTTTTTTGGTAACGTTTGGGATTCATTATGTGTGCATTTGAATGAGGGAAACCGGTGGATTATTGAATGAAGCGCGCCAGCTAAACTGAGTTTTTGGGGATATAAAGAAGGACTTTATCGATTAAAACGACCATTTGTGATGTAGCTGGGACCTTTTGGAGTGCCAACAGAAGAAGATATTCAAAGGTAAGGCATTTATTATATCGCTATTTCTGACTTTCGTGGTGCACCTGCCTGGTTTGAAAAATGTTTTCATGCGGGGCACTGTCCTCAGATAATTGCATGGTTGTCACGTTCTGACCTTAGTTCTTTTGTTATTTCTTTGTTTTAGTATGGTCAGGGCGTGAGTTGGGTGGGTTATCTATGTTCGTTTTTCTATGTTGGTTTTTGCGTTTGGCCTGGTATGATTCTCAATCAGAGGCAGGTGTCGTTAGTTGTCTCTGAGAATCATACTTAGGTAGCCTTTTTCCACCTGTGTTTCGTGGGTGTTTATTTTCTGTCTTTGTGTAATTCACCAGACAGGACTGTTTAGTTTCGTGTCATTCTCATTTATCATTAGTTTTGTTGTTTTGTTCGAGTATTTGTTTTCATTAAAAGGCATTATGAATACTCACCACGCTGCATCTTGGTCCTCCTCTCTTTCGCCCGACGAAGAAGGTTAAAATGGTGTGCTTTTGCCGTAAAGCCTTTTTGAAATTTGACACATTGGCTGGATTAACAAGAAGTGAAGCTTTATTTGGATGTATGACCTTGTATTTTCATGAATGTTAAATATTTCTATAGTTTGAATTTCGCGCTCTGCAATTTCACCGGATGTTGTCGAGGTGGGTCGCTAGCGGAACGCCTGCGCCAGAAAGGTTCATCTGTATAATTACTTTTTTTGGATTCACAGACTTCACCCTTCCTACACCTCTGATGAATATAACAGGGAACCTGTTCGATCACCATGCACTGCAAAATCATTCTGGCTGTGGATACGGAGAACATCAACACGTTACCATCAAAATGTCATAGGATATAACCATTGGACTTGAGGTTCTGCTGGGAGTTTACCTCATATTTAGATTTTTTTATTCTGCTTTGCCACTAAAATCATAATAAACACTGAGAAATTGTCACGCCCTGGCCTTAGTATTCTTTGTTTTCTTTATTATTTTAGTTAGGTCAGGGTGTGACATGGGAAGTTTGTGTGTTTTGTCTAGTTTAGGGGGTGTTGTATAGTGTATGTTGTATAGTGTATGGGGTTGTGTTCAGGAGAGAGTTCTAGGAAAGTCTATGGTTGCCTGGTTTGGTTCTCAATCAGAGACAGATGTCATTAATTGTCTCTGATTGGGAGCCATATTTAAGGCAGCCATAGGCTTTAGGTGATTGTGGGAGATTGTCTATGTTGAACAAGATGTATTCATATCACGCTGCGCCTTGGTCCATTCATTCACCTCAAGACGACCGTGACAGAAATACAATATTGTGTTATTGTTATGCATATTATTATTAATAAAAATAAACAGGGGAGGGGGGTAGTTCAAAAATGAACCCCAAAATGTTCTTCAAAAGGTTGAGGATCCATTAAAAGGGTTCTTCGAAGAACTTAAGGGTTCCCCCACAGTTTCAATTTGAAGAACTCCTAAAGGATATGCAGGAACCTTTTATTTTTAGCGTGAAGGAATGGATTATTGAGTGAAGTGAAGTGTTAAAGTAATGATTAGTTTAACACTTCAGACATGACTCTGCCAATGTGCTGTAGAATTTGTGAATTTGTGAATTTTGTTTCTTATATAATACATTCTATACATTCATTTATACTGGATTAAGCGTACATTTTCGTTAACTGTAATCTCATTAGTTATGTTACAACATTCCCTCCATCTTGTGCCAATATCAGTTATTTTTAAGTCTTGGTTCGAATAGTTTATATTTTTTTCTAAGAGATTGTGAAATTATTAATGACCTTTTAATGTGGCATGAACACAACCAGTCATGATATTTTCATATGAATGTCAAACAAGTCACTTCAAAAAGCAGGCTACCTGTGCATGTTCATCGACTCCAAAAGAATTCCAGCATCCAAACTGCATATATACTAGCACCATTTGATGAATGGAAATAGACATCTGTTACAAAACACCAAGAAATGTGCCCAATGATATTTCGTTATTGCCATTGTTTGACCTTTTTGTAGCCTGAAAAGTAGGGACACCTGAAATAGGTCTGAAACTGTTGCAGGAAAAACAGGGACTAGGAGAGGAAAGGGGCTAGAACAGGGACTAGGAGATGACAGGGGCTAAAGGGACTAGGAGAGGGTCTAGGGGAGGACCGGGGCTAGGAGATAAAAGGAGCTAAGAGAAGAGAGGACAGTGGCTAGGAGAGGACTGGGACTAGGACAGTGGCTAGGAGAGGACAGGGACTAGGACAGTGGCTAGGAGAGGATCTAGGACAGGACAGTGGCTAGGAGAGGATCTAGGACAGGACAGTGGCTAGGAGAGGGTCTAGAAGAGAAAATGAGCTAAGAGAAGAGAGGACAGTGGCTAGGAGAGGACTGGGGCTAGGACAGTGGCTAGGAGAGGATCTAGGACAGGACAGTGGCTAGGAGAGGGTCTAGGAGAGAAAAGGAGCTAAGAGAAGAGAGGACAGTGGCTAGGAGAGGGTCTAGGAGAGAAAGGGAGCTAAGAGAAGAGAGGACAGTGGCTAGGAGAGGATCTAGGACAGGACAGTGGCTAGGAGAGGATCTAGGACAGGACAGTGGCTAGGAGAGGATCTAGGACAGGACAGTGGCTAGGAGAGGGTCTAGGAGAGAACAGAAGCTAAGAGAGGAGAGTACAGGGGCTAAGAGAGGAGAGTACAGGGGCTAAGAGAGGACAGGGCAGGGGCTAAGAGAGGAGAGTACAGGGGCTAAGAGAGGACAGTACAGGGGCTAAGAGAGGACAGTACAGGGGCTAAGAGAGGACAGTACAGGGGCTAAGAGAGGACAGTACAGGGGCTAAGAGATGACAGGGCAGGGGCTAAGAGAGGAGAGTACAGGGGCTAAGAGAGGACAGTACAGGGGCTAAGAGAGGACAGTACAGGGGCTAAGAGAGGACAGTACAGGGGCTAAGAGAGGACAGTACAGGGGCTAAGAGAGGACAGTACAGGGGCTAAGAGAGGACAGTACAGGGGCTAAGAGAGGACAGTACAGGGGCTAAGAGATGACAGTACAGGGGCTAAGAGATGACAGGGCAGGGGCTAAGAGATGACAGGGCAGGGGCTAAGAGATGACAGGGCAGGGGCTAAGAGATGACAGGGCAGGGGCTAAGAGATGACAGGGCAGGGGCTAAGAGAGGACAGGGCAGGGGCTAAGAGAGGACAGGGCAGGGGCTAAGAGATGACAGGGCAGGGGCTAAGAGAGGACAGGGCAGGGGCTAAGAGAGGACAGTACAGGGGCTAAGAGATGACAGGGCAGGGGCTAAGAGATGACAGTACAGGGGCTAAGAGAGGACAGGGCAGGGGCTAAGAGATGACAGTACAGGGGCTAAGAGATGACAGTACAGGGGCTAAGAGATGACAGGGCAGGGGCTAAGAGATGACAGTACAGGGGCTAAGAGATGACAGTACAGGGGCTAAGAGAGGACAGTACATGGA
This sequence comes from Salvelinus fontinalis, assembly GCF_029448725.1. NCBI lineage: Eukaryota > Metazoa > Chordata > Actinopteri > Salmoniformes > Salmonidae > Salvelinus > Salvelinus fontinalis. The sequence goes on along the minus strand of NC_074679.1, from coordinate 17,596,556 downwards.
CTAGGATGTAGTGCTAAACAAACAGGTGGTTAACACTCCATATACTTTCAATGCATTTTCAGAAAAAGGTGGGTAAATGGCATTTACTTGCGTTTACCCTCCACTAGGTCTACACCACTGCCAGTAGCCTATCTATCGTCTCAGCCGATTTTCTTACACAATTTTACACACATGAACAGGTAGCCTACATTCAATATAATAGCCTACATGAGTTGAATGAGTTGTCCATAATTCACGAGTTAATGCTTGGAGTCTTCACAGATCGTGTGACATAAAACACTACCTTTCTTTCCTTACATGAATGGCATTTATGACAGTCTTTTGTCATTATTAAGCATTTAACAATTTAATAAGAACTTTGAACTTAAACCATGTATGAATCATGGATATCTTGGAAAATTCACTGTAAATCTAACTATGCCACAGTAACATTTTGCTGTGAAAACAGTTCTCATGGGCACAAATCCAAAATAAAGAGCCTATGTCATTGCAAAATAGAATGCTTCTAACCAAAAGAGTCAACTATAGGCCTACTGTTATTAACGTACTTGTTGGATGGATTGGATGCCCATTGGTGTCTAGATGTAGACTAGTTGTCTAGTGATCCAAGAAATAAAACAAATATTGATAGAAAATAATAAAGGTAAATAAATGGTCTAGTACTTCTGGCCATGGACGGCACGGAGAACACCAGTACATGAGAGCACCTGAAAAACAAAGCAATGGGCGGTCTAAACAGCTGACTGACAAAATCAAACGATAAATCAATGGATCATTTAATGTCATGCATTGAAATTAAGGCTTTTTTTAAAATCAAGGAAGGATGGCAAACAAATGGCAAAAATGAGGAAGTACAAAAGAAATACAATGTTTAAAGTAGCTCAGCTGAGGCCGAAACGTAGTGCTACTGATAGGGTGCCATCACATAAACGGCTTAAACCATGACAGAGAGGTGGGGGTGTTTGTTTCATTTGGAAGCTTTTATTTTAATATGTACCACTGTAAAACATATTTACCACTGCATTTTAAACAAATAGAAGAATGGTTGAATTCACATTATTTGTGTGTGTGTGTGTGTGTGTGTGTGTGTGTGTGTGTGTGTGTGTGTGTGTGTGTGTGTGTGTGTGTGTGTGTGTGTGTGTGTGTGTGTGTGTGTGTGTGTGTGTGTGTAGAGTCCTGTGACTGTGCATAGAGACAGCGCAGAATAAATAAATACAAGGATCAACTCAGTTCGTGTAAGTAAAAATACATCTATACAGGCAATGACTTGTTCAACTATCTTTGTCTATTTATTGAGGCTAACAGACAGCCCTTTTAATTATTTTGTCTACAACACATTTTGATGATGTAATAATGAATTGGACTAGAATTGGACTTGAATCCAAGTCATGTGACTGGAGTCCACACCTCTGCTGAACAGACACTGCCAAGACTGTAACATTGGCGGCCTAGACAGGCAAATTATGTTTCATAAAGAGCACATTTTATAAATTCTCGAAAGGCAGCCATGTACTCAGCTACCCAGGGGTATTCAGTGGAATTGGGAAATTGAAATGATCTAATGTTATATTGTATAAATTCTCAGCATATGTGAGATTGAATGATGTAAATCAGTGATGTAATATGCTTGTTGATTATTTGTATTGTCAGGTCCAATAAAGCATTGAAATGTAGTTGTGACAAAAAGTATATTTAATGTTTTTCTACAATAAAATGCTAAATTAACATAACATTGACATTTCCTGTCTCATGAATTAAAAAGCTTGACATGCCAACTAATTTGCTACTTGGATCAACTTTAATTTTCAAGACACTTTGAACATACTTATAGTCTGCTATCTTGGTTGATCTCTTTTGCTTTACATTAGCTAATAGTGATATGTTGCTTCAAAGTGAGACCAGTCTTCATTTTGAAACTAGTCCGCAAATATGCTCGTGGTCAGCCAGGCTGTCTGCTTAGTGTATATTTGAACTAAAATGTCACAAGAAAGTGAGATACTACTTCCTCCCTCTACCTTCAAGCTGGGTCTCGCTGGTTGGCTCTCAACGAAACGAAGGGTAGCCTAAACCACATTGAACGTGTGTATCCAGCTTACGTGTGAAATTACCACACTCGTAGCCTGGCTGACGCGGACCCAAGTCACTACACAACGAGCTGTGAGGCTGGTGTTAAGACTACCACACTCCAGCTCTGTGCCCAGCAGTTGCCAGGCTAGAAACACAATCAGTTGCCACTAGGAGGAACTGTCTGCCTTCTTCAAATCAAACTTTATTTGTCACATGTGCCAACAACAAGTGTAGACCATAACGTGAAACGCTTACTTACAAGCCTTTAACCAACAGTGCAGTTCAAGAAGAGTTAAGAAAATATTTACCAAATGAACTAAAAGTAAAAAAGAAACAATTATAAAAAGTAACACAATAACATAACGAGGCTATATACAGGGGGTACCGGTAAACGAGTCAGTGTGCGGGGGTACAGGTTAGTTGAGGTAATTTGTACATGTAGGTAGGGTTGAAGCGACTATGCATACTATGCATTGATAACAAACAGCAAGTAGCAGCAGTGTACAAAATAAATGGTGGGGTGGGTCAATGTAAATAGTCCGGTGGCCATTTGATTAATTGTTGTCTTGCTCACATTGAGGGAGAGGTTGTTGTCCTGGCACCACACTGCCAGGTCTCTGACCTCCTCCTTATAGGCTCTCATCATTGTTGGTGATCAGGCCTACCACTGTTGTGTCGTCAGCAAACTTAATGATGGTGTTGGAGTTGTGTTTGGCCATGCAGTCATGGGTGAACAGAAGTACAGGAAGGGACTAAGTACACACCCCTGAGGGGCCCCAGTGTTAAGGATCAGCGTGGCAGATGTGTTGTTGCCTACCCTTACCACCTGGGGGCGGCCCGTCAGGAAGTCCAGGATCTAGTTGCAGAGGGAGGTGTTTAGTCCCATGGTCCTCAGCTTAGTGATGAGCTTCTTGGGCACTATGGTGTTGAAAGCTGAGCTGTAGTCAATGAACACCGTTCTCACATAGGTGTTCATTTTGTCCAGGTGGGAAAGGGCAGTGTGGAGTGCAATTGAGATTGCATCATCTATGGATCTGTTGGGGCGGTATGCGAATTGGAGTGGGTCTAGGGTATCCGGAAAGATGCTGTTGATGTGAGCCATGACCAGCCTTTCAAAGCACTTCATGGCTACCGATGTGAGTGCTTCGGGGCGGTAATCATTTAGGCAGGTTACATTCGCTTCCTTGGGCATAGTGACTATGGTTGTCTGCTTCAAACATGTAGATATTACAAAGTCGGTCACGGAGAGGTTGAAAAGGTCAGTGAAGACACTTGCCAGTTGGTCTGCGCATGCTTTGAGTACATGTCCTGGTAATCCGTCTAGCCCAGCGGCTTTGTGAATGTTGACCTGTTTAAAAGTCTTTCTCACATCGGCTCTTGAGAGCGTTATCACACAGTCATTCAGAACAGCTGTTGCTCTCGTGCATGCTTCAGTGTTGCTCACCTCAAAGCGAGCATGAAAGGCATTTAGCTCATCTGGTAGACTCGTGTCACTGGGCAGCTCACGTCTGGGTTTCCCTTTGTAGTCCGTAATAGTTTAAGCCCTGCCACATCCGACGAGCATCAGAGCCGGTGTAGTAGGATTCTATCTTAATCCTGTATTGACGCTTTGCTTGTTTGTGTAACGACTGTCTAATTCCTCCTCCGATGAGGAGAAGGAGTAGGGATCGTACCAAAACGCAGCGGAAGATGAATACATGAAAGAGTTTATTTAAAGAGAAGACGAACACGAAAAAACACTTTGAAAAATTACAAAACAACAAAACGACGTAGACAGACCTGAACTTGAGAACTTACAATATAACACGAAGAACAGGAACAGACTAACCAAACGAACACGAAACACAGACACAGGAACAATCACCCACAAACAAACAGTGAGAACAGCCTACCTTAATATGGTTCTCAATCAGAGGAAACGTCAAACACCTGCCTCTAATTGAGAACTACATCAGGCAACACATTTAACCCAACATAGAAACACATAACATAGAATGCCCACCCCAACTCACACCCTGACCAACTAAACACATACAAAAACAAGGAAAACAGGTCAGGAATGTGACAGTTTGATGGTTCGTCTGAGGGCATAACGGGATTTCTTATAAGCGTCCAGATTACTGTACCGGTCCTTGAACATGCCAGCTCTAGCCTTTAGCTCGAAGTGGATGTTGCCTGTAATACATGGCTTTGGGTTGGGATATGTACGTATGGTCACTGTGGGGACGACGGCATCGATGCACTTATTGATGAAGCCGATGACTGAGATGGTATACTCCTCAATGCCATTTGATGAATCTCGGAACATATTCCAGTCTGTGCTAGTGTAACGGGCTTAATATAGTTGTATTCCAGCCACTATGGGGTACTCGGGTTAAGCCCATGGGAAATAAAGAAATATAGTATAAGGGAATTGGGGAGAGGAAGAAAAATGAACAAAAAGTGCTGCAAACTGCTGTTACATGTGCTGACATGATTAAAAGTAAAGTAAACAGTACCTTTCGTGTTGTAATTTATATTATAAGCTCATAGAAAGGGTAACACTAGCAAAACAGTCCTGTAGCGTAGCATTCGCGTCATCTGACCATTCTTCAATTCACTACTGAAGGGACATATGAATGAAATTGTATTGTGGTAAATAGTTTATATTTACTGCAAGAGGTGTTTATGAGTATTTTTTTTTGCCATTTATCAGGCAAAATATATTTTATTTTGAACATAAGCTAGACTACCTATAGGCCTAGTATTGTAGAAAATGTCCCCATCACATTTAGGGAGGAGAACCGTGATAACGCTGAGGAGGAGAGACCATAAATGGTATCAAGCTTTTCTAATTATATACCTGTTATAATATTCACTGACCGTTATATAAAAAATGCAGGCTATTTGTATTACTGATGTCACACCCTAAGATGTAAAGGAAGAGGCCTAATGCAGCATTCATAATCAAGTGTGAAGGTGGTAATTACCAGTTGTGAAGTCGTAGATACCAGTTGGATGCATTCACACGCTTTGAACTCATTTGGCTAATGGCCAATAAGCTGTGTCAACCATAAACTAAAAGTAGGCTGCCGCTATCATAATCGCAAACAAATTATAGTTACATTTAACTGCCGAAAATGCAGTTATCAAGGTAATTTCCTAAGTACATGACATCAGAGGTCAACATGTGGAAGAAATTGGAGCTCAGGGAATTATAGACGAGTTTCCACTAGTAATTACAAGTTGGAGGGGCGTTCATGTGGATTCCCACTTGGTTATGAATGCAGCATCAGTGGTGTGGTTTATGGTAGGTTTCAGATAAACTCATAAAGTGAAATAGACATCCCATCATTGTCCCATTAGGGCATCTGTGAAAGCACAGGCAGCACCATTGAGGCCATCTCCATTTTGAAGTAGTCAATGTTCTTAAACTACTACTTCTGAGTTGGCAAGCAAACATAAAGGGTGCATACTGCCACCAGGAGTGTGATGTTTGAACAAAAAGCCAAGGTTGGCGATATACTGCCACCTGCAGTTATGTAATGTTTGCTCATGAAATCAAATCAAATCAAATGTTATTGGTCACATACACATATTTAGCAGATGTTATTGTGGGTCTAGTGAAATGCTTGTGTTCCTAGCTCCAACAGTGCAGTAATATCTAACAATTCACAACAACACACACAAATCTAAAATAAAAGGATAATGTTAAGAAATATATAAATATTAGGACGAGCAATGTTGGAGCATTGACTAAAATACAGTAGAATAGAATATAGTAGATACATATGAAATTAGCAAAGCAGTATGTAAACATTATTAAAGTGACTAGTGTTCCATTATTAAGTGACCAGTGATTCCATGCCTATGTATATAGGGCAGCATCCTCTAAGGCAGGGGTGTCAAACTCATTCCACGGAGGGCCTAGTGTCTGCAGGTTTTTGGTTTTTCCTTTCAATAAAGCCCTAGACAACCAGGTGTGGGGAGTTCCTAACTAATTAGTGATGTTAATTCATCAATCAAGTACAAGGGAGGAGCGAAAACCCGCAGACACTCGGCCCTCCGTGGAATGAGTTTGACACCTGTGCTCTAAGGTGCAGGGTTGAGTAACCAGGTGGTAGCCGGCTAGTGATGAGTGTAATTTATTGGCTGATCCCGCCTGCCGACCTGGATAGAATTATGTGATCCTTCCGTAACCTATAGGATGTCCCTCCAAGTTGACTACTTAAAAATGGTGAAAGTCCTCAATAGCGCTTGGGGGACTAGAGTCCTCTATTTATCTCTATGGATAGGGGGACAGTGAGACATGATAGGCAGTTGGTTTTGGGGATTCGCGCTGTTGACTCGACGTCACACTCGGTGGGGGTTATAAAAATCCCATGAATTTATTCTGCAGTCATTCGCAGTGAGAAAAGCAATAGACAAAGCAGTCACACTGTACAAAATTGGAACAGAAACAGCCAACAAAATGACGACTGTTTACATTGGATTCCTTCTCCTTGCCATGCTTTTTTCATCACAGGTAAGCGCGGGTCTTCTATAATAACAAACTCTTTGCCATGTTTTGATTTTAAGTTAACCCAGTTGATTTCATTAGGACAATGTTACCTACCTGCCCATTCTGGAAAGTAAGGACAGTTCAACAGGTGCAACATTCAAAATGGCTATTCCGTTTTTTTTTTTTTTTACGGTTTCAATCTAAATGTTGGATTTACTTAATGCATTTTCTCATTGACAAACTAATGATGGCGCAGGTAATTGGCCTCCAGATGTGTTCAGTTAGTCATTTAGAATGTTTGGCGACCTAGTGTGCCATAATGAATCCAGAGGCATGTGAGACCGTAATGCCTCCTTTCAGATAGTCTTGACGTAAAGTGACTTCAAATAGGTTTATGTAATTTGAGAGCGACTATTTTCTCTCCACTGCGAAATCCAACTGCAGGATATTGTCCGTCAACCCTATATGCCTAGACTAGGGAAAACGCATTTCCCATAAGGTGATGCCACTTAACATGCGTATTAATTTAAGTACATTATGTTAGAAAAACATATTGCCATAGGGTTGTCTTATGCCACACCCATTTCTGTGTGCCTAAATCTGAATTTTACGCATGTTTTTTGGCTCTTTGAAATGAGTTGGACGAAAGTGATGTATTGTTCCGATTCGTCAAATGTTTCAGCTTAACTTTTTACGTTTCTCACATCTGGCCAATGCCCAGTCAGTGACGTGCCCCTCTGCTCTCGTTTTAGGTCCATGCGCAAAACGTTACCACACAGCCCCTTCCTACGAATGTGACCAAAGCTGACTTCACGAGTTCCACGCTGCTCTACATCACTACCACGAACGTCACTACCACGAACTTCACCACCACAAACGTCACTACCACGAACGTCAGTACCATGAACATCTCCATTCCTCAAGGAGCCAGTGTGTCCTTGCAGTCCAGTGCATTCGCTCCTCCTCACTGTGGTGGGCTTGCTCCTACAGGGCTGCTTCTAGAGTGTTCATCTGCACGGAACAAAAGCCTAGACTAACATCGGCATCCTAGATGTGCAAATGTTTTACAAAGAGCACATTATTATTTCTCGGAAGGTAACCACTTGCGCACCTAAGCTGTGGGATTCGGTGGCACGTGCAAAAACACTTGTCTTTTCATTGATGGGAATCTTGTTTGTGCTCACGCCTTCCGGCTGCTTCAAACCGCAGGCCTACACTCTGTGCTCACACCTTCCGGCTGCTTCAAACCGTAGGCCTACACTCTGTGCTCACTGGCCCCAAGCCCATGGTGTGGCAACAAGCTGTCTCACTGCAGAATGAGACATTTGTCCGTATACCTTTTTGAGGTTGTTTAGGCATTAATTCACAAATGGTTAAGGATCGGGATGGGGCCATTTAAAGTGCTTAACACTGGGATTGAACACATGACTAATTAATGGTAATAGTGCTCGCTGTTGCCCCTAGTGGCCAATTTGTAAGTAATCTCCTGACATCCTGCTTACCTGGAAAGATGTCTAATTTTGCAGTGGTTCTTTAGTGACCTGGCTGTTGCCTCCATGGAGGCAGGCCACGATGAGGATCTATTAAACTATTCTTTGACTCAATATTGTGTAATTGCAGACCGCAATTCATGGGGTTTCTGGATATCAGGAAAAGCACATTGGTGCCTGCTTTTCCTGGTAAAGAAACACCCTGAATTTGTCAGTTCCGGTGTTGAGACTGATGGTTTCTCAACATTTGTTTACATGGCACGTAAGGATAATTAATGTGGCCGGTTAGGTGACTTGGTGTGCCAGGTTAGGAGAATGAGGTAAAGGGTTAGCTTTAGATACTGTTGTCCCCAACGTGAACTACATGGCCACAGACCAGTGGTGCGCGTCAATGGGTGTAACTTGATTTCAAGAAATGCACTGATATCTGAAACGCCCCTACTCTTTTGATTCACTTGGTTCCTGATTTCAGACAGCAGAGTTTAATTGTGTACATTTTGGCTGTGCCTGGGGAAATCAACTGAATAACTGAGGTGCATTGTGGAAAATAACAGCCTATATTTGGCTGATCTGTGGCACTTATGTCCTTAACAGTGCTATTTTTACTCCTGCAACTTCATTGGATACTTTGTCAGAGGCTTGACGTAGCCTACACTTGTGATGAACTTAATGAATTTTATTATGTAAACATGTGACTTATGTAAGTCAGTGATGCTTTTAGATCTCTTTGTATGTCGGGTTCAATAAAGCTTTGAAATGTACTTGTCATGATTAATATGAAATGTGACTTAATATAACTGATTTATCCTGTCAATTCCAAAGCTTGGCATTCATTGGCTGTTCATCTGTTTTACAAGTCCAATGCAGCAGCTCTTTCTCAATCAAATTACTGGATAACAATTGTGTGCATTACAGAGATAGTTTGACCATTTTTATAGAAAACAATTGGCTGCTAAGCAAAGGGTAAGCATTTTGCTAGAACTGGTGGGGAAAAATCTGTTAATGGCAGATGTTTGGAACTTATTGGTCTAACCAATTTAGTGGGACATCACGATGGAAATCCATGCTGTCTACCAAAACTGGCTGTCTTTTCAAACGGTGCTTATTCCAACTTCTGTGGCAAGGCATACCACAGGAATCCAATTTAACTGCCTGGGCCTTTAAGCCCCTATTGATTACATGCAGTGCATTTGGAAAAGTATTCAGACCCCTTAAACAAGTTAGACATTTTATAAAATACATTTTGGATAATCTACACTTGGTTTGACAATCAACGATGTGAAAAAATGTTTATTTGCAATTGAGCTCAGGTGCATCCTGTTTCTGTTGTTTCTACTACTTGGAGTCCACCTGTGGTATAACCAATTGATTGGACATTATTTGGAAAAGGCACACCTAAGGTCCCACAGTTGACTGCATGTCAGAGCAAAAACCAAGCCATGAGGTCAAAGTCTGTAGAGCTTTGAGGAAGGATTGTGTCTAGCTACAGATCTGGGAAAGGCTACCAAAATATTTATGCAGCATTGTAGTCCCACAGTGGCCTCCATTTAAATGATAGTTTGGAACCAAGACTCTTCCTAGAGCTGGCTGCCCGGCCAAACTGAGAAACCTGGGGGAGAAGAGCCTTGGTCAGGGAGGTGACCAAGAACCCGACGGTCACTTTGACAGCTCCAGCGTTCCTCTGTGGAGATGGAAGATTATTCCAGAAGGACAACCATCTCTGCAGCACTTCACCAATCAGGCCTTTCATGATAGGGGCCAGGCAGAAGCCACTTCAGTAAAAGGCACATGACAGCCCTCTTGGAGTTTGCCGAAAGGCACCTAAAGACACTCAGACCATGAGAAACAAGATTCTGTGGTCTGATGAAACCAAGATTGAATGCCAAGTGTCACGTCTGGAGGAACACTGGCACCATCCATATAGTGAAGCATGGTGGTGACAGCGTCATGCTGTGGGGATGTTTTTCAGCGGCACGGACTGGGAGACTAGTTAGGATCGAGGGAAAGATGAACGGAGCAAAGTACAGAGAGATCCTTGATGAAAACCTGCTCAGGACCTCTGACTGGGTCGAAGGTTCACCAACAGTTCAACGACCCTAAGCACACAGCCAAGATAATGCAGGAGTGGCTTCGGGACAAGTCTCTTAATGTCCTTGAGTGGCCCTGCCTGAGCCCGGACTTGAATCCGACCGAACATATCAACCTGATAGAGCTTGAGAGGATCTGCAGAGAAGAGTGGGAGAAACTTCCCAAATACAGGTATGCTAAACTTTAGCGTCATACCCAAGAAGACTCGAGGCTGTAATCGCTGCCAAAAGTGCTTCAACAAAGTACAGAGTAAAGGGTCTGAATACTTATGTAAATGTGCTATATATATGTTTTATATACATTTGCAAACATTTCTAAAAAACAGTTTTTGCTTTGTCATTATCGGGGTATTGTGTAGATTGATGAGAGAACCCCCCACAATTTTTAGAATAAGGCTAACGTAACAAATATTGAAAAAGTCAAGGAGTCTGAATACTTTCCGAATTAACTATATCTAGGCATCCCAGTGGTTTGAGTTAAAACTGGTTTGACTGTCCACCTTATGTCCTTAATTTAGCATTTTCCATTCAAGGGCAGCCATTTTTCAGCCATCTCAAACAATGTGACCAACTTAATTTGGTGGCCTACTTGGCACCACTTTCATGACTCTTAACATGCTTACTGGCTGTCTGCATTTTGTATAGCAGGTTGTTTATTGTCATGAATCTTGCCCTGGAGGCAGAATTGAGCGATTTTCGGCTGCAAAGTCAAAAACAGCGTAAACATGTATGCAAACAAAAATGACCTTTTGTCTTAATTTAAGATGAGGGTTAGGTTTAAAAATCTGATTTTTATGATTGTGGCTGTGCCAGTTATCGACCACTGCAGAGCTGCCTCCAGTGTAAGATTCATGACAAATGTCAACCTGCTTTTGTATATTTGATCTAAATCAAAGAAGTGGGATTCTGCATCTTTCGAATCCTTCCATTACCTTGATTTTGGGTCTCGCTTTTTGGCTCTTGTCCAATGGAAGGGTAAACTACATTCTAAATCACTTGACAAGATTCTTATTGTTTCTTCATATGTAGAAGCGGAGCCTGAACTTCTTTCCAATGGTTCATTTAAATGACAAGATTTTGATTGTGGTAACACAGGCTACTGTGGTAATTTAAGATTTGTTTCAATCAAATAGTTTTGTGTCCCTCTGCTTCCTGTAAGCAAAGCATCTTATCAGTCACTTAAACCACCCACACCTAGGATTATATGCATCAACCAAACATGTTCATCTCCTTAGTTTCCAGTAATCCTGCTTTGGATCACAGTGAAGCTCTGTAAAGATGGTGTACTGTATTGGTTGGCAACAAGACAAGTGCTGATGGTGCACCAGGGGAATTGTGTTTTGTATGAAGTGTTTGAGGTTGAGTTATTTCATTCAGAGTCAGAACATTTTTGCCGTTTATAGGGATGGGAAATGAAAGGGGGGATACCTAGTCAGTTGTACAACTGAATGCATTCAACTGAAATGTGTCTTCTGCATTTAACCCAACCCCTCTGAATCAGAGAAGTGCGGAGGCTGCCATAATTGACATCCACATCTTTGGTACCCGGGAAACGGTGGGTTAACTGCCTTGCTCAGGGGCAGAATGACACATTTGTACCTTGTCAGCTCAGGGATTCGATCCAGCAACCTTTCGGTTACTGGTCCAATGGTTTAACCACTAGACTACCTGCCAGATGTGTGGTAGTGTTGCTCAAGAAACAAAAAGATCACGTGTCAAGATGAAACACTCTCTGACAATTCTACATGAGCCTTGCTAACGGCCTGGTAAGTGAGTATCATCAAGCATCAGTGTTCCCTCTCAAGATCACTTTCATAGGCATGTCCTCATTGCTCCCATTTTCTACAGTTTGCGCTTTGCATGCAGTCATTTTCTGAGGAAGGAATTTGCATTGATCTACATCCATTTGTTTTCATTTGCATTCCATCTCCTACCTGCATGCAGTAGCGGTGTTTTGGTAAAATCACTGGGGAAGCCAGTGACAACTAAAAGATACCAAAAACAATTTAGTCCAGTCAACATAAGCTAAACATGATGTGGCTGTCCATGGTTCTAATTTTTGTTTGCGTGTGTGCGTGTTCATGCAAGTAGAAAAACATGTTGACTTACCCTACTTGTAGAGAAATGCCAATGCCATCCTCCCCTCTTTCATGTTGACAAAATGATTTATCACTTTGTCATATAGTACACGCTTTTATTTTTTGTTGTCCTAGTCTAACTGGCTAAAATGCTTGCTCGCTAACCTAACTTCCATTCATGGGAAACGTTAGCTAGTTAACATTAGGCTTCTACATCTAGCTACATATTGAACTTCCATTCTCTCAGGCCAGGGGCACAACAATGTATGAATTAATAGTTGGATCAGAGTTGCCGTTATAATCATTGGCCAGTACAGAGAATTAAGTAAAACCACAAGTCCAAATCCCTATCTCCATCCATGGCTAATTAAAGAAAGGGACAATTTTAGCTAGCTGGCTGGCTAGCCACCGGAGGACAACAACACAACGAGTTGCAACAATTCACATTTTTCTGTCAATGACATATGCTCTCAATGGGATTTGGTAGGAGTGACGTCAAAACCAAGCTGGCTTCCCTCAACACTTTTTTTTGGTGCGCCAGGACCATTCACAGTTGAGCTCGCTCAGTTTAGCTCAATGCTGATTGGAAAATGTTTTATACTTTTTTCGTCAAGGGAACCCAGTTCCGCTGGCTTCCCTTGCCGTCAAAGCTACGGGCGGCAACAATGTCATACTCGTTTGGACCAGACAGCATCAGATAGATGGCTGAGACAGGGGCGCTGTTTCACTCGCTCGGATGCTTTCTCCTGTGAGATACATTTAGCCTGAAGGAATATTATGAAACACAGAGAGACGAAAGATAAATTATACATACGTTTTTTGGGGGGGAATCCTGGCTTCCCCTGGCATCCATGACTACATGCCACTGCCTGCATGGTGTTTACTGTTGCAGTTAGCATTGAGGTAAAGTAGGCTGTTTCTATAAACCCCTATAAAAGAACAGCAGGAAAGCTCTCATACCACTTGGTCTTACATGATGATTATGGCCGTAGCATTTTAGAAAGTCAACATGTGAAGTGAAACAAGTGTTTAGCACAGTGGTGTTGGAGGCTAGAAAACACAGACTAGACGATGAACTGGCAGGTGATATGTATAAAGGTTCTGTAAGTTATTATGAGTCTTTAAAATCTAACTTGGTGGTATCCAAGACAGAAATAAAAAACATGAAGTATGAAAATGTATGCACTCACTACTTTAAGTCGCTCTGGATAAGAGCAAAGATGTAACCCTTATCCATGCACGTCACAGACCTGAGTGGTATACTATGAAGCAAGGTACAGTAGATCTATTCAGGATTTTATAAAGCAAGCTAGCTTCAGTTAACTTCACATTCCCGCTCAGGCTATATCCGTATTACGAAGGTGGATATTGATCGTGCACCCACCGCTTACTCGAGCTGGGTTTGTAACTGCACATTCATGTTGCTCATGGCTATTCTAATGCCGAACACTTCATTGAGGCAATGCTGAACCATCATTCCATGGGTGAGTCAGTGCCACATTTTCTTTTGTGCCAAAATCCACAAGTTAACTTGCAAATTCAGCAGGCTATGGTGTGAAATAGGGTGTTAGAAGTGCCGTCTTTCTTTTATTAGGTGTATCATTAATGCCATCTTTGGTGTGCTTTTAAAATGCTTTATCCAGCCAGGTCATCCATGATACAAATCATTATTCGATGATGTCGGGAGATGTAGAAACTGGCCAATAGGGGCAACAGGGATGACAGATGGGCATCTACCTCTGATTCTAATAGTTGCATGTTTGATTCCAGCAATACGACATTTTGTTTTAAGCCTATCCCAAACCTTAAGATTTCTGAATTAATGCCTAAACTTAACCTTAAACACTTCGAAATTTGACATTTGCGACAACTTGAAATTTGACTTTTGAGAAACATGGATGAACGTCTAATTCTGACGTGAGATAGAGCTAGCTGGCTATCAATGCAGGAGCACCTTTTTTCTCCACTCCTATTGATTAAATAATTGTATTAGGTCATACAAAAGTTTTACTCTGCTGAATTTTCAAATGAAATCTGTCATTACTAAATGTGTAATGTGATAGGTATTTTAACATTACTATTTTAACACAAAAACCATTTGTTTAATAAAATATTTAATCAGTCATCTTCCTCAAGTGAAGGGGAAAATCTGAATAATTGTGTCCTCAACTGGCAGCTCAGACACTAGAATCAATGAAGTTAGCCTGTCCCAGAGTAGGTTAGTTCTGATGGATTCATTGCCATAGAAATGTACCTGGCTTAAAGGTGAGCCACATTCGTGTGACCGGTTATTCTGAGTTGAACGCAGAGTTAACCATCCTCATTCATAGTACAGGGCTCAGTTCCACTCACTTGAACATGTGTTACTGTGCCTCAGTGGTGCAACATTATCACTTCATTACTCTGTGATGTGAAAACAGCAATTGGAGGCTTGAACCAAACGCCTGATAACTTTTAATTATTTGAAAGGCTAGGAGGGAGCATTACAACCAGTGTGAACCAGATTTGCTTTTGTGGGCATGTTGGGGAGGTAGGCCATTCTGAAAGGTCAGAATCACATAGGATCAGGGAGCAAACAACCATGTTTCCCATGTAGTTAAAATGCATGACCCAGCGAAATGCTTTGACATGCTTTGACATAAAAAGGTATCAATCACTTCCTATAGAATGCTACGTGCCTTTTCATTTTGCTGAAGGTATGTCCGCGTAAGCATAAATCATGCATCATTTTATGGTTGTTATTAGAATACCGACATAATCTGCTCGAGGACTCCAACAGGCCCCTCAGGCGTGACGCCCGCTGAAGGCCCATTCTGCTAACCTACTAGGCCTGTTAGCTACCTAGAGCTACCTGGAACCCTACTAATTCCACGACTGGTCTATCGACGTCACCGCACGAAGAGGCAAAAACAGCCCCCCCCCCCCCCCATCGCGACGTCCCCCAAAGGCTAACTTGCCTGCCCCGGTCTGCTAACTGCTAGCTTATCTTGCAGCTAGCGCAGCCAGGAAGCTAGCACCAGTTAGCAAACACAATTCTACAATTCACAACCTCTCTTTCGCCATCGCTATCCGGCTTGGATTCTCTGTCGACACGACCACGTCTGGTCTGCAGACGTGCCCTCAACCAGTGCCCTCAACCGGCCTCCGTCTGAGCAGACCCCCTCCGTCTGAGCAGACCACCCGCCGGGCTACTAACTTTAAACGCGTGCTAGCTTAGTGGAGGCCTCACTGCTCCATCTACGGCTGCCCCCTGGACACTATGATCACTTGGCTACATAGCTGATGCCTGCTTGACTGTCCATTAATTCATGGTACTCCATTCTGTTTATTTGTGTTTTATCTGTCGGCTCTGTGCCTTAACTCAGGATCTGTGTGTAGTTAATCCGACCCTCTCTGCCCAGTTGTCGCCATTTTTACCTTCTGTTGCTGTGTTAGCTGACTAGCTGCTGTTATCTCACCTGTTGTTTTAGCTAGCTCTCCCAATCATGACTTGCAATCACTTTATGCCTTATTGTATGTCTCTCTCAAATATCAATATGCCTTGCATACTGTTGTTCAGGCTAGTTATCATTGTTTTGGTTTGCAATGGACCCCGTAGTTCCACTCTCCGTACCTCTGATACCTCCTTTGTCCCACCCCCCACACATGCGGTGACCTCACCCATTGAGACCAGCATGTCCAGAGATACAACCTCTCTTATCATCACCCAGTGCCTGGGCTTGCCTCCGCTGTACCCGTGCCCCACCATACCCTGGTCTGCACATTATGCCCAGAATCTATTCTACCACGCCCATAAATCTGCTCCTTTTATTCCTTGTCCCCAAAGCTCTAGGCGACCAGTTTTGATAGCCTTTAGCCGCACCCTCATCCTACTACTCCTCTGTTCCTCGGGTGATGTGGAGGTAAACCCAGGCCCTGCATGTCCCCAGTCACCCTCATTTGTTGACTTCTGTGATCGAAAAAGCCTTGGCCTCATGCATGTCAACATCAGAAGCCTCCTCCCTAAGTTTGCCTTACTCACCGCTTTAGCACACTCTGCCAACCCTGATGTCCTTGCCGTGTCTGAATCCTGGCTTAGGAAGGCCACCAAAAACTCTGAGATTTCCATACCCAACTATAACACTTTCCGTCAAGATAGAACTGCCAAAGGGGGAGGAGTTGCAATCTACTGCAGAGATAGCCTGCAAAGTTCTGTCATACTTTCCAAGTCTATGCCCAAACAGTTCGAACTTCTAATTTTAAAAATTAATCTCTCCAGAAATAAGTCTCTCACTGTTGCCGCCTGCTACCGACCCCCCTCAGCTCCCAGCTGTGCCCTGGACACCATCTGTGAATTGATCGCTCCCCATCTAGCTTCAGAGTTTGTTCTGTTAGGTGACCTAAACTGGGATATGCTTAACACCCCGGCAGTCCTACAATCTAAGCTTGATGCCCTCAATCTCACACAAATCATCAAGGAACCCACCAGGTACAACCCTAAATCCGTAAACATGGGCACCCTAATAGACATTATCCTGACCAACTTGCCCTCCAAATACACCTCTGCTGTCTTCAATCAAGATCTCAGCGATCACTGCCTCATTGCCTGTATCCGCCACGGGTCCACGGTCAAACGACCACCCCTCATCACTGTCAAACGCTCCCTAAAACACTTCTGCGAGCACGCCTTTCTAATCGACCTGGCCCGGGTACCCTGGAAGGATATTGACCTCATCCCGTCAGTTGAGGATGCCTGGTCATTCTTTAAAAGTTACTTCCTCACCATATTAGACAAGCATGCTCCGTTCAAAAAATGCAGAACCAAGAACAGATATAGCCCTTGGTTCACTCCAGACCTGACTGCCCTCGACCAGCACAAAAACATCCTGTGGTGAACTGCAATAGCATCGAAGAGCCCCCGCGATATGCAACTGTTCAGGGAAGTCAGGAACCAATACACGCAGTCAGTCAGGAAAGCAAAGGCCAGCTTTTTCAAGCAGAAATTTGCATCCTGTAGCTCTAACTCCAAAAAGTTCTGGGATACTGTAAAGTCCATGGAAAACAAGAGCACCTCCTCCCAGCTGCCCACTGCACTGAGGCTAGATAACACGGTCACCACTGATAAGTCCGTGATAATCGAAACTTCAACAAACATTTCTCAATGGCTGGCCATGCCTTCCACCTGGCGACTCCAACCTTGGCCAACAGCCCCGCCCCCCCCGCTGCTGCTCGCCCAAGCCTCCCCAGCGTCTCCTTTACCCATATCCAGATAGCAGATGTTCTGAAAGAGCTGGAAAACCTGGACCCATACAAATCAGCTGGGCTTGACAATCTGGACCCCCTATTTCTGAAACTGTCCGCCGCCATTGTCGCACCCCCTATTACCAGCCTGTTCAACCTCTCCTTCGTATCATCTGAGATCCCCAAGGATTGGAAAGCTGCCGCTGTCATCCCCCTCTTCAAAGGGGGAGACACCCTGGACCCAAACTGTTACAGACCTATATCCATCCTGCCCTGCCTAGCTAAGGTCTTCGAAAGCCAAGTCAACAAACAGATCACTGACCATCTCGAATCCCACCGTACCTTCTCCGCTGTGCAATCCGGTTTCCGAGCCGGTCACGGGTGCACCTCAGCCACGCTCAAGGTACTAAATGATATCATAACCGCCATCGATAAAAGACATTACTGTGCAGCCGTCTTCATCGACCTGGCCAAGGCTTTCGACTCTGTCAATCACCGTATTCTTATCGGCAGACTCAATAGCCTCGGTTTTTCTAATGACTGCCTTGCCTTGCCTGCCTCACCAACTACTTTGCAGACAGAGTTCAGTGTGTCAAATCGGAGGGCATGTTGTCCGGTCCTCTGGCAGTCTCTATGGGGGTACCACAGGGTTCAATTCTCGGGCCGACTCTTTTCTCTGTATACATCAATGATGTTGCTCTTGCTGCGGGCGATTCCCTGATCCACCTCTACGCAGACGACACCATTCTGTATACTTCCGGCCCTTCCCTGGACACTGTGCTATCTAACCTCCAAACGAGCTTCAATGCCATACAACACTCCTTCCGTGGCCTCCAACTGCTCTTAAACGCTAGTAAAACCAAATGCATGCTTTTCAACCATTCGCTGCCTGCACCCGCACGCCCGA
Organism: Salvelinus fontinalis; assembly: GCF_029448725.1. Lineage (NCBI taxonomy): Eukaryota > Metazoa > Chordata > Actinopteri > Salmoniformes > Salmonidae > Salvelinus > Salvelinus fontinalis. The sequence continues at coordinate 17,578,227 of NC_074679.1, read as the reverse complement.
CTAGCATCACCACCCTGGACGGTTCCGACCTAGAATATGTGGACATCTATAAGTACCTAGGTGTCTGGCTAGACTGCAAACTCTCCTTCCAGACTCATATCAAACATCTCCAATCCAAAATCAAATCTAGAGTCGGCTTTCTATTCCGGAACAAAGCCTCCTTCACTCACGCCGCCAAACTTACCCTAGTAAAACTGACTATCCTACCGATCCTCGACTTCGGCGATGTCATCTACAAAATAGCTTCCAATACTCTACTCAGCAAACTGGATGCAGTTCATCACAGTGCCATCCGTTTTGTTACTAAAGCACCTTATACGACCCACCACTGCGACCTGTATGCCCTAGTCGGCTGGCCCTCGCTACATGTTCGTCGTCAGACCCACTGGCTCCAGGTCATCTACAAGGCTATGCTAGGTAAAGTGCCGCCTTATCTCAGTTCACTGGTCACGATGGCTACACCCACCCGTAGCACGCGCTCCAGCAGGTGTATCTCACTGATCATCCCTAAAGCCAAAACCTAATTTGGACGCCTTTCCTTCCAGTTCTCTGCTGCCTGCGACTGGAACGAATTGCAAAAATCTCTGAAGTTGGAGACTTTTATCTCCCTCAACAACTTTAAAAATCTGCTATCCGAATAGCTAACCAATCGCTGCAGCTGTACATAGTCCATCTGTAAACTACCCACCCAATTTACCTACCTCACCCCCATACTGCTTTTATTTATTTACTTTTCTGCTCTTTTGCACACCAGTATCTCTTCTTGCACATGATCATCTGATGATTTATCACTCCAGTGTTAATTTGCTAAATTGTAATTATTCGATTTATTGCCTACCTCATGCCTTTTGCACACATTGTATATAGATTCTCTTTTTTCTACCATGTTATTGACTTGTTTATTGTTTACTCCATGTGTAACTCTGTGTTGTTGTCTGTTCACACTGCTATGCTTTATCTTGGCCAGGTCGCAGTTGCAAATGAGAACTTGTTCTCAACTAGCCTACCTGGTTAAATAAAGGTGAAAAAAAATAAATAATAATAATAAAAAAAAAATCCCCATTCGCCAACGCCAGTGGTGCTAGCTAGTCTTCCTGGGGTCCCATCACTTGAAAAAAAAATAGACAGACTACAATTTACATACACAGTTGAATCGAAAGTTTACATACACCTTAGCCAAATACATTTAAACTCAGTTTTTCACAATTCCTGACATTTAATCAGAGTAAAAATTCCCTGTCTTAGGTCAGTTACGATCACCACTTTATTTTAAGAATGTGAAATGTCAGAATAATAGTAGAGAGAAGGATTTATTTCAGCTTTTATTTCTTTCATCACATTCCCAGTGGGTCAGAAGTTTACATACACTCAATTAGTATTTGGTAGCATTGCCTTTAAATTGTTTAACTTGCATCAAACGTTTCAGGTAGCCTTCCACAAGCTTCCCACAATAAGTTGGGTGAATATACCCGTTTCCTTCAGTATCTTCACAAGATCCTTTGCAGTTGTTCTGGGATTGATTTGCACTTCTCGCCCCAAAGTACGTTCATCTCTAGGATACAGAATGCGTCTCCTTCCTCAGCGTTATGACGTCTGCGTGGTCCCATGGTGTTTATACTGTGTATTATTGTTTGTACAGATGAACGTGGTAACTTCAGGAGTTTGGAAATTGCTCCCAAGGATGAACCAGACTTGTGGAGGTCTACAATTTTTTTTCTGAGGTCTTGGCTGATTTCTTTTGATTTTCCCATGATGTCAAGCAAAGAGGCACTGAGTTTGAAGGTAGGCATTGAAATACATCCACAGGTACACCTCCAATTGACTCAGGCTAATTGACATCATTTATCAGAAGCTTCTAAGCCATGACATTGTTTTCTGGAATTTTCCAAGCTGTTTAAAGGCACAGTCAACTTAGTGTATGTAAACTTCTGACCCACTGGAATTGTGATACAGTGAATTATAAGTTAAATAATCTGTCTGTTAACAATTGTTGGAAAAATGACTTGTGTTATGCACAATGTAGATGTCCTAACCGACTTGCCAAAACTATAGTTTGTTAACAAGAAATTTGTGGAGTGGTTGAAAAACTAGTTTTAATCACTCCAACCTAAGTGTATGTGTTTCAATGACTCCAACCTAAGTGTATGTAAACTTCCGACTTCAACTCTAGGTGTGTATATGTATGTGTGTGTGTGTGTGTGTGTGTGTGTGTGTGTGTGTGTGTGTGTGTGTGTGTGTGTGTGTGTGTGTGTGTGTGTGTGTGTGTGTGTGTGTGTGTGCAAAATACAACTAGACACACAAATGTAGAAAATAAATAAATAAACAATCCAACTAAAGAATAACAATATTTGTTAGGGTGTGTGTCCACTCATGGTGATTAGAATGACAGAAATCACATTTAGATTATGGTAATTCATATTAACAGAACATGCAAGTCGAGGATGTAACGATGTGCGGCCCTTCTTACCTAATTCTGATGGGCACTTTGAAGATGTTAGAATAACTGTCCACGTTCACTTTTCCTCAGCCAACAAGACGAGTAACAAACAGCAAAATCACTAGCCTGTTAATCTACTATCCCCCATAGTAGAAAAGTTGACCTATTCTATTGTAAAAAATAAAATAAAAAAGTGGGCCTACCGTTAATTGCCTACCGTCTGTAAGCTGTTAGTGTCTTAACGATCGTTCCACAGGTGCATGTTCATTAATTGTTTATGGTTCATTGAACAAGGATGGGAAACAGTGTTTAAACCCTTTACAATGAAGATCTGTGATTTTTACGAATTATCTTTGAAAGACAGGGTCCTGAAAAAGGGACTTTTCTTTTTTTTGTTTATAAGCCATGTATTAACCAACACGCTAAGAGTCTTGGTAAAGAAACCACTTTTTTCTTCTCCAAAAAGAGGCTTCTTTTTTTTGTTCTTCAAATCCTCTGTCTGCAAAACTTTGAGAGGAGATGAGGTCTGATCTGGATTTTGTGTCAGTAATCCGCTCTTACCCTCAATCACATTTAGATGCTCAAGTTATGGTCACTGGGAGAGCTCACTCTAAGATGCACAGCCAGCAAGTGGGGCTCACATGTTAGTGTTTTCATGTTGCTCTTGGTGACATAGGAGAAATAAAAACATCTCAATAATTTACATAGGCCGGTTAATAATTGAATGTGAGGACATCCGTGTTTCCCTCAGTCACTACGTCCCTGGTTTTCCCCTCTGGACAGAACAAGGTCCCTTTTAGACCTGACCTGCACCCCCAAATACAGAAACAGCTACCCCATTGACAAATAAACACACATAAACACAGACACACACGCACCATGCATTCTGACCCCCAGTTTTCATCACAGTGGGAACGTCATCCCTCCCTGATTGCATAACAAAAGCTCCATTGTCCCTCCAAGGCTCCCATCTTATGTTTCAGAGGTAGACTCATTCGGGAGATGTGGAGAGAGGGTTTGGCCACTCTTTCACTATAGTCACCATTGCATGACCCCTTCAATCCAGTGTTTGTTCTACTCTCCTTAAACCGTAGACCCCCACCTGAAACCTATAGAGGAACCTGAGTGGTGGTGTGGGGGGTTGTGGTTGGAAGGTGGAGAGTGGGGAAAGAGTAACGGTTGGAGATTAAAAGCAAGTGAACGGAAGAGAGAGAAAAAGGGGAGGGGAAGGGGAATGGGGGGAGAGGAAGGGTGGAGGGGGTTGGGAGGTATGTTATCAGAGTGGGTAGAGGGCAGGTGAGGGCATATGGTCTGAGGGACACTATGTACTCTCACCACTTGACGAGAACCCGATACAGGGTCCTTGAGACAGAAATCTGCATTCCAGAAATCACCAGCATCATCAAAAAGCTACAGTACTGTATGTGTTCGTCATGCACATCCTGTGATGATTTTGTCTTTGTTGCTACTTTGTTGCTAGGGCTGTTATAGTGACCGTATTACTGGCACACTGGCGGTCACGAGTCATGACGGCAGTCAAAAGCCTACCTGGCTGGCAAGAATATGAACTACAGGAAAAGCGTCCTCTATTCACAATTTAAGTTAATAGATTAAAAAAATCCCCCCATGCCCCTGTCCCAAGACAGGTTCATGATAATGGTCCAGTCTAAATCAAAACTAATTTCACACATATATTGATTAGTATATGTGAAGACAACAATAAATAGAAAATTGTCTGATGGGTGACAATATTAGCCTATCACTTGTGAATGATGAATTATCACTTGTGAATGATGTGCAGTTAGGCAAGAAACAGTGCATGCCTTTTTTTTAGCCACTTTTCAAATCGTAGTCAAACACCTTATGTAGCATAGCCCATAGGTCGATATGTTTTGATACTGTTTGTATCACAACTAAAGTGGCCAAATAACTTCTTAAAATTAAGCATATTAATCTGCTTTATAACCGGTGTCACGCCCTGGCCTTAGTATTATTTGTTTTATTTATTATTTTAGTTAGGTCAGGGTGTGACATGGGGTATGTGTGTATTTTGGGGTATTATATGGTAGAGGGGGTGTTGGTTGTAGTTTATGGTTTTGTGTTGAGTGTATGTGTCTAGCTGTGTCTATGTTGGGTGTAGTTTTCTAGGAAAGTCTATGGTGGCCGGAATGCGTTCTCAATTAGAGACAGCTGATTTCGGTTGTCTCTAATTGGGAGCCATATTTAAGGCTGCCATAGGCTTTAGCTGTTTGTGGGTCATTGTTTATGTATATGTATATGTCGACGTAAGTAGTTTGTGTGTGCACTTACGTTTGAAGTTTCACGATCGTTTGTTGTTTTGTTAGTGTTGTATAAGTGTTTGGTGATCATCTTCGTCGTGGTAAATAAAGAAGATGTATTCAAATCATGTTGCGCCTTGGTCCTCTCGTTCATGTCAACTCGATCGTGACAACCGGTGTAAAGCCTAACTGGTATACATAGGCGGCGTGGTGAGAATATTATCAAATTGTGAATGAGAGACTGATGAAGTGTGTGCAGCCTGCACAATAAGGCGGTATCACAACCGGCCGTGTTTGGGAGTCCCAAGGGAAATTTGTTACGTTACAGGTTTAAATTAAATTATTTTTGTTCCTCATCAATCTACACACAGTGCCCCATAATGACAAAGCGAAAACAGGTTTTTATAAATGTTTGCAAAATTATAAAATAAAAAAAACAGGAATACCTTATTTACGTAAGTATTCAGCCCCGTTGCTACGAGACTAGAAATATAGGTCTGGTGCATCTGGTTCCCATTGATCATCCTTGCATTGTTTTTACAACTTGATTGGACATAATTTGGAAAGGCACACTTGTCTATATAAGGTTCCACAGTTGACAGTGCATGTCAGAGCAAAAACCAAGCCATGAGGTCGAAGGAATTGTCCGTAGAGTTCCGAGACAGGATTATATCAAGGCACAGATCTGGGGATGGATACCAAAACATTTCTGCAGCATTGTAGGTCCTCAAGAACACAGGGAGGTGACCAAGAACCCAATGATCACTCTAACCTAGTTCCAGAGTTCCTCTGTGGAGATGGGGGAATATTCCAGAAGGACAACCATCTTTGCAGCTCACCAACAATCAGGCCTTTAAGGTAGAGTGGCCAGATGGATGCCACTCTTTAGTAAAAGGCACATGACAGCCCACTTGGAGTTTGCCAAAAGGCACCTTGTCACGAGCGTCGTCTTGAAAATGACCGGACCAAGGTGCAGCGTGGTAATTGTTCATGATCTTTAATTACTCCGAACACCAAACAAAAACAACAAAAGAATAACGAACGTCACGTTCTGCAGGCTTCACAGAGCTAACAAAAAACAACATCCCACAAACTAAGGTGGCAAAACAGCCTAGGTATGATTCCCAATCGGAGACAACGATAGACAGCTGTCCCTGATTGAGAACCATACCCGGCCAAAACATAGAAATAAAGAACATAGAGTTTCCCACACGAGTCACACCCTGACCAACCAAACATAGAGAATAAAAAGATCTCTACGGTCAGGGCGTGACACACCTATAGACTTTCAGACCATGAGAAACAAGATTCTGTGGTCTGATGAAACCAAGATTGAACTCTTTGGCCTGAATGCCAAGCATCACATCTGGAGGAAACCTGACACCATCCCTACGGTGAAGCATGGTGGTGGCAGCATCATCCTGTGGGGATGATTTTCACCTTCAGAGAAGAATGGGTGAAACTCTCCAAATACAGGTGTGTCATACTCAAGAAGACTCAAGGCTGTAATTGCTGCTAAAGGTGCTTCAACAAAGTACTGAGTGAATGGTCTGAAAACTTATATTTCATTTTTTTTTTATATACATTTGCAAAAAAAAGTTTAAACCTGTTTTTGCTTTGTTGTTGGGTATTGTGTGTAGATTGATGAGGGGGAAAAAACAATTTAATCCATTTTAGAATAAGGCTGTAATGTAACAAAATGTAGAAAAATACTTTCCGAATGCCCTTTACGAGGACCTGTTTCTCTGTTAACCTCTCAACACAGAATAGCCGCAGGTGCGGACTTCCTTTTAAATAGTTTGGAGAAAATATCCTTTCTATTTTATTCAGCAATGTTCAATTGTATTCTTCATACTATAAAATATTAAAAAACAATGCCACGGAATTCTAAGCAAATCTTGTCTGCTAAATGAATTAGTGTAGCCCACAGCCATATGGAATAGCCATATCAGGGCCTAACATATGGACATCTCAGAGTTTGCTATTCTGTTCTTCTGAAATGTTCTCCTTTTCATGTTTCTTTAGACCGGTCTAAATTAAATAAGTGATGTTATAAGCTATATTAAATGGATTTACTAGACTTTTAAAAAATGTAGATGCGTGGAAGCCAGGAGATGCTAAATGTGTTTATTATCAAGGACATCTCCAGAGTGTGGTGTTGTCAGCCCAACGCATCCCCGGGGGCACACTGCCTGCCCTCCAGGAGATTTACAGCACTCAGTGTCAAAGGAAGGCCAAGCAGATCATTTAGGACCTCAGCCACGGTCTGTTCACTCTGCTTCCATCTAGCAGACAGACGGTATAGGTGCATCAGAACCAGGACCGACTGAGAAACAGCTTCTATCACCAGGGCATCAGACTGTTGAACAGCCATCACTAGCCAGCTACCTTTACAGTACTCAGACCTGCACCGTGATACTAATGCCCCATGTACTGTATATAGAGTCATTGTCCACCTCATATTCTGTTTATATACTGTTGTTTACTCACTGTGTATACAGTGGGGCAAAAAAGTATTTAGTCAGCCACCAATTGTGCAAGTTCTCCCACTTAAACAGATGAGAGAGGCTTGTAATTTTCATCATAGGTACACTTCAACTATGACAGACAAAATGAGAAAAAAAAATCCAGAAAATCACATTGTAGGATTTTTTATGAATTTATTTGCAAATTATGGTGGAAAATAAGTATTTGGTCACCTACAAACAAGCAAGATTTCTGGCTCTCACAGACCTGTAACTTCTTCTTTAAGAGGCTCCTCTGTCCTCCACTCGTTACCTGTATTAATGGCACCTGTTTGAACTTATCAGTATAAAAGACACCTGTCCACAACCTCAAACAGTCACACTCCAAACTCCACTATGGCCAAGACCGAAGAGCTGTCAAAGGACACCAGAAACAAAATTGTAGACCTGCACCAGGCTGGGAAGACTGAATCTGCAATAGGTAAGCAGCTTGGTTTGAAGAAATCAACTTTGGGAGAAATTATTAGGAAATTGAAGACATACAAGACCACTGATAATCTCCCTCGATCTGGGGCTCCACGCAAGATCTCACCCCGTGGGGTCAAAATGATCACAAGAACGGTGAGCAAAAATCCCAGAACCACAAGGGGGGACCTAGTGAATGACCTGCAGAGAGCTGGGACCAAAGTAACAAAGCCTACCATCAGCAAGGGCATTGAAGATGAAATGTGGCTGGGTCTTTCAGCATGACAATGATCCCAAACACACCGCCCGGGCAACGAAGGAGTGGCTTCGTAAGAAACATTTCAAGGTCCTGGAGTGGCCTAGCCAGTCTCCAGATCTCAACCCCATAGAAAATCTTTGGAGGGAGTTGAAAGTCCGTGTTGCCCAGCAACATCCCCAAAACATCACTGCTCTAGAGGAGATCTGCATGGAGGAATGGGCCAAAATACCAGCAACAGTGTGTGAAAACCTTGTGAAGACTTACAGAAAACATTTGACCTCTGTCGTTGCCAACAAAGGGTATATAACAAAGTATTGAGATAAACTTTTGTTATTGACCAAATACTTATTTTCCACCATAATTTGCAAATAAATTCATAAAAGATTTTTTTCCTCATTTTGTCTGTCATAGTTGAAGTGTACCTATGATGAAAATTACAGGCCTCTCTCATCTTTTTAAGTGGGAGAACATGCACAATTGGTGGCTGACTAAATACTTTTTTGCCCCACTGTATATATTCTACCTTACCTGGCACCCTAGACTCACTTCAATTTGCTGACAGCCCCAATGATCCACACCCTCAGACAATGTGGTGAAGAAGTCACAACAGAGCCTCTTTAACCTCAGGAGGCTGAAGAATTTTGGCTTGTCACCTAAAACCCTCACAAACTTTGACATATGCACAATTGAAAGTATCCTGTCGGGCTGTATCACTGCCTGGAACAGCAACTGCACCGCCCGCAACCGCAAGGCGTTCCAGAGGGTGGTGCGGTCTGCCCAAAACATTACCGGGGGCAAGCTACCTGCCCTCCAGGACACCTACAGCACCCGATGTCACAGGAAGGCCAAAAAGATTACCAAGGACATCACTGCCTGTTCACCCTGCTATCATCCAGAAGGCGAGGTCAGTACAGGTGCATTAAAGCTGGGACTGAGAGACTGAAAAACAGCTTCTATCTCAAGGCCATTAGACTGTTAAACAGCCATCACTAGCACATTAGAGGCTGCTGCCTATAGGCATAGATTAGAAATCACTGGCCACTTTAAAGAATGGAACACTAGTCACTTTAATAATGTTTACATATCTGGCATTACTCATCTCATATGTATATACTGTATTCTATACTATTCTATGGTATCTTAGTCACTTAATAATGTTTACATATCTTTCATTACTAATTTCATATGTATATACTGTATTCTACACTATTCTACTGTATATTAGTCCGTTCTGCTCTGACATCGCTCGTTCATATGTACTATATAGTCTTAACTCATTCCTACTTAGATTTGTGTGTATTGGGTATATGTTGTGTAATTTGTTAGATATTACTTGTTAGATATTACTGCACTGTCGGAGCTAAAAGCACAAGAATTTCACTACACCCGCAATAACATCTGCTAATCACGTGTATGTGACCAATAAAAATTGATTTGATTTTGATTTGATATACCGTATTCTCGACATAGCTCATCGTAATATACAGTGGGGAGAACAAGTATTTGATACACTGCTGATTTTGCAGGTTTTCCCACTTACAAAGCATGTAGAGGTCTGTAATTTTTTATCATAGGTACACTTCAACTGTGAGAGACGGAATCTAAAAGAAAAATCCAGAAAATCACATTGTATGATTTTTAAGTAATTAATTTGCATGACATAAGTATTTGATCACCTACCAACCAGTAAAAATTCCGGCTCTCACAGACCTGTTAGTTTTCCTTCAAGAAGCCCTCCTGTTCTCCACTCATTACCTGTATTAACTGCACCTGTTTGGTATACTCAGTGTATCTACTTTGGATTGTTATTTCTTGTTTACATTTAAAAAAAAATATTTGTGTATTTATATTGTATTTGCAAGATATTCTACTGCACCGCTGGAGTTAGTAAAATAAGCATTTCGCTGCACCTGTTGTAACACCTGCAAATCTGTGTAAGTGACCAATAAACATTGATTTGGTTCGTACAGTACATTTAGTGGAAAAACAGTGGGCTTGCTTTGTAAGTCATACATAACCCAGCATAAAGGCTATTGAATGTCAAGGACCTTCCAAAAATCACAAACCATATCCTTGGAAAAGGATTACGCTGACGTTAGGTCACTATTTAATCAGGCTAAAAGCACTCTAGATCTTTTAAACACATACTTTAGGCACAATGTCAATGAGTTGCTGTGTAACAGTGACTGGTCAGAGCCAATATATCAGCAGTTTTCCCCTGATGCTCTCCTGTCCTCATTCAGTACAGCTTCTACGGAGACATCATTATGAAAAGTTTTTAACTGATTGCTGATTGTTCAGGCAAATAACATGAAGGACAGTGACTTACAACAACAGTCAGGCAAAAGGGAGAGGTAATTTGACTATTAAATGTACATGAAATAGGGGTGTGGATATTCCCTTCTCAAGAACAGAACAATACAAAAACAGAACGATACACAGTAGGTCTCTAGTATTCTGAATGAGATCTGTGCCTTATCTTCTCCCTGTGTTCAGGGAGTCTTTACTCATTAAACAGAGAGACAGCCGAAACTGAAATCAATCCTTCTAGAGACCACCTGCTGCTGGAAAGAGAGAGAGAGGGAGGGATGGACAGCAGAGGAGAGAAAGATGAAGGGAGATGGAGAGAGAGAGATAAGGTTAATATCCGAAGGGAGCCCCAGAACAATAGAGGCTTGTTATAGCTGAGTGGGTATTGACTATAGTCAGCATACCTGAGACACCTTGGTGATATACATGGGACCTCCTCACAGTCTCTGACTGAGAGAGGTACACTACATGACCAAAAGTATGTGGACACCTGCTTGTTGAACATCTCATTCCAAAATAATGTGCATTAATATGGAGTTGGTCCCCCCTTTGCTGTCCACTCTTCTGGGAAGGCTTTCCAATAGATTGGAACATTGCTGCGGGGAATTGCTTCAATTCAGCCACAACAGCATTAGTGAGGTCGGGCCCTGATGTTGAGTGATTAGCCCTTGCTGGCAGTCAGCATTCCAATTCATCCCAAAGGTGTTCGATGGAGTTGAGTTCAGGGCTCTGTGCAGGCCAGTCAAGTTCTTCCACCATTTCTGTATGGACCTCGCTTTGTGCACAGGGGCATTGTCATGCTGAAACAGGAAAGGGCTTTCCTCAAACTGTTGCCACAAAGTTGGAAGCACAGAATCGTCTAGAATGTCATTGCATTCTGTAGTGTTGAGATTTCACTTCACCAGAACTAAGGGGCCTAGCCCAAACCATGAAAAACAGCCCCAGAACAGAATTTTTCCTCCACTAAACTTTACAGTTGGCACTGTGCATTGGGGCAGGTAGTGTTCTCCTGGCATCCGCCAAATCCAGATTCATCCATTGGACTGTCAGATGGTGAAGCGTGATTCATCACTCCAGAGTTCAATGGTGGTGAGCTTTACACCACTCCAGTCGACGCTTGGCATTGTGCATGGTGATCTTAGGCTTGTGTGCGGCTGCTCGGCCATGGCAATCAATTTCATGAAGCTCCAGACAGTTATTGTGCTGACATCGAGGCAAGTGGAAATATAACCAACCCTGTTACACATCCAGAGTGCTGCTAGTGAGTGCTGCTACCGAGGACAGACGATTTTTACGTGCTACGCGCTTCAGCACTCGGCGGTCCTGTTCTGTGAGCTTGTGCGACCTACCACTTCACAGTTGAGCCATTGTTGCTCCTAGATGTTTCCACTTCTCAATAACAGCACTTACAGTTGACCGGGCCAGCTCTAGCGAGGCAGAAATTTGATTAACTGACTTGTTGGAAAGGTGGCATCCCATGATGATGCCACATTGAAAGTTACTGAGCTCTTCAGTAAGGCCATTTTACTGCAAATATGTGTCTATGGAGATTGCATGGTTTTGTGCTCGATTTTATACACAGGTGTGGCTGAAATAGCCGATTCCACTAATTTGAAGGAGTGTCCACATACTTTGTTAAGAACATGTGGGCTATGTCATGCATGTGAGATTTCCTATTCTTCTTCCTTTTAACACAGTGGTGATTCTATTTAACACTCAGGACACAAAGTGCACCAGGGGTCTAATCAAGTCCTCCACTTTTGATTGGGTTCCCTGCTAGTAATGACAGGGCAATCATCCAATCACCTGTACCTACGCCAGATTGGCATCTGCAACCTTCTTGTCACCCTTGTGATCTAATGACACCAGACATACGCACTAGCCCTTTCTGTAATCCATCTGACACCAGAGTGCTACAGTGGGCCTAATGTAACTCAGCATGAGGGTGCAAGGAGATAGGAGAATGTTATTGGAATATGATATGGAAATGTTACGTGTAGCATGACCATCAGGCACAGTTTTATAAGGGCGTGTGTGTGTGGCTTTGTCTTCCAAATCTGTATTGAAACCAATGGAAGGGATAGCACCCAAGCTAAGCTTCTCGCCACATCCTGTTCCCATTCTCAGACACAATCAGTATCCATTTCTACATGGGAAACCAGACCAGCCCTAACCATACAATAGTAATGCAGATATACAGCAAATTCCTCAGGACAGTGGAAAGATCAAATCTCTGTACAGCTATTGGCTGTTTGCAGAAAGATAACCCAGCCTGCTCCTTTGCCATTTCCCTGTGACATTTTTCAATGTGCTACAGACTATCATGCTGCTGGCCTCCATTGCATGGCAGGGCTGTGACCTGTGGCGGAAGGGAGAAAAGCTTACCGCCACTGCCCAGTCCATGGAGGTTTGGAAATGAGATGGTGTTGACGTTTAAGTGGCTGATTGTGGATGGCAGCTCTCGTCACAAACAGTAGGTTTCTCTATCGTTTCATCACCACCACTATAATAGCACACAGTGTTGGTTTGTAGGCTGTATTCACATGGTTTAAAAATACAACTGACTTTATTGGTCTTTGGGGAATGTCAGTTGTTTTCTTTAGAGATAGGCCGAACTGTTTATCTTTGGAGTGAGGAGAGGACAACCACATTCAACATCCCATCACCTGGACGGTGCCCAGCGCACGCACGCACACACACAGTCCCCAGCTCTAACAGGGCTTAGACACACGCAGATACATACACACACCCACACAAACACGCGTACACACACACGCACGCACGCACGTACACACGCACGCACGCACACACACACACACTCCCCAATTCTAACAGGGCCTAAACACACTTCCCAAATTTGGTTATTATCCTCACCTGCTTTCCACTTGAATGAGCAGGATGAAGACATCCTGTTCATGGGTTATTTTTGTAAAGTCCCCAACTCTGTCCGTGCAGACAGAAATAGGATTTAATATGGGCTCACGTGGTCATTGCTTTTCATCGCTTTCTTTTCTTCTTGCTGTAAAACTGGTGCTGGCATCCACCTCCGAGAACACATGTTTCTCCTTTTCCCATGCAATCAGGAATGCTCAACTGTCAAGAATATTTCCTGGATAATGTATAGATTTTTTTTTGTGGTGTGTGGTAAATGACTATAACGTTAACAGTCAAGCAACTAGCATGTGTGAGACTGAACAGGATTCGATTGTCTAACATGGGTGCTGGGAACATGAGTGTAAGTGGTGGCATGACTGACCACACACTGTGGGCATCTGTCAATCAAAATACCACATAAGAGAAATGTGAATGCATGTCACATGTCCACCATGTGGATAGGAAGCATGGTAGAGATCATACTGTTTGGAATTCTGTGTTGAGCGCATGGACACGCACTCTAGTCTTTGGACAAGTGCACTCAGTGCACTCAGAGTGGAGACTGCTCAGTCGTAGCAGTTGTTGTAGGAGGCCCCTTGTTTGTTTTTCTCTCTCCCACAACCCCAATGATGTGTCTAACTGGCAGACTTTTCACCAATTGTATCGGATTGTGTAAGTCCGCTCTTTTCCTTAAAATCCTCCCACCTTTTGGAAATGACAAAATTGATCATCTACATGACATGTGAGAATTCAAGACTTGCTTTTGCTGCAGGCTATAAAGTGAAAGCAGTTTTGTGCCATATACTGTATGTTATAGTATGCAAATCACATGGGCAGATGACTATAACGTTAAATGTAGGTAGTTCATTTGCACTTGATCTTGATAAATTAATATAGTGTGGAAACAAGCCATAACACAGTATCTACTGTTACAGAACAAAGATTTTATTAACATGTCCCTCTCTCTCCCGTCCGTCACTGCGGCAGAGCGCGGGTTACATTTGCATAACGAGTGGTGATGGGGTCAGGACTAAATGGGGAGTGCTGGAAAGAGCACAGGGGGGTGGAGGAAGGGGTACGGAAGAAAGAGGGGAGAGGGGGATACAACACAAATCCACATGTCCGACAGAATGTCAAAGGTAACAAGAGGAAAGGCAGGGCTCTGAGTTATCCACTGTGTCAGTGTATGTATGTGCCTGTGTGTGTGTCCTTCATTGCAAACATTCTGCATTCATGTCGCTAGTGAGTTTTCACTACAGCTCTGTAACTGCAATGAAAATGACTGTTCATCTGATATGTAGGCTACTACAGTTTGGGTTGTGGTTGTGAATACGGGCCCAGATTATCCTACAACTAATCCTAAACGAAACCTTTACGGGGATGAAATTAGCCCCCCTATACGTGGGTTAAAATTAGACAATCTCTATATCAGACTCCGTGTTTATGTTGTGCCCTGTTACTCGACCATGCCTCAGGGTATGGTAACCTAGCTTAAGGCAAACAAATCTTCTCACAACCGTCTCCTGTGCACTGTTTGGAACTGCACACATGAACAACCCTTCTCAAAGTTACAAAAACATCTTTTGAAACATTTGTTACACTAATCTTATCAGGTCAAATGAGGTAGACATATCAGATTAGGGTAGGTAACAACATCTCCACCCCGCTGATCCTCAACACTGGGGCCCCACAAGGGTGCGTTCTGAGCCCTCTCCTGTACTCCATGTTCACCCACGACTGCGTGGCCATGCACGCCTCCAATCATCAAGTTTGCAGACGACACTACAGTGGTAGGCTTGATTACCAACAACGACGAGACGGCCTACAGGGAGGAGGTGAGGGCCCTCGGAGTGTGGTGTCAGGAAAATAACCTCACACTCAAAGTCAATAAAACAAAGGAGATGATCGTGGACTTCACGAAACAGCAAAAGGAGCACCCCCCTAGCCACATCGACGGGACAGTAGTGGAGAGGGTAGTAAGTTTTAAGTTCCTCGGCGTACACATCACTGACAAACTGAATTGGTCCACCCACACAGACAGCGTTGTGAAGAAGGCGCAGCAGCGCCTCTTCAACCTCAGGAGGCTGAAGAAATTTGGCTTGTCACCAAAAGCACTCACAAACTTTTAGATGCACAATCGAGAGCATCCTGTCGGGCTGTATCACCGCCTGGTACGGCAACTGCTCCGCCCACAACCGTAAGGCTCTCCAGAGGGTAGTGAGGTCTGCACAACGCATCACCGGGGGCAAACTACCTGCCCTCCAGGACACCTACACCACCCGATGTCACAGGAAGGCCATAAAGATGATCAAGGACAACAACCACCCGAGCCACTGCCTGTTCACCCCGCTATCATCCAGAAGGCGAGGTCAGTACAGGTGCATCAAAGCAGGGACCGAGAGACTGAAAAACAGCTTCTATCTGAAGGCCATCAGACTGTTAAACAGCCACCACTAACATTGAGTGGCTGCTGCCAACATACTGACTCAAGTCAAGCCACTTTAATAATGTAAACATTTATGAAAAATGTTTCACTAGCCACTTTAAACAATGCCACTTTATGTTTACATACCCTACATTTCTCATCTCATATGTATATACTGTACTCGATACCATCTACTGCATCTATGCCGTTCTGTACCATCACTCATTCATATATTTTTATGTACATATTCTTCATTCCTTTACACTTGTGTGTATAAGGTAGTTGTTGTGAAATTGTTAGGTTAGATTACTCGTTGGTTTTTACTGCATTGTCGGAACTAGAAGCACAAGCATTTCGCTACACTCGCATGAACATCTGCTAACCATGTGTATGTGACAAATAACATTTGATATGATTTAATATGGCCTGGGAAAGTTTACCTAGCGGAACTGTTTATGGAAAGTTAGTACCAAAAATCAGCTCCAGCATTTCTAACACACCGGCCCATTTTATGTTTTTTCCAAGGCACCCCCACTATTAACCAGATAATTGTAATTTTGCACAAAAAAAAACGAGTTAAACAGGATAAAGGCTCATTTGTATTAATGGCCATTATGACCAGACAGCTGTGTAAACATGTCCCTAATGCAACACATGAAAGGGTTCTCTCTGTACAAATCAAAAACTACTTGTGTTTATCTTCAGACATGGGAGCAGGTTTATTTGGACCAAACAACATCTCTTAGCCAAGGCCAACTTCCAAATTTCACTGTCACGTTACACCTGAAATATAGCAGTTGTATTACTTTATGTAATGAATGGATTTCCATCAGCTCAGAGGAGGCTGCATGTCCAATGTTATAGACTAATGGGATGTGAGATTTTCTCCACCCCGCAAGGTCTGATCAAGCCCCCCATTTTTTAATGGGGCAGTGAAAAATGTGCAGTATTATAGCTAA
The DNA here is from genome assembly GCF_029448725.1 of Salvelinus fontinalis. Taxonomy (NCBI): domain Eukaryota; kingdom Metazoa; phylum Chordata; class Actinopteri; order Salmoniformes; family Salmonidae; genus Salvelinus; species Salvelinus fontinalis. Next base: position 17,561,754 of record NC_074679.1, on the reverse strand, counting down.
TCTCATGCTCTTTTACACATTTTGCCATGAGGCGGAGAGAAAATGTTGCCGTTTTAGAGCTCAGGGATTCGTGAAAGATGGGACAATCTCAACTTAACATTAACATTAATATTTGAAATATATTTTGAGAAACTAAAGTATCATAAATTGCAACTAACTGGATTTATGTCAACTCCATCAGACACCATAAAAGGCATTTCACAATTATTGACCAACTGTTTAAAAGGCTTTGGCTTGTTTAATTTTAACATTATTCAAATATGTAGCACAAATCTCCAAACTTATTTTTGTTTTATAGCACTATATAATGCTCCAGGGCTAATTTAGTTAGCATTTTGGCATGTTTTTCTACATTTAGAACACAAAACACTTATAAAGCAAACATTATCCCTTAGGTTTAGCACAGCAAATACCTCAATAATTTAAGCATATGGTGCAGAACAGTGATTCAAATATTTTTTTCCTGAATATTTACCAAAGAATATTGACTCAGTGACAGAGTTGACAAGCCACAGACAGAGTTTACAGATACTCAAAACAGACATATTTTTGCCTCTAAAAATAAAAGTTCAATACAAACATCTGTATATAAAATGCTTTATTTGAAAATCCCCAATAAAAACAACCATTCTATCAGCACTCTGACAGAGTTGACGTTAGACAAAGATCTGACAGAGTTTTTTTTACCTAGTTGACAAAAATGTAATTTTTCCACTGGGCTACTGTCAGCAGCTTCCTGCCCTGGAGGGCGGAGCCTATTAGCTGCAGGCCAATGGGAAGTTATGCTCAATAATGCTGTTGGCACAGAAACAGCAAGGAGTCCTGGAGCAGAAAATGAGAGTTGGAGGGGTAAATGTGAGAATGTCAGAGAGAGGGGTTGGCAGGGTAAGGTTGTTTGAAGGCCAGTCTGTGGGGGGGATAAAAGATGGGTTAAACATTAACTGCCCGCAAAGTTATCGGCTTCCCTGTTGTGAGATGATCTGTTTCAGATAGACCTTCATCTGGATTTGTAATCAAAGGGTTGACCGAAATAGGAATTCCAACCAAATTCCTTTGAAAAGGGAGAGTTAAATGATGAACATATTATTTCCAATGAAGTATGAATGGAGTATCTGTGTGTGTCCTCAGTACCTGCCATGTTGACAGGCTGTGTGAAGATGTCCTCCTGGGCACTACGTGTGGGGTTGTCTTCTTGCATGAAGTCTGTGTTGCACATGGCGTCACTCAGTGTGGTGGGCGTGAGCAGCACGTCAACACACGACCTGAACACTGGCTTGAAGTCCTAGCACCTGCTGGGCCATCACAAAGTAGTGCTCATAATTCCTGCTAGAAGGGAGGCAACCATGAGGGTCTGTTTTAACTTTTGTCCAAATATTCAAATTCATGCTTCCATCCCCAACACGACCACCGATCTTACAGTAGTAGAAAAGTCTTGGTTTATACTGAAAAATGTGTTTGCTGTGTCTTACTGTCTGAGCAGGAAGTAGTTCCCCGAGAGAATTCTTCTTTGTACGACATTGTTAAATCCATGGTGGCGTACATGGCCACTACAGTGGCCTGTGGAGAACAATTCACAAATAATTCCATATCAATCTTGCTTTACAATAACAAAATCCCTTGTAAATGTAAACAAATACGAAGTACACATACAGCAACAATTAAAATAAACAAAGGTCGCCATCATGGGCTCTGCTAGTTATAATAGCAGCATAATATTTAGAATCCATTCATGGTCAATTTGACTTTATTTGGCTTTCATAGCAATGGACTTCTGTCTTTGTCTTTCATTAAATGAGCACTATTAATTCACATCATAGATCAACAATGAAACAACAGCATAGCCAGACGACACACAGTCTGATAGATAGATGTGCGGCATGTTCAAAGTTTTACCAACAATCTCCATGTTAATGTTAAACCACTGGGATGAACTGAGATGCATGATCCTACTGGGAGGATAGGGTGATCTCACCTTGGGAATGCCCACACAGATGTTCCCTACATCATAGTCACCCGGTAGGTCTGTCAGTGTGGAGGGGCTATGGGTTATGGTAGTAGAGTCTGACATCATGGCCTTGGAGAATACCTGTGTGACACAACAACCCACACCCCAGGTCAACAAACCCCACATTGCAGTTTTACATGCTATAAAATGAACATTTCATAGTAATACTTTTTACCTGGTCAGGAAAAAAATACAGGCCCCATGGGATGGCCATATAACATGCCTGACCCAGGACAGTGGCTGAGTCATGAACACTCTGAGTCATGATGCCTGGGATGTCCATCGAGTTGACCAGGCGGATGAGGCCGTGTCTGGACACCAGGCCGTAGGTTGGCTTCAGGGCCACTATGCCACACAGGGCCCCTGGGTTACGGGTGGAGCCACCTGTATCCGACCACAAAGAGCTGTCAGGGGCCAGTACCAGGAGATAAGACCTTTAGTGTTTCACAGAGTTCAATAAAGGTGTTGTTGAGTCTTTTTGCTACACTACGAGCTAAAAGTAGAATGCTTCATAAATACATTAACTACGGTATTAGTCAATGCTCAGGAAGTAGTATTGTTAGTCACAGTGGTTGAGTATGTTCCTATAATGCAACATTTTCCAACAGTATGGGAAACTTGAACTCAGCCCTGTGTCTGCAGACTCACAGGAAGCTGATGAGAGAGGCCACAGCTGCAGCACTTCCTCCAGAGCTGCCTCCTGTGATGACCTAGTCAGAGTCTGGGTCAGCCCCAGTCTGCTCTCTGTAAGGGGCGGCGTAGCTCCAGGTGTTCCGGACAGGTCCAAAGGCACTGTCAGTACTGCCTGCACTGGAAAATAATGGCGGGAGGGTACTATACACTGCCTGTGTACTATACACTCACTTTCAGTCATGAATGCAGGTTGGGGTAGTTTACAGATATGATAATACTTTGGTAATTCTGCAAATACATGTATTTCCTAAAGGGAGTTTGAGAGCCTTAGCCCATAGCAAACTCATCCAGGTTAGTTTCCCCAATGAGAACAGCACCCTGGTCAAGGAGCTTCTGAACCACTGTGGCATTGTATGGATGAGTGTATTCTACAAAACAGATACTATAATAATAAATGCATCCAACTGAAAAGAGGAGGAATTCATCCATTTTTAGGCCTGTTAGCAGATATACCTTTCAGCATTTGAGGCACAAGTGTTCTTGATGTTCTCTGTTTAGAAGTTGTCCTTCACAGCGAAAGGGATCCCATCTAGTGGACCTTTGGGGGCACCTGCAAGGAAGATAAAAATGTGAGACCAGATCATAATGTGCACTGTGCAACACATGCACGTCCAGTACACACAGGCAGGCAGACAGACAGAGAGAGACACAACACGCACCTTTGAGGAGCCTGCTCTCAGCCTCCTCTGCCTGTTTCACTGCCAGCTCCTCTGTCACTTGATGCAAGCATTGAGATTGTGGGTTTTCTTGATAAGTTTCAGACCCAAGGAGACCAATAAAATAATGTTGAATAGGTACTGTATAATTATTTCCATTTGTTATTACCAGTATGCTAGCTGAATCAACATGACTGAGTGGACTGCTGAAAGGGTGGGTATAATTTGTGTAACGTTCCAACCGGAATCTGTTCCAAAAAAGTCGTAAAGTACAATGTTGACAACAAACAACGCATACAAAGTAGCACGATCAATTCACCTAGCTAACTAGTTGCCGAATAGGCATCAACTCATCACGTAGCTTATTCTTAATGCTTGTCCAACTTTGTATGCGTTGTTTGTTGACAACCTTGTTATTTACGAAGTTTTTGGAACATATTCCTGTTGGAACGTTCCACAAATTATACCCACCCCAGCTGAAATGGTTGGAAACGTGTGCCATTCAACTTTGACCATGTGTTTGCTAGATGTGATAACGTTAATAGTTAGCTAGCTCCCACCAGAGTTTGATGTAACAATTACACAACTCAATTATTACATTGCAGCTAGCAGACTACACGGCTTGTGACAAAAGTAATCAGAATACAAACTAGCTAATGCTATTGGTAACGAGTTGATTTAACTTACCTCTCTTATTGACAAGCTCAGCATGCTTTCTGTGTCAAATCAAACCAAATATACAGCAACCTTCAGTTTATGCGGCGACAGTGGGTCTGCCATGTTTGTTTAGCTTCTGGAAGCGCAACATCGTACTCTGTGATTGGATGTAGGATGAGTAAACCGCACTCCAATGCTTGAGTATTACTTACTTACTTACTTACTTACTTTATTGTCCCCATGGGGAAATTTTGTTGCAGTGTCATGTACACATTTAAAGTGGCGTTAAATACAAAACAAGATTGACAATACAACTTTCAATAACAGTCACGCACAAATAAAAAAATAAAAATTAATAATAGTAAGAAATAAGAAATAAAACATTTAAAACATTAAAAAATGTTAAAAACATTTAAATACAAAACATTTAAAATTTAAAAAAAGAAAGAAGAAAAGACTAACCTGCTGGCCTTACGGGGTCAATGGGAACATTTGCCCGAGCTATTTAAGAGGGATATCACACCTGGCACAAATGATTGTCTCTTTCTATTTTTCCTGCTGAGGGGTGCCCTATACCTGCGCCCAGAGGGGAGTAATTCAAAGTCCAGGTACAGGGGGTGACTTGGGTCTAAAATGATTTTGTGAGCCTTACGGAGGGCCCTGACCTTAAAGATCTCATCCAGGCCTGTCTGTTTGACTCCAAGTACCTTACTTGCTGTCGTAATAATCCTTCTCAGCATGTTTCTCTGACTGACAGTGGCATTGCCAAACCAACAAACAATACAAAAAGTTAAAATACTCTCAATAAAGGATTTGTAAAACAGAGTCAATATAGTACAGTCTATATTAAAAGAACCCAACTTTTTTAGAAAGTACAGTCTCTGTTGGCTCTTTTTGTAGATCTGGTCTGTACATTTACTCCACTGAAGCTTACTGTCCAAAAAGACACCCAGATATTTATATTCCTCTACAATTTCTATATTCTGGCCTCTGATAGATGTTGCAGAGGTAGGTGTTGTACGCTTCCTGAAGTCTATATTAGCTGTCTATATTAGCTATTCCGTATTAGCTGTCAAATGGTGTCTGCCAGATGAGGAAGCAGCATGAGTGCAAGAGCTAGCTACATTTTTGTACTTCCAGATTGTAAAAACGATAACACAGGTAGAAAAATGAGACAGATATTTCAATGGATGTACAAATGTGAAGCATCCGTTTGGCGTTTCTACTCAGTACCAAATATGGCAGTGAGAGGAATCCCAGTGGCCAGCAGTTGGAGAAGAAGGAAAGAGATGGATTTTGGCCGATATTCTGCAAAATCGATGAAACATTTGATATCAATACAGTTTTCTGTTCCCAAAACTAAAATATGTTATGAACATCGTGGATTAAGTTTTGTAGACTTTACCCTTTGCCAAAGTAAAAATGTCATTGTTTAGAAGTGCAAATGCGAATTGAGTTATTGCACATGTGCACTTCAGAGTAGTTATTCCTTTACTGAAATATGCAGATGTGTGCTAGAACGGACCAATTTGAATCTTGCTAGCTCGTGCTTGGCTCTGCCACCTTGCTTGTTCTGACCACTATGACTCATTTGTTCCCATTGGAAATCGCAGGTTGTGGTCTATCTATAAACATCTTTGGTAGTATCCAACTTCCTTGCTCATTTTTAGGTCAAATATACACTATGCAGACTACCATGAACATCTTGCAAACTAGTCTTGCAAATTAAGACTCGTCTCACATTATGGAAGCAACACTTCACTAAGGTCTAGTAAAAAAATATTGACCAAGACCACTGCTCCAGAGTCCAATGGCAGGCGAGCTTTACACCACTCCAGCCGACACTTGGCATTGTGCATGGTGAACTTAGGCTTGTGGAAACCCCTTTCATGAACCTCCTGACGAATAGTTATTGCGCTGACGTTGCTTCCAGAAGCACTTTGGCACTCGGTAGTGAGTGTTGCAACCGAGGGCAGACGATTTTTACAGGCTACGTGCTTCAGCACTCGGCGGTCCTGTTCAAGGTTCAGCCTTTACTGCAGTTTTTTGTCTATGGAGATTGCATGGTTGTGTGCTCGATTTCAAACACCTGTCAGCAACAGGTGTGGCTGAAATAGCCGAATCCACTAATTTAAAGGGGTCTATAGTGTATCTGATCCTGCTCATTCATGTCACGTCCACTCCCGCTCCGGCGGGCCAGGTTTACTAACCACCTGTCCTGGCCCAAGATACGCGACCATTTGGATCCGGCACAGTTACCCACATCACTGCACCAATCACCCTCACCAATGGACCCAAGCACCAGGAAAGTCTTCCCTTCATCACCACAGCACCCGTACACAAGGTAATCCTTGGCCTCCCATGGCGCCAACGTCACAACCCCACTATGTCAACTCATGTTCCATATCTCCCTGGCACACTCCAGCAGGGAAACTCCTTCCCGTTCCCATGTCTCATGGTCTCATGTCTCATGGTCTGACAAACATCGCTCTAACTCTGTCACTTTTCACAGCAGATGCGGAAGTGAGACATCGGTGGTTGTGGTGGATTGAGACAGGCGATTTCGTGAGAGGAGCGGGTTGGCCTACTATTATGACCCCTCTATGGAAAGATGAGACTTTTACAAACACCATGGTGTACTCCGTTTTGCTGTATGACCCCCCACAAGCATCTGAAGTCGGTATAGCCGATCTGCCAACTTCTATCTGTAGCGTCAGTACAGCTTGAACTACACACTAATATGACCCGTCTGTGGAAAGGTGAGACTCTCACGAACACGTACAGTGACAGTCAAAAGTTTGGCGGAGGGCATACAGAAGATATCCTTATTTGGTAAAATACGAATTCCATGTTATGGCAAGAACAGCTCAAATAAGCAAAGAGAAACGACAGTCCATCATTACTTTAAGACATGAAGGTCAGTCAATCTGGAAAATGTCAAGTTTCTTCAAGTACAGTCGCAAAAACCATCAAGCGCTATGATAAAACTGGCGCTCATGAGGACCACCTCAGGAAAGGAAGACCCAGAGTTACCTCTGCTGCAGAGGATAAATTTATTAGAGTTAACTGCACCTCAGATTTCAGCCCAAATAAATGCTTCACAGAGTTCAAGTAACAGACACATCTCAACATCAACTGTTCAAATGAGACTGCATGAATCAGGCCTTCATGGTCGAATTGCTGCAAAGAAACCACTACTAAAGGACACCAATAAAAATAATTGACTTGCTTAGGCCAGGAAACACCATCAATGGACATTTTACCAATGGAAATCTGTCCTTTGGTCTGATGAGTCCAAATTTGAGATTTTTGGTTCCAACCGCTGTGTCTTTGTGAGACGCAGAGTAGGTGAACAGATGATCTCCGCGTGTGTGGTTCCCACCGTGAAGCATGGAGGAGGAGGTGTTATGGTGTGGGGGTGCTTTGCTCGTGACACTGTCAGTGATTTATTTAGAATTCAAGGCACACTTAACCAGCATGGCTACCACAGCATTCTGCAGTAATACGCCATCCCATTTGGTTTGCACTTAGTGGGACTGTCATTTGTTTTTCAACAGGACAAGGACCCCAAAACACACCTCCAGGCTATGTAAGGGCTATTTGACCAATAAGAAGAGTGATGAGTGCTGCATCAGAGTGCTGCATCAGATGACCTGGCCTCCACAATTAGCCGACCTCAACCCAATTGAGATGGTTTGGGATGAGTTGGACTGCAGAGTGAAGGAAAAGCAGCCAACAAGTGCTCAGCATATGTGGGAACTTCTTCAAGACTGTTGGAAAAGCATTCCTCATGAAGCTTGTTGAGAGAATGCCAAGAGTGTGCAAATCTGTCATCAAGGCAAAGGGTTGCTACTTTGAAGAATCTCAAATATAAAATATATTTAGATTTGTTTAACACTTTTTTGGTTATTACATGATTCCATATGTGTTATTTCATAGTTTTGATGTCTTTACTATTATTATACAATGTAGAAAATAGTACAAATAAAGAAAAACCCTTGAATGAGTAGGTGTTTCCAAACTTTTGACTGGTACTGTACATGTTGGTTGTATTTTTCTAGGACGCCCACAGGCCTCACAAGACTTGTCTGAAGGTCAAGTACAATATGTACACTGTTTAGTGCCAAAATACGTTTTTAAATACATGTAAAAAATGTTTCCTGATCTTTCTTATGTCTCTCGGGTATAGGACAGACACTTCAGAACAAACTTACTTAGATTTTTGGGGGGACTATCTGTTGTTCCATGTAGTGAATCTGTTATTCATTGTATTTGTTTCTACAGGCTAATAGCAGTAAGGTCAAATACGGTTTTGAATCAAATCATTAAAAAAAATGTTTTTCCTTGGTATGACCTTAAAACAATTCCCCCCTCACCCCTCGGGCTTTGACAGGGCTTAGACTGTAATGGGAATATACAAGACTGAAGAACAAGTGTATTGACAATTTATAGCTAGTTGATGAACATAATCATGCATCTTTTGAGACAGTTGTCATGCTTTCGGGGGTCTTGTCTCCTAATCAGGAGAGCACCCTGTGTGAAAACATTCCTCCATGGAGGTCAGAAGAGACTGTTCAACACCACCTCCAACAGCCATATGACAATCATGCCTGCTTGGGAGATCAATAGATACGGCAGTAATAATGTCTTTCAGTTCACTAAAAACGCTGGGTTATGGACTGAGGAAGTCATCCTCAATGTCCATGCTGCAGGTCTCAACCACATTGACGTCAGCATGAGAGGTTGTTGTGATATTCTAGCTTGATAGATTCCTTCTTCTTTTTCTTCTTCTTCTTCTTCTTCTTCTTCTTCTTCTTCTTCTTCTATGAAGTTTAACGGCGGTTAACATCCAATAAGTGTTGCATTACCGCCACCAACTAGACTGGAGTACAACTCCATTATACTTTGCTTTATAAAAGCTAAATTAATCAACAAATAATCTACCTTCTAACCCTACATTAATTAAAAACCAACCACCCTACTCCACTATTTAAATCTACCTAGTCCTACCTCAGGCCAAGAGCCTGAAAGGACAGGACACCACCACTCAACACAACCTGTAACACAACCTGACGTCAAATCTCTTACACTCAAATACTTTTCTGCAGCTGCCACCACAACCTCAATTTTCTGCAACTTGCATTCCATCCCTGCAGTACAGTTGATAACCATTGCTATGAATGCTAAAAATCCAATCTTACTGAAGCATATATAATTTATTGGCCTATCTCTCTGTACTGATACAGATCTACTACTCACACGAATACTTTCAGGATCCTTCCCTCTTGAACCATCTTCTTCAACCTTCTTCACAGCCTCAGTATCCGACACCCTCCGCTCTACTCTAACCCTGGTAACCTCAACCTGCCTCTCTCACACTGGACATTTCTGATCCCTAGCCCCATGGGCACCCTTACAATTAACACATACCGCTTATTTCCCCAATGCTACACATTCCTTTATCTCATGCCTGTCACGTTCTGACCTTAGTTCTTTTGTTATGTCTTTGTTTTAGTATGGTCAGGGCGTGAGTTGGGTGGGTTGTCAATGTTCGTTTTTCTATGTTGTGTTTTGCGTTTGGCTTGGTATGGTTCTCAATCAGAGGCAGGTGTCGTTAGTTGTCTCTGATTGAGAATGATACTTAGGTAGCCTTTTTCCACCTGTGTTTCGTGGGTGATTATTTTCTGTTCTGTGTTTTGTATTTTCACCGTTCAGGACTGTTTCGTTTCGTTCTCGTGTTTTGTTGTTTTTGTTCGAGTATTCGTTTTCATTAAAAGAGATAATGAATACTTACCACGCTGCACCTTGGTCCTCCTCTCTTTCTCCCAATGACGAACGTTACAATGCCCTTCTGCACTCTTCTCACACCTAGGAACCTCCCTCCTACAGACTGCTGTCACATGCCCATAAGCTTGACACCTGTAACAAAGTAATGAATTCAGCACATAAGCTCATACGGGATAACTGAAATAACCTAACAACACATTGTCGGCCAGAGATTCAACTCAAAAGAACAGACAATGACTCTTCTGCCACACCACTCACCCGATAGATTCCCTTGAAGTGACCTTATTTTTATAGGCTAACTCTTCATTTCAAGTCAGTGGTTTTCCTATGACCTTCTCAGAGTTCTTAAAGAAGATAGACTATCAGATCTTTTATAGATAGCTTATATGAAGACAGTTGTGAGACATCTTCACAATAGCCTTTTTGTGCACACACCACAGTCTATTGAAAAGGAAACTGCCCTCATTCAGAGCTGACTGAGAATCTGTTGTTTTGCTATGCACATTTGGTCTGTGTATGAGTGGGCATAATAGATCACCCCTGGAGATGAGGAGAGCTCTTCTGACACAAAGGGAAAGTTGACTGCTGTGGCACATTTGGTTTGGGTGTTAAATTGAAACTGTGAATGTTCGGCTAAACCTCACACTTAGGTCTAGATGTGCTCTTTGAAGAGGTGGGGACCTGCTGTTTCTTATGGTTACCTCTCAGTCTAATCAGTGATGATCTTCCCAGCTAGTTTCAGTGTTCTCGTCATCTTGTGGCCTCTTCGTATCTGAATTCACTTGTCTCAACAACTACTTTTTCTGATTGCGTTTTGCCTAATTTCTGTGTTGTTTCTGCCCTCTCAGGTGGGTATGGGGCTGCCACCATGGCCATGAAGAGAGACCTCCTAAACATCAACCAATCCGGCAGTTAGTTCCCCCTGATCCTGGGCCATGACGTGTCCGGAGTCATCATCGAGTGTTTTCTGGATGTGGCACCAGACTACTTCAAATAGGTGGATGAGGTAACACACAAACAAACAGGCCCTAGGATGCAGTAGAATAGGGTGGTACTCTCTGTGGGAAGGATTGGGGTTGTGTGTTTTTGTGTTACTGCTTTGTTTACTTAATCCAAGCGCAGCTGAAATGTGAAGCACCTCATTGTATCATTGTTAATGTCAGGGGTTTTCCTATGATGTTTCTCATAGCTCTCAGAGAACATAGACAATCAGATCTTTTACATAATAGCCTATAAGAAGTCAGATGCGAAACATGTTCACAATAGTATGTTCACAATAGCCTGAATTTCCCTTTCACCTAGTGAAAAGGAAATTCAGCAACCCTTGGAGGACAGTGATAAAAGAGCTTCTTTATTGTCAAAAAGTAAAACCAACGCGTTTTGTACCTTGGCCTTCGGGAATTACAGATGGTGAGGAGCATTTTATAAATGTATGTATAATGTTACATCGTCACACCACCTTGGGGCCAACTGGTCAACTCGTCGTCAGTGTGTCAGTGAAACACTATCCCATCATATGGATGTGAAGATATACACAAACAGATCATTCAAAATGTCACAATCTTGGTATCTGTGCCATCCATGCAGGGTGTTACCAGTGCTTGGTTGGTTAAGCCAGTGTTTATTTCCTTCTCAGGTGTGGGCGGCCATTCCCCCTTGGAAACATGGAAGCCTGGCTGAGATTGTGGTGTTGAGTGCAAATGTGGTACTGTTTTGTTTATGATCCATTTATGTTTTGTGTTGTAGTTTGTTTTTCAAACTATTGTTTGCATGTGGTTCTTTCTACAATAAACATGCAAATATGTGTAGTTGAACATTACTACTGCCAGGGATACTCTGCTTTCTTTAGCATGTTCAAGAGAGAATGCATTTGGATACATTAGTATAGGCAATATTAGGTCTCTTCTGTGGGCTAAATGCTATTGCTAGGCTGGAGTGGAATTTTGGGATGGTTTCAGATTTGAGAATAAAAGCTACCGGCAGAGTTAGACTCCATGGTGCTGCTCAGTGAGGCATGGTCATTAATGACAGACTCATTAAATAGGCTTTCTGAGTGATGAGGAGCCAAATGAGGAGCAATCAGGACTGCAGACAGACGAGCCAGCTCTGAGTTGGCATCGTTACGCAGGGCTTTTTAATGGATAATGATGATTCAACATTTTCAGATAGTGACAGGTTTGGTCGGAGGTTTGTGAGGCTCAAGGTAGAAGTTATCTAGGATCAGATTTCCCTTCCCACTTGTCCTACCTAACCTTTTGGAGGATGAACTGATATCTTTGACCTACTCCTGAGTCCTGAGTGTGACGGGGTCCGGTCTCCAAAAAGCCCACAATTCTGAGTCACACGGAGGTGGCGGCCGCTCCTTACATGTCTGCCACAACCTGGTCTGCCCTGGTCAACACAGGAGGCCTTAACAAGACAACTGTGCCAAGAAATGGCAAACACACACACGCACATGCACATGCAAACACACACACACATACATACACATCTCCTGCCAATTTGAGGTCAACTTGTCTCTTTCCCCCTCTAACCCCTGCTGTTGTCCCTATTCATCCCATATAATCCTCATGTCTTTGATCTTGTTGATTATTCCACTTGGTTATTTCATTAAAAGCCTGTCTGTAGGAAACCAGTGGGTTATGAGCATAGGGAGGGAGTTGTACTGTGGCATAGTGGGCCCTTTGGAAATGAGCTTCAGCAGTGGCTGGCTTGGCATGGGACTTGGCACTCTGAAGCCACTGCTTCACATGCAATAGATAGAAGAGTTTAACACGTTTTTAACACGTTTTCTCCATTTTCACTCTGTCTACTAATCTGTGTTTTTAATCTGGTGTTTATCCGTCCCCATACAGCACTCTGATCCTGGGAGGTTCAGGATGAGTCTGAACATTTTCCATACAGATGTACATACTGATGTTGACGACGACCATAATGTTCTGGTACTGTAAATTCATGACTTCATTTTCACTGTGAAAATGTTTACCGGCAATCTTAGGTATTTGTAACGCTTGTCGTAAGGAAGAGTGGACCAAAGCGCAGCGTAGAAAGTGTTCATGATCTTTATTTGTCAAGAATCACTCAAACAAAAATAATGAATATAAAAACGAAAGCGAACAGTTCCGTCAGTCACAGATACTAAACGGAAAACAACACCCCACAAAACCCAAACGGAAAATGACAACTATTATATGATCCCCAATCAGAGATAACGACAGACAGCTGCCTCTGATTGGAAACCACACTAGGCAAAAACAACAAAGAAATAGACAACATAGAATGCCCACCCGAGTCACACCATGACCTAACCAAACATAGAGAATAAATAAGGATATCTAAGGTCAGGGCGTGACAGTATTCAAACCCCATCGCCATGACAATAGCTACATGGACATAATACAAAGCCTTAATAAACAAATAACAAATAACTATGACATATAAATTCCATAAAAAGCTGTTTATATTTGTGTGAGTAACATTATATGTGTGTCTGTGCCCGGCTGTCCTATTGTGTCACCCTAACCCATTGCTGTGACCTCAATCAGCACATCTAGCAGTGGGGTAAAAATACTTTAAAGTACTACTTAAGTAGTTTTTGGGGGTATCTGTACTTTACTTTACTACACTGCTCAAAAAAATAAAGGGAACACTTAAACAACACAATGTAACTCCAAGTCAATCACACTTCTGTGAAATCAAACTGTCCACTTAGGAAGCAACACTGATTGACAATAAATTTCACATGCTGTTGTGCAAATGGAATAGACAAAAGGTGGAAATTATAGGCAATTAGCAAGACACCCCCAAAAAAGGAGTGATTCTGCAGGTGGTGACCACAGACCACTTCTCAGTTCCTATGCTTCCTGGCTGATGTTTTGGTCACTTTTGAATGCTGGCGGTGCTCTCACTCTAGTGGTAGCATGAGACGGAGTCTACAACCCACACAAGTGGCTCAGGTAGTGCAGTTCATCCAGGATGGCACATCAATGCGAGCTGTGGCAAAAAGGTTTGCTGTGTCTGTCAGCGTAGTGTCCAGAGCATGGAGGCGCTACCAGGAGACAGGCCAGTACATCAGGAGACGTGGAGGAGGCCGTAGGAGGGCAACAACCCAGCAGCAGGACCGCTACCTCCGCCTTTGTGCAAGGAGGTGCACTGCCAGAGCCCTGCAAAATGACCTCCAGCAGGCCACAAATGTGCATGTGTCAGCATATGGTCTCAGAAGGGGTCTGAGGATCTCATCTCGGTACCTAATGGCAGTCAGGCTACCTCTGGCGAGCACATGGAGGGCTGTGCGGCCCCACAAAGAAATGCCACCCCACACCATGACTGACCCATCGCCAAACCGGTCATGCTGGAGGATGTTGCAGGCAGCAGAACGTTCTCCACGGCGTCTCCAGACTCTGTCACATGTGCTCATGTGCTCAGTGTGAACCTGCTTTCATCTGTGAAGAGCACAGGGCGCCAGTGGCGAATTTGCCAATCTTGGTGTTCTCTGGCAAATGCCAAACGTCCTGCACGGTGTTGGGCTGTAAGCACAACCCCCACCTGTGGACGTCGGGCCCTCATACCACCCTCATGGAGTCTGTTTCTGACCGTTTGAGCAGACACATTAACATTTGTGGCCTGCTGGAGGTCATTTTGCAGGGCGCCGGCAGTGCACCTCCTTGCACAAAGGCGGAGGTAGCGGTCTTGCTGCTGGGTTGTTGCCCTCCTACGGCCTCCTCTACGTCTCCTGATGTACTGGCCTGTCTCCTGGTAGCGCCTCCATGCTCTGGACACTACGCTGACAGACACAGCAAACCTTTTTGCCACAGCTCTCATTGATGTGCCATCCTGGATGAACTGCACTACCTGAGCCACTTGTGTGGGTTGTAGACTCCGTCTCATGCTACCACTAGAGTGAGAGCACCACCAACATTCAAAAGTGACCAAAACATCAGCCAGGAAGCATAGGAACTGAGAAGTGGTCTGTGGTCACCACCTGCAGAATCACTCCTTTTTTGGGGGTGTCTTGCTAATTGTCTATAATTTCCACCTTTTGTCTATTCCATTTGCACAACAGCATGTGAAATTTATTGTCAATCAGTGTTGCTTCCTAAGTGGACAGTTTGATTTCACAGAAGTGTGATTGACTTGGAGTTACATTGTGTTGTTTAAGTGTTCCCTTTATTTTTTTGAGCAGTGTATTTAAAGTTTTGCCAACTTTTACCTTTACTTCACTACATTCCTGAAGAAAATAATGTACTTTTTATTCCATACATTTTCCTTGACACACAAAAGTCCTCATTAGATTTGAACACAAAAATTCCCACACTTATCAAGAGAACGTCCCTGGTCATCCCTACTGACTCTGATCTGGCGGACTCACTAAACACAAATGCTTCGTTTGTAAATTATGTCTGAGTGTTGGAGTGTGCCACTGGCTATCCGTCAATAAAAAATAAAATAAATGATGCTGTCTGGTTTGCTTAATATAAGGAATTTTACATGGTTTATACTGTTACTTTTACTTTTGATACTTAGGTACATTTTAGCAATTCCATTTACTTTTGATACTTAAGTATATTTAAAACCAAATACTTTTAGACTCTTACTCAAGTAGTATTTAACTGGGTGACTTTCACTTTTACTTGAGTCATTTTCTATTAAGGTATCTTAAGTATGACAGTTGAGTACTTTTTCCACCACTGACATCTATCTCACATTAGAGTGATTCAGAGCTGGTGCCTCTGATCTCTCCTCTTATAAGAGATGATATGTGTACTGGCTGCACCCTCTCAAAGAGTGACTGTGGTGGTGTGTGTTTGATGATGATGTAGAGTCAGTTTTATCATCTCAGATGCTAAAGGCCTGGAATGGGGAGCCCATGTGACAGTAACCTGCTCCCAGAATGCCGAGCGGCTGGTGAGGGGGCTGGGGGCGGATCACGTGGTGCACTACACAGCTGGGCCTGTTGAGGTGCCCCTGAGTGCGCGGGAAAAGTAATCCCATGCAAACACGCAAACAAAAGCAGACACACTTTAATGGGATTCTGAGAGATTCTGGCATTTAAGCCCTTGTTCTACTTACCCAAAGCAATACTACTATACAGTCGTGGCCAAAAGTTTTGAGAATGACACAAATATTAATTTTCACGAAGTTTGCTGCTTCCAATGTCTTTAGATATTCTTGTCAGATGTTACTATGGAATACTGAAGTATACTTACAAGCATTTCATAAGTGTCAAAGGCTTTTATTGACAATTAAATGAAATTGATGCAAACAGTCAATATTTGCAGTGTTGACCCTTCTTTTTCAAGACCTCTGCAATCCGCCCTGGCATGCTGTCAATTAACTTCTGGGCCACATCCTGACTGATGGCATCCCATTCTTGCATAATCAATGCTTGGAGTTTGTCAGATTTTGTGGGTTTTTGTTTGTCCACCCGCCTCTTGAGGATTGACCACAAGTTCTCAATGGGATTAAGGTCTGGGGAGTTTCTTGGCCATTGACCCAAAATATCGATGTTTTGTTCCCCAAGCCACTTAGTTTTCACTTTTGCCTTAAGGCAAGGTACTCCATCATGCTGGAAAAGGCATTGTTCGTCACCAAACTGTTCCTGGATGGTTGGGAGAAGTTGCTCTCGGAGGATGTGTTGGTACCATTCTTTATTCATGGCTATGTTCTTAGGAAAAATTGTGAGTGAGCCCACTCCCTTGGCTGAGAAGCACCCCCACACATGAATGGTCTCAGGATGCTTTACTGTTGGCATGATACAGAACTGATGGTAGCGCTCACCATGTCTTCTCCGGACAAGCTTTTTTCCGGATGCCCCAACAATCGGAAAGGGGATTCATCAGAGAAAATCCTTTACCCCAGTCCTCAGGAGTCCAATCCCTGTACCTTTTGCAGAATATCAGTCTGTCGCTGTGTTTTTCCTGGAGAGAAGTGGCTTCTTTGATGCCCTTCTTGACACCAGGCCATCCTCCAAAAGTCTCCGCCACACTGTGCGTGCAAATGCACTCACACCTGCTTGCTGTTATTCCCGAGCAAGCTCTGTACTGGTGGTGACCCAATCCCGCAGCTGAATCAACTTTAGGAGATGGTCCTGGCGCTTGCTGGACTTTCTTGGGCAACCTGAAGCCTTCTTTACAACAATTGAACCGCTCTCCTTGAAGTTCTTGATGATCCAATAAATGGTTGATTTAGGTGCAATCTTACTGGCAGCAATATCCTTGCCTGTGAAGCCCTTTTTGTGCAAAGCAATGATGAAGGCACGTGTTTCCTTGCAGGTAACCATGGTTGAATGAGGAAGAACAATGATTCCAAGCACCAACCTCCTTTTGAAGCTTCCAGTCTGTTATTCAAACTCAATCAGCATGACAGAGTGATCTCCAGCCATGTCCTCGTCAACACTCACACCTGTGTTAACAAGAGAATCACTGACATGATGTCAGCTGGTCCTTTTGTGGCAGAGCTGAAATGCAGTGGAAATGTTTTTGGGGGATTCAGTTTGCACTTAATTGCAATTCATCTGATAACTCTTCATAACATTCTGGAGTATTTGCAAATTGCCATCATACAAACTGAGGCAGCAGACTTTGTGAAAATTAATAATTGTATCATTCTCAAAACCTGTGGCCACGACTGTACATGTAGACTTCCAGTCATTGCGTTAATGCTAGTTAGCATTGGCTCGCAAAACAATCGCTAACTTCCTTCATACTGCACGCAGAGACATACAAATGGCATCCACAAGTTCATCTGACTCTGGGTAAGTAGAGCACAGAATCTCGCAGGATCCCTTAAAAACCTCCATGGTAACATTTATCTGAATAGGATGAGGACTGTTCCTCATGGGTCAGTTAACTGTAATCAAGGATTGGGCACCTCTCTCTCACTGCCACAGTAAACTCTCATTAGTGTGTGGGAAAATAAGTCTCTCCAGTTAATTAAATAATCTCTCTCTCTCTCTCTCTCTCTCTCTCTCTCTCTCTCTCTCTCTCTCTCTCTCTCTCTCTCTCTCTCTCTCTCTCTCTCTCTCTCTCTCTCTCTCTCTCTCTCGTTCTCTCTCTCTCTCTCTCTCTCTCTCTCTCTCTCTCTCTCGTTCTCTCTCTCTCTCTCTCTCTCGTTCTCTCTCTCGTTCTCTCTCTCTCTCGTTCTCTCTCTCGTTCTCTCTCTCTCTCTCTCGTTCTCTCTCTCGTTCTCTCTCTCTCTCGTTCTCTCTCTCGTTCTCTCTCTCGTTCTCTCTCTCTCTGTGTCCTAGTTTTGATCTGGTTCTGGATAATGTGGGCGCGGACACAGAGAGCTGGGCTCTGGGCCTTCTGAAGCCGTGGTGTGGAACCAAGCACGTAACCCTGGTAACGCCCTTCCTCCAGAACACCGACCTGCTGGACATCGCTGATGGAATGCTCCATACCGCGGTCTCCGTGTCATCCAAAGCACTCAAGGCAACCATGGCAGCATTTCTGTATTTAATATAATGCATCCTTTATTTACACAGGTTGACTGAAGATCCATATACAACGCCTACCATGAACCATGAACATGTACAGCAAAGCACTTACTAGACGTTTGAAATTTCCCCTTATAAGGCAACACCCAATCTCACTCCCCTTGCTTGTCATCCCGCCCTCACATAGTAACACCGACATCCTGTTGGCATTTGTGGTGTACAGACTGCAAAATGTGCAGTGCATTTGAGGTTTTGTGCGCGCCTTTTTTCTCTCCTTGTCATAGTCCCACCCACCACATCACCACACGATCCACAAGATGTACTGATAGCTGTATGTTTATGTGGGCCTCATCATGGAGAACCAGAGCAGTGCTGATTACATTTATCACTGCTCAAATACTGTAGCAGGAATAGTTAGGACTTGAACACAACATTTGTTCCTCAACTGTAGTGTATGATATACAATTTTCTAGCTCTGAGTCTCTACTTTTATCCAATGTGAAAAACAACATTTAAAATTTTGCTACATAGAGCCATAAGGTAATCACTTTATCAGTAATGTAGTAGTTTCTAGTAACGGAAATGGAAAACCATTTACTCTGGGAAATAGAAACTTAAGACGAGGTGGATGTGTGTGAAGACATGGCTTGTCTTGGGGGAGCCCCATAGAAGCATGCACTGTCCCTGTCCCCCACTATAGGTGGAATGGCACGGTGGATCTGAACCATGGGGTTTGTCCCGTAGCAGTGTTGACAGTAGAAAGAGACAGACCTTGGTTAGAATATAGAAGAGGTGGGGGGAGTAAAGTGTAAACACACCTTATCTATTTCAGCCCCATACTGTCGATCACTTTTTGAACACCCACTTGTCTCCCTCCCTCACCCTGTCTCTCTCCACTCACTCATATGATCTCTCATTTCCTAGACAAAGTGCAACCAGATCTGTAAACCATGTGTCTTTTGCGACATCTCCTCTCCTCACCCTAGCTTCTCCTTACCAGTAATGGAGCCCTCTATCCCTCACCCTGTCTCTCTCCACTCACTCATATGATCTCTCATTTTAAAGACAAAGTGCAACCAGATCTGTAAACCATGTGTCTTTTGCGGCATCTCCTCTCCTCTCCCTAGCTTCTCCTTACCAGTAATGGAGCCCCCTCGGCCCTCTGTGCTGGGCCAACACTGCGATAAATGATAAAAGGTTCTGGATCTTCACCACTCACTGGCCTACATCCTGCTGTTGGTAAAAACATGCCCTCCAGGCTTTAGATAAACAAAGCTGGCTCCATCGGTGTGGGAGCTTCGAGCTGATCTCGCAACCAGCCCAGTATTAGTGGGCCTTGGGTAGTTTGGGTAGAGAGAAGACCTCTGTACCCAGAGAGAGGGCATGTTACAACGGGGTACGGTTAACTTCTCAACCCCAACCCTTTCCTAGCATATCCATGGAAACAGACCTCAGGCAGGACTGACAGAGGCAGACTTAGCAGATTTGGTTAATCCTTACATCTGGTTACCTTTGGTTTGGTGATTGGACACTTTGGAGGCATCTTTTATTTTAATATTACTAACAGTGGTGGAAAAAGTACCCAATTTCACACTTGAGTAAAAGTAAATATACTGAAAGTCCTCCAGTAAAATACTACTTGAGTGAAAGTCTACAAGTATTTGGCTTTAAATATACTTAACCTCTTGTGGCTGAAGGGGCAATATTGAGTAGCTTGGATGAAAGGTGCACAGATATGCCCAGAGTAAACGGCCTGCTTCTCAGTCATAGTTGCTAATATATGCATATTATTATTAGTATTGGATAGAAAACACTCTGATGTTTCTAAAACTGTTTGAATTATGTCTGTGAGTATAACAGAACTCATATGGCAGGCAAAAACCTATTCACTTCCTACGGCTTCCACTAGATGTCATTTGTCTGTAGAACTTTGTCCGATGACTCTACTGTGAAGGGTTGCCGAATGAGAGGACAATTAGTCACCACTGCCATGAGGTGACCATTCTTTGACCATGCACGTTCACATGAGAGGGAGCTCCGTTCCATCGCTCATCTGAAGTCAATGTAATTCTCCGGTTGGAACGTTATTCAAGATTTATGTTAACAACATTCTAAAGATTGATTCAATACATCGTTTGACATGTTTCTACTGACTGTTACCGAACTTTTGGACATTTCGTCAGGTTTTAGTGAACGCGCTTCGTGACTTTGGAATTGTTTACCAAACACGCTAACCAAAGTAGCTAATTGGACATAAATAACGGACATTATCGAACAAATCAAGCATTTATTGTGGACCTGGGATTCCTGGGAGTGCATTCTGATGAAGATCATCAAAGGTAAGGGAATATTTATCATGTAATTTCTGGTTTCTGTTAGCCAACATGGTGGCTAATTTGACTATTGCATGGTTTGCTTTTTCCGTAAAGTTTTTTTTACATCTGACACAGCGGTTGCATTAAGGAGAGGTATATCTATAATTCCATGTATATAACTTGTATTATCATCTACATTTATGATGAGTATTTCTGTTGAAATGATGTGGCTATGCAAAATCACTGGATGTTTTTGGAACTAGTGAATGTAACGCGCCAATGTAAACTCAGATTGTTTTATATAAATATGAACTTTATCAAACAAAGCATACATGTATTGTGTAACATGAAGTCCTATAAGTGTCATCTGATGAAGATCATCAAAGGTTAGTGATTCATTTTATCTCCTTTTGTGCTTTTTGTGACTCCTATCTTTGTCTGGAAAAATGGCTGTCCTTATTGTGGTTTGGTTTGACCTAACATAATTGTTTGTAGTGCTTTCACTGAAAAGCATATTTAAAAATGGACACTTTTGTGGGATTAACAACAAGATTACCTTTAAAATGGTGTAAGACACATATATGTCTGAGGAATTTTAATTATGAGATTTCTGTTTTTTGAATTTTGCGCCCTGCACTTTCACTGGCTGTTGTCATATCAATCCCGTTACCTGGATTTCAGCCATAAGAAGTATCAAAAGTAAATGTAATTGCTAAAATATACTTAAGTATCAGAAGTAAAAGTATACCCATTTCAAATTCCTTATATTAAGCAAACCAGATGGCACCATTTTCTTGTTATCTGAATGTACAGATAGCCAGTGGCACACTCCAACACTCAGAAATAATTTACAAAATGTGTTTAGTGAGTCCGCCAGATCAGAGGCAGTAGGATGACCAGGGATGTTCTCTTGATAAGTGTGTGAATTGGACCATTTTCCTGTACTTCTAAGAATTCAAAATGTAACAAATTATTTTGGGTGTCAGGGAAAATGTATGGAGTAAAAAGTACATTCTTTTCTTTAGGCACGTAGTAAAGTAAAAGTTGTCAAAAATAGAAATAGTAAAGTAATGTACAGATAACCCGAAAAACTACTTAAGTAGTACTTTAAAGTATTTTTACTTAAGTACTTTACACCACTGATTACTAATACATTTACATTTAAGTCATTTAGCAGACGCTCTTATCCAGAGCGACTTACAAATTGGTGCATTCACCTTATGACATCCAGTGGAACAGCCACTTTACAATAGTGCATCTAAATCTTTTAAGGGGGGGGGGGGGGGGCAGAAGGATTGCTTTATCCTATCCTAGGTATTCCTTGAAGAGGTGGGGTTTCAGGTGTCTCCGGAAGGTGGTGATTGACTCCGCTGTCCTGGCGTCGTGAGGGAGTTTGTTCCACCATTGGGGTGCCAGAGCAGCTAACAGTTTTGACTGGGCTGAGCGGGAACTGTACTTCCTCAGTGGTAGGGAGGCGAGCAGGCCAGAGGTGGATGAACGCAGTGCCCTTGTTTGGGTGTAGGGCCTGATCAGAGCCTGAAGGTACTGAGGTGCCGTTCCCCTCACAGCTCCGTAGGCAAGCACCATGGTCTTGTAGCGGATGCGAGCTTCAACTGGAAGCCAGTGGAGAGAGCGGAGGAGCGGGGTGACGTGAGAGAACTTGGGAAGGTTGAACACCAGACGGGCTGCGGCGTTCTGGATGAGTTGTAGGGGTTTAATGACACAGGCAGGGAGCCCAGCCAACAGCGAGTTGCAGTAATCCAGACGGGAGATGACAAGTGCCTGGATTAGGACCTGCGCCGCTTCCTGTGTGAGGCAGGGTCGTACTCTGCGGATGTTGTAGAGCATGAACCTACAGGAACGGGCCACCGCCTTGATGTTAGTTGAGAACGACAGGGTGTTGTCCAGGATCACGCCAAGGTTCTTAGCGCTCTGCGAGGAGGACACAATGGAGTTGTCAACCGTGATGGCGAGATCATGGAACGGGCAGTCCTTCCCCGGGAGGAAGAGCAGCTCCGTCTTGCCGAGGTTCAGCTTGAGGTGGTGATCCGTCATCCACACTGATATGTCTGCCAGACATGCAGAGATGCGATTCGCCACCTGGTCATCAGAAGGGGGAAAGGAGAAGATTAATTGTGTGTCGTCTGCATAGCAATGATAGGAGAGACCATGTGAGGTTATGACAGAGCCAAGTGACTTGGTGTATAGCGAGAATAGGAGAGGGCCTAGAACAGAGCCCTGGGGGACACCAGTGGTGAGAGCGCGTGGTGAGGAGACAGATTCTCGCCACGCCACCTGGTAGGAGCGACCTGTCAGGTAGGACGCAATCCAAGCGTGGGCCGCGCCGGAGATGCCCAACTCGGAGAGGGTGGAGAGGAGGATCTGATGGTTCACAGTATCGAAGGCAGCCGATAGGTCTAGAAGGATGAGAGCAGAGGAGAGAGAGTTAGCTTTAGCAGTGCGGAGCGCCTCCGTGATACAGAGAAGAGCAGTCTCAGTTGAGTGACTAGTCTTGAAACCTGACTGATTTGGATCAAGAAGGTCATTCTGAATGAGATAGCAGGAGAGCTGGCCAAGGACGGCACGTTCAAGAGTTTTGGAGAGAAAAGAAAGAAGGGATACTGGTCTGTAGTTGTTGACATCGGAGGGATCGAGTGTAGGTTTTTTCAGAAGGGGTGCAACTCTCGCTCTCTTGAAGACGGAAGGGACGTAGCCAGCGGTCAAGGATGAGTTGATGAGCGAGGTGAGGTAAGGGAGAAGGTCTCCGGAAATGGTCTGGAGAAGAGAGGAGGGGATAGGGTCAAGCGGGCAGGTTGTTGGGCGGCCGGCCGTCACAAGACGCGAGATTTCATCTGGAGAGAGAGGGGAGAAAGAGGTCAGAGCACAGGGTAGGGCAGTGTGAGCAGAACCAGCGGTGTCGTTTGACTTAGCAAACGAGGATCGGATGTCGTCGACCTTCTTTTCGAAATGGTTGACGAAGTCGTCTGCAGAGAGGGCGGAGGGGGATCGAGGAGGGAGGAGAAGGTGGCAAAGAGCTTCCTAGGGTTAGAGGCAGATGCTTGGAATTTAGAGTGGTAGAAAGTGGCTTTAGCAGCAGAGACGGAAGAGGAAAATGTAGAGAGGAGGGAGTGAAAGGATGCCAGGTCCGCAGGGAGGCGAGTTTTCCTCCATTTCCGCTCGGCTGCCCGGAGCCCTGTTCTGTGAGCTCGCAATGAGTCGTCGAGCCACGGAGCGGGAGGGGAGGACCGAGCCGGCCTGGAGGATAGGGGACATAGAGAGTCAAAGGATGCAGAAAGGGAGGAGAGGAGGGTTGAGGAGGCAGAATCAGGAGATAGGTTGGAGAAGGTTTGGGCAGAGGGAAGAGATGATAGGATGGAAGAGGAGAGAGTAGCGGGGGAGAGAGAGCGAAGGTTGGGACGGCGCGATACCATCCGAGTAGGGGCAGTGTGGGAAGTGTTGGATGAGAGCGAGAGGGAAAAGGATACAAGGTAGTGGTCGGAGACTTGGAGGGGAGTTGCAATGAGGTTAGTGGAAGAACAGCATCTAGTAAAGATGAGGTCAAGCGTATTGCCTGCCTTGTGAGTAGGGGGGGAAGGTGAGAGGGTGAGGTCAAAAGAGGAGAGGAGTGGAAAGAAGGAGGCAGAGAGGAATGAGTCAAAGGTAGACGTGGGGAGGTTAAAGTCACCCAGAACTGTGAGAGGTGAGCCGTCCTCAGGAAAGGAGCTTATCAAGGCATCAAGCTCATTGATGAACTCTCCGAGGGAACCTGGAGGGCGATAAATGATAAGGATGTTAAGCTTGAAAGGGCTGGTAACTGTGACAGCATGGAATTCGAAGGAGGCGATAGACAGATGGGTAAGGGGAGAAAGAGAGAATGACCACTTGGGAGAGATGAGGATCCCGGTGCCACCACCCCGCTGACCAGAAGCTCTCGGGGTGTGCGAGAACACGTGGGCAGACGAAGAGAGAGCAGTAGGAGTAACAGTGTTATCTGTGGTGAGCCATGTTTCCGTCAGTGCCAAGAAGTCGAGGGACTGGAGGGACGCATAGGCTGAGATGAGCTCTGCCTTGTTGGCCGCAGATCGGCAGTTCCAGAGGCTACCGGAGACCTGGAACTCCACGTGGGTCGTGCGGGCTGGGACCACCAGGTTAGGGTGGCCGCGGCCACGCGGTGTGAAGCGTTTGTATGGTCTGTGCAGAGAGGAGAGAACAGGGATAGACAGACACATAGTTGACAGGCTACAGAAGAGGCTACGCTAATGCAAAGGAGATTAGAATGACAAGTGGACTACACGTCTCGAATGTTCAGAAAGTTAAGCTTACGTTGCAAAAAAAATAAAATAAAAGATCTTATTGACTAAAATGATATAGTACTGCTGGCTGGTGAAGTAGGCTGGCTAGCAGTGGCTGCGTTGTTGAAAGTGAAGCTGGCTAGGTAACCTCGACAATTTCTCTAAATTTCTCTAAACTACACAATTATCTTGGATACAAGGACAGCAAAGACAACTAGCTAACACTACGCTAATCACGTCGTTCCGTTGTAATGTAAGTTTCTACAGTGCTGCTATTCGGTAGAAGTTAGCTAGCTAGCAGTGTTAGCTAGCAGTGTTGGCTAGGTAGGAGGACGGCAGCGCGGCAGGCGAAAATAGCTGGCTAGCTAACCGATAATTACTCAAAGCTACACAATTATCTTAGATACAAAGATAGCAAAGACAACTATGTAGCTAGCTAACACTACACTAATCAAGTCGTTCCGTTGTAATGTAATCGTTTCTACAGTGCTGCTAATCGGTGGCTAGCTGGCTAGCTAGCAGGGTTGACTACGTTACGTTACGTTAGGACGAGAATACCTGGCTAGCGAACCTCAGCGAACCTCAATAACTACACAATTATCTTTGATACAAAGACGGCTATGTAGCCAGCTAAGTAGCTAGCTAAGATCAAACAAATCAAAGATAGCAAAGACAACTGTGTAGCCAGCCAACACTACACTAATCAAGTCGTTCCGTTGTAATGCACTCGTTTCTACAATGCTGCTATTCGGTGGCTAGCTGGCTAGGTAGCATTCTTGGCTACGTTGCGTTACGTTAGGACGAAAATAGCTGGCTAGCGAACCTCAATAACTACACAATTATGTTTGATACAAAGACGGCTATGTAGCTAGCTAAGATCAAACAAATCAAACCGTTGTACTGTAATGAAAATGAAAATGAAATGGTAATACTACCTGCGGAGCGAAGCGGAATGCGACTACTCCCTCCAACCCAGATGTACTTTTTTGCTACGTTAATACAGCTACGTTATGTTGACCCTGTGTGACAGGTGTCAAAATGAGTTCCAAAGGAACAGAGGCAATCCTATTCACACACAGTGGCTCTCAACAAGATATCTTTCTCCTTCCAACCATTGAAATGCTGTTAACTGTCTGCATCATAGGTGTTTATGTATCATTGAGCAGCAGTGAAAGCAGGAGCTCAAACTGGAAAAGAATGGATGGCGGATGTATTGTGTGGGTACAGACAGGTAATGACCCACCCTATCAGTTCCAACCTTTGTTTATTCGCAAACTCTTAGTGTTCATAGTGCACACAGTGTACACAGATGTCTGAAAGTTAGAAAATTACATAATAATAACGAGGCTATATACATTGGGTACAGGTATCTCCCCCAAGGCTTTATGTTGAGTAACGTTCCCCTGGACCACACCCTCCAGGGACACGACACACAAACCTTAGCAATCAGCCGTCTCCTTTTTCCTTTTGGAATGGAGCTGGGAATCTCATCTTGATGCTGGGAAACAAAATAAATAGGGATTGGCTTCCTGAAAGAGGGATGCTTCACTTTGGCGCTTAGACTTAGGCAGTCCTCTTTGGGTTAGAATGTCACCTCATTAAAAATAAAAATGTGTGTGTCTGTGTGTGTGCATGCTTGTTTGTGTGTATGGTGTCTGTGAAAGAATGTAGGAGGTACAGCCACGGAGGCCATTGTGTCTGTGACAGACGGTAGGAGGTACAGCCACAGAGGCCATTGTGTCTGTGACAGAAGGTAGGAGGTACAGCCACGGAGGCCATTGTGTCTGTGACAGACAGTAGGAGGTACAGCCACGGAGGCCATTGTGTCTGTGACAGAAGGTAGGAGGTACAGCCACGGAGGCCATTGTGTCTGTGACAGAAGGTAGGAGGTACAGCCACGGAGGTCATTGTGTCTGTGACAGAAAGTTGGAGGTACAGCCAGGGAGGCCATTGTGTCTGTGTGGGTCTTGACTTGTGTGTGCCAACACTGGCTCACAATGGTATAGTGAGTGACCAACTGCAAAAATAAAACCAATGCATTTGTAATGACATGAATTATTAAACACGTATACCACATGCAACGAAGGAAAATGTAATCAGAGATTCAGACTGAGGTGGCCAACTACATATGAATGTTTCTATTTTACAGACCCATAGTTAGGAGTGAGTTATAAACTGGTAATAAACTCTGATTATGGACAGTTTGAATGAGATATGGTATACAGTACATCTTAGACACAGATCTTTACTTAAGCGTCTGTACTTTAGTCTGTGTAAGGGCGGACAACAACACCAACATAAATGTCTTTATTTTATTTGAGTGTAACCAAACACCAACTGAATCATGAGTCTGGCACGTATACTGCATGTGGTTTCCTGTTTAACCTTGTTCCTATCTCTTTTCGCCTTGTGCACTATCGCTGGGGGAAGTTTGCACCCAATGGACCCACACTTGATGACATCAGCGAGATGGTGGTTAACATGCACATGCATCTCTGTTGAACCACCAGCTGTATTCCCTTTTATAACAGTAACCAAGCTGAATAACAGGAGCTTAAAGCTTCCTGACTGAATGGTTAGTGGTACAATATTAAACTATACAACTATCCAAGAAATGATGAATACTTACTAGCAATGGCTAACAGAGCCACAAGCATGAAGATAATCAGACAATGACGGTTCAAGGTTCTGTTCGACTCGACTTGTAACCTAACTTTTTTAATCTGAATCGAACAAAGAAACATTTGAGTGTTTCTCTCCTGTCTCATTGTTTGTGTATTTTATAGACTTGTTTTAGTACTGGTGAATCATGATTCAGGATTTGACGATATGCCTCTTCCCGGCACCAGCAAATTAACAGAATTTAACCATGTTCCTTGCCAAAACACTTTCTGCCAAATAAGGTCTTTCACAGCAACAAGTAAGTTAACTTGTAAAAATGCTAATTCACTAAACACAAGTCAAATGTTGAAACTGTATTCACTAAATTATTTATAGTTCGTTAAATCAGGGGTTCCCAAACTTTTCACTCAGGCCCCCCTTCCAGCATTGGTTAACACCCCCCGAACTCTGGTCCTGTGTGTACCTAACTGAACAGCTCTGCCCATTCATTGCCATTTATCCGTTCCTCTCTTAGCTCTCTTGATCAGCACCTGTGATTGCTTTATGCCTCTCTCTAATGTCAATATGCCTTGTTTACTGCTGTCTTGGCTAGTTTTTACTGTTTTATTTTAATGTAGAGCCTTCAGTCCCGCTCAAAATGCCTTAGATAGCTCTTTCGTCCCACCCCACACACATGCGGAGACCTCACCTGGCTTAACTTGTCCCTCCAGAGACGAAACCACTCTCATCGTCACTCAACGCCTAGGTTTACCTCCACTGAACTCACATCCTACCATACCCTTGTCTGTACATTATGCCTTGAATCTATTCTACCAAGCCCAGAAATCTGCTCCTTTTATTCTCTGTCCCCAACGCACTAGACGACCAGTTCTTATAGCTTTTAGCCGTACACTTATCCTTCTCCTCCTCTGTTCCTCTGGTGATGTAGAGGTTAACCCAGGCCCTGTAGCCTCTAGTTCCACTCCTATTCCCCAGGCGTAATCATTTGTTGACTTCTGTAACCGCAAAAGCCTTGGTTTCATGCATGTTAATATCAGAAGCCTCCTCCCTAAGTTTGTTTTATTCACTGCTTTTGCACACTCTGCTAACCCTGATGTCCTAGCCGTGTCTGAATCCTGGCTTTAGAAGGCCACCAACATTTTTGAAATTTCCACTACAACATTTTCCGCCAAGATAGAACTGCCAAAGGGGGTGGAGTTGAAATCTACTGCAGAGTCAGCCTGCAGAGTTCTGTTATGCTATCCAGGTCCGTGCCCAAACAATTCGAGCTTCTACTTTTAAAAATCCACCTTTCCATAAATACGTCTCTCACTGTTGTCACTTGTTATAGACCCCCCTCAGCCCCCAGCTGTGCCCTGGACACCATATGTGAATTAATTGCACCCCATTTATCTTCAGAGTTTGTACTGTTAGGTGACCTAAACTGGGATATGCTTAACGCTGTCCTACAATCTAAGCTAGATGCCCTCAATCTCACACAAATGATCATGGAACCTACCAAGTACAACCCTACATCCGTAAACACGGGCACCCTCATAGATATCATCCTGACCAACCTGCCCTCTAAATACACCTCTGCTGTCTTCAACCAGGATCTCAGCGATCACTGCCTCATTGCCTGCGTCCGGAATGGGCCCGCGGTCAAACGACCACTGTCAAACGCTCCCTAAAACACTTCAGCGAGCAGGCCTTTCTAATCAACCTGGCCCGGGTATCCTGGAAGGATATTGACCTCATTCTGTCAGTAGAAGATGCCTGGTTATTCTTTAAAAGTGCTTTCCTCACCATCTTAAATAAGCATGCCCCATTCAAAAAATGTATAACTAAGAACAGATGTAGCCCCTGGTTCACTCCAGACCTGACTATCCCTTGACCAGCACAAAAACATCCTGTGGCGTACTGCATTAGCATCGAATAGCCCCCGTGATATGCAACTTTTCAGGGAAGTTAGGAACCAATATACACAGGCAGTCAGGAAAGAAAAGGCTAGCTTTTTCAAACAGAAATGTTCATCCTGTAGCACAAACTCCAAAAAGTTCTGGAACACTGTAATGTCCATGGAGAATAAAAGCACCTCCTCCCAGCTGCCCACTGCACTGAGGCTAGGAAACACTGTCACCACCAATAAATCTACGATAATCGAGAATTTTAATAAGCATTTTTCAAGGGCTGGCCATGCTTTCCACCTGGCTACCTCTACCCCGGTCAACAGCTCTGCACCCCCCACAGCAACTTGCCCAAGCCTCCCCATTTCTCCTACACCCAAATCCAGATAGCTGATGTTCTGAAAGAGCTGCAAAATCTGGACCCCTACAAATCAGCTGTGCTAGACAATCTGGACCCTCTCTTTCTAAAATTATCCACCGCAATTGCTGCAACCCCTATTACAAGCCTGTTCAACCTCTCTTTCGTATCGTCTGAGATCCCCAAAGATTGGAAAGCTGCCGCGGTCATCCCACTCATCAAAGGGGGAGACACTTTTGACCCAAACTGTTATAGACCTACAGTTGAAGTCGGAAGTTTACATACACTTAGGTTGGAGTCATTAAAACTAGTTTTTCAAACACTCCACAAATTTCTTGTTAACAAACTATAGTTTTGGCTAGTCGGTTAGAACATCTACTTTGAAAATGACACAAGTCATTTTTCCAACAATTGTTTACAGACAGATTATTTAACATATAATTCACTGTATCACATTTCTAGTGGGTCAGACGTTTAAAATACTCTAAGTTGACTGTGCCTTTAAACAGCTTGGAGAATTCCAGGAAATTATGTCATGGCTTTAGAAGCTTCTGATAGGCTAATTGACATCATTTGAGTCAATTGGAGGTGTACCTGTGGATGTATTTCAAGGCTGCCACGTTCTGACCTTAGTTCCTTTATTATGTCTTTATTTTAGTTGGTCAGGGCGTGAGTTGGGGTGGGCATTCTATGTTGTTTTTCTATGTTTTGTTCTAGTCGTTATATTTCTATGTGTTTAGCCTAGTATGGTTCTCAATCAGAGGCAGGTGTCGATCGTTGTCTCTGATTGAGAATCATACTTAGGTAGCCTGTTTTCCCACTATGGGTGGTGGGTAGTTATTTTCTGTTTAGTGTTTTTCGTTTGCACCTTACAGAACTGTTCGTTTGTCGGTTTGTTGTTTTTGTTCAGTATTCATTCTTAATTTAATTATTATGAATACGTACCACGCTGCACTTTGGTCCTCTTCTCCTTCCACCAACGACAACCGTTACAAAGGCCTACAAAAATAGAACTGTTTGGCCTTAATGACCATCAATATGTTTGGAGGAAAAAGGGGGGCTTGCAAGCCGAAGAACACCATCCCAACGGTGAAGCACAAGGTTGGCAGCATCATGATGTGGGGGTGCTTTGCTGCAGGAGGGACTGGTGCACTTCACAAAATAGATGACATCATGAAGTAGGAAAATTATGTGGATATATTGAAGCAACATCTCAAGACATCAGTCAGGAAGTTAAAGCTTGGTCGCAAATGGGTCTTCCAAATGAACAATGACACCAAGCATACTTCCAAAGTTGTGGCAAAATGGCTCAGGGACAACAAAGTCAAGCTATTGGAGTGGCCATCACAAAGCCCTGACCTCAATCCCATAGAAAATTTGTGGGCAGAACTGAAAAAGCGTCTGCGAGCAAGGAGGCCTACAAACTTGACTCAGTTACCCCAACTCTGTCAGGAGGAATGGGCCAAAATCCACCCAACTTATTAAAGTTAGTGAGGGAGATATGAGTCTCCAGCTTCAATGATTTGTGCAATTAGTTCCAGTCATTGGCAGCCGAGAACTGGAAGGAGTTAGCTTTGGGGGTGACCAGTGAAATATACCTGCCTTCCACAACCTTCCCATAAGCATCCGCTGTCAGAGCAGCTTACAGATCATTCCACCTGTACATAGCCTATTTGTAAATAGCCCACCCAACTACCTCATGCCCATATATATATTTTTTTTTTCTTCTCTTTTGCATCCCAGTATCTCTAATTGCACATTCATCTTCTGCACATCTATCACTCCAGTGTTTAATTGCTAAATTGTAATTATTTCGCCACTATGGCCTATTTATTGCCTTACCTCCCTAATCTTACTTCATTTGGATACACTGTATATAGACATTTATGTTGTGTTATTGACTGTATGTTTGTTTATTCCATGTGTAACTCTGTGTTGTTTGTGTCGCACTGCTTTGCTTTATCTTGGCCAGGTCGCAGTTGTAAAAGAGAACTTGTTCTCAACTGGCCTACCTGGTTAAATAAAGGTGAAATAAAAAAAAATTCAGGGCAGGTAGAAACTCTCCTGTCTGTCTCATCATCACAATCCTCTCGTCATCCTTTGAGCTGATCACCTGGACCACAACTCTCCACTTTTTCAGATTCTGCTATGAATACGCAGGGTCAATGCCACAGATTCCAAATCAAGCCACCTACTTCTCCAACCAGTATCGGAGGGCATACTGTATTGAGCCGGAGAGGCCAGAGGGAAAATCTGTGTCGTTGCGTTTGAGCAGGTCTAGGTAACAAAGGACCAACACGACTCTGAGGCCTGCTGCCTAGATCTCCATATGAAGCCATTGGATCTGAGCCGCTGTCACCACCCCCTTGTCCATCTCTGTGTCCCGACGCCCCTCCAGTATCAGAGCCCCACCCCGAGGGACTTCAGGTAGGGCATGCTGATACCCCCTGGTCCCTAGTTCTCTGTGTCCATGAACAAGGCTAGCTGCAGGCGGTAGAACAGTGTCCTCTTCCACCAGAGAAGAAGTGGTAGATCAGTGTCCTCTTCCACCAGAGAAGAAGTGGTAGATCAGTGTCCTTTTCTGCCAGAGAAGAAGTGATAGAACAGTGCCCTCTGCCACCAGAGAAGAAGTGATTGAACAGTGTCCTCTGCCACCAGAGAAAAAGTGGTGGAACTGGCCGAGGGCTCCGTGCCTGTCTTATGATGACGATAATCAGCATGGCCAGCCACCCCAGTCAGAAGAGCAGCACCAGGCTGGAATACACCTTCCTCCACCCTAGTCCCCCAGCTACAAGCCTCTGTTCCTCTTCGGACATGGGTTGCAATTTGGACTGCTCTGGTTCAGTCTTCAACATCAACAGAGGGAGGGAACCACCCAGACTGGCCAATGTCCTGGCACCTGTGCTGGTCGCTATGCTGCCATAACCAGGGTCTCGATACAGATTCAAAGGCATTCTGAAAGGCGGTTAGGTGAAGGCTGTTGGCTTGGTGAGGAGTGCAATTAGTGCAACTCCCAATATAGAAGTTCTCTCAAAGGGGGAAGTAAGTTAATCAGCTAAATTTGACCAGTTTCACAATCCCTATGGGTGTTCTGGCTCGGAAAAGGCTTACTTACTACTTATTCTACTTCACAATCTCTTAAACCCAACTCGTTCGCTTTTTGGCTTCGATTTTACTGTTACTTTAAAGCTGAACAAATACTGTTTTCTCATTGCCATTTTATTCTGCAACATGGAAGCACACATCAAGACTAGAGGTTCAAACAGAGATAGTAGAATCAAATGAGGTTGACAAGTTTTATTTATCCTATGATTCTGACCTGGTGTACAGGGAGAACACTGTAAGAACGGCCCATGTTTTGAATTCTGTCGCTGTATATTTCAAGAGTGCTAAACAAAGAGTTATATTGACTACGTCCGTCCTAGCTTGCTCATTAATGTTATAATCGAAATTACGGATTGACTCTTATCCGCTTGATGTTCCCTTATGCCATAGTTTGTACATCTCAATTGTCATTAGAAACCACATTTGTTTAAGCAAGTCAGCCGTCTCAGCGATGTTTTTTTTAAAGGCAATAAATGAGGCTGAATGAACTGTTTCGCTGTCAAACAAGGCTCCGCTGATAGCCAGGTGTAGCAGTGATAATATGTTGCTTTTTTAACCAATCAGATTAGCTCTGAAAAAGATCTGATGTGATTTGTCAAAAGACCAACTGGAAAAAATATCAGAATTGGGCTGCATGTCTAATCAAAGCCTAAGAGATGCCGGTTGGGCATCTGGCAAAGACCCAGGGGTTAACACCTCCTACTAGCCCCTAGTCCCTAATCTTGCTGAATGTTCCATGGGATCCTCAGTGGCCATTGTCAAAACTCTGGCCAGTATCATTTTACCATTTACAGCATCTGAAAGAGAAAGCAACCATTAATGGCTCTATGTACATTGCATATTACTGCCCCTACCGTATTTACAGGAATACAGTATTTGGAATGTGTTAGAAATTAAAAATGGGACACTGCATTTCTGTTTAATCAAGTCAGTTTTGGTCATTGATACACTTAAACACACCCTCTGCACATCCCATTTTTGAAATGTCAGTACCAACAGAACCAAGGAACAACATCAGTATCACCAGAACCAATGAACAACATCAGTACCAACAGAACCAATGAACAACGTCAGTACCAACAGAACCAATGAACAATGTCATTACCACCAGAACCAATGAACAATGTCATTACCACCAGAACCAAGGAACAATGTCAGTACCACCAGAACCAAGGAACAATGTCATTACCACCAGAACCAAGGAACAATGTCAGTACCACCAGAACCAAGGAACAATGTCAGTACCAACAGAACCAATGAACAACATCAGTACCACCAGAACCAATGAACAATGTCAGTACCACCAGAACCAAGGAACAATGTCATTACCAACAGAACCAAGGAACAATGTCAGTACCAACAGAACCAATGAACAACATCAGTACCACCAGAACCAAGGAACAATGTCAGTACCACCAGAACCAAGGAACAATGTCAGTACCACCAGAACCAAGGCATAAAGGAAGGTTTCTGCACCCTCTCCCCACTAATGAGCCATAAATATAGAGATGCAGATCTCAAATCAAATCAAATGTATTTATATAGTCCTTCTTACATCAGCTGATATCTCAAAGTGCTGTACAGAAACCCAGCCTAAAACCCCAAACAGCAAGCAATGCAGGTGTAGAAGCACGGTGGCTAGGAAAAACTCCCTAGAAAGGCCAAAACCTAGGAAGAAACCTAGAGAGGAACCAGGCTATGAGGGGTGGCCAGTCCTCTTCTAGCTGTGCCGGGTGGAGATTATAACAGAACATGGCCAAGATGTTCAAATGTTCATAAATGACCAGCATGGTCAAATAATAATAATAGTAGTTGTCGAGAGTGCAACAAGTCAGCACCTCAGGAGTAAATGTCAGTTGGCTTTTCACAGCCGATCATTGAGAGTATCTCTACCGCTCCTGCTGTCTCTAGAGAGTTGAAAACAGCAGGTCTGGGAGAGGTAGCACGTCCGGTGAACAGGTCAGGGTTCCATAGCCGCAGGCAGAACAGTTGAAACTGGAGCAGCATCACGGCCAGGTGGACTGGGGACAGCAAGGAGTCATCATGTCAGGTAGTCCTGAGGCATGGTCCTAGGGCTCAGGTCCTCCGGGAGAGAGAAAGAAAGAAAGAAAGAGAGAATTAGAGAGAGCATACTTAAATTCACACTGGACACCGGATAAGACAGGAGAAATACTCCAGATATAACAGACTGACCCTAGCCCCCCGACACATAAACTACTGCAGCATAAATACTGGAGGCTGAGACAGGAGGGGTCAGGAGACACTGTGGCCCAATCTGATGATACCCCCGGACAGGGCCAAACAGGCAGGATATAACCCCACCCACTTTGCCAAAGCACAGCCCCCACACCACTAGAGGGATATCTTCAACCACCAATTTACCATCCTGAGACAAGGCCGAGTATAGCCCACAAAGATCTCCGCCACGGCACAACCCAAGGGGGGGCGCCAACCCGGACAGGAAGATCACGTCAGTGACTCAACCCACTCAAGTGACGCACCCCTCCTAGGGACGGCATGGAAGAGCTCTTTCTTGTATTCCATCTGGAATTACCAGAAAAATCTAAATCTCAATATTTCTTTGTATATAGCACAGTTCTCAAGTTTTTACAGTTTACAAAAACATTTTAATTTACACATATACTGCCTTTTAGGAATTCATTTTATTTGAAGACTTACAAGCAATGCCTAAAATAGCCACTAGCATGAAGATCATTAGGATGTTCAAGGTCTTTGATTTGATGAATATTACTCCCGTTCTCTGTTTAGAAGAATGAAACAAATCTGAATTGCAAATGTCTTTTCCTATCTTTATGTGTTGTTCATTATAACCTCATTTGAGTACCATCCCTATTCAACGGTGGAGATGATTACGATCCAAATGAACAAAAGAGGCTTAACTGATCAGTATATTAACAGTATTGAACCACATTCCTAAAATGGCAGTTTTGGCATTCCCCACCGCCTTCTGCCAAAAGTGTCTCACACTGGCAAGGAAGTTGATCAGTACATTTTCTTTTGAGTAAAAAATTATTATTTTATAAAGTTGAGAGACCACCTATTATGGAAGTTCTTCATGGAAATGAATATGCACCATGTGTGCAGACAGAGAATGGCAACAACAATAGATTTGGTGGTACACAAAAATAAAGTCAGAACATGTTCTCCTTTAAGGATTGTGGTTGTGGCATTAAAATGGGATAGTAACATAAGGGAATGGATAGTGAACAACATGCCATATTAGTGTGAGAGTCAATTAATATGATTACGTCAATTAGTCAGTCGGACACACACACACACACAAAGACGCGCGTACAGTGACACACACACAAATGCACACGCACACGCACACACACACACACATAGAGTCGTGCACACACGCACAGAGACACACAGACACACACATACACAGACACACACAGAGACACACTCACACAGACACACACGCACACACGCACACACACACACACACACACACACACACACACACACACACACACACACACACACACACACACACGCACACACACACACACATAGAGTCGTGCACACACGCACAGAGACACACAGACACACACATACACAGACACACACAGAGACACACTCACACAGACACACACGCACACGCACACGCACACACACACACACACACACACACACACACACACACACACACACACACACACACACACACACACACACACACACACACACACACAGAGAGACACACACAGACACAGAGACATAAACACAGAGACAGACAGACACACACACACCACACACACAGACGGTAGGTAACTAGGCCATATCTAATCTAGCACCTACTACAGAGGAGCAGCTTGGTGCAGCTCAGCATTTCACACCATAGTACCCTCCAAACTCGTCATCAAGCTCGACACCCTGGGTCTCGACCCCGCCCTGTGCAACTGGGTACTGGACTTCCTGACGGGCCGCCCCCATTGTGGTGAGGGTAGGTAACAACATCTCCACCCCGCTGATCCTCAACACTGGGGCCCAACAAGGGTGCGTTCTGAGCCCTCTCCTGTACTCCCTGTTCACCCACGACTGCGTGGCCATGCACGCCTCCAACTCAATCATCAAGTTTGCGGACGACACTACAGTGGTAGGCTTGATTACCAACGACGACGAGACGGCCCACAGGGAGGAGGTGAGGGCCCTCGGAGTGTGGTGTCAGGAAAATAACCTCACACTCAACGTCAACAAAACAATGGAGATGATTGTGGACTTCAGGAAACAGCAGAGGGAGCACCCCCCTATCCACATCGACGGGACAGTAGTGGAGAGGGTAGTAAGTTTTAAGTTCCTCGGCGTACACATCACGGACAAATTGAATTGGTCCACCCAAACAGACAGCGTTGTGAAGAAGGCGCAGCAGCACCGCCTGGTACGGCAACTGCTCCGCCCACAACCGGAAGGCTCTCCAGAGTGTAGTGAGGTCTGCACAACGCATCACCGGGGGCAAACTACCTGCCCTCCAGGACACCTACACCACCCGATGTCACAGGAAGGCCATAAAGATGATCAAGGACAACAACCACCCGAGCCACTGCCTGTTCACCCCGCTATCATCCAGAAAGCGAGGTCAGTACAGTTGCATCAAAGCAGGGACTGAAAAACAGCTTCTATCTCAAGACCATCAGACTGTTAAACAGCCACCACTAACATTTAGTGGCTGCTGCCAACATACTGACTCAACTCCAGCCACTTTAATAATGGGAATTGATGGAAATGTATGTAAAAATGTATCACTAGCCACTTTAAACAATACCACTTAATATAATGTTTACATACCCTACATTACTCATCTCATATGTGTATGTATATACTGTACTCTATATCATCTACTGCATCTTGCCATCTTTATGTAATACATGTATCACTAGCCACTTTAAACTATGCCACTATATGTTTATATTCCCTACATTACTCATCTCATATGTATATACTGTACTCTATGTGTAATGACCTGGGTGTCGGGGGGGTGCGAAGTCAAACGCAGGAGACAGCAGAGCTTCAATAAGTTGAGTCCTTTTAATCCCCAACAGTCCAACACAAATGTCCAACACGGACGAACTGGGTGAACATACAATACGGTCCAACGACACGAGCAACAATCCCAGTCCACAAATATAATCTCCACTCCCGAAATCCAAAAGGTATACAAAGTAACAATCCCGCACAAAGACGCCTACGGGCTGGCTGACAAATAAAGCCATACTAATTACCCACTTAACTGAACACAGGTGTAACAAATAAACACATAAGGAGGGGGGAGGAAAAAGAGTCAGTGGCAGCTAATAGGCTGGTGACGACGACCGCCGAACGCCACCCGAACGGGAAGGAGAGCCTGCCTCGGTTGAAGTCGTGACAGTACCCCCCCTCTGACGCGCGGCTCCCGCAGCGCGCCGACCCCAGCCTCGAGGTCGACCCGGAGGACGAGGCGCGGGGCGATCCGGATGGAGGCGATGGAAATCCCTTAACATAGATGGATCCAAAATGTCCTCCACCGGTACCCAGCACCTCTCCTCCGGACCGTACCCCTCCCAGTCCACGAGGTACTGCAGGCCCCTCACCCGGCGTCTCGAGTCCAGAATAGCCCGTATCGTGTACGCCGGGGACCCCTCGATGTCCAGAGGGGGAGGAGGGACCTCCGGTACCTCACCGTCCTGCAGGGGACCAGCTACCACCGGCCTGAGGAGAGACACATGAAACGAGGGGTTAATACGATAATAGGAAGGGAGTTTTAATCGATAACACACCTCGTTTATTCTCCTCAGGACTGCATTCTTTAACCCATACGGCATGACGCAGTACTCATAATGGCCCGATGTGGTACTAAATGCGGTTTTCCACTCGTCCCCCTCCCGAATACGCACCAGACTGTACGCGCTCCTGAGGTCCAGTTTTGTAAAGAACTGCGCTCCGTGAAATGATTCCACCGCCGAAGCGATGAGAGGTAGTGGGTAACTAAACCCCACTGTGATGGCATTTAGACCTCTATAATCAATACACGGACGCAAACCTCCCTCCTTCTTCTTCACAAAAAAGAAACTCGAGGAGACGGGTGAGATGGAGGGCCGAATGTACCCCTGTCCCAGAGACTCCGCGACATATGTCTCCATAGCCAACGTCTCCTCTTGGGACAAAGGGTACACGTGACTCTTGGGAAGCGCAGCGTTAACCTGGAGATCTATCGCACAATCCCTACCCGGTCGATGTGGTGGTAATTTCGTCGCTTTCTTTTTACAGAAAGCGATTGCCAAATCGGCATACTCGGGGGGAATGCGCACCGTGGAACCCTGGTCTGGACTCTCCACCGACGTGGCACCAATGGAAACTCCCAGACACCTTCCAGAACACTCCTCTGACCACCCCTGGAGAACCCCCTGTCTCCACGAAATATTGGGATTGTGCCGGGCCAACCAGGGAGTACCCAGCACCACTGGAAACGCAGGCGAATCAATAATAAAGAGACTGATACGTTCCCTATGATTCCCCTGCGTCACCATGTCCAGGGGAACTGTGGCCTCCCTGACCACCCCTGACCCTAATGGCCGGCTATCTAGGGAGTGCACGGGAAAGGGAGAATCTATCGGCACAAGCGGAACGCCCAACTCTCGGGCGAGTCCGCGATCCATAAAGTTCCCAGCTGCACCTGAATCTACTAGTGCCCTATGCTGGGAAGAGGGGAAAAATAAAGGGAAAAAAATTGAGACAAACATGTGACCAACAGGGGGTTCTGAGTGAGTTTGGTGCTGACTCACCTGGGGTGATCGAGAAGCGTTCCGCCTGACATCTCGACTCCCAGACAGACCCCCCCAGCACCGATCGGCCGTGTGTCCTCTCCGACCACAGCTGGTGCAGGGGAGGCCTCCTCCTCCGGTACCCCTAGGCGCGGCCCCTCCCAACTCCATTGGGATGGGAGCCGGGGCGCTGGGTGGTGGAACGCACAGGACCCTCTCCGAACGCCCGCGGGCAGCCAGCAGATTGTCCAGTCGGATGGACATGTCGATGAGCTCATCCAAAGAAAGAGCGATGTCCCGACACGCTAGCTCCCTGCGGACGTCCTCCCGGAGACTACACCGGTAGTGGTCAATAAGGGCCCTGTCGTTCCACCCTGATCCCGCGGCTAAGGTCCGGAACTCCAGCGCGAAATCCTGTGCGCTCCTCTTCTCCTGCCTACGATGAAACAGTCTCTCACCCGCCGCTCGGCCCTCTGGGGGGTGGTCGAACACGGCACGAAAGCGACGGGTAAACTCTGGGTAGTGCTCCTTCGCTGAGTCCGGGCCATTCCAGACTGCGTTGGCCCACTCCAGAGCACGACCCGTTAGGCAGGAGACGAGGACACTCACCCTCTCCGCTCCCGAGGGAGTAGGGCGAACAGTGGCCAGGTATAGCTCCAGCTGGAGTAAAAACCCCTGGCACCCTGCCGCCGCTCCATCATAATCCCTCGGGAGCGTAAGACGGAGCGCGCTGGAGCCGGGGGATGAAGAGTCCTGAGGAAGGGGAGCTGAAGGTGGAGAGAGGAGCCCACTCCTCTCCCATCGCTCCATTCTCTCCATCATCTGGTCCATGGCGGATCCGATTCGATGGAGGACGGTGGTGTGGTGGAGAACCCGTTCCTCCATCGATGGGAGAGGGGGGGCTGCTGCTCCTGCTGACTCCATGATGGTGTGCGGGATTCTGTAATGACCTGGGTGTCGGGGGGGTGCGAAGTCAAACGCAGGAGACAGCAGAGCTTCAATAAATTGAGTCCTTTTAATCCCCAACAGTCCAACACAAATGTCCAACACGGACGAACTGGGTGAACATACAATACGGTCCAACGACACGAGCAACAATCCCAGTCCACAAATATAATCTCCACTCCCGAAATCCAAAAGGTTTACAAAGTAACAATCCCGCACAAAGACGCCTACGGGCTGGCTGACAAATAAAGCCATACTAATTACCCACTTAACTGAACACAGGTGTAACAAATAAACACATAAGGAGGGGGGAGGAAAAAGAGTCAGTGGCAGCTAATAGGCTGGTGACGACGACCGCCGAACGCCACCCGAACGGGAAGGAGAGCCTGCCTCGGTTGAAGTCGTGACACTATGCCATCTACTGCATCTTGCCTATGCCATTCTGTACCATCACTCATTCATATATCTTTATGTACATATTCTTTATCCCTTTCAACTTGTGTGTGTATAAGGTAGTAGTTGTGGAATTGTTAGGTTAGTTTACTCGTTGGTTATTACTGCATTGTCGGGACTAGAAGCACAAGTATTTCGCTACACTCGCATTAACATCTGCTAACCATGTGTATGTGACAAATACAATTTGATTTGATTTGATACTTGATCATCTCTGGGAGTGTTGACACAAAAGTGTGAGACGTCCAAAGATCTGGATGGGTTTTTTCCCAAGGAGGGATGTGACACACTGTGCCAGCGGGTCAATGGGCACCCACTGTATTTGTAAATGGTTGGCAAAATATGTCATATTGCGGCATATTGCAGCTAGGATGGAATGAAATTGTTCAATAGTGGCACATTATATTGGTCAATAGTGGGATTTTTATGACCCTCTTGTCCAAGTGGAGAAAGTTAATCAGTAAACTTCAGCCATTTCAATTGTCTGAAGCCACACACACACACACACCTATTCTGCTCTCTCTGTCAGACAGACAGTGAGGCAGGCTAGGTTTGATTTGGTATGGTCAGTCGGTGACGGTCAGACCAGATGATGAACCGCTGTCTAGGGCTGTGCTGACCAGCCAGGCTGCAATGCTAGTGTAATCCTGGTGCTAGGCCCCTAATCCAGTCCCTTTATTCAGGCTCTTTGTCTGTGGCCCTGTCGGGGCTCCCGGGTCCGCTCCCCAGCTTGGAAGCAGAACAGATTCCTGTCTGCCTGGGCATTATGGAAGCGTTCCACCATGACATCATGGCTCCATTTTGTTCTGATGAAACAGCAACAGCTAGCCTGGTCACCAGATTCTCTGTTGGTTGCAATACCATACTGTTTGTAAGTTTGCCATGATAACAAACACAACAGGATGCAAATGTATATGTTGAGTGGGAGGACATAGGCCTTACTTCATTACAATGTTAGGTTAGAGAAAGACTAAGCAGTATACTGTATCAATTATGACATTTTCTCTTTAGTGATCTCTTTTCTTTCCACGTTTTCTACTCTTTCAAATATCCGATACTACGTACGATGAGAGCAGCTTTGTACAGGTCAGGTGAGGCTGAACAGGGTGTTGTTGTGTATGGCGTTGGTGTGCATCATAGGTTGCGGTCTGAGAAGGATGTCAGAGCATCCTCACCAGTTCAATACAGTTTCTTCAATCCACACCGACGTACACATCGGGTCATTCTGTGTAAAAGAGGAACTAGATACCCATGTGCTGGTCTAATCATCACCACAGCCATCCTCTCCATTTGTCAATGTAGGCTACTGTGTTGAGAGATAAACATCTGACCTCATCTATTTCTATGATCTATTATTCATTTATTTTTTGGAAGATGGCCGGTTTTCATTCAACGGCGTGTTGCAGCGCTGCACACTGCACTACCGACAATTTTGCATTTACAAGGCAATTTCCCCGACATTTGCACCCTGCGGATGTCAGCTCAAGCATACATGATCTTTATATGTCAAGTGCAATGCACTTATTGAGAACAAGCCTTTTATTGAATCACGACCGTTGCCCCTTCACACAAAGTCTTTTTTTTTTTTTTTACTCCTTGTGACCTCACTTCCTGTTCCTGGTGGAGGAGGATCTTACCATCTCCCAGGTGCCTCAGGCCATGCTGAATGTAGCGAAGGATCACGCTCAGGGAAAGACTTGTCAAAATCAGCAGCGGAGAGGACTCATCCGACAAACCACTGAACGACTACACTGCCGCCTAGGGGCGCTAAGTGTTTCCTAAATAGCAGGGGAACAACACCTACCACTGCCACTCCTAAAAACTATAAGGTTTTCCTTAAGCCTACATCGTGAGGCATTTCTGAGCGACAAACAGACTTGTGGGCATAGAGCGTGGCCTGATATGGAAATGCTGGGTGGATTTCAGTCAGATAATTTTTATGACTGCCTTTAGGATTGTCTGTGCTAAGCTTGTGAGTGTGTGTCTGAGTAGAGCTGTTGTAGTGGATGTGTTAAGGAAGTTGACGATAAGTCCTTGACTTTGGAAGTGTTATTGAGATGCCTCAACAACATAACACACATCAAGAAAAGGATTTTTTTTTTTTTTTTTGTAGATCGTAACAGCATTTTGATGACATCACGTTTAAGACACAGTGGTTAGCATGATATTGTAGCACAGTGTTGAAACGGATCTTTAATCATTTGACATATGAAATACATGCACCTGTTGCAGATAATGTTCTGTGAAGTGATGTGTGTCGTAAAGTATAAATCCAGACAAGAAAAGTACTTATGAAACATGAAAAAACATATCAGTAACAC
Organism: Salvelinus fontinalis; assembly: GCF_029448725.1. Taxonomy (NCBI): domain Eukaryota; kingdom Metazoa; phylum Chordata; class Actinopteri; order Salmoniformes; family Salmonidae; genus Salvelinus; species Salvelinus fontinalis. The sequence continues at coordinate 17,518,461 of NC_074679.1, read as the reverse complement.
TTTACCTGACGGTCATAACCATGTCATAATATATCATAACTGACATAACTTGTCATAACCTGTCATAATATGGTCATAACACTGTCATGGCCCATATAGTTACACCTATTGTGACATATTGCATTATTTTTGGGCTGGTTATGACACTTCCAAAAGAGTGTCAAAACCCACATGTATTTAAATGTGTTTTTTCCCTGCCAAGAAGTTTCCTTTCGTTTGAAAGTTTGTTTCTTAAGTCCTTTGTTGTTGTCATGAATTCTTTACAGTAATTATTTTTCATAATATTTGAAATAACTTGTCATAAAGCATTATGACCATCCTATGTTACTTTACTTGGACTAAGAAAATACACTTTATGACACTGTTAAGAAGCATTATTACCATCCTAATCATCTAAGCCATATAGGCCTATCACGCACATGCCCTTATGTCAATCATCAGTCACAAAGAGGGTGTCTTTTCCTGCTCCTGAAATCTGCTCCTGCATTTATCCCAGTCATCAGAAACAGAGTATTGGGGTAGGTGCATGTCTGACATCAATGTGTGTGCAATTACAATGATAATTGTATATGGTCAATTTAAAAATGAATAACAAACATACTGTTGACAAGTAGGCTATGGTGTAATGGAATGTTTTGCCTTGTGTGGTAGTTTTTGTGTTATTTGACACTCTTATATACATGTCATAATCTTCCATAAAATAACTATCATGGTAGGTTTTATGGGGTTGACACTCTTATGTAGGTGTCATAACCAGCCATAAAATAACTATCATGGTAGGTTTTATGGGGTTGACACTCTTATGTAGGTGTCATAATCTTCCATAAAATAACTATCATGGTAGGTTTTATGGGGTTGACACTCTTATGTAGGTGTCATAACCAGCTATAAAATAACTAACATGGTAGGTTTTATGGGGTTGACACTCTTATGTAGGTGTCATAACCAGCCATAAAATAACTACCATGGTAGGTTTTATGGGGTTGACACTCTTATGTAGGTGTCATAACCAGCCATAAAATAACTATCATGGTAGGTTTTATGGGGTTGACACTCTTATGTAGGTGTCATAACCAGCCATAAAATAACTATCATGGTAGGTTTTATGGGGTTGACACCCTTATGTAGGTGTCATAACCAGCCATAAAATAACTACCATGGTAGGTTTTATGGGGTTGACACTCTTATGTAGGTGTCATAACCAGCCATAAAATAACTATCATGGTAGGTTTTATGGGGTTGACACTCTTATGTAGGTGTCATAACCAGCCATAAAATAACTATCATGGTAGGTTTTATGGGGTTGACACTCTTATGTAGGTGTCATAACCAGCCATAAAATAACTATCATGGTAGGTTTTATGGGGTTGACACTCTTATGTAGGTGTCATAACCAGCCATAAAATAACTACCATGGTAGGTTTTATGGGGTTGACACTCTTATGTAGGTGTCATAACCAGCCATAAAATAACTACCATGGTAGGTTTTATGCGGTTGACACCGTGTCATAATGTGTTATGACGCTGGGTGTCAAGTGTTATCAACATATCTACACAAAACTTATACTTTGGAGAATTCAAGGAGTGTTCATCTATGACATTAAGAATGTGTGGCTTGTGTGAAAACATATACATTTCAGTAATTGACTGGTGAAACACACTTAACTCATTGTAAATGCTATGAATATAGTAGAGACACACACATATTCCATTACCGTTATTCTTTGGTATGGTCAATTAAATAATTAATTGAGAAATTAATTCAAGTCCAAGTCCATTCAAGTCCAGAGCAATTAGGGTTAAGTGCCGTGCTCAAGGGCACCTCAATATTTTTCACCTAGTCGGCTCCGGGATTCGAACCAGCAACCTTTCGGTTACAGGCCCAATGCTCTTAACCGCTAGGCTACCTGCTGCCCTTGTTCTATAGCTAGTTCTGTAGCCACATGTTGTTTGGTTTCTTTCTCGTTGCAGTGACTTGGAAATGTGTAGTTTACTAGTTTATAGTTGTGTTTCACAAAGACAGTCTAGTATGGATGCGCACAAGCTCAACAAATGTTTCAGAATATCTCGAGTATGGGTACCACGGTGGAACTGCATCACAGAGCTCTGAGTCCCATGGCCTTCTGATGCAAGAAAGCTCTTAAACCCTTGGCTTCGCTGCACCAGAGAGCTCTGAGGCCCACGGCAGTGCTGCACCAGAGAGTTCTGAAGCCCACGGCAGAGCTGCTGTAGAAGGGCCAGGCCTATTGACACTATATTACAGGATCTCCAAAGACCATCTTTGGTTGTGTTTTCTCTCATCAAATGTGTTGAGAATCACTTGAGTTTTGTCATAACTTTGTCCACCTGTGAGTAGAAGATATTATACAGTTTAGTGTAGGCTACATATTCAATGGCATTGCAACAGATGGGTAATGATATTAACTAACTAAACACTTCCTAAACTTACCACCAGATAGAGCCAGATAACTGGGGACTGAGCTGAACGCCAGAGCTCCTATACTCTTTGTATGCTGAACGAAAATATAAATTCAACATGTAGTGTTGGTCCCATGTTTCATGAGCTGAAATAAAGCATCCCAAAAAATGTTCCATATGCAGAAAAAGCTTATTTCTCTCAATTTTTTTGCACAAATTTGTTTACATCCCTGTTAGTGAGTATTTTTCCTTTGCCAAGATAATTGATCCACCTGACAGGTATGGCATATCAAGAAGCTGATTAAACAGCATGATCATCACACAGGTGCACCTTGTGCTGGGGACAATAAAAGGTCACTCTAAAATGTGCAGTTTTGAGGGAGCATGCAATTGGCACCTTGACTGCAGAAATGTCCACCAGAGCTGTTGCCAGATAATTGAATGTTAATTTCTCTACCATAAGCCACCTCCAATGTCTTTTTGGAGAATTTGGCAGTACATCCAACCAGCCCCACAACCGCATACCACGTGTAACCACCCCAGCCCAGGACCTCCACATACGGCTTCTTTACCTGTGGGATCGTGAAAGACCAGCCACACAGACAGCTGATGAATGTGAGGAGTATTTATGTCTGTAATAAAGCCCTTTTGTAGGGGCTTATACAGATATGCTGGGCCTGGCTCTCAAGTGGGTGAGCCTATGTCATCCCAGGCCCACTCATGGCTGCGCCCCTGCCCAGTCATGTGAAATCCATAGATTAGGGCCTAATGAATTTGACTTATTGCCTTACATGATCTGTAACTCAGTAAAATCATTGAAATTGTTGCATGTTGCGTTTATATTTTTGTTCAGTTTAGATGCTACTGGAGCTGAGAGAGCGAGAGCAGGAGAGCGGATCTGACCTTTAACCTCAAGCACCAGATCAGGTTTGAGGTGGCATCGGACCAGGCCGTCTGGGGTAATGTTCCACAGCTGGTTGTCTTTCCCTGGCTCCGGAGGAGACACACTCAGCCTGCTGCCCGCCATGACAACGCTCCCCGTGATCTGCAGGCAACAGTCCTCCACCAGCTGTAGAGACAGGGAATAGGGGTTCAGATGTGGGTGGATTCTGTATTGAATACATACTTATAAGCATGATACAGATAAAGTTTTGCAATGTTATATGAGAGACAAATGACATTTGTACTGGGATATGCTCAATAATGAGGAAGCCAGTTCTGTAACACTTGAAGGTGGTGATGATGGAATGAATAAGGATGTCTATGGAGTTAATGAGTGGAAAAGATGATCCATTGCAAAATCTTGAGCAAATGCAGTACCTTGCAGCGTAGGACTCCGTCATGGAAGAGCCAGACCTGGTCCACTCCCCCAGTCTCCTCCAGGGCCTGAACCCGCAGCAGCTTGATGTCATCCAGAGGCCCTGACAGGGACATCACGTAGCCCGTCTCCCTGCTTCGCAGACGGAAGTACACCTGCTTCTGTAGGGGGCAACAACACAGATAATATGATCTTGTCTAGACTAGGCTAGATAAGTTCTTCTCACCCGAAAGTGGTCATTATGAGTTATAGGGCTTGCTGTGGCTCCGTATAATTTCCATTGTGTAATCATTTGCATTGATGACTGAATGAGATTAGTGCAGGAGTTGAGTTGTAGTCAGTAAGTTTGAACATTAGTCATGAAGATTAGGCTATTTTGTATGTGGCCGATATGGGCCGATTCCAACCCGAGTTAAGAGAGCGTAAGTGGAATGCATTTCCGTTTTTATGCACTTTTCCCTATATGCGTATTCTATATATATTTATTTTTACTTTTTACCTCTTTTTCGCCCCAATTTTGGAATATCCAACTGGTAGTTACAATCTTGTCCCATTGCTGCATCTTCGCACTTGCTTCTTGATACACTGCTTTACCCGGAAGCCAGTTGCACCAATAAGTCAGAGGAAACACTGTACAACTGGCAACTGAAGTCAGCGTGCATGCGCCTGGCCCACCACAGGAGTCGCTAGAGCGCAATGGGACAAAGACATCCCGGCCGGCCAAACCCTCCCTTAAACCGGACGATGCTGGGCCAATTGAGCGCAGCCTCATGGGTCTCCCAGTCGCAGCCCGCTGCGACTCAGCCTGGTATGGGACCCCGGTCTGTAGTGATGCCTCTAGCACTGTGATGTAGTGCCTTAGACCGCTGCGCCACACGGGAGGCCCCTATATGCGTATTCTGACCTTGAACTTAAGCATGAGAATAGCATGCTATTCGTCCAGGGTGGAGATCAAATAAATTAAGGTGTGGCGGAGGTGTGTCTACAGATACTGCATATTCTGACCTTGACTTAATTCCCCAACAAATCCAACACCTTTATGTATGAATGAAACCTTGAATAAGGTCAAGCGAACCTACCGGTTCCAAGTGGAAAAAGCATCCATTTGATTTTTTCCAATAGAAATAACACCATTCTCTATGCACTGTAATTTACAACTTGATAAGAGCTATTGATAAGAGCTAGGTATATGATTAATCTGTTTGGATAAGGGAATTGTAAATATAAATTACACTTGTTTTAGATATATATAGTCATATGGCAGCAATCTGAAGCATATCAACTTTCCCACAGTAAAGCTTATGAAATGCTGTGCCATTATGCAGAATTTTAATTGTATGGCCTTTTAACTTAAAGGGATGAACACTCTCTAATGTTGACTTTCTCTCTTTCCTATTTCTAGCATGTTAAATATTAGCCACTATCAGGATCGACCGTCAGTAGGCCTAATAACCACACAGATTCAACTGCCAATTTACCTTTAGTTCCCTTCAGTTGGTATACATTATCATTACATTTAATTACATTATTTTGATTACCTTCATTTGCTTGCTCTGAAAATGTTGTCACAGCCGTGTGGTTGTTGCTGTCGATCATTAGTGAGAGTTGATAATATAAAAAAAGAGGCTAAATAAATCATTATGGAGCGGAGCGCAGACCAAGCGGTAACAGTTTGAACTCGACGTGTTGCGCAATACCTGGCACAGTTTCATGGTATATTCTACTATTGCACACTATTCTCCCTATTATAATTATATGTACACTAGTCTTCGTACATTACCATGGGTTGAAGAACAATGCTTTCTTTCTTTCGTGCATAAAGGCTCCCCAAATCAGTTTTTTTATAATGAATAAATACTTGTATAACCACAGGAGGTTTGTGGCACTTTAATGAGGGAGAACGGGCTCGTGGTAATGGCTGGAGCAAAAATAATGGAATAGTATCAAATACAGCAAACACTTGGTTTCCATGTGTTTGATGCCATTCCATTCACTCTGTTCCAGCCATTATTATGAACCATCCTCCCCTCAGCAGTCTCCACTGTTCCTCACCCTAAATAATCTACAAGATCAGAAAATGTTAAATCTAACAATTGGTGCTGAAATTGAGACGAACATGCATATATTTAGATGTATTTCTTTCATTGACCCTAATATTTGTTCTCTTGATATATTGTAGTGAGCCTGTTGACAAAATTCTAACTAAAAGATACACCATATTTAAAGGGATGTCTTTAGATAAATGTACTGAAAACTCTACTGAATGAAAACTCCCAGAGAAAATCTGTTGGCCCGCATGCCCCGCCTCCATACCTGCAATAGTGGTCGCAGGGATCCGATTCGCGGCCAGTTGCTGAACTTGCACCAATCACCCAGTTTGCTGGGCGGTAGCAGGATCTGACGGCCGCGGTGATGACACCCCTCGTACAGCACCCACCTGTAGAGCAGGAATTATCAATCACACACAGTCAGTTGCTCTACTTACACAAACCTCAAACACACCTTAAATGTAAACAATCCACATTCCTACAGCATTCCTGTTTACAATAAGCCAGGAAATCTAGTTGATGGATTAATAGGTGCTTAGACAGTGCTTCATCAACCAATTTGAATAGTAGGTGCCACTCTCGCTTTACAATGTTCTGTTTTGTTGTATTGCCTAATAAAAACTGTCAAATCTATTCAGGTGTGACTTACATTCCTCCGTCGATAACCAGGGAGCGTATGCGTCCGTCCATCCCAGCCAGCTGCAGGTTCACCACCCCTCCCGTCAGCACCACCCTACGGCCTCTACAGCCAACCTTACTGAACAACGTTATGGACGGGAGGGAGAACTCCTGGAAAGATAAGGGGGAAGGGATGCGTGAAGCGTGAGATTATACATCATTATGGTATTGTATGTACAGGACATATCCAAGATATGCAGTCACTTCACACAGACATGACTTAGGTTTACAAGTACGGTACACATGCATGCCGTGCCAACAGGGTTGGGTAGGTTACCTGCCCCAACTTTTGGATTACCCAAATTTAGTAACGTAATCTGATTACATTCCGTTACTTTTAGATTACTTTCCCCTTAAGAGACATTAGAAGAAAGCAAAAATGTGTGTAACCAATTGAATGACATCTATTGCAGGAAAAATCTATGTTAAAGTTTACATAGCTGGCCATATATGGATGTTAAATTTGACTTTATGGGTTGGTTATGTAGGCTTTTTCCATTGCTTTCTACTACATATAATAATACGATTCAATTATTTCTTGACATTAAAAACCAAAGTCTATCAGAATTCCAGTCATTCCAATAAATGTTACACCCTTTGATCTTCAAGAATAGGACTTGGAAGTATAGATTAGCCAAATTGTTTTACCTGAGGATGACCCCAAAACTAAGGACTTGCCAGCCCTACTCTGCTGTTTATGATTTTGTTGTCATGGAGGACTGATTGGGCTCATTGATTTGAGTTGAAAAAGAAATGCTACGCTCATGGAATGGCGTGCTTTGAGCACTACTGAAAAGTGTTATTTACATGTGAAAAATGAATGCCATATGCTGCATTTGCTATAGGCCTATATATATATAGAGAGAGTTGAAGTCGGAAGTTTACATACACCTTAGCCAAATACATTTAAACTCCGTTTTTTTCACAATTCCTGACATTTAATCCTAGTAAAAATTCCCTGTCTTAGGTCAGTTAGGATCACCACTTTATTTTAAGAACTTGAAATGTCAGCATAATACTAGAGAGAATTATTTATTTCAGCTTTTTCTTCTTTCATTTCATTCCCAGTGGGTCAGAAGTTTACATACACTCAATTAATATTTGATCAAATACTTATGTCATGCAATAAAATGCAAATGAATTACTTAAAAATCATACAATGTGATTTTCTGTATTTTTGTTTTAGATTCCGTCTCTCACAGTTGAGTGTACCTATGATAAAAATAACAGACCTCTACATGCTTTGTAAGTAGGAAAACCTGCAAAATCGGCAGTGTATCAAATACTTGTTCTCCCTACTGTATATATATAATTTATAAGTCCAATAATGGATGTAGCAACTACAGATTGCCCGTTTAAGTCAATCAAAAGTGTGCAAGATTGAGCATATGTTCATTAGGCCTATGGATAAAACATTTTTATCAGCATGAAGTAGATTGAGCAATAAAAGCCTCACTTTTATTCCATAGGCTTAGATTCGCACTATGCAGCTTTTGCAACAGCGCATTTTTCACTGGCTGTCCACTGGTTTCAAAAACAATGAATGATAGGTAGCTTAAACTTTTTAAACCGCGATCCATGAAACACATTTGGTGTGTCATCATAGTGGTCTCTGACTTGTGGTCAGACTCTCTCAGGTGGAATAAATGTAAACTTGTGCCTTTTTTCAATGCTGATTTGAATGTCATTGAGAAAACAGAGAAGTGTCAAAGATAATTTTTTCGCAAACTTCCTTTCTGAATTTAAAAGTAATCCTCGAAGTAATCATCTAGTTTTTCAAAAGTATCTGTAATCTGATTACAATATTTTAGCTGGTAATGTAAGGGATTATAATTACTGTTTTTTGTAATCCCTTACATGTAACATATGATATGTAATCTGTTACATGTAAGGGATTACAAAAAAACCTGCATGTCAACACACATAACTCCAGGATCTCCTCTGTACTCACATGGCTGATGGTCTGTATGGAGCGGATGGTAGAGTCAGCACCCAGACAGCCCATGGACTCGGTGTTGGGGTAGTCTCCCTCCTCCAGGACATACATGTGCTCTGTGAACTGGGATCCCTCATACGCCACCCAGCTGGAACAGAGAACAGAGGCACACAGTCAACTACAGCTCTCTCCAGTACTAAGTCCTCCTTGAGTGTAATATACATACCACTAACATTTCCGTATACTAAATGTCACTCTATAACAAGTAGAATGAACATGCTGTGTTTAAAGTTGATGTTCTGCTCACCTCCCAGCCAGTACTCTACAGGAGCCAGGGAAGAAATCTTCCTCCAGGGCAACCACACTGTCCTCCAGTACCACCACTCTGCCCTGGAACCCAGGCTTTGAGAACAGCTGGAGCTAAGGTGCATACACAGGAGAGAAACATGACCTACAACTACAGTGGATTACAGATAGGCTACCTCATGCAAAATGATGGTATAATCACATCCATTGACTATTGACTATGTTAAGATAGTTAATATTATTTGTTTATCACAATCAGAACTTACCCTGAACTTGCTTGATCCACCCAGGTTATCCTGAAAGTAATAAAGGAATTATGGGTAAACCAGTTCAAAGTTTCCTCACTAACCTCATAGTTTATCAGAGTCATGAAAGTACACTGTAAGTATGATCAAGTATGATACTACAAAGGTGGTACTACTGTGATTATTATTGTATCATAGTCTTGCCATAGTCCACCCATTGACTGTGCTTAAATATGTTCTGTTTACTTGGAAGACTGGCTGCAGTGAGGATATCTTGAGGTTCGGTCCTCCCCAGTCTTCTGGGCTTCCATAGAGGCCTTTCTCTAGAATGTAAAGTTCTCCGGAGAACCCAGGGTTCTCAAAGGCAACCCACCTGTTTAGAACACACACAACAGGTAAACTGGTACATTTATACTTAGGACACTCCATAATAACATTTTACATTCCCATCGGTATGTCATAAACTTTAAACAGGAGGTCTGAATATGATTATTATAATTTTACTGTAGATTCCAATCCTGTAATATTAGATGTTTATAACTTGAAATCGCTAGCTCTAACTCCATTTTATCACTAACCAAGCACGGTGCAACGGCATTTCAAAAGGCCATAAAACAATCAGCCAGGTAAACTACACAGGAAACAGTAGAAGGTTATAAAGAGATTATGTAAAGGCTATCCCTATTCAGTGGAGTTCATTTTGAACTACATAAGCTTTAGGTGCATGCTCTACATAACCAGTTTGGAAAGATATATTAAAATGAAAGCTGTTCATTCTAACAGAGAGACTTTTGTGAGCTTATGAACCACTGAGACAACTGACTTTATCTATAAAAGAGATAGCCAATGAACTAATAGCCAATGAACTTCTAAGTGATTCAATTCAGGTATGTCTGGAACATGGCCACTCTCTTTCTTTACTGAAATATGTACAAAGCTTATACAGTTTGAATTGTGACTCCAGGACTGTGCCTTTACAATCTATTCTCCTCTCTAAGAATATAAAGCCCCAGAGATTGATCTCATTTTCCCACCTATTGTCTAACCTTCAGTATCACTTTACTAAGCGTGACATTCACACCAGTCTTTCACGTTTGTGCCTGTGTGCGCATGTGTGTGTGTATGTTAATTAAAAGCTTGCAATCAGAGGAAAGAGAATAGGAGTGACCCACCTATATTTCTCTAGCACTGCAAGCCAAAGCCCTGGTGCAGTTGTAACACACCGAGTTATTTTAATAGATGCAGGAGACTGCTACATAGGACTGTCAGAGAAGTTGACTTACACTCCACCCTGGACATTGATGGACTGTGTCTTCGAGCCGAAGCCGGTGTCCTCCATGTTAATGACAGGCCCTAGCAGGTCCATGTTGACCCCTCTCTCCCCAAAGTCCCTCTCACTGAACAACTTCACATGGGGAGACAGGACATCCTGCAACCCAGGGAATGTAAACATAAACACCCAAACGATCTCTATTTACAAAGACCAAACTGACTTTATTTTGGCTAGGTACTTTCAATCATCACAAACATTCTATATATTCTTTGTAGAAGCAAACAAATTTAAACCATGGCTCTGAATAGATGATAGTTCCAGTACTTACAGTGCGTACAGGGCGCAGTGACAGGAGCTGGTCTCCGCAGCCTCCCCACTCCCTCCAGTCAGGATACTCCCCCTCCTCCAGGAGATACTGGTGACCTTCAAACTCTGGCTCATCATAGCCAACCCAGCTACAGGGACAATCAGGAACACACAGGGTGATAGAGTAGATCTGACCCAGCTACAGGGACAATCAGGAACACACAGGGTGATAGAGTAGATCTGACCCAGCTACAGGGACAATCAGGAACACATAGGGTGATAGAGTAGATCTGACCCAGCTACAGGGACAATCAGGAACACACAGGGTGATAGAGTAGATCTGACCCAGCTACAGGGACAATCAGGAACACACAGGGTGATCGAGTAGATCTGACCCAGCTACAGGGACAATCAGGAACACACAGGGTGATAGAGTAGATCTGACCCAGCTACAGGGACAATCAGGAACACACAGGGTGATAGAGTAGATCTGACCCAGCTATAGGGACAATCAGGAACACACAGGGTGATAGAGTAGATCTGACCCAGCTACAGGGACAATCAGGAACACACAGGGTGATAGAGTAGATCTGACCCAGCTACAGGGACAATCAGGAACACACAGGGTGATAGAGTAGATCTGACCCAGCTACAGGGACAATCAGGAGCACAGATGGCTCTATTTGCGCTAGTGTCAAACGCACGGTAGTTCGCAATTTCGTTATATAAAAAGCGTCACACTGGCATGTTCCAGCCCTAATGCCAGGTTCGGCAATTGACCTGTCTTATATCAGCTCGCTTGCGCTCAGATGGACGGGGTGGAAATATTTAAGGTGTGTAATTAAAAACATAATCCAAAGTGCTAATTTCAGGCAGCACTGATAGGGATATGTAAAACCAGCCAGAAGCTGATTTTAGCGGTAACGCAGTTGGTTATGGCATGAATTCTGACAGCGGAAAGGCAGCCTATCCAGACATGACACATATTGCCCAGATGCGCATGGAACAAGAGTAGCCTAATGTGCTTTTGGTGACTGTATACTTCGTATTTAGAAAAAACATTAAAAAGGTTTTTTGCCAGTTAGTTTTATTTGATTAAAAACCAAGCATAGCCCTCCTCTCAATGAAGCCTTTTTTTGTCTGCCCAATGCAACTGCAAATATCAAGTTTGAGAGGAGTAAAACAGTGAGCTAATATTCCCTTTTTGTCTATGCATTGTAAGCATTTTTGCCATGCAGGTCCCATTTTGGACATCGGTAAAACCCCCTCCATGATGTAGGCTACGTGTCCATGCCCATCATGAAACTAGAGATGAGAACTTCGGTGAATACCGGTGAACCTCGTATTTAGAAGTTATCTGTAACCTGTGAAAATGGCTTGTTTTCCGTTTCATATGTTCAAAACCCAAGCCCTCCCTTAAGCCTACTATATCGAAGGCTCAAAATCAAAATCAAATCACATTTTATTGGTCACATACAAGTGTTTAGCAGATGTTATTGCGGGTGTAGTGAAATGCTTGTGCTTCTAGCTCCGACAGTGCAGTAATGTCTAACAAATAATATCTAACAGTTACACAACAGCAATGTGTGTCTTTTTTATCCTGGGGATGATGTCATTACATTTGACATTTATTTATTATTGTTGTTGTCTAACAAAATAGGGTTGCTTGTTTTTCGTTTACATTTATTACAGCCAAACTTATTTGAATGATTCACCTTTCCGGTTTCATGGTGACAACGTCTTTGGCGCGCTTGGAATGCAACTTGTGGAGATGTGTGAATGCGATCTGATCTGTAAAATGGTTCCGAATAAGTTCATAAAACATAGGCCTATTTGGGGGCACTATAACGGTGAGTGGACGTTCTCCATTTCTATTTATTTAGGATCTTTGTCCAGCTACTGTGAAAAGTTTGGATGAGCCATAAAATCCTCCATTGTTTTATATGCTCACGGGGAGAAATTATCTTGCCTGTAAGTGTGACATAGCCTATTTAAAACAAGTTGTTGTTTCGTTTATAATTTTATTCAAATTATTCATTCTCTTTTTAGGCCTTATCAATCATTTATTTATTCTTGTTTATTGACAATGTTTAGCATGTCCATGGCTCAGCCATAATGCAATTTACAGTAGGCCTAGCCCATTACATTTACATTTAAGTCATTTAGCAGACGCTCTTATCCAGAGCGACTTACAAATTGGTGCATTCACCTTATATCAGTGTGAATGCTATTGATGCCATGCAATTACTTAGAACAATGTGAACTGCAAATGGGTTCAAGTTAACGTATTTAGCAAAGATAGGTTTACATTTTGTTATTTCGTTTCTGTAAGCCATTTAACAAACTATAACAGACTAACATTGGAATTGATTCCAAGGCAAACCATAAAAGACTGTAAATACACAACTTGACGCAACCACATATTTCGTAATTTCGTCTGATTGGCCAGTGAGGGGCCAAGCCTCGACATACCCACAACTTGTTCATTCATTAAAACCCAGGCCTTTCGCGCACTCACTGATAATTGTGAAAGTGAAAATAGCAAAAATATTTCTGACACACACCTGAACCCTATAGCTCTACAGCCTGCGCTTAGATTTACCATTGCTTTAGGTTTGTTAAAATAAAGCCCAGAGGGTGATGTTAGAACAGATCTGACCTAATACAGTATAAAATGAATAGACCATTAATTTGTGTTATGTCAGGTCAATATGGGGTCATTTCATTACAATACTATTCCCTACTGTATGTCAGCTGAGATCAACCACAAGTACTTACAGTCCACGAATGATCTTGATGGATCCCACAGAACACAACGTCTTCCTTCTGACTGGGTTACCTTCTGCCTCCTCCTCCACCACCTTCTCCGCCCCCCCCTCTTTCTCCTCTCCTCCCTCTCTGAAGTCGTACACATCATCGTCAATCTCCACACACTCGCCCTCGAAGCGCGGCCTCTCGTACACCAGAGCCTGAAGGAGAAAGAAGGGGTTAAAGTTGAGGCTGATGTGCTGAGGTGGGCAAAGTGCTCTTGTCCATACCTGTCCACATCCCAGGGATGCATGCTCCTCATACCACAGATTCCACCCCCCTAGGCCCTGTACCTCTGGACAGAACATTTCACAACTGCCTGTCTGACAGTGCAATATTGAGCCCAGAGGGCTAGGTGGTACTTTTCCTAAACCATCAATCAATGGTTTATTTTAATGGTTAAACAAATGTTCAGCAGATATTGAGCCAAACCGCTACATTATTAGCCCCTTGAAACCAATGAAATGCACTTGCACATTTCTACATTTTAGACCTCATCTGGTCTGCCAGAATGTCCTAAACAAACAGCTCTACTGGCAACCACAGCCCAGCATGCAGAGACAACACACTTCTGTGCTATGTGCCCATAGAGCTGCCGGGGCACGCATAGTTCTCTCACTAGTCAATCCACCTGAAACAACAGGCCTCTGCTGGTCTCTGCTGGTCTGTTTCACAATTAGCACATTTTAGAAGGCAGAGGACTTAGGATGACAGCTGTGCTATAATAATATGTCATCCCATCATATCACAGCTAGTCTTCAGCCATGTCACCAGAAAAAAGCCAAGCATCTGGATATTATGAGGTTTTGTGGTAAGAGGCGATTGCAGTTGTTAAAAGTTCCCACTGTCATTCACAGACTGTTTTTTTTCTTCTTTTTTTAAATCCTTAAACATTGATGTAAATATGAATGGTCATGGGAATAGCTATAAAAACTGAATAATTCAAAGAGGGGAAGCATACCTTTACTTCATTAGGATGCTCCACCTTTATCCCACCCTGTAAGAGATGGAAAACCATACAGGCCTTTAGCATCATGGAGATAAAACAGTAGAATATACAGTAAGTGGACAGGGTTTTTAAAAAGATAATTAAGAATGACATAATGATCAAGTACCATTTTGAGTGTTTTCAGCGATCCGATGAAGGGCTGAGGGAATGCCCAGGCCTCTGGACAGGGGTACTCGCCCGCCTCCAACACCGATAAGAGACCCCCAAACCCTGGGTCACCATACACCAGCCAGCTATGGGATAGCAACAAGGGCCACACACACACAAACAAAGATTAGACACTTGTACAAGACACTAAATCACACCCTTGTTCTTCAGCTGTCATGTAAATATTTAACTTTAAAACACATCCAAATACGATTTCAGGGCATTAGCACTATGATTCGACAACACACCTAAGACAGACAGACATGAGCAGATTCACTAAACTATGTTAAAAATAATCAACTTACACCGTTAGCAACTTTTTTTCTATCTAGAACCTAAAAGAGTTATTCGGCTGTTCCCATTTGATAAACCTTTGAAGAACCCTTTTCGGTTCCAGGTAGAACCCCTTTGGGTAGAACCCCTCCAGGTAGAACCCCTTCCACAGAGGGTTCTAGATGGAACTCAAAAATGTTCTACCTGGAACCAAAAAGGGTTCTCCTATTGGGACAGTCGAAGACCCTTTTGGAACCCTTTTTTGGAACCCTTTTTTTCTAAGTGTAGCAGCACCAATGTTTACAAAAAACAACAACATGTTTGTGACTGAGATAACATCTCCTAACAGCAAATTATGTCATTCCAACAAGCACATGCAGGCCAGCCTGAATTCCAATGAGAAAAGTGAAGAAAGATCAGCCTCCATGACAAGAGTTGCAAAAAATAACGCATACACACTATAGTGAGTGAAAATGCAAAATTATAGTTCGCACACTGTATCATCCATTTCAACACGCTTTTGAACAATAGCAAGCCTGCTGGGGCAAGTATAGTATATTGAATATAATTTAATAATGAAGCAAATTCTTTACTAAGATTTGAACCTACAGCCTTGTTAGAATGAAGGTAGAACTTACACTCCAGAGTGGACCTTGATGGAGCCGGTGTTCTGTATGTTCCCGTAAGAGCAGATCTCAATAGTGTCGTCGCAGAAGGATGTCATTCTCCCCAGACCATTCACTTCAGTGAACAGGTCAATCCGAGGTAGACTGTAGTCCCTCACTGCCAGGCGGATAGATCCGATGACCATGGGTGAGGTTGGCACAGGCAGACCCATTTGATCCAGTGCCCCTGGCGTCACCTCCTCTGCCCACACGTTGACCAGCTCCATGGGCCCCTCCTCCAGGGCGATGGTCCGCCCCTGGAACCCTGGCTTCTCATACAGCAGCCAGCTACAGGGACAGGATGTGATGACACACTGAGAGGCATGTTCCTAACAGTCACAAAATATTGAGTTGCTGTCATGCGTCTTTAACATGAGACATGAATCAATTAATAATGTAATACAGGATTGTGACAAGTAAAAAATTGAAGATTTGTATGAAATAAAGCATTAATTTATGGAATACAGAGTGAGGGAATGAGGAATGAAGTTTGTCCCCGACAAACGATTGTTATTAGTTACCACAGCCACAAAGTCATAGCCTATTTCTACAATTGACCTTCTTAAAATGTGATTTTAAACCTAACCTTAACCACATTACTAACCTTATGCCTAAGCTTAAATTAAGACCAAAAAGAAACAACCAAAAACAAACGATATAGACAATTTTTACTTTGTGGCTGTGGTAACCAGTGACAATCACAACAAATAGTCTTACCATCCCCTGATGACCCTGACTGAGATGACAGGAGACAGCTTCATCACGGAGGCATCCTCCACGTCCCCAAACACCTCGTAGGCCTCTCCTTCAAACTGAGCCTGCTCATGGAGCACTATCTACAACAGGATGTAGAGATTTACAGTAAGTACATCTCATGGTCATTACAATATGTGACACTTGGTGATTGTATCATTGTCACTTGCAATTGCTGATACAATAGACTGAGTTGAATACTGCAGATGTTGTCTTATGAAATATCTTTCCAGATAATCACCATAAAATATCAAAAGTATATGAGAATAAATCATGTAGAACTCTCCAACACACAACTAGTTGTAGACCTTGCATCATATCGTGTTACTATAAAACACTGGACGGTGGATACAGAATTTTGTTTTGAATGTAAAGTCAATCGTACCTTCCCGGGCCGTTTGTGGAACCCTCTCACTTCTGGAATCTGAAAAGGAAAAGACAGCATGCTGACTGAGGGACTCGGGGGTGGAAAAGCACAAGTATCCTGTGTATTTCCTGTACTCCTGGCAGAACACTGGACTGCCTCCAGATAGAAATAACTCAACAAAAGACTACCAGTTATACATTTGCCAGCTTAAGAACATCAATAGTTAGCAGCCTACATGCCATGTACTGTACATTAGTGTGTAAGAGCAAACCAACATTGGTCCTACACACGTTGGGCAGAAAGTAAGATTGCAGTCATGTAAGCAAAACAACATGAGAGAAGTAGGCTTATTTGCATGTTTATGTGTCTGGTCTGAGCATTAAAATGTATGTACAAAATGGAGTGGTTGTGCCGAAGAAGTAAAGAAACATTTATTGAAGAATGCCTCTTCTTGTCTTTACTTGCAAACAATTCATGACTTGTTTCTAAGAGCCATAACTTGTAAACGTCTAGAACTTGTTATTGTATTTCAACATTCCAAAAGGCAAAGCTGGACCTGATTTGATTTAGTGGTATGTTGCCATGGATATACTTTAGATGCCCGTACAAAGTGAACAGGTTCTGAAGTATCTGCTCAGCACATTAAACAATGCCCTGCAGGTCAGAACTCATTTAGTTGTAAAACGGAATCCTCTGTTTCCAGGAGTAAAGCAGTACTGAGAGAATATGAGAGACTCGGGCAGGTAGAGACAACCATAGTTATGTCTCAATCATGCAATTTTAGTCTCTATGAAAAAAAAACGTTTTTCTCAATCTAGTACAAAGTACCTGTCTATAGAGATTTTAGATGGAAAAATAGAATAACATAGATATACAGTACAGTAATGATGCAAAACCCCAAACTGTCAGTTGGCTTCATGCAGTCTTGTCTGAGACTCTTACCTTGGGGTTGGCTGCAGGAAGACCATTCAAGGGGGCCTGTGGGATGTGGTTGGTGGCTGGATGAAGTCCTAAGGTAAGCCCCTTTAGTCCAGTACCGTGACCTAAGCCCATTACAGGGCTAGCCATTGTACTCTGTGTAGCACTACTCTGTGAAGATCCTTTGTCTGTCCTGAGATACTGCTCCAGGGGATCTGGCAGCTTTAGCTGAGTGAACAAGGGGAGAGGAGGAGGTGAGGAGGGACTGATTATTGACTCACCAGTTGCAACCACACCCATACTCAGGCCCGGATTCATACTTCTCCAACCCGCCCTTTCTGGCATTGTGCCCTGGGTGGTAGAAGAGGGAGGAGCACCATTTGAGACTGAGGAGGAAGGATCCCCTTTGTTCCTTCTGGAAGTCCTGGGGGAGCTCAATAGGTTGGAGAGTAGGGACGTCCTTCCTAGCCGTGACGTGAGCTGTCCAGTTTCTTCCCCTTGCTCCTCTTTCTTCTCTACTTTCCTCTTCACCTCTACCTTCATTTCCACCTCTCCATCTTTCCCATCTGTTTGACACCCTGGTTTTCTCCGGGCTACAGATGGAGACTGGATGGCTTTGAAGAGAAGGCTGTCCTCTGCATTAGCTCTTCTTGTCTGTGTCTTCTCCTCCTTGGCCTGTTTCTTTATCAACATGGCCGGGGTTTCTTTATCCTTTGTCCTCTTTTTCAGGCCAAACTGGAAGCCATCAGCGTCAAAAGGGTTCTCGAAGCGGTCCTCCTTGATGGCGGGCAGGGCAAAGGGGGGCGAGGAGGTCTTGGCATGGTCGTGGTGCCTCTTGGGGGGCAGGGGAAAGGGGGTGCCCAGTTCCTTAATGCTCCTGATGAAGTCATCCACATTGTCAGTCTCAGCCAGACTCTCATCCTCACTGGCTGAACAGTCCAGCCTTCTCTTGGTCTCCCTCTTCTGCTCCTGTTTGGAGCCGCGCTCCACGTTCAGCCAGCTGGACGGAGATTCCTGTTTCAGAGGGAGAGGTTTAGGGGGAGAGGGGAGCATCAGAGAAGTTGGCAGCTGAAGAGGCAGCTCAGCCTTGGGGTTTGCTTTTGTCGTTTTAGGGGGTTCTTTGAGGAGCAAGACCTTCTTCTCCTCAGCTTTTGTTCTTATGGATTTTGAGTCCTGTTTTGTGTCTAATATCTTAGTCGCTCGTTCGCTGGGTCTTTCTTCTTGTTTTATCACTTTCTCCTTCTGATCTTTTGTAGTTATGGTCTTTGATTCCTGTTTTGCATCCATCTTAGTAACTGTGCTCTTAGTTGCCGCCTCACCTAGTTTGTCCTCTTTGTTTTCCTTGTGTGGCCCGCTATGTGCATCTGCCAAATTCTGTGTCAGTGAAGGAAGCTCTTTGTTCAGTTGGACATCACCATTTTTAATTGGTTTCAGAACAATCGCAGCCTCTGTTATGATGTCGGAGATCTTCACTGGCTCTCCCCCCTTCTGTACTTCAGTCTCATTCCCAGACAAAATGGATATATCAGAAACTATGCCATTACGAATAGGTACTATATCGGGGGTTTGAGCATTAGCTAGTATCTTAGATTTTTCCTCTGAGCCAAAGAAAGTTGACTGTGTTGCCGTATCTTGACTCTCTCTTCTTTCAACCACAGTGGAGGCGTTTTGGGGTGAGCTATCCTTTGCTACATCCAGGCCATGTTCCACAGGCTGATTCCTATTGGATATCCCTTCTCCAGCACTAAGTATGAGCTTCTCTGAAGCTGTAGAAGCATTTTTATTATACTCATCACTTTTCTGATTAGCTTGGGTCTCAGTGTCAGTATGAATGTGGTCAGTCAACTCAGGCTTGGTGGATGTATATATTACTTCCTCATGGGTAGGTGTGCTTGAGGCAGACACAATGAGGCTTGGTTCAGTTGGACGTTTCTCCATTACTACACCTGGGCTTACAGGACCCATCTGCTGCAGTGGTGTATTGGTTAAGGCTTCCACATAGTTGTGGTCACTCTCTGTCTCAGATGAGAGATCTGGGTATGGTTTGGTTTGTTGTTCCTTTGTAATACAGGTAGTTTTGACTGATATAGATTTTTTTTGTGCATTTTCAGATATTTTATCCAGTTTTGTTTCAGGTGTACTACTACTGCTCCTGTCCTCCAGTGATTTCTTTGTTCCAGTGACTGCTGGTTCATCTGTTTGATCATTTACACACAGTTGCTGGTGTGTTGCTGGTGTGGTTTGTTGATCATCTATTTGAGAGTTATCTGTGACCAGTGACACATGATCTTGTATGGATTTAGATTGTGTTTCAGAGAGGATAGTTTGCTCAGATTTCTTGAGGGGCTTGCCTTTAGGGGCGGTTATCTGACGGAACATTGCACGCTTGCTAGCCACAGTCACAGAATCACTTGGATCTTTCACTGGACTTTTCAAACTCAGTGGTGAAGCCTTCCCAGAATCATCAGCAGTCATGTCCATGGTGGGAGATGTGATGTTACTCTTCTTCTTAAGTCCAAGGGAGGTGGGTTTCTCTGGCTTGGTTGGTAATAGTGAGGGAGGGGTGGGTGTGTCCCCGTCGCCATGGGGGATGCTCTTATTGGAGGCCTGTTGGGGCAGGTTTGTTTGCAAAGGGCAGGGCAGCTTGTTTCCTGTTGGTGATACAATAGTTAGTCAGACAGTTAGTATAGCCGTTTGTTGGTTCGTTTCCATAATGCATTGTAAAATGAGAGCTATTCCTCTCTCTTAAATATGTGACATTTACAATTTCTCTTGTCCATTAAACCATTGGATAATTCTAAAACATTACCACTACTAAACACATATCTAAAACGTGTTAGCTAGACAGGGGCTATGAATAAGCAGACAGAATCTTATCAATATCCCATGTTCAAAATCCATGACATGTTTGTCTTACCCTTCTCAGGTTCAGTGGTCATTGTCTCATCTGGGGGCCTTTTCTCTGGGCTGGGAAGCTCCTGCTGCTTTGGGCTGGTTGGTGTGGAAGGCCTACTACTGACAACTGATGCTCTCTCAGTGGTTTTGGTAGTTTTACTCCCTGTGTCGATGGTTTGGAGTTTGCCGTCTTTCATCTTTCTGACCAGAGACAAAGAGTTGTCAGGGGCTTTGGGTAACCGGCTCTTTGGTATCATGCTGCTGTTGGTGCTGTCTGGGCGTGTGGGAGCCTGCTTTTTGACATCTTTGGGTTCACTTGTTTTGGCTATGTCAGTGTTGTTGTCCTCAAGGTCTTTCTCCATCCCATTGAACAGGTTTACCATATCTGAGTTCACAGGTGACATGACTGGTACTTTAGTAGGTGATGCCTCTTCTGACGTAACAGGCCCTTTTGTTGGTTTCCCCCCTGAACCCACTTCATTCACCTCCTTGGTGATAGACTTTTTGTCTGTTTTAATCATTAAATGTTTAGGTTTAGGGATCTTCTGGGGTTTGGAACCAAGCACAGGTAGAGACACAGCCACTGAAACATCAACCACTGAGCTTGTGCCTGGTGACAGTGGAGGTTTTGATATAGCTTCTGTCTGTGACTTTTTAGGAATTTTCAACTTGGGGCTGTCGGTGACCTCTGTTTTTCCTGCGGTGGGTTGATCCTTTAATGTAGGTGACATAACCTCTGTTTTCTCACCGCCATCTTTAGGTGTCCTTTGTGATGGAGCCCCACTAGAAATCCCTGCCTTTCCACCATATTTGAGACCCTTTCCCTTAGCCATGCCCAGGACAGCTTTGGACTTGGGTCCAACCGGAGGAGGTGGGCACTTTGACCGACTGGCTACATTGCCTACTTTGTCACCTGGTTTAGACGGGATGACCTGGGTCGTCCCCTGACATCTAACCCTTGAACCTTCTGTGTTGGGCTGTGTTTTACGTCCTGGCATAGTTGTGGTTGGAGAGGCCTCATCCAGCTCTGGGGTTGGGGACGTTGGGGAACTGTCTACAGCCTTGGGGTCATGGTGTCTTCGATCAGAGTCTGTACCCTTGGTTATTTCTCCAGCAGTGATGATACAGTCATTGTTTGGTTCCTTGAGGTCTACATTAACTTTTTGGGGGCTTGGCAAGCTGTTTAGAGAAGAGAGAAAATGTGTGATTAACTTTACGGACAGGAGGGTAAAATGATTTAGTGTGCAGAACAAACTTGTCACCACAAACAGGTGTTGTTGTTTAACTACATTGATATGGTACTTCATTTCCACCACCCATTATAACCTGTTGGGGATGGGGGCGCTGTTTAGACTATTTATGCTAATGTGGCTAATTTTTTAAACGGCTTCCCACAAAATCCTTGATCGTACAATATGCATATTATTATTATTATTGGATAGAAAACAGTCTATAGTTTCTATAGGAGTTGAAATTTTGTCTCTAAGTGGAACAGAGCCCATTCTACAGCAATTTCCCTGACATGGAGTCAGATTTGAGAAACGTTGGCCACTTTTCTGAAGTCATTTAAAAGGGCTCTGTCGTTGCTATGACTATACGGACACTTCTTACGTCTTCCCCTGGATGCCTTTACGTGATGACGATTCCAACGGGCTCGATTGCTCGTTCACAGGCCCTACAAATGAAAAAAACCTTTAGCTAGCAAGTCTTTTCTTGCTGCGTAACGCGCGTGGAAGACACCGACCCTCTCCTGTTCCAAGCGTTAGTTTAGCCTGTTATATTTCTCCGGTCATCTTTTCACTCGTTATAGGAGTTACAAACATCACAAAGTAGTTAATTTAAAGCGTTTTATAGCAATTTATATCCGTTTAGTGCGATTTTGGGACATTTATTTTTGCAACGATGTGAAAAGTTGGGTGCGCTTTTCAGTTCATCCCGAACGTAGTTGACATTTCCACATGGCAAGAGGACAGCTTTCCACCAAAAGACGATTTCTCCCAAGAAAGGATCCTTTGCCCAAGATACTGATGGAAGAACAGCTCAAGGTAGGACATTTTTATTATGATAAATCGTGTTTCTGTCGAAACATTTTAGTGGCTTAGGACGCCATGTTTTTTGACGTAGCTTCGCTTGGCGCAAATTGTATTGAAAAGTAAGGATAAATTAAAAAATGTAATAACGCAATTGTATTAAGAATTAAATTGTCTATCAATCCCTGTCCACCCTATATTTTTTAGTCACGTTTATGAGTATTTATGTATAAGAGTAGATCACTGTCTAAGTGGCGCAAGGACGTTTTCTTTACCAGCTTGTCTACATTTCACATTGTCTAACCATGATTTTGGTGGCTAAATATAAACATTTTCGATCAAACTGTATATGCATGTTGTAATGTGATGTTACAGGAGTGTCATCGGAAGAATTCTGAGAAGGTTAGTGAAAAAATTAATATCTTTTGGCGATGTTGACTTTTATCGCTCACTTTGGCTAGAATCAATGCTGGGCTGCTAATTGCTATGTGCTAAGCTAATATAACGATTTATTGTGTTTTCGCTGTAAGACACTTAGAAAATCTGAAATATTGTCTGTATTCACAGGATCTGTGTCTTTCGATTCGTGTATGCTGTGTATTTTTACGAAATGTTTGATGATTAGTAGTTAGGTAAACACGTTGCTCATTGTAATTATTCTAGTCCATTTGTGATGGTGGGTGCAATTGTAAACTATGCCATCTACCTGAAATATGCACTTTTTTCTAACAAAACCTATCCCATACCATAAATATGTTATCAGACTGTCATCTAATGAGTTTTTTTGTTGGTTAGGGGCTATAAATATCTTAGTTTAGCCGAATTGGTGATGGCTACTGGTGTTGGTGGACAAATAAAAGATGGTGGAATATGCTAATGTGTTTTTAGGTAATAGATGTACATCTTTACATATTGTGTCTTCCCTGTAAAACATTTTAAAAATCGGAAATGTTGACTGGATTCATAAGATCTGTGTCTTTCATTAGCTGTATTGGACTTTAATGTGTGAAAGTTAAATATTTTAAAAAAATATTTTTTTTGAATTTCGCGGCACTGGTTTTTCAGTGGGGGGGGGGGGGGTGTGCCGCTAGCGCCACGCTGATCCTAGACAGGATAAAACCAAATAAACATGTTATTCAGATAAGGAAGAACAGCCTTTAGCAATACATACAAAGTGAAACTGAAATAAATCTTTCTGCACTGAGTAGCTTGACCAAACAGATTGTGAAAAACTGCTCTCACTTAAAACGTCCAGCAATGCAGAACATCCCCTCAGGTATCAGTAGAACAATAAATCCATGAAGAGTCTTGGATGAATTCCAAGCATTTTCAAATTGATTCCATAAAGATATACATTTTAATCTAAAAAAACAGGCTGCATCACATTAATATGATACAACAAAAAACATGCCTTGTGGCATTACTATGTCTGAAAGATATGCGGATATCAGAATGGTGTGCCTTACTTTTGTCAGCCTTGTACTGAGTCTACTCATTAAACCCTTTAGTCAAACAAAGTGACTAGTTGCTTCTGCCATTAGTCATCATTCAAGATGGAAATAATGTCTGGAGTAAAGACCATTTCATTTGAACAACTGACTTAACAATTTAATGTAGTCTACTGACTGGGTTGTAAAGACTAACTATGCACACAGTATTTTGTGACAATCACATAGGAAGATACAGTATTGTTGCATAGTCGATGACCTATAGTAGTACTATCAGTAATCATGTAGTCCAAGTAAAGTATACGGTAAGTAATGTAAGTGACATTTTAATGACGCAGGACTTTTTCAGCTGTACTAAGAACTGCTGTTATTGTTCTCCTCTGGTACAAATAGGCACAGCTCAGGTGTTATTTTCTTTCTCTCTCTCAATCTCTCTCGCTCACTTTAGGATCAAAGCACTCTTTAAAAAGACCAAAGAAAATGTAAAATAAAGAGACTTACAGTTTCACCTCTGACTTCTGAGGAATCTTTGAAGCCAAGTCTGTGATGTCATTCTTTTCTAGCTCTGTTTTTGTCTGCTTGTCCCCGTCAAAACTGGGCTCAGGGCTCACATACACCTTCTTAGGGAAAATCTTCTCACTGCGGGACAGTTTCATACTCCTGCGCTTTTCCTCTTTGCTCAGGGCCATCTGGTACTCTAGAGGGGTGCTGCTCTCTGAGTCTGTGCCTGGACTGTTCGCCTCTGACTGGGCTTTGTTTGTTGTTTTGGACTCCTTGGAGGCTGGTGCTGTAGATACAGCCAGCTTTGGCTTTGGCTCTCTGCCACTGGCCTCTGCTGCTGGTACTGCTGAAGGAGTTAGAGTGGCCAGGACACCTGCAGTATCAGGGTACTCTACAGGGGCCACAGTCATAGGTACGGCCAGGACGGAATGCGAGTGTACACTCTTCCTCTTCCCTTTCCTCTCCCCCTCCTCTTCTCCCAGGTGTGTTTCCACCCACAAGGCTTTGTGTAGCTTCGGTGGTGAGTCCTGCGTCGTCCCCTCCTCTCCCCCATGTAACGTGGTCTGTGTGGGGGGAGCTGTTTCAGGCGAGCTGCTGCTGGTGGATTTCAGAGCCCTCCTCCTGTTTTTCTTCCCCATGGCTGGGCTGTCCTCCCCCTCCTCCCCCTCTGGCTGGGTATCTGAGGAGGACGGGGTGTGTGACTGAGAGCCTACAGTCACTCCCACCAGGTAACTCCCCTTCCCTCCAACAGATGTTTTCAGTGAGGTCTTTTTAGACTCTGTGACCAGAGAGGTGAAGTCAGTCTTAAGGTGAGATTGGGAGAGTTCAAACGACCTGAGGGTGTTTTGGACCACTGGGCTGCCCCCTCCCGACCCCTCTCTGTCTTTCACAGTGGTTTGTTCCAGATGTACCTGCAGCCTCCTGCTCGCCTCTCCCACTACGTCCTCAGTGGGGCTGAGCCCTGGGACTTGGTCTGCTCCGGTGGAGGACGAGTTCGTGGGAGTCAGATTCCAAGAATTCCTGTCTGCCTCTCCGTCTGACTCTGCCTCGGCCCGGCTCGCCCTGCACACCTGCATCTCCCTCACACTGCCATGACCGCTGCTGTCGCTGTCTGCAAACAAAAGGTCCCCTCTGTCCACCACCACCAGAGAAGCTAGGCTGGAGGTACCAGGGCTGGAGCTGGTACTGAACACCGATCCCTCCTCCTGGAGCTCTGACAAACTTCCCTGCACTGGCCCAGCTCCGGCTTCCACTACCTCCCCCTCTCTCCGGGTGGTGGTGGGGGTCCTTTGCCAGTCTTCCTGTGGAGGTTGGTGAGGGGAGAGAGGAGAACCAGGGGACTGGGGGGAGACGGGAGAACCAGGGGACTGGGGGGAGACGGGAGAGCCAGGACCAAGCCAGGATCCATCCTCTGAGTCTGCTGAGAGTGAACCGCTCCGGCTCTTCTTCTTCTTCTTTATGGAAAACAAACTGCCGATGCGGTTCAGCACTCTGTCTGAGCTCTTGGAGGAGACAGAGAAACAAAACAGAAAGATAAATACCCAGATGGAGAACAGACACACCTGGTGTTTTTGGCACAGCTATACAAATAACCACAGACGTTGGTTCCCATCTCACTTTTTTTCAGTCCTTGATATAAAGCAGGGTTCTCCAACCCTATTCCTGGAGAGCCACCGCCCAGTAGGCTTTCGCTCCAACCCTTATCTAGCACACCTGATTGTAATAATTAGCTGGTTGATAAGCTGAATCAGGTTAGTTACAACTGGGTTTTGAACGAAAACGTACAGGGGGGTAGCGCTCCAGGAACAGGGTTTAGAGAGCCCTGATATGAGGTGTGCTCAATGATGTAGTACATTTACATAGAATAGATTGATTCTCTGATTAATGCATTAACCTTAAATCCTTAACATCTTCAACTATTACCTCTACGATTAGGTAAATATTCGGTCACACTTTATTTGGATAGTTCTTCTGTAGATGCTCTACAGATGGTCATACTATCAACAAATTATCTGATAATCAACTGACTGTCGATTGATAAGCAACTGTCTGCTAAGTTTACGGTTAAGGCAAGGTTTAGAATAAAGGTAAGGGTTAAGGTTAGGGCTAGTGTTAGGGTAAGGGTTAAGTTTAGGGTTAGGATAAGGGTTAGTGTTAGGGTTAAATTTGTAGGTAGTAAGTTGAAATGTTACTGATAGTCTATAGTATATAGCATTCTTGTCAAAACCAAACAGGCCAAGCTGAATGGTATAGATCAGTGTTTCCCAACTATGGTCCTCAAGTACCCCCCAACAGCACACATTTTTGTTGTAGCCCCGGACAAAACCACCTGATTCAACTTGTCAAGTACTTGATGATTAGTTGACAAGTAGAATCAAGAGTGCTTGTCCAGAGTTGGGAAACACTGGTGTAGATGTCTCTCTGGTAACAGCCAGGTAGGAACATGATCAGGCTGCTACAGCACCATGACCGTAGACCATGACCATGACCATAGAGATCCTATTAAAGTCATTTTCTAATGGCTAGTTCTATGGTATTGACAACATTAGGCAGACCTCGGGAGACTGAAAGGATTTGCCGTGGGTCCTCAGATCCTCAAAAGGATCTACATCTGCACCATCAAGAGCATCCTGACGGATTGCATCACTGCCTGGTGTGGCAACTGCTCGGTCTCCGACCGCAAGGCACTACAGAGGGTAGTGCGACACGGCCCAGTACATCACTGGGGACAAGCTTCCTGCCATCCAGGACCTCTATACCAGGTGGTGTCAGAGGGAGAACCTAAACATTTTCAAAGACTCCAGCCACCCTAGTCATAGACTGTTCTCTCTGCTACCGCACGGCAAGCGATACTGGAGCGCCAAGTCTAGGTCCAAGAGGCTTCTAAACAGCTTCTACCCCCAAGCCATAAGACTCCTGAACATCTAGTCAAATGGCTACCCAGACTATTTGCGTTGACCCCCCTCCCCTTCTTTTACACCGCTGCTACTCTCTGTTGTTATCATCTATGCACAGTCACTTTAATAACTCTACCTACATGTAGATATTACCTCAACTAACCGGTGCCCTCGCACATTGACCCTGTGCCGGTACCCCCCTGTATATAGTCTCGCTATTGTTATTTCACTGCTGCTCTTTAATTACTTGTTACTTTTATTTCGTATTCTTATTTGTACTTTTTTAAACTGCATTGTTGGTTAGGGGCTTGTAAGTAAGCATTTCACTGTAAGGTCTACCTACACCTGTTGTATTCAGCGCATGTGACTAATAAAATTTCCCACAAGTCAGTATCGACAGGTTTTGAATCCCACTGCCGGACAGGTCGAATGAGAACCAATGAGGCAAACAAGGAATGTGAGGATCACCAAATAATACTAGTTTTCTATAAGATCTATTTGATTACATACCATACCTAGAAACAAACGCAACAATGTACTGTATGTCCATGTCTTATTCAATCTATACAGTGGGTATCATAAGTATTCACCCCCTTGGATTTTTTCTAATTTTGTTGTGTTACAAAGTGGGATTGAAATAGATTTAATTGTGATTTTTTTTTGTCATTGATCTGCACAAAATACTCTATAATGTCAAAGTGAAAAGTAAGTTCTATCCAGCCATGACGCACACTGCCCATATGCGCATGGAACAAGACTGTCCTAATGTTCTTTTGGTGTCTGTATACTTTGTATTCTGTCATTTAATTTATTTTCATTGATTTAGCCAGGATAGTCTATTTAGCCAGGATAGCCACTGTTCTCCAGGGAGTCCAGGATCCATAGAATCAATACAAACGCACACATCACATAAAGGCTGTCTAAACAAAAACACAGTACACACACAAGCATACATACAAAAGCCCAGCACACTCTGTCTGTTTCCTCCTATAGTACAGGCTGGAAGAGTATACAGAACATCATAACTAAAGATAATACACACAAACACTTCAAATGAAACCTCTACATACCATTTTAACGATACTTGCTGGATTTTAGCCTGTAGATTTATTTCTTTACAGTCTTGGCATAATAACCATATCCTGCACCAATAGCAAATCAGGTGCAAAAAGTGAATGTTTATCAGCTTCCGACTTCCTGCTAAGCTGCTTGGTTGAAGATAACAATATACAATTACTAAGCTGGGATAAAAGTCAACGCCACCAAATACAATAAGTGAACTGTCTACCTTTACAGACAGACAGAGAGACAGTGTGTGTGTGATATCCGTGTGTATCTATATCTGTCTATCCCTGAGTAGACTTGTATCAAACAAACTAAGGTACATTGCTTCAGGGCATTATTCCACTTCTATCACAGGTGCAGCATAAAGGCTATTGTGAAAGAGCTTTCACATAAAAAAACCCCACATGAAATAATTATCCAATGAGAATGTATGGACATGGATGTCTGACTAACATCTCCACCCTTCTTCCCTCAATCAAACTGGGGCAAGTCAGTAGCCCCGGGACATCTTTATCAATATCATAATACAGTGGAAAAGACTGAGATTCAGCTGAAAAGACATGATTCAGCTGTGTACAGTGTGAATGGTTCGACCAACTCTGACACACGAAAGGATGTACATTTTTGCCCTGTTGTGCCTATAACTGTCACGAGTTGAATGATTTGCTGTTGTTGTTTCATATGGACCTGTGCACATCCTTTCTTCAGTAGTAGAAACAGACTCTGGATCTCCACAGGACTTTGACCTATTAAAAATCCTGTTGAAACAGAGCTGATTGTTCTTTTGTTTCCAAATGGCCTCAGACTTTTCAGGAAACATATGACAGGTACAGGCACAAACTTAGTGGTTACTGTGTTCAAGTTCATGTTCCAAATTGTATGCCTAGCTTAGAAATACTTAATTTGAATGAATAAAATAAAAGACACAGGATCCTATTCTTTCTACTCCAGTAAACAAGTTTCCAGGGAAAACATCATTCTTATTGAACGGATTAATGTACTCAATTACATATTTGTGAAAGCTGTATTGATATCAATAAAACATAGATAGTGAATCCTACCCCATTAATAATAATAATTAATAATTAGTAATAACTATAATATACAGTGCACATGTTGGACAACAGGTTGGACAAGTAGGTGTCAATGGAGAATAACACAGGAAGAAATTCAGTCCTAAAATATAATTTCTACCATCCCATCTCCTGTCACGTTCCTGACCTATTTATGTTAGTTTGTTATGTGTGTTAGTTGGTCAGGACGTGAGGTTGGGTGGGCATTCTATGTTTTCTGTTTCTGTGTTGGTTTTGGGTTGCCTGGTATGGCTCTTAATTAGAGGCAGGTGTTTGGCGTTCCTCTAATTAAGAGTCATATTTAGGTAGGCGTTGTCACAGTGTTCGTTGTGGGTGATTGTCTTCTGTGTCTGTGTCTGTACACCACGCGGGACTGTTTACGGTTTGTTCGGTTTGTGTAGCCTATGTTCCTATTCGTGTGTTTTTCTTGTTTTATGTAAGTATGTCTTCGTCTAGGTCTGTCTACACCGTTTGTTGTTTTTGTTAGTTTAGTCAAGTTCGTGTTTTGTTAAATAAATCATGTCTTTTCACTACGCTGCACCTTGGTTCCCTCAATACTCCTCCTCTTCCGAAGATGAAGAGGAGGAGGAATGCCGTTACAGAATCACCCACCAAATCTCCAGAACCAAGCAGCGGAGTAAACGGAGTAAGGGACAGGAAAAGAAGGAGGAATGGACTTGGGACGATATATTGGAGGGGACAGGTTGCTACACATGGGAGGAGATCCTGGCTGGTAGGGATCGCCTTCCATGGGAACAGCTGGAGGCACTGAGGAGAGCAGAGGCTACCGGAGAGAGGAACCGGAGTTATGAGGGAATGAGTCTTGCACGGAAGCCCAAAAAGCCCGTGAGTAACACCCAAAAATTTCTTGGGGGGGAGGCTAAGAGGTAGTGGGCCAAGGGCAGGTAGGAGACCTGCGCCCACTTCCCAGGCTTACCGTGGAGAGCGGGAGTACGGGCAGGCGCCGTGTTACGCAGTAGAGCGCACGGTGTCTCCTGTACGAGTGCATAGCCCAGTGCGGGTTATTCCACCTCCCCGCACTGGTAGGGCTAGATTGGGCATTGAGCCAGGTGTCATGAGGCCGGCTCAACGCATCTGGTCTCCAGTGCGTCTCCTCGGGCTGGCATACATGGCACCTGCCTTGCCGGTTCGCCTACATAGCCCGGTGCGGGTTATTCCACCTCCCCGCACTGGTCGGGCAACCGGGAGCATTCAACCAGGTAAGGTTGGGCAGGCTCAATGCTCAAGAGTGCCAGTACGCCTCCACGGTCCGGTATTTCCGGCGCCACCTCCCCGCCCCAGCCTAGTACCTACAGTGCCTACACTACGCACTAGGCTACCAGTGCGTCTCCTGAGCCCAGTTCCTCCTCCACGCACTCTCCCTGTAGTGCGTGTATCCAGTTCGGTGCCTCCAGTTCCGG
The DNA here is from genome assembly GCF_029448725.1 of Salvelinus fontinalis. Classification (NCBI taxonomy): domain Eukaryota; kingdom Metazoa; phylum Chordata; class Actinopteri; order Salmoniformes; family Salmonidae; genus Salvelinus; species Salvelinus fontinalis. The sequence goes on along the minus strand of NC_074679.1, from coordinate 17,487,663 downwards.
CACCACGCACTAAGCCTCCTGTGCGTCGCCAGAGCCCTGTACACACTGTTTCTTCTCCCCCTACTAATCCTGATGTGCTTGTCATCAGCCCGGTGTCACCAGTGCCGGTACCACGCACCAGGTATAGAGTGGGCTTTGAGAGTACAGTGTGCCCTGTCCCTGCTCCCCGCACTAGTATGAAGGTGCGTGTCCTTAGCCCGGTGCCTCCAGTTCCGGCACCACGCACCAGGTCTACAGTGCGCCTTATCCGGCCAGAGCCATCCGTCTCACCAGCGCCATCTGAGCCATCTGTCTCCCCAGCGCCATCTGAGCCATCCGTCTCCCCAGCGCCATCTGAGCCATCCGTCTCCCCAGCGCCATCTGAGCCATCCGTCTCCCCAGCGCCATCTGAGCCATCCGTCTCCCCAGCGCCGTCTGAGCCATCCGTCTGCAATGAGCCTGCAAAGCTGCCCGTCTGCCATGAGCCTGCAAAGCCGCCCGTCTGCCATGAGCCTGCAGAGCCGTCCGCCAGACAGGAGCCGCTAGAGCCGCCCGCCAGACAGGAGCCGCTAGAGCCGCCCGTCAGACAGGATCTGCCAGAGCCGCTTGCCAGACAGGATCTGCCAGAGCCGCCAACCAGACAGGATCTGCCAGAGCCGCCAACCAGACAGGATCTGCCAGAGCCGCCAACTAGACAGGATCTGCCAGAGCCGCCAACCAGACAGGATCTGCCAGAGCCGCCAGCCAGCCATGAGCGTCGAGAGCCGTCAGCCAGCCATGAGCGTCGAGAGCCGTCAGCCAGCCATGAGCGTCGAGAGCCGTCAGCCTGCCATGAGCGTCGAGAGCCGTCAGCCTGCCATGAGCGTCGAGAGCTGTCAGCCTGCCATGAGCGTCGAGAGCCGTCAGCCTGCCATGAGCGTCGAGAGCCGTCAGCCTGCCATGAGCGTCGAGAGCCGTCAGCCAGCCATGAGCGTCGAGAGCCGTCAGCCTGCCATGAGCGTCCAGATTCGTCAGTCAGCCAGGAGCTGCCCTTCAGCCAGAAATGGCTATATACCCAGAACTGCCCCTCAGTCCAGAGCTGTCTCTCTGTCCGGAGCTGCCTTTCAGTCCGGAGTTGCCCCTCTATTATGATCTCCCTCTCTATCTTGATCTACCTCTTTATTCTTATCTATCCCTCTGTCTTGATTTATCCCTCTGTCCCGGTGCTGTCCCTGTCATGGATGTTACAAAGAGGATTTTGTGGGGGTAAGATATGGGTGGACATTTTTAGGGGTAGATGGAGGTTGGGATTGACTATGGTGGGGTGGGGACCTCGCCCGGAGCCTGAGCCACCACCGTGGTCAGATGCCCACCCAGACCCTCCCCTAGACTTTGTGCTGGTGCGCCCGGAGTTCGCACCTTATGGGGGGGGTTATGTCACGTTCCTGACCTATTTATGTTAGTTTGTTATGTGTGTTAGTTGGTCAGGACGTGAGGTTGGGTGGGCATTCTATGTTTTCTGTTTCTGTGTTGGTTTTGGGTTGCCTGGTATGGCTCTTAATTAGAGGCAGGTGTTTGGCGTTCCTCTAATTAAGAGTCATATTTAGGTAGGCGTTGTCACAGTGTTCGTTGTGGGTGATTGTCTTCCGTCTCTGTGTCTGTACACCACGCGGGACTGTTTACGGTTTGTTCGGTTTGTGTAGCCTATGTTCCTATTCGTGCGTTTTTCTTGTTTTATGTAAGTACGTCGTCTAGGTCTGTCTACACCGTTTGTTGTTTTTGTTAGTTTAGTCAAGTTCGTGTTTTGTTAAATAAATCATGTCTTTTCACTACGCTGCGCCTTGGTTCCCTCAATACTCCTCCTCTTCCGAAGATGAAGAGGAGGAGGAATGCCGTTACAGCTCCCATATAATTCCTACCATCCCATCTCCCATATAATTCCTACCATCCCATCTCCCATATAATTTCTACCATCCCATCTCCCATATAATTTCTACCATCCCATCTCCCATATAATTTCTACCATCCCATCTCCCATATAATTTCTACCATCCCATCTCCCATATAATTTCTACCATCCCATCTCCCATATAATTTCTACCATCCCATCTCCCATATAATTTCTACCATCCCATCTCCCATATAATTTCTACCATCCCATCTCCCATATAATTTCTACCATCCCATCTCCCATATAATTTCTACCATCCCATCTCACACCCACCTCTCACCTATGACGTTTTGTAATACAGGTGTAGGATTCTAATTTGATCACTCATTTGGTGCTGAGAATTTTCCTGTACCACAGGAAATGCAGATTAGTTTAATAATTTATATACATTCACTGTAACCCACACTAACATATGATTATATTAACAGTATAGCACTTTTCATGCAGCCTACTTTTGGCCAGAAAATAGCCTAACCACCGATTAAGCAACATTATGGAGTAAACGTTCAAAATCCTGTCACTGCAGGATTATTTTGCTGTGACAATATAGGTCAAATTAAGATACTGCATCTGTAGGTGGGCATATATTTTACCCTTCAACCCTAATGATTTGTATACAACTTTAAGTGGCTTCTGATAAACGTGTCTTACATTTATCTTAATGACCCAAAGCATTGAGGAAATTATCATATAGATCGGTATTCAAAACCTAAATATTGCATAATACAAAGTTATAAACTGACTCAAACTTTTATTGAGGGGTCTGTCTGGAGAATCTGAACTGCTGTACTGTTTATGTACATATCGCATATCAAATGGTCTAATTAGCACCTACATCCTCAATAACACTTGATCGTGCAAATGGAGGGCTGAGGAGTGAGGAGGGAGGAAGGGACTGGTTTGGGATTTACCTTACTTCTTTTCCAGTCAGGGCCCTGCAAAGTGAGTCAATACTGCCCTCCTCTGCACACCTTCTATATGACTGCACAGCCAGGCTCAGTGCAAGCAGTGGCAAGCAGTAGTATGGGGTACATGTCTCCAAGCAAATAAACAGATTCTGTCATTCTGAAATTATGTTTAGTAATTGTTTTGATCAATATCTAGTGTGTTGCATATGAATCTAACCACTTTGAAAGTTCTCTCTTTTGACACATACTTTTGACAATTGTAGAACAGAACTATGGTAAAAATGTATGGTACAGTATGTTTTGCTACTATGTATAGTATAGTCACATTTCATCATTACTCTTAGATGAGTCTGTCCTAAAGGACTTTAGATTGGCAGAAGGTAAAGAGGGCGGGGTTTAAAAGTACAGTAATTCAAATATAGAACAGATATTTCCAGATGACTTCTCCACAACACAACAGAGGACTCCTATTGTAGTCTACTATATAGTGACCTACCTTATTTCTGGACTTGTTGGGACTGAGGCTGTTGAAGGCTGACATGTCATAGCTGATCATGGAGGTAGCATCCCTGTCAGTCGTGGTGCTGTATTCTGTTTTCACGCTCAGTTGGTCAAAATTCCTGAAGCACAGACAGACAGAGAGAGAGAGGTACTATTAGGCTTAGAGCAGGTCGCTGTTCTCACCCAGTAACCACTGATAAGATGCTGAAACTTGGTTATATCCCTCGCCCACTCTCTCAGTCTTTACTTTTGATTTCATCTTTTCTATCATGGTTTTAACCATTCAGCATTCAGGATTAGACCCACTTCAGGATTATAACATGTCCTTATCCTCTGGCCCACTTTCTCACACACACATTCACAAACCCCATGGCATGGCTAATTGTGCCACCCGTGACCCATTCCACCTATATGTTGCTATCACATTAATGATGTATGGCCTTTTCAAAATGAAAAGGTACAAAGGTCCAGTCATCACATGACCGCTTGACACACTGAAAGTAACTCAGCTGTAAGTACACATTTCTTAACCACCAACATATCCAAGAACACAACCACAACCCTTCTGTTTCCTGTTTTAACTGTGACATCTGACACCCTCGTTGTGCCATGACAGACAACAACGATTTATAGCAGAGAGAAATGGTACACTGGTCAGACGACTCTCACCCACACGACTTAGTCACAAGTCACAACAATGTGTGTGCAGTAGTTAGAAAACCGTTTTGCTTTCTAGGGCACACATGTCAGGAGGTCACCACTGTACCCAAAGGCTTTTAAGTTGACTCTGTGTTGTCAATGGAAGCAGTTAGGCTAGCTCACACCCATTGTGGCATCCCAATATAGTCAGCTATGAGAATCACTCTTAGAATGCAGAATGGGAACCAGCATTCCACTGTTGATACTGTTGATCAGTGGAGGCTGCTGAGGGAAGGACAGCTCATAATAATGTCTGGAATGGAATGGCATCAAACACATGGAAACCATGTGTTTGATGGATTTAATACTATTCCAATCCAGCCATTACCACGAGTCCGTCCTCCCCAATTAAGGTGACACCAACCTCCTGTGCTGTAGATACAGGTGCAACACCATGGGTGTGTTCAGAGGGGTGAAATGTTCTGAGACATTTTAGAAATGTTGAAGATAAATGCACTACATTTAAAAACACTTTCCCCATCAATCAATACGATAATTGTCTTACTCTGCTACATGTGGGACGTTTCAACCACCTGAGTAAAACGGGCAGTCATGTACATTTTTCACCAAAAGAGGTTTATATGTTCATCATTGACCAGCATCTTCTGGCTTTGTTATACCATCTTTGCCCACAATAGGGTGTATGCAGAATATATTTTCAATCTGACAAAGTTGCCTGATGAATCATACAGAACCATAAGTCATCAAACTGCTACTCTACAGGATCTATTGTTTCCGTTGGCAGATGTACAAATTGGTGCATTCACCTTATGATATCCAGTGGAACAACCACTTTACAATAGTGCATCTTTTAAGGGGGGGGGGGGGGGTAGAAGGATTACTTTATCCTATCCCAGGTTTTGATTCTGATGATGTTTTTTTTGCTAAATTATGCTGAGTTTGCAAGACTTCTACAGACGAAGCGTCCATAAAGTGTGATTCTCTTGTTTTCTCTTACTGCCCACGGGGCACAAACTGGTTGAATCAACGTTGTGTCCACGTCATTTCAACCAAAATAAATCTATGTGATGTTGAGTCAATGTGAAAAACTGATTGGAATTGGAAAATAGTAAATTTTAAGTCCAATGACATAGTGAAATGTGTTGCTGATTTCAAGTTGAATTCACATTAGTTGACAACTCAACCAAATGTAAATCAAAACTAGACGTTGAACTGACATCTGTGCCCAGTGGGTGTCTACTTGCAGACAACGGTATCTGTTCCAACTTCAAGCCCAAAGTAGAAGCACATCTGGCAGAACGTGTTATCTCACATACACAGCTTGATCTGAAAGGATATGAAGAAGTATGAATGCTAATTGCTTTCCCATGTTTCATACTTAGGACCCTGACTTTTGGACAATCATGTCACAGGACCTGTCTCATGTTTCATAATGGATAATGACTATGACAATGCAACAACTATGCACTGAGTAATTATAAAGACCACAGGAACCATCCACACTCCCATGTGGAGCTGTATACAGATGCAACATATTAACCACGCAGCAAATCAACATGACTTGAGATTTTGCTGAGGTCAAATAAGTAAGATGGAACAAAGCACACAAAAGCAATCGTTCCGTAATTACATAAACGTAACCCCCAACCTTGCCCTTTGACCTCAGTAAGACATCAGTCACCAGTTTTGGGTAAACATTTCCTCAGTCTCTCTGTATCAGTTTGCAGCCTCTGAACACGTCTGAGGCCTAAACCAACCAGCTCCAAACTGCTTGGAGTCTTTCTCTGTTACCCCATGCCATCTGATGCCACCCCTCCCCTACACTCTTAGAAAAAAGGGTTTCAAAAGAGTTCTTTGGCTGTCCCAATAGGATAACCCTTTTTGGTTCCAGGTAGAACTCTTTTGGGTTCCATGTAGAACACTGTGGAAAGGGTTCTACATGGAACTGAAAAGGGTTCTACCTGGAACCCAAAGGGTTCTTCAAAGGGTTCTCCTATTGGGACAACCAAATTACCCTTTTAAGCCCTGTTTATACCTGGTTCTAACATACGTCTTTTGTCCTGATCTTGTCCACATTCCGATTGTGCCCACATTTTTAGACTAGTATAGACGATTAAAATACTCATTGTGATCTGATTGTGATCCGATTTTCCTGACCACCTCCAGAGGCAGTCAGGGACCCATTGTATCTGAATATCAATCAAGTATTAACAGATATGGATGTATAAAACATTTAAATCATTATTTCGGCCTCAAAATCATCAACAGGTAGCACCATTGACTTATGGCATCAATAATTGTCTTAAAATAAATAAATATTATTTGAAAGAATATTTGTTAAATAATCTGCATACAGGGAGGCACCAGGAAATCTGGTTACATTGTGGACAGAGTTGATGGATAAGAGACACATTTTATCACCATGTGTAGATGCAACGGCTTCAATGTGGGCACAATGTGGATAAGATCAGGACAAAGGACGCATGTTAGCAACAGGTATCAATTTGGCTTTAGGCTCTAGATAAAACCTTTTTTTTACTAAGAGTGTAGCAGGTATTCAGATCTGGCACAATTCAATATAACAGGAAATACAGCAGGGTAATATTAAGTTATTTTAGATTTTATGAAACACTAACATTCAAAACGTACATGTTTTACAATGTTTTTAGACATATTGGAAGTTCAATGATGTAACGGTCGTCCTCCTCCTCTTCAGAAGAAGAGGAGGAGTAGGGATTGGACCAAAGCGCAGCGTGATAGTTTGACATAACGAATTTATTATCTCCAGACGAAACATGATAAACACTTGAAATGATTACCAAAATAACAAAACGACGTAGACAGACCTGAACATGGAACTTACATAAATATACGAAGAACTCACAAACAGGAACAGACTACATACACGAACGACAACGAAACAGTCCCGTGTGGTGCAACATACACAGACACGGAAGACAACCACCCACAAACAAACAGTGTGAACAGCCTACCTTTATATGGTTCTCAATCAGAGGAAACGTCAAACACCTGTCTCTGATTGAGAACCATATAAGGCTAATTCCCAATGACCTAAACATAGAAACACAAAACATAGAACGCCCACCCCAACTCACGTCCTGACCAACTAAACACATACAAAAATAACAGAAAACAGGTCAGGAACGTGACAAATGAACTGTCGTGCAACTCTTTTGGTCACTTCCACTAGTTTACTGTGTATGTTTAGGAAATATGGCAGCCTGCCTACAGTGAAGTTATAGTATTACAGAAGTAGAACCTCCTCCCACGCAGCATAACAGACGCTCTCAAGCAGATCATTTAGACAACACACTGTAATGTTGCAGAATAGTCAACAGAGGAGTTGTCTGATAAAAGCCAGCAGCAGCCCACCCACAGAGCATTATCCTCCTCAGTAAAACAATGGCTCTGTTGTTTTGCATTAACTGTATCGATACACTTTTACAATGGCAAAACTCAACACAGCTGTTCAGTCAGCAAGGCAGAGTATCAAACACACACACACACACACACACACACACACACACACACACACACACACACACACACACACACACACACACACACACACACACACACACACACACACACACACACACACACACACACACACACACACGACAGCTTGGCACAGCCTATAGCTTGGCACATGTCAATGGTATCAAAACAGTCACATGACTCGCATCACTCATCATAGAGAAACAGACACAAACATTTTTAATAAACGTATGCAGGGAACGAACCTGTGGGACTTCATAAAGTCAAACAAGGGATGGAGTGAAGTCAAGGCATGACTCATACATCATTCCACAGGTTATGAGTTGGGCTGGCTGGGTGAGTCACCAGTGGCTGTTGATGAAAGATATATTTGTTCCTGCCAGCCCCAATCTAATGCAAACTACAAAACAAACTTTAACCGCTCTAGTTTGGACAGCAGCTTACAATAGCTGAATGATGCATATGTTTGAGTTTAATGAATGCCTATAGAATATGAACATTAAACACTATATAGCGCTCTGTGCACACACAGTACAGTACACAATTACCACCAGAAAGCTGAAAGACAGAGCTACTGAACCTGAAACAATTACTGGAGGCTATAGATCCAGACCAGTACAGTAGAGAGTAATAAAGACTCCATTTATCACTTTTTTAATCATCAAGGGACTGAGAAACAAGTGTGATGTTACCACAACAGCCCAATGCAGTGTGATCTGCTCGGATGACATGCTTTCACAACCAGGCCTGTCGTAATCCTGAACGTGTTGACTTTGGAGGAGGATGAGGAAAGAACGCACATTCATCCTGGCACTTATCTCTCTCTCCTGTTCACTGCTCCACATAATAGACATCTTTGGGACATGTAACGCAACACTTGACATGATGATGTTATGTCCATAATAACAACCTATGCAATGGTATTTCCATTAGTTTAGCATGAATGTGCAAACTTTCAATTTCTGACAAATGGACCATGTGCTGTATAGCTATATTGGAATAATTAGTATTTAAAATATCACCAGAAAAAAGTGGGTGGCACAGAAACAAGCACACCATATCTCCAAGTAAGCAAGTAGCCATGTCCGAGCCAGAATGGACACACCAGATGTCTGATCGTTAGTAAAAACAGGGTAAAGGGAATGGTGATAGGAAACCATTTTTCTTCAAACAGTCAGTTCTGTATGCTGCAATAATGACTAAGTCCAGAACTACCTTAACAAAGAAGGCTTTATTTCCACTGGAAAATGACTGGTGTCAGCTAAAGGTGTAGGCATGACACCTACTGTAGGTCTTTGTTGGACATCACTCGTGGGTTTGTGTGTGTAGATATACTATGTGATTTTGTCTTTGTATACATGTGTGTTCAGGGGGATAAGAGGTTCAAAGCAGGCTTGTTTCCATTGCAGCCCCCTAGAGAGATTGTATTCTCTCTCTCTCTCTCTCTCTCTCTCTCTCTCTCTCTCTCTCTCTCTCTCTCTCTCTCTCTCTCTCTCTCTCTCTCTCTCTCTCTCTCTCTCTCTCTCTCTCTCTCTCTCTCTCTCTCTCTCTCTCTCTCTCTCTCTCTCTCTCTCTCTCTCTCTCTCTCTCTCTCTCTCTCTCTCTCTCTTATCCTGCTACTGTACATGACATGACATTTTGAGCTGTAGAGATTTGCTGATTGATAAGAACTGCATTGCCAATAGTCTGAAGGTAATGCAGTAGGTGTCAAAACAAACAAATTCACAAGAGTAGCTAGGTTTCCATCCAATTGGCGACCAATTGATGACTGTACCGAAAAAAAATAAACGAGTTAAATAGGTTTCCATCGCATTTTGAACTCTACTAAAAATGTCACAAAACATTTAGCTTTATATAGCGAATGTGCCCAATCTAGCCAACATCTCGCAGATAGAGTGCAGGTATAGCCTACATGATGAAATGTGTCAAATGGCAGCCAAGCATCGATCATCATGTCACCAGAATAAGACATTCAGTATGTATTTCAACTGTAGTCTAATAAACCGTATGCTTTCCAGAGTCGTAGTGGGAGGACCACACAACATGGCATTGCATGACTCCAAGTTTACTTCGATACGATGGTTATTATATCAATATTTGCGCATAAAAGTATTTCCACCGCCATTTCTCGCATAATAAATTTTAACGACACAAAAAGATCCCACCTTGTCTACAGTGTGTAAAGTACTTAAGTAAAATACTTTAAAGTACCACTTAAGTATTTTTTGGGTTAATCTGTACTTTACTGTTTATTTTTTACAACTTTAAATTTTATTTCACTATATTCCTAAAGAACATTGTGTACATTTTATTCGCATAATGAATTTTACTGACACAAAAAGATCCCACGTTGTCTAGCAAATTTACTAGTTTGGTAGACATTTGGAAAGTTTAGTGACAAATTTGCTCTTTCCATCAGGCCTGTCATGACATTTTTTATCCAACATGCACTTTACGGGCATAAAAAGATTGGATGGAAACCTGGTTAATGTAGTTTGTTTAGTCAAACCGACTAGTTTGTTTAGTCAAACCTCCGCCCTATGTTGTGGCACAGAGTCCCCTGTCTTACAGCTCGAGACATTGGGTAAACAAATCAATCCATTAAAACAAACTAATCCAGGTGTATGCACACACACACACACACACACACACACACACACACACACACACACACACACACACACACACACACACACACACACACACACACACACACACACACACACACACACACACACACACACATGCAGGGATAACAGGATGTGCACACACACACACACACACGCAGGGATAACAGGATGTACACACACACACACACACACACACACACACACACACACACACACACACACACACACACACACACACACACACACACACACACACACACACACACCTATAATGCCCTCACCCAGATTGTTTTTCATTGGCTTTGGATGTAAAAACAATGCTACTCCTTTAATTTCAAGACATCTGTTCCTAGGTCAGATCATTGTCACAAGCCACCAACTAATCTGGCCTTTTAACTAACTACAACTGAATCTGGATCAGTTGTAGAATAGTGCATATCTATCTAGACTCAGACCAAACCGGCCACATTCTCTTGCCTGATTGATTGTCTCTGCTGTAACCAAGAGGCTTGGTCTTGCAAGCTAGCCACCTCCCGACTTTGACTGTAAACAAATCACTCCATTAAACAGTGATGATGCTTCACAATGGAAACGATGCAGCCAGGTGGGGCTGGGGCTCTTCAGCCTCAGAAGGCCTTCTTTAATGATCATACAAGTCATAGTCCTCCTCACCTTACAGATAGCCCATATATACCCTATACAGGGGTATTTTAAATACTCACTCACTCACTCATCTTCGCTCGCTCCTTGGAGCACAGTGATCGCCACGCCATCCTATTCTGGGCAAGGTCCCAGGCTGATGTGGTGTTGAGTCCCAGGTTGTGTAGGTCAACCTCCAACTTGTGGCCAAACCACTCTCATTCTTTATCTTGGGTGTGGCCAGTTGGGGGATGGCTCCTTGAGGATAAGGGCAGGCTCCAGAGGTGGGTTTGATCTGGCCAGGTGACTAAACAGTCGGAGTCGGGAGGTGGTTAGCTTGCAAGATCAAGCTTCTTGGTTACAGAAGAGACAATCAATCCTCTCCTGGATCAAGTGTGAGTAGGCTTTTGAGATAGTTGCATAACTTTATGAGCCAGGTTTGTCTGTCCTCGCTTGAGCTTGTGAGCATTTAGCTAGTGTCTGCTATGGGTAATCGCTAGCACAATATTTTTTTTAAATAACGTTTGAATAGAAATAGCGGCCCTTGTGTGCACTGCTGGTAATACCGTATAGCCCGGTATGGTATGAAGGTATGGAAATCTGGATACGGCCCAACCCTGTTTACAAAGACCTAAATGATATAAAATAAATATGTAATACAACCTTTTACTTCAGGTTATGCTAGGGTAAGACACTTGTACTAAGCTCAAGAATCGAAATGACCATTGAACAGCAAAACCTGCATTGTCTCAAAATACAAGACTTGGCCTTGTATGTGTTGTGATCTTTTTTTCTGCTTCTGATGTAGTGTTGATGAATTTTGTTTGTTTTGTTTTCTATTTAGTGTGAGAAATGCACTTTACACATTAAATATTGTTATTATTATTAATTTAACTTGTGGATGTAGACAGACATCTGTCATCTTAGAAAAACGTGGGGAGGGAAAATAATAAATACCAATTGAGCAGGGATTCAACACTAGTGTCACTCAGACATAGTGGTTACATGGTTACTGACACCTTGCTAAACACCTCGTTCAATGGGTAAATGGCTGTTAAGCTAAGTCCTTTTCTTTATGCATGCATTTTGTTATTAAATTACCTAATAAAGGACTAGGCAAACAACAAATTTAATTCAGGAGAGAAAATTCTACAAGATCTCTGAACCTTGGTTCCAGGTTCATACCATACACATTATATTTCACTGAAGACAAGATGCTTAAAGTTCTTAGTTCTATAGACCCCAGAACCTATCAGCCATGGCGGTTAAATTCCAAGCACATTGCCCTGCATCCTCCACGGTCCCACCCCCTCATTCCCAAACCTCCTCACTCTGCCCTCTGTCTCACTCCTCCCCCCTTCCTCCCTCTCGCCGACCCCACCCCGTTCTCTGTTTCTACCTGCAGGGCTCCGTCTGTTACTGTCTATTAATCCACTCAAACTCAAACAAGCGCTCAAAATGATACTACTGATAATACAAGTTTTTTTTATTTTTATTTATTTAACCTTTATTTAACCAGGTAGGCAAATTGAGAACACGTTCTCATTTACAATTGCGACCTGGCCAAGATAAAGCAAAGCAGTTCGACACATACAACAACACATAGTTACACATGGAGTAAAAACAAACATATAGTCAATAATACAGTGAAAAAAAATAAGTCTATATACAATGTGAGCAAGTGAGGTGAGATAAGGGAGGTGAAGGCAAACAGATATATGTATAAATAAATAAAAATATAAAAAGGCCATGGAGGCGAAGTGAGTACAACACAGCAAGTAAAATAAAAACTAAAAAAAACACTGGAATGGTTGGTTTGCATTGGAAGAAAGTGCAAAGTAGAGACAGAAATAATGGGGTGCAAAGGAGCAAAATAAATTAATAAATAAATACAGTAGGTAAAGAGGTAGTTGTTTGGGCTAAATTGTAGATGGGTTATGTACAGGTGCAGTAATCTATGAGCTGCTCTGACAGCTGGTGCTTAAAGCTAGTGAGGGAGATAGGTGTTTCCAGTTTCAGAGATTTTTGTAGTTCGTTCCAGTCATTGGCAGCAGAGAACTGGAAGGAGAGGCGTCCAAAGGAAGAATTGGTTTTGGGGGTGACTAGAGAGATATACCTGCTGGAGCGCGTGCTACAGGTAGGTGCTGCTATGGTGACCAGCGAGCTGAGATAAGGGGGGACTTTACCTAGCAGGGTCTTGTAGATGACCTGGAACCAGTGGGTTTGGCGACGAGTATGAAGCGAGGGCCAGCCAACGAGAGTGTACAGGTCGCAGTGGTGGGTAGTATATGGGGCTTTGGTGACAAAACGGATGGCACTGTGATAGACTGCATCCAATTTATTGAGTAGGGTTTTGGAGGCTATTTTGTAAATGACATCACCGAAGTCGAGGATTGGTAGGATGGTCAGTTTTACAAGGGTATGTTTGGCAGCATGAGTAAAGGATGCTTTGTTGCGGAATAGGAAGCCAATTCTAGATTTGACTTTGGATTGGAGATGTTTGATGTGGGTCTGGAAGGAGAGTTTACAGTCTAACCAGACACCTAGGTATTTGTAGTTGTCCACATATTCTAAGTCAGAGCCGTCCAAAGTAGTGATATTGGACAGGCGGGCAGGAGCAGGCAGCGATCGGTTGAAGAGCATGCATTTGGTTTTACTTGTGTTTAAGAGCAGTTGGAGGCCACGGAAGGAGAGTTGTATGGCATTGAAGCTCGCCTGGAGGGTTGTTAACACAGTGTCAAAAGAAGGGCCAGAAGTATACAGAATAGTGTCGTCTGCGTAGAGGTGGATCAGAGAATCACCAGCAGCAAGAGCGACATCATTGATGTAAACAGAGAAGAGAGTCGGTCCAAGAATTGAACCCTGTGGCACCCCCATAGAGACTGCCAGAGGCCCGGACAACAGACCCTCCGATTTGACACACTGAACTCTATCAGAGAAGTAGTTGGTGAACCAGGCGAGGCAATCATTAGAGAAACCAAGGCTGTCGAGTCTGCCAATGAGGATGTGGTGATTGACAGAGTCAAAAGCCTTGGCCAGGTCAATGAATACGGCTGCACAGTATTGTTTCCTATCGATGGCGGTTACGATATCGTTTATGACCTTGAGCGTGGCTGAGGTGCACCCATGACCAGCTCTGAAACCAGATTGCATAGCGGAGAAGGTGTGGTGTGATTCGAAATGGTCGGTAATCTGTTTGTTGACTTGGCTTTCGAAGACCTTAGAAAGGCAGGGTAGGATAGATATAGGTCTGTAGCAGTTAGGGTCAAGGGTGTCCCCCCCTTTGAAGAGGGGGATAACCGCAGCTGCTTTCCAATCTTTGGGGATCTCAGACGACACGAAAGAGAGGTTGAAGAGGCTAGTAATAGGGGTGGCAACAATTTCAGCAGATAGTTTTAGAAAGAAAGGGTCCAGATTATCTAGCCCGGCTGATTTGTAAGGGTCCAGATTTTGCAGCTCATTAAGAACATCAGCTGACTGTATTTGGGAGAAAGAGAAATGGGGAAGGCTTGGGCGAGTAGCAGAGGGGAGGGCAGTGCTGTTGTCCGGGGTAGGGGTAGCCAGGTGGAAAGCATGGCCAGCCGTAGAAAAATGCTTATTGAAATTCTCAATTATAGTGGATTTGTCGGTGGTGACAGTGTTTCCTATCTTCAGAGCGGTTGGAAGCTGGGAGGAGGTGTTCTTATTCTCCATGGACTTTACGGTGTCCCAGAACTTTTTTGAATTTGTGTTGCAGGAAGCAAATTTCTGCTTGAAAAAGCTAGCCTTGGCTGTTCTAACTGCCTGTGTATATTGGTTTCTGGCTTCCCTGAAAAGTTGCATATCACGGGGGCTGTTCGATGCTAATGCAGAACGCCATAGGATGTTTTTCTGTTGGTTAAGGGCAGTCAGGTCAGGAGAGAACCAAGGGCTATATCTGTTCCTGGTTCTAAATTTCTTGAATGGGGCATGCTTATTCAAGATGGTGAGGAAGGCATTTAAAAAAAAAAAATGACCAGGCATCCTCTACTGACGGGATGAGATCAATATCCTTCCAGGATACCCCGGCCAGGTCGATTAGGAAGGCCTGCTCGCTGAAGTGTTTCAGGGAGCGTTTGACAGTGATGAGTGGAGGTCGTTTGACCGCTGACCCATTACGGATGCAGGCAATGAGGCAGTGATCGCTGAGATCTTGGTTGAAAACAGCAGAGGTGTATTTGGAGGGCAAGTTTGTTAGGATGATATCTATGAGGGTACCCGTGTTTACGGAATTGGGGTGGTACCTGGTAGGTTCATTGATAATTTGTGTGAGATTGAGGGCATCAAGCTTAGATTGTAGGGTGGCTGGGGTGTTGAGCATGTTCAAATTTAGGTCGCCTAGCAGCACGAGCTCTGAAGATAGATGGGGGGCAATCAGTTCACATATAGTGTCCAGAGCACAGCTGGGGGCAGAGGGTGGTCTATAGCAGGCGGCAACGGTGAGAGACTTGTTTTTAGAGAGGTGGATTTTTAAAAGTAGAAGTTCAAATTGTTTGGGAACAGACCTGGATAGTATAACAGAGCTCTGCAGGCAGTCTTTGCAGTAGATTGCAACACCGCCCCCTTTGGCCGTTCTATCTTGTCTGAAAATATTGTAATTGGGGATAAAAATGTCTGAATTTTTGGTGGTCTTTCTAAGCCAGGATTCAGACACGGCTAAAACATCCGGGTTGGTAGAGTGTGCTAAAGCAGTGAACAAAACAAACTTAGGGAGGAGGCTTCTAATGTTAACATGCATGAAGCCAAGGCTATTACGGTTACAGAAGTCATCAAAAGAGAGCGCCTGGGGAATAGGAGTGGAGCCAGGTACTGCAGGGCCTGGATTCACCTCTACATCACCAGAGGAACAGAGGAGAAGTAGGATAAGGGTACGGCTAAAAGCTATGAGAATTGGTCGCCTAGAGCTACTAGAGCAGAGAGTAAAAGGAAGTTTCTGGGGGCGATAAAATAGTTTAAAGGAATAATGTACAGACAAAGGTATGGTAGGATGTGAATACAGTGGAGGTAAACCTAGGTATTGAGTGATGATGAGAGAGATCTTGTCTCTAGAAACATCATTGAAACCAGGTGATGTCATCGCATATGTGGGTGGTGGAACTGAGAGGTTGGATATGGTATAGAGAGCAGGGCTAGAATCTCTACAGTGAAATAAGCCAATAAACACTAACCAGAACAGCAATGGACAAGGCATATTTACATTAAGGAGAGGCATGCTTAATCGAGTGATCAATAAGGGTCCAGTGAGTAGAGGTTGGTTGGGGTCGTGGCGATCCAGACAGCTGGCCGGGTATATGGCTATCGGTAGCAGCATAGGATGGAGGTCTGTTTGTAGATACCTCGTGCGTTTCCGTCGGTAGGTTCCGTGTAGTGGGGTTTTGTTCAGATAGCAGCCGATAAGACAGCTAACGATTAGCGGGCCTCAGATGAGCGTTCAGGTAACGTCGGGACGGAGGTGCCGGTTGGATAAATCCCTCGGGCAGATAACGTCGGCAGTCAGTCGTGAAGGCCCGGTGGGGTTCCGTATCTGCAGCAGCAACAAAAGAAACGGGTCCGGATGGTGATGGAACTCCTCAGCTGGCTAGCTCCAGCATGATTTGAGTTTGCTCCGGGGTCGACGTAAGCCAATAGTCACACGGTATGCAGCTAGCTAGCTGCGAAATCAAGGTGCAAGTGTCCAGAGCCTGCGGTTGGAATCCGGGGAAACTGAGAGAAAAAAGTCACGGAATGCTCCGGTCCGAGTCGCGTTGCACAAAAGTGCCGGTAGATTATCGAGCTAAAGGAATAGCTGATGACCGCAAAACGTGGGCAGCTGAAACACCAACGCTAGCCAGCAAACCGGCTAATTTCGGGGCAGCTACAGATTAGCTTCTGGCTAGCTATCGGAGTAGCTTCTGGTTAGCTTTCAGGCTAGCTTCTGAATTAGCCCCTGGCTATCTTCCACGATGGATTTTCAGATTGAGGTAAATAATACTTATTGTAATTGGTTCTCAATATGATAATACTGATAATACAAGTTCTCAATATGATAATACTAGGATAGCACAGATAAGACTCACCTCAACCTTTGCCACGATTGATTAAAGTTTTTAATTGTACTTTTTTTCCAGTACCTTATAATAGTTTTTTCCCTTGACACAAATTCAAGTATATATCCTGGTTATTCTTTAAATGTGCTTTCCTCACCATCTTAAATAAGTACGCCCCATTAAAAAAATGTAGAACCAGGAACAGATATAGCCCTTGGTTCACTCCAGACCTGACTGCCCTTGACCAGCACAAAAACATCCTGTGGCGTACTGCATTAGCATTGAATAGCCCCGCGATATGCAACTTTTCAGGGAAGTTAAGAACCAATATACACAGGCAGTTTGAAAAAGCTAGCCCTTGCTTTCCTAACAGAAAATTATATCCTGTAGCACAAACTCCAAAAAGTTCTGGGACACTAGAGTCCATGGAGAATAAGAGCACCTCCTCCCAGCTGCCCACTGCACTGAGGCTACGAAACACTGTAACCACCGATAAATCCGTGATAATTGAGAATTTCAATAAGCATTTTTCTACGGCTGGCCATGCTTTCCACCTGGCTACCCCTAACCCGGTCAACAGCCCTGCGCCCCCACAGCAACTTGCCCAAGCTTCCCCCATTTCTCCTTCACCCAAATCCAGATAGCTGATGTTCTGAAAGAACTGCAAAATCTGGACCCCTACAAATCAGCTGGGCTGTACAATCTGGACCCTCTCTTTCTAAAATTATCCGCTGAAATTGTTGCAACCCCTATTACTAGCCTGTTCAACCTCTCTTTTGTATCGTCTGAGATCCCCAAAGATTGGAAAGCTGCTGCGGTCAGCCCCCTCTTCAAAAGGGGGAGACACTCTAGACCCAAACTGCTACAGACCTATATCCATCCTACCCTGCCTTTCTCAGGTCTTCAAAAGCCAAGTTAACAAACAGATCACCGACCATTTCGAATCCCACCGTACCTTCTCCGCAATGCAATCTGATTTCTGAGCTGGTCATGGGTGCACCTCAGCCACGCTCAAGGTCCTAAACAATATCATAACCGCCATCGATAAGAGACAATACTGTGCAGCCGTATTCATCGACCTGGCCAAGGCTTTCGACTCAGTCAATCACCATATTCTTATCGGCAGACTCAACAGCCCTGGTTTCTGAAATGACTGCCTTGCCTGGTTCACCAACTACTTCGCAGACAGAGTTCAGTGTGTCAAATCGGAGGGCCTGTTGTCCGGAACTCTGCCAGTCTCTATGGGGGTGCCACAGGGTTCAATCCTCGGGCCGACTCTTTTCTCTGTATACATCAATGATGTCGCTCTTGCTGCTGGTGATTCTCTGATCCACCTCTACGCAGACAACACCATTTTGTATACGTCTGGCTCTTCTTTAACTAACCTCAAGAAGAGCTTCAATGCCATTCAACTATCCTCCCGTGGCCTCCAACTGCTCTTAAATGCAAGTAAAACTAAATGCATGCTCTTCAACCGATCGCTGCCCACACCTGCCCGCCCGTCCAGCATCACTACTCTGGACGGTTCTGACTTAGAATATGTGGACAACTACAAATACCTAGGTGTCTGGTTAGACTGTAAATCCTACCTCATTTGCACACATTGTATATAGACTTTTTCTATTGTATTATTGACTGTATTTTTGTTTATTCAATGTGTAACTCTGTATTGTTGTTTGTGTCGCACTGCTTTGCTTTATCTTGGCCAGTTCACAGTTGTAAATGAGAACTTTATCTCAACTAGCCATACCTGGTTAAATAAAGGTGAAATAAAGATATTCAATAAATTCATATAGAACTTCCTCCTGAGAGTGATTGAGGGCCAACACCAGTTTAGGAATTCAGGCAGCAATACTGTCCGTTAATAGGAGGGTTGTTCCATGAAATGAGTGCCTTTTGCATCCCTTTGATATTAAGTAGAAATCTTGTACCAATATTGCATTTTAAAAGCCTGATGTATTAAATGAAGTGCCCTACATGGAGAATTCAATAAATCAGATTTTTAATTAGAATAAAGGCTTGCTGAAGGGCAAAATTTATGCATTTTGACATGTCCCTCAGTTAACAATGTGTCACTTCTAGGAAAATTTGTACCCACTTAATCCCAAGTTATTTTGTTGCTTTGACAATGTCATTTCTGATTTTAAAAAATGTATATAATGTGATTAGTGATTAATTTATGTCTGTCCCTCGTTTTAAGGTCAGCCCTGTTATGTAAACTGGACTCTAGTTTTTATATGGTGAAACTATTTTTTTTTTCTTCAAAGAAACATTGAACATTAATAATCAAATCATAGAGTATAAGTAGGTGAGCTGGTTCTCCTCTTTTTGGCCATTTTCTGTTGGAAAACTGAGCGGGTCGAGCATAACACGTCAACCCTTTAACCCATAGATAGGCTAGAAATGTTTGAACAATTACATTTTTTTGTGAAGCTTGCATTTATTGCCAATGCTGTTGCATAGAACAAGCTTCCATTCCCCCTGTCACAAGGAGATTTATGGCTGATGTAAGAAGAAATTGTCAACCCTGTTACTTTATTTGGCACTTAAGAGGCACTTACTATAGTACTTTTTTTATTTAACCTTTTGAGATGGGAAAATGTGCTCTTTATGACAGAATATTAAAAATAGGTGAAACTAACGTAATTTTATATATATATATTTATATATATATATTTTTTCTTTCAAGATAGACTTCTCAAAAGGCACCGAATTGATGTAACGAAACAGGGATCAATGAGCTGACATAGACAGAATGGCGAATCGATGTCTTATCTAATGGTCCTAAAGTAGGCACTATTTGTCAAAGCTTTGCTGGCTAAGTGCATTCCTCTGAAGTGACTCTGCCGATCTAGAGAACAAGGAGCAGGTATGTGAATAAATTATGTCACATCAGAGCAGATTTACTGCAGATTTCTCTGGTAAAGAAAAGCTGTTCAAGCCTGCGGGATATGAATCATGTGAGCAGGGAATATTTCAATAATTGAAAACTTGATTGGAACTACAGTAGAACCATCTAGAATGTCTTGCAAAGGTGATCAATCAACACATTTTATTGATATGTCTGAAACATCATGTCAGATGATGAACTTCACCACTGTGTCTGCATGCTGCGTCTCACCACAATATTATCAGTCAAACATTGTGGCAGCTTTCCTTTCCGTCTACAGGAAGTTGCATACAAACACTCTCCCTTGGTCAGCTGGGATCAAAGTCAAAGCAGGGAGCTGGAGAGAGACCAATGACAGACTGACTCTGATCTGCAGCAGTTGGCAGTCAGGCTGCTTCTGTTTATTGTTCCCCTGGCGAACTCCATCAACAGACGTGCAAAGAAGTGGTTATTACAGATACTATATGTGTCAGCTTCTGTTTGTATGTACACAATCTGTACCTGAACTGCCACATTCCCACAAAACCAATGGACAATAACATCCAATCATTCAAATGTATAATGAATCATAGGATATGAATCATACAGTATATGAATCATACAGTAAATGAATCATAGGATATGTGGTGTGTTAGAAATTGCTTCACTTTATCATCCAACCTACCTGGCCCTGCTCCACATCCTCCCCCCAGGCACACACCACAACGTGGCTGTGACACATCATACTGGAGAGCCTGTCAGTACAGAGCCTAGTAGGAATATAAAACACGAGTCCACTCAGCGATACTGCTAGAGACTTGTCTGTAAAGCTCATAGCCTCAAGTTTTGATTCAGTATCGTGGTGTCAGCGAAACATGCATGTTGGGCCTACATGAGAAATTAAACAAAAATACTCTCATTCATGCTCTGCTCTGATGTTACTCCTGTCCAAAACATTAACTGACTACATAGCGTAAAATATACAATGCAACCACAAAATGCATACACGGATGAACACAAATACACATACAGTACTCATAGGCCTACACTGCATTGCACCAGATCTAAGAACACCCATTAACTGTGTGTAATCCACAATATACCATGGGGTGTCATGCCTTATTACTTATTATAAACAGGGTTGTTTGAGCCCTGAATTCTGATTGGCTGAAAGCCGTGGTATATGAGACAATATACGGTACCAGTGGTATGACGTAACACTACTTGTGTACTGTTCTAATTATGTTAGTAACCTGTTTATAATAGCAATAAGGCACCTCATGGGTTTGTGGTATATGGCCAATATACCATGGCTCAGGGCTGTATGCAGTACTCAGTGCTGCCTCGTGCTAAGAACAGCCCTTAGCTGTGATATATTGGTTATACACCACAAACCCAGGCCTTATTGCTTAAAAATGCCATTGCTCAATTCATATTCTTTAGCACACAGAAAGAGAGCAAACACGTCAATCAAA
Organism: Salvelinus fontinalis; assembly: GCF_029448725.1. Lineage (NCBI taxonomy): Eukaryota > Metazoa > Chordata > Actinopteri > Salmoniformes > Salmonidae > Salvelinus > Salvelinus fontinalis. The sequence continues at coordinate 17,466,509 of NC_074679.1, read as the reverse complement.
ATGAACCCTTTCTGTCACAAAAAGCTGCAGGCCTAAATTGATCTATCGATTCTATACACTACAGTACAGTATGAGAAGCATAGAAGTAAAATAAAAATACAATTATTCAAGCTGTAAGGCTGTGAATGTTTGGTCAAACTGTGCAAACTGAATATGTGGGTTCTATCTAAAACCAAAACATCACTTCCTACTATTATTTCGAATTAAGGAAAATTTGTAAGGCTAAACAAAAAAGGAACTCTGTTTCAGGTATGGTTGGTCTTATAATTCCAATATGGGTCAGCAGGGCAGCAAATCTTAGAAAGGGAAGCTGAAGAAACGCTAGAAGAACTAAAAGCCATGGGTTATTAGGTTAGAAATGTTGAAATGGAGATGGATGATCAAGCAAGAATCTGAAGTTTACCAAAAGCATCTACAGTACAAAATAACCTTATGGCACAGTGCAAATGGAATGTGACATGTCTTTTCTCACCCACAACCATAGGCATGCTGGAGCCATGAACTACTGTAGCAACACACTACACCTCACACACTTTTGGCTTGCAGTCTGGCAACTGTGCATCCTAACAATCCAGAAGGATATCATTCCATATCCTTTTTCTAGAATTGTATGACTACTCCGTACACACTTTCAGCTGAGGGCCATTTGAGACCGTACACTTATTTTGAGTAGAAGACATGTCATTCAAGGGGGTTAAAGCTACTGCAAAACGTATACCTGATGACTGAGAATACAGGTCAGTACTAGTTACTGTAGGGTGGCAAAAAATTTGTTTATAAAGGTGTTTTTGACAGAGTACGGTAGAAGGTTTGTTATGTTATGTAAACTGAATGGTCTGTGTTTCTTTGATGGCATCAGTAGGAAGAAAACAACACTGTCTCTGAATTAATTTGATTGAATTTGATTTATTAGGATCCCCATTAGCTGAAGCCAATGGCGACTGCTAGTCTTACTGGGGTCCGACATGTAACGAAAAATACATTACAGACAAAAGACTTTACAATTGACATACATTTAAGAACATTAACATGTAGTGTTGGTGTGTGTGCATCTATCAGTTACACATTCATGTCAGTACATATGTAACAGTTTAACTTTAGTCCGTCCCCTCGCCCCAACCCGGGCGCGAACCAGGGACCCTCTGCACACATCAACAACAGTCACCCACGAAGCATCGTTACCCATCGCTCCACAAAAGCCGCGGCCCTTGCAGAGCAAGGGGAACCACTACTTCAAGGTCTCAGAGCAAGTGACGTCACCAATTGAAAGGCTATTAGCACGCACCACCGCTAACTAGCTAGCCATTTCACATCCGTTACACTCACCCCCCTTTCGACCTCCTCCTTTTCCGCAGCAACCAGTGATCCGGGTCAACAGCATCAATGTAACAGTTCAACTTTAGTAAGTCCCCTCGCCCCGACCCGGGCGCGAACCAGAGACCCTCTGCACACATCAACAACAGTCACCCACGAAGCATCGTTACCCATCGCTCCACAAAATCTGTGGCTCTTGCAGAGCAAGGGGAACCACTACTTCAAGGTCTCAGAGCAAGTGACGTCACCGATTGAAAGGCTATTAGCGCGCGCCACTGCTAACTAGCTAGCCATTTCACATCCGTTACACATACACACAACAGTAGGTCACATGTTGGGACTGTGAAAAGACCCCTGGTGACATGTCTGATGGGGTAAGTGTGTGTGTCAGTGTTGTGTGTATCAATTTTGAATTTCCAACACATTAACATTTCTCATAAAAACAAGAAGTGAAGAAATCGGTCAATTTGTCATTCTGCCCATAATTTCCTATAAAATATCAATTTACACCATTTGTTATATAATTGATCTTGGCTTCATAATACAGTTTCTTCTTCTTTTTAATGAGTTTAGTCACATATTTTCTTAACTTGCAGTAAATCAGCCAGTGAGTTGCGCAGCCAGACTTATTAGCCACTAATTTTGCCCCATCTCTTACAACCATACAGTTTTTGGGAAGTTTACATACACCTTAGCCAAATACATTTAAACTCAGTTTTTCACAATTCCTGACATTTAATCCTAGTAAAAATTCCCTGTCTTAGGTCAGTTAGGATCACCACTTTATTTTAAGAATGTGAAATGTCAGAATAATAGTAGAGAGAATGATTTATTTCAGCTTTCATTTCTTTCATCACAATCCCAGTGGGTCAGAGGTTTACATACACTCAATTAGTATTTGGTAGCATTGCCTTTAAATTGTTTAACTTGGATCAAACGTTTCGGGTAGCCTTCCACAAGCTTCCCACAATAAGTTGGGTGAATTTTTCTTCGGCTTGCAAGCCTCCCCCTTTTTCCCTCGAACATAACGACGGTCATTATGGCCAAACAGTTAGATTTTTGTTTCATCAGACCAGAGGACGTTTCTCCAAAAAGTATGATCTTTGTCCCCATGTGCAGTTGCAAACCGTAGTTTGGCTTTTTTATGGCAGTTTTGGAGCAGTGGCTTTTTCCTTGCTGAGCGGCCTTTCAAATGATTTCGATATAGGACTCGTTTTACTGTGGATATAGATACTTTTGAACCCGTTTCCTCCAGCATCTTCACAATGTCATTTGCTGATGTTCTGGGATTGATTTGCACTTTTCGCACAAAAGTACGTTCATCTCTAGGAGACAGAACGCGTCTCCTTCCTGAGCGGTATGACGGCTGCGTGGTCCCATGGTGTTTATACTTGCGTACTACTGTTTGTACAGATGAACGTGGTACCTTCAGGCATTTGGAAATTGCTTCCAAGGATGAACCAGACTTGTGGATTTCTACAATCTTGGCTAAGGTCTTGGCTGATTTCTTTTGATTTTCTCATGATGTCAAGCAAAGAGGCACTGAGTTTGAAGGTAGGCTTTGAAATACATCCACAGGTATACCCCCAACTGACTCAAATGATGTCAATTAGCCTATCAGAAGCTTCTAAAGCCATGACATACTTTTCTGGAATTTCCCAAGCTGTTTAAAGGCACAGTCAACTTAGTGTATGTAAACTTCCGACTTCAACTGTACATTCAGCAGTCCATTAATTAGTTGGTGTGTGTAAGTGTCTGTGTGTGCTGCGGGGTTGAAGCTATGAACCCATAGGTGTCACGTTCCTGACCTGTTTTCTGTTGTGTGGTATGTGTTTAATTGGTCAGGGCGTGAGTTTGGGTGGGTAGTCTATGTTATGTGTTTTCTATGTTGGGTTAATGGGTTGCCTGGTATGGCTCTCAATTAGAGGCAGGTGTTTGGCGTTTCCTCTGATTGAGAGTCATATTAAGGTAGGTTGTCCTCACTGTTTGTTGGTGGGTGATTGTTCCTGTGTCTGTGTAATCCACATGGGACTGTTTCGTTTGTTCGTTCGTTTTAGGTAGTCTGTTCCTGTTCTTGCGTCCTTCGTCTAATTGTAAGTTTGTTTGTTTCAGGTCTGTTGCCTTCGTTTATTGTTTTGTAGTTTGTTCTAGTGTTTTGTCAGTGTTTCGTCTGTTTGTAATAAATCGTTATGTATTCAACACCCGCTGCGCCTTGGTCCGTTCATACACCGCCAGACGAACGAACGTTACAATAGGCTTGGCTTTCTCATCCCTTCCAGGCTTTTGGGAGGGAGGATGGACAATGAGCCTTTCATTGCAGATGTAAGCAATTTGCATGCATATTTGCAAGGTCAATTACACTGGATAGCACCATGTGAGTCCCACCATGTACAATCAGTGGTGTAGAGGCTAAACACAAGTAAAATGCATGTTTGTCCACCTTTTTTAGTTTGCACGAAATTTTATTCACCTTTAGCGGAAAAATGCATTGAAAGTATAGGAAGCGACTGGTGACAGAGTTTACCTACATCCCTTTTTTTTACCACTATTTGACACAATAGAATGTATTTGTCTGACAGTGGAACCCAGTTAGGTTGTGGTTGGTGGTTATCATCTAGTGGGGATGTGTTATGGAATATATTAATGGAAAACATATACAGTACACCTGCATAGCCATGAGAAGAGTCTACAGCTTGTTGAAAGTAATGTATTATCTTAACTTTATCTCCACCATAAGGACGACATAACACTGTCAGTCATGAAATAACCGTCATGAACAATTAGCAGCTGTGATGACTGTTTATGCCATATGGTATGCCATGTGTAGCTTCAAAATACGTTTAAACTATCGAGAAAACATTTCCTCAACCCCATTCCTCAGCTTTCCAAACAGTGGCAGGGTTAGGCTGTTTAAAATTAGACTGCACATTTAAATCCACCAAACATTTAAGAACAAAAAAACCCGATAAAATACAGCTTAACATAATTTGCTTTCCATTTTTCTTTTCACCTATCACACCTTGCTGTTACTTCTCTTGCTTTTCCCATTGTTATGCTGTTGCTGCTTGCTGGTAAATTCCCCATTTTGTCTCACAGATGGATGGATGGCAGTCATGACCCTTCAGATCAAACTTGTCTGCCTTTAATAGTTAACAAAACCTACGCAAGTCCGAACTAGACAAGCAGGAACAAGACACCTCACTGGTTTACCTGTACAAACTGCCACAGGGAAAAAGATTCACTCTGCTCTGCGTTTAAAATGAAATGAATACATCAAAACACATTTCAGTCGACAACCACCTCCAGTGCAGTAGGACACACATGACCATAAGGAGGATTATCTGAGTTTAACTTGAGAAACATATGTCTGGTCTGGTGGTGTTTTGTTACAGCATTTATTTATTGTTTACTTAAGAATGTATTTACAAAATAAACTTAACACTTATTTTTTCTTTAAACTGCATTGTTGGTTAAGGGCTTGTAAATGAAGCATTTCACTCTAAGGTGTAGACCTGTTATTGTATTCGGCGCATGTGACAAATACAATTTGATTTGATTACCCGGGAGTCAGGATTGTAATCTACGTAAATATTTGAGGAGGTCACTTTATCTTTATAAGTGTACCGAGTGCAGATGGAGAAGTGCATATTAGCTAGCCTGGTCCCAGATCTGTATGTTCTATCTTGCCAACTCCTTTTGACTCATTGTTTGGAATGAAAAATCCATAAAGACTTGGCAATATAGCACAAACAGACTGGCACCCAGGCTACGTATTATTACCCAGCCCAATCATACCAGGTAGGCCTATATCTGTTGAAATCCAGTAGCTGATCCCAACCACATTGCTAACAAACACACACACACACACACACACACACACACACACACACACACACACACACACACACACACACACACACACACACACACACACACACACACACACACACACACACAACTAATAGCTATTGTTACACTGTGCAAGTCATGGTGCAATCACACATTATTTGATAAAGAAAGTACACTGTAAAGGAGTGGTCGTGAAATTGACAGTAATTTACAGGCAGCTCAGTGTCAAGTAAAATTGTGTATTTCATATTACAGTACACCTACTGTAATATAAATATGGTATCAAAAAAGTACTGTGTAATGACACACAGTACAATACTGTAAAAGGTACTGTATTAGGACTATTCTGTCAAAAAGTAAATTCTACCGTATTCGTGATGAATTAATGAATGGATAGATGAAATTCATTGAGGGAAGGGGTTTGTATTTCACAGTATATTATTGTAATTACAAGGGATAGGTACAAGCAGCTTGGCCGCTAATTTAAAGTGCATATTACAGCATATTAATGAATATATGGTGTTTTATATCACTTGCACTTCTAGAGTCCTTAACAAAGGCTTCCAAGCTGGCAGCGACTACAAGGCAAAACAGACCAAAAGGACATGGCAAAATGCTCAAACATTTAAGGTTCAAGACTTGCTGATATGCAATCTGTCCCCTATATACTGTATTTCAAATTGATTGGGCACTATAACCACATACTGTACCAGTTAAATTGGTACAGCATTTTCACAGGCCGATTTCTTTTCCATCACTCACAGCTGAAGATATTAACATTTTATATACATCGTGATGATATTGATGACGTGATGATATTGTCGCTGCTCACACTGCTTCCTGTGCGCACTGAATACTAGTGTGCATGTGAAGTTGGGCTGTGTAAAATATATAGTCCATGAATCAGTGTATGCGAACGTGAGTAGATTATGTTGAAAACAACGGTCAGACATCTTGGACGTAGTCTCCAGTTCTTTATAGCTCAGGTGGTGAAATAACAGTACCATTTCAAACAGAGCAATTCTTTCCCCGTCCACCACATTTTTCGCACAATGCACCATCATTTACAGTATGCTGCAGTAAAACGTTTTCAGGGTATTTTACTGTTGATATCCCCCAAATTACTGTAGAAATTACAGTTTTCCATTTCAGTGTAGCCAGTTCTGATATTGCTTAAGATATAAGACAAGACAGTGGGATAAGGATTAGGCCATCAGTTGAGGATCTGGGATAACTCCATAGTGATTTAAAAGCTAAGCTATTCTTAATCACATCTCTGATTGTGCATAACTTATTGATCAATAAAGTAAAATCCCCAATAATTGATTTTAGAGGGCTTTTAGGGTAGGCAAATCATACTGTTGAAATCATTCTATATATTAATTTGTTGTCAGAAGTATAACTCTCCCTGAGATTAGGTGCCTGTATCATAGCCTAAATGCTGGCCTACTGTACATTTGAATACCAAGTAGGTGCTGACAGGTATCAATGCAGGTAGGCTGCACAGTAAGACATGAATGGATGGCATGAAACATTGGGGGCAAACTAGGATAGGTAGGCTTATCTATTTTGTGTCTTATAGCCACAAAATCTAGGCTACCTACAGTGCCTTCAGAAAGTATTCACACCCCTTGACTTCTTCAACATTTTGCTGTGTTATAGCCTGAATTTAAAATGGATTACATACAAATATATAAAAAATGACAAGCTGAAATGTGTTGAGTCAATAAGTATTCAACCCCTTTGTTATGGAAGCCTAAATAAGTTCAGGACTAAAAATGTGCTTAACAAGTCACATAATAGGTTGCATGGACTCACTCTATGTGCAATAATAATGTTTAACATGACTACCTCATCTCGGTACCCCACACATACTGAATCTGTAAGATACCCCAGTCGAGCTGTGAATTTCAAACACAGATTTAACCACAAAGACCAGGGAGGCTTTCCAATTCCTCGCAAAGAAGGGCACCTACTGGTATATGGGTGAAAAATACAAAAAGCAATCATTGAATATCCCTTTGAGCATGATGAAGTTATTAATTACTCTTTGGGTGGTGTATCAATACAGCCAGTCACTACAAAGATACAGGTGTCCTTCCTAATTTAGTTGCCGGAGAGGAAGGAAACCGCTCAGAGATTTCACCATGAGGCCGATGGGGATTTTAAAACAGTTACAGAGATTATTGGCTGTGATAGCAGAAAACTGAGGATGGATCAACAACATTCTAGTTACTCCACAAAACGAACCTAATTGACAGAGTGAAAAGAAGGAAGCATGTACAGAATAAAAATATTCCAAAACATATATCCTGTTTGCAACAAGGACCTAAAATAATACTGCCCCAAAAAATTAGGAAAGCAATTTTTTGTTTTGAATACAAAGTGTTATGTTTGGGGCAAATCCAATACAACACATTACTGAGTACCACTCTCCAAATTTTCAAGCATAGTGGTGGCTGCATAATGGTATGGGTATGCTTGTAATCATTAAGTACTGGGGAGTTTTTCAGGATAAAAAATGTACCTCTATGGGATCGGTGTCCCGTCCATGGGACGGTTGAGCTAACGTAGGCTAATGTGATTAGCATGAGGTTTTAAGTAACAAGAAAATTTCGCAGGACATAGACATATCTGATATTGTCAGAAAGCTTCAATTATTGGTAATGTAACTGCACTGTCCAATTTACAGTAGCTATTACAATGAAATAATACCATGCTATTGTTCAAGGAGAGTGCACAGTTTTGAACTTGAAAAGTTATTAATAAATAAATTAGGCACATTTAGGCAGTCTTGATACAAAAGGTTGAACAGAAATGCAATGGTTCATTGGATCAGTCTAAAACTAGTGGCCATAATCTAAATTCCACTTGGGCTGGAATAACACATTATGGTCTTTCTCTTGCATTTAAAAGATGATGGTACAAAGAAATACAGTTTTTTTCTTTGTATTATCTTTTACCAGATCTAATGTGTTACATTCTCCTACATTCCTTTCACATTACCAAAAACTTCAAAGTATTTCCTTTCAAATGGTATCAAGAATATGCATATCCTTGCTTCAAGGCCTGAGCTACAGGCAGTTAGATTTGGGTATGTCTTTTTAGGCGAAAATTGAAAAAAAGGGGCAGATTGAAAAACACTTAAGGAATGGAGCTATAAGCGCAGGCAAAATTCTAGAGGAAAACTTGGTTCAGTTTGCTTTCCACCAGACACTGGGAGATGACTTCACCTTTCAGAAGGACAATAACTTAAATCACAAGGCCAAATCTACACTAGAGTTGCTTACCAAGAAGACAGTGGACGTTCCTGACTGGCCGAGCTACAGTTTTGACGTAAATCTACTTGAAAATCTATGGCAAGACCTGAAAATGGTTTTCTAGCAATGATCAACAACCAATTTTACAGAGCTTGAAGAATTTAGAAAAAAATGATGGGCAAATGTTGCACAATTCAGGTGTGGAAAGCACTTAGACACTCACAGCTGTAATCGCAGCCAAAGGTGCTTCTACAAAGTATTGATTCAGGGGTGTGAATACTTATGTAAATGAGATATTTCTGTATTTCACTTACAATACATTTGAAAACATTTCTACAAACGTGTTTTCACTGTCATTATGGGGTATTGTGTGTAAATGGGTGAGAAAAACAAATCCATTAAATTCCTTTTGAATTCAGGCTGTACAACAAAATGGGGAATAAGTCAAGTGGTTTTAATAATTTCTGAAGGCACTAAATGGTGTATCCTGGTACACAAATCAAGGTGATAATAGACCTACCCCAGTGAGCACAATTTCCATAAGGTAAATAAAGGTTTAATTTACATGTTACTGCTGAAGCTGTCGAGCTCGTCAGCACCGTTATAGAACAGTGGGTCGTCGATGCACCCTGCCTCCTTTGAGCCTTTCTTCTTGAGCTGCAAGGACAAGAACCGTTTCTTCTTCTTTTTCTTCTCACTTGCTGGGCTCCTATGCAGCGTCCCATCCAGGGGACTGACGGGGCTGACAAGTCCGGGACTTGACGGTATTCTCGGGCCTGAGCTCGCAAACTCTCCATCTCCATATGAAGTTGCATCTTTAAATGTGTGCTTTTCCCCATCCTTGTTTCCTTTATCCGGTGACTTTGTTATATGAAACAAATTCTTTATTTTTAATGTTCCAGATTTACTCATGGTTGCCCGAAATGCTGCTTTTTTAAAAAGTCGATGATAAATTTATCTGAAAAAAAACTATACAACAATCAAAATGTGAAACAAAAAAAAATGATAGAACCAATCCATGCAGACTATTTGTAGACTACAGCGATTGAAAAAGCGGATACCAAGTGTCCAAGCGGCGTTTCCAAATGCGCAGCGATAAAGATCCTCTACCCGTCTCAGTGAAACTCCTAAATGTTTAAACTCCCTCACTGCAGAGTGTCGTCTTCCGGGTCTTAACGGAGTTCAAGCACATATAGTAGGTAGTCTTGGTTCACTTTCAGAGCCACCTGCAGCTACAGGTAAAATGTGTTCATATCTGTCACGGTGATATTTAACATAAATCACACATTGCTCATGCAGAGCTATATGCACTTTTCTGCACAGCCTGGCCTCAGAGCAATACGAAATGTACTTTTCATATTTCTGAGCACCTCCAAGTCTATACCTATTATTAGTCTAATAAATTACTTGAAACATAACAAAAGTAGAGGTTGTACAGGCGGGTGTAATCCACAACCGTTTAGCAATCTTAAGGTTGTATGTTCGAGTTGCATCTGGGACAACTGTAGCATTTTAGCTAACCCTTCCCCTAACACGTATTATACATTTATACAACGGGTGGTTCTAATCTTGGACGCTGATGGGTTAAAACCGTATTCCAGCAGGTGTCTATTCAACAAATGACCACTGGCTAAAGCTATGATATTGAAATGCCTATTTACTCTGTTCCATCTCACTGCGCAATCCACTGTCTCATCAGCCCAGCCAGCCAATTTATAGACTCCACTGTAAAAAGCATTTAGAAATTATCTCCTATTTCTTTTAGACTAACAATTGGTTTTCAATAGTGGAGATTTGTCTAAAACTTGTGGCCTGTCTCTGACCATTGTTTCAACACTGAAATTTGATCTCATGTCCGTGGGGCGACGCACAATTGGCATAGCGTCGTCCGGGTTAGGGAGGGTTTGGCCGGTAGGGATATCCTTGTCTCAGTATGTAAAAATGTAATAAAATGTATGCACTCTACTGTAAGTCGCTCTGGATAAGAGCGTCTGCTAAATGACTATAATGTAAATGTAAATGTAAATGTCCCATAGTAATGAACGTGTAGGGGTTGGGATGAGACAGAAAGGCAGGGAGGCAGCTTTTCTCAGCCAGTTGAAATCATGAATCAGCATAATTTTTATGGACATATACAAATAAATGTCAATCGAAAACAGGTAAAACGTTTATTAATGTTAGTGGTTGTTGGCTAGCTCCTCTGAACAACAGTGACCTGACGAGAGTGCATTTTTACTATGCCAGGTGAAATCGCGCATCATTAGCTCATTCTTATGAATGTATCCAAATAAATGTCACTAGAAAACAGCTTAAACAAATGCAAACGCAGCTACTTATATGTTATTCTGTGTCACGACTCCGACCGAAGGTGGCTCCCCTTCCCGTTCGGGTGGCGCTCGGCGGTCGTCGTCGCCGGCCTACTAGCTGCCACTGTTTCTTTCTCCCCCTCCATGTATGTTGATTGATTACACCTGTTATGAGCTGTGGTGATTGGTAGTGCTTTATTAGTCAGCCGGCCCGCCTGTTTCTTTGTGCGGGATTGTTTGGTGTAACATTTGTGTAAGTTTGAGAAGAACGTGTTTGTTCCTGTTCGTGGGTTTTAACCCGGAAGCCACTTAACCCGGAAGCCAGCTGTACCAATGTGTCGGAGGAAACACCGTACACCTGGAGACCGTGTTAATGTGCACTGTGCCTGGCCCGCCACAGGAGTTGCTAGTGCTGCCGACCAAACCCTCCCCTAACTCGGATGACACTGGGCCAATTGTGTGCTGTCCCATGGGTCTCCCGGTCACAGCCGGCTGCGACAGAGCCCGGACTCAAACCAGGATCTCTAGTGGCAGAGCTAGCACTGCGATGCAGTGCCTTAGACCACTGCACCAATCGGAAGGCCTGGCATTCAATTCTTATGCTATTGTATGACCGAGTAAGACATACGATACTATACGATATATATTTTTTAAACGCTATATCCAAACTGTGTCAAGTGGGAATGTTGTGCCATAAAAGCCTAATCACTGGGCAAAACCTGTCTCAATAGTTGTAAAAGCGTACATACATTTTAGGTATGTTGGCCCTCCCTGCTGGCCATATTGGGGAAGTTCAAGTTCAAATACATTACAGTAATTCATTCACATGGCCCCCAGCGCTATTCACTTTTGGAAAGGATTTAATAAGTTTAAGTAATGCTATTGCCATAGTGCTTATTCCCATCATATCCTCTCAGATGCTGTTCCTAGGGTGTTGGGCTAGGAGTCCATGTTCGCATGAATGTCAATTCATCTAATTTTAAACATGACCAGTGCTTGTTGTGTGCTCAAACTGTAAAAGTTAGATGTTAATATGAAGCTGGGAATGTCCCAGGGATGCCATACTGTGTACTGTGTTTTTCATTTCAGAGCATGTGTTACATAAAAGCCTGTTTGTATCTTTGAACACAGGTGGGATTTAGATGTGCAGGAGACAAGACCAAAAGAGGAGAGATGAGATAAGCAACGATCAGATAAGCTATGCAGAAGCTGTTAGCTGTGGTGCTTCCACCTCCCAGTAAATACACAACCAACCACACTGAACCTCTGTGTCCACCTCCCCACCACACAAACAAACAGTAACTTCAGTCTGCCAAGAGAGTCAGGTAGCCTGTTGTTGTAGTTACTATAACAGGAGTACTCTCAACTCAAGCTCATATTTCTAGGCATCGTAGTTTACAGGATTGACCAGCCTTTGCCTGATTGATTTGGACGACTTTATTTTGGAGAGAACCTGACCAGAAAGTACTTCATCAATTGTTTTGTATCCCGGCCACCTGTTCTCAAGGACTTTTCTACAGGTATGTACTGATAATTTACGAAATGTATTTGAAATAATCTAGTTCTGTTACAACTGAAAATAAAAATGTCCGGCAATGAATGTGGCACGTCAAAACTCAAGCAGGGTTGAGTAGGTTATTTTCTAAACGTAGTCCGCTACAGTTACTATGTAGTTAGCTGTCCAAAATTGTAATCAGTAACGTCATTTTTGGATTACCCTAACTCAGTAAGGTGATCAGATTACTTTCCGTTACTTTTGGATCACTTTCCCCTTAAGAGGCATTAGAAGAAGACAAAAAGGATCCATCAAACACATTTGGTGTGTCATCAAAGTGGTCTTGGACTTGTGGTCTGATACGATCTAACAAACGTTAAAGGTCTAATGCAGCCGTTTTTATCTCAATATCAAATCATTTCCGGTACTTAGGTTAGGTGACATGAAAATAGAGCTCTTTGGCCATGCACATCAAACTCCACAAAGAAATGGTTAATTGGCCACAAAATTCTACATTTTGCAATGGCCATCTCAGTTTCCAGACTTGAAACCCATTGAAAACCTATGGTTTGAATTGAAGAGGGCAGTCCCGAAGCGCAGATGAAGGGTATCAAGGATCTGAACGGATTCTGTATGGAGCAATGGTCTAAGAATCCGTCCCAGTGCCACTAGAGATTCTGGCTTCAAGTCTAGGCCCTGTCGCAGCTGACCGCGACCGGGAGACCCATGGGGCGATGCACTATTTGCCCAGCGTCTTCCAGGTTAGAGGAGGGTTTGGCCGGCAGGGATGTCCTTGTCCCATCGCACACTAGAAACTCCTGTGGCGGGCCGGGCGCAGTGCACGCTGACACGGTCACAATGTTTCCGCCGACACATTGGTGATGCTGGCTTCCGGGTTAAGTGGGCATTGTGTCAAGAAGCAGTGCGGCTTGGTTGGGTTGTGTTTCGGAAGACGCACGGCTCTCGACCTTTGCCTCTCCCGAGTCCGTACGGAGTTGCAGCGATGAGACAATTGGATACCACGAAATTGGGGAGAAAAAGGTGTACATTTTTTTTTTTAAATAAAGAAATAAAAGAACCGGCCCAATGTGTTCTCCAATTCATAAAACATTTTAGTTGAAAGGCTCAGTGCCGTTATTGTTGAAGTATTGAAAGGTATTGAAAACAGGGGTGTCAATTTTGACCCCTACCTTTGTTGTTTTTTTAGGGGTAGATCAGCTTTAATAGTGCAGATAGATTGTAGATTCCATCAATGTAATTGTCTGCATCATTTCCAATCTCCCATATATACTTTTTTATTCATCACAATTTTCTTTAGACATTTTTGGTCTTTAATGCAGGACCGACAGACACGTTTCTTACTTTCCCCCTTCCACTTGCCACTTCCATTTTAGCTGTAATGTTGCAATTAGTTTGGCTGTAATTGAGTACAGCAGAAATTGACATTTATTTTTTTGTGAAATAACTATTACATGTTCAAGAAAATCTCTCCCTCTCTCTGAGCAAACAATTAGTATAAAAAAATATAATTTACCAAACATTTTTGGTGCACAATATAGCTCAGTATTTGAATTATATATTTTATACAGTCATTTTTGCTCTTCTTTATCAAAGGTGTCAATCATTTCAGACCCCACTGTACACACAGTTGAAGTCGGAAGTTTACATACACCTTAGCCAAATACATTTACAAATACAATTCCTGACATTTAATCAGAGTAAAATTCTCTGTCTTAGGTCAGTTAGGATCACCACTTCATTTTAAGAATGTTAAATGTCAGAATAATAGTAGAGAGAATTTTTTATTTCAGCTTTTAGTTCTTTCATCACATTCCCAGTGGGTCAGAAGTTTACATACACTCAATTAGTATTTGGTAGCATAGCCTTTAAATTGTTTAACTTGGGTCAAACGTTTCAGGTAGCCTTCCACAAGCTTCCCACAATAAGTTGGGTGAATTTTGGCCCATTTCTCCTGACAGAGCTGGTGTAACTGAGTCAGGTTTGTATGCCTCCTTGTTCGCAAACGCTTTTTCAGTTCTGCCCTCACATTTTCTATAGGATTGAGGTCAGGGCTTTGTGATGGTCACTCCAATACCTTGACTTTATTGTCCTTAAGCCATTATTGCCACAACTTTGGAAGTATTCTTGGGGTCATTGTCCATTTAGAAGACCCATTTGCGACCAAGCTTTAACTTCCTGACTAATGTCTTGAGATGTTGCTTCAATACATCCACATAATTTTCCTACCTCATGATGCCATCTATTTTGTGAAGTGAACCAGTCCCTCCTGCAGCAAAGCAACCCCACAACATGATGCTGCCACCCCAATGCTTCACGGTTGGGATGGTGTACTTCAGCTTGCAAGCCTCCCCCTTTTTTCTCCAAACATAACGATGATCATTATGGCCAAACAATTCTATTTTTGTTTCATCAGACCAGAGGACATTTCTCCAAAAGGTATGATCTTTGTCCCCATGAGCAGTTGCAAACCGTAGTCTGGCTTTTTTCTGGCGGTTTTGGAGCAGTGGCTTCTTCATTGCTGAGCGGCCTTTCAGGTTATGTCGATATAGGACTCATTTTACTGTGGATATGGATACTTTTGTGCCCGTTTCCTCCAGCATCTTCACAAGGTACTTTGCTGTTGTTCGGGGATTGATTTGCACTTATCGCACCAAAGTACGTTCATCTCTAGGAGACAGAACGCGTCTCCTTCCTGAGCGGTATGACGGCTGAGTGGTGCCATGGTGTTTATACTTGCGTACTATTGTTTGTACAGATGAACGTGGTACCTTCAGGCATTTGGAAATTGCCTTCAAGGGATGAACCAGACGTGTGGAGGGCAAATTAATTTTTCTGAGGTCTTGGCTGATTTCTTTTGTTTTTCCCATGATGTCAAGCAAAGAGGCACTGAGATGAAAGGTAGGCCTTGAAATACATCCACAGGTACACCTCCAATTGACTAAAATTATGTCAATTTGAAGCTTTTAAATCAGAAGTTTCTAAAGTGATGACATCATTTTCTGGAATGACCCACTGGAACTGTGATATTGTGAAATATAAGTGAAAAGTTGTTTGTAAACAATTGTTGGAAACATTACTTGTGTCATGCACAAAGTAGATGTCCTAATCGACTTGCCAAAACTATAGTTTGTTAACAAGAAATGTGTGGAGTGGTTGAAAAATGAGTTTTAATGACTCCAACCTAAGTGTATGTACACATCCGACTTCCACTGTGTAATATGGTGTAGTTCAATGTTTTACACTCTTGAACTCTTTTCAGTAATTTTTATAATTCTTATCAAACAGAAGTGAAACCATAGTACTATTAGTGTTGACTCCTGATAACAGTCTGTGAGCTGATTCTCAATGTGCTTATCTTTGATTATGACCAGCAGGCTCACTAGCACCACTTTGACCCATTTTAGTCACATGCCCTGTACAATGTGTCTGAGTATCTCTTATCAAATCAAATTGATTTATAAAGCCCTCCTTACATCAGCTGATATATCAAAGTGCTGTACAGAAACCCAGCCAAAAAAAAACGAACAGCAAGCAAGGCAGGTGTAGAAGCACGGTGGCTAGGACAAACTCCCTAGAAAGGCCAAAACCTAGGAAGAAACCTAGAGAGAAACCAGGCTATGAGGGGTGGCCAGTCCTCTTCTGGCTGTGCCGGGTGGATATTATAACAGAACATGGCCAAGATGTTCAAATGTTCATAAATAACCAGCATGGTCAAATAATAGTAATCACAGTGAACAGGTCAGGGTTCCATAGCCACAGACAGAAAAGTTGAAACTGGAGCAGCAGCACGGCGAGGTGGACTGGGGACAACAAGGAGTCATCATGCCAGGTAGTCCTGAGGCATGGTACTAGGGCTCAGGTCCTCTGAGAGAGAGCAAGAAAGAAAGAGAAAAGAGAGAATTAGAGAGAGCATACTTAAATTCACACAGGACACCGGAGAAGACAGGAGAAATACTCCAAATATAACAGACTGACCCTAGCCCCCCGACACAAACTACTGCAACATAAATACTGGAGGCTGAGACAGAAGGGGTTATTAGACACTGTGGCCCCATCCGATGATACCCCCGGACAGGGTCAAACAGGCAGGATATAACCCCACCCACTTTGCCAAAGCACAGTCCCCACACCACTAGAGGGATATCTTCAACCACCAACTTACCATCCTGAGACAAGGCCGAGTATAGCCCACTAAGATCTCCACCTCGGCACAACCCAAGGGGAGGGCGCCAACCCAGACAGGAAGACCCGTCAGTGACGGGACAGGAAGAACCACTCAAGTGACGCACCCCTCCTAGGGACGGAATGGAAGAGCACCAGTAAGCCAGTGACTCAGCCCCTGTAATAGGGTTAGAGGCACAGAATCCCAGTGGAGAGAGGGGAACCGGCCAGGCAGAGACAGCAAGGGCGGTTCGTTGCTCCAGTGCCTTTTCGTTCATCACACTCCTGGGCCAGACTACACTCAATCATAGGACCTACTGAAGAGATGAGTCTTCAATAAAGACTTAAAGGTTGAGACCGAGTCTGCGTCTCTCACATGCGTAGGCAGACCATTCCATAAAAATGCAGCTCTATAGGAGAAAGCCCTGCCTCCAGCTGTTTGCTTAGGCTGGTTGCTTCTACGGACAATTAGGAGGCCTGCGTCTTGTGACCATAGCGTACGTGTAGGTATGTACGGCAGGACCAAATCGTAAAGATAGGTAGGAGCAAGCCCATGTAATGCTTTGTAGGTTAGCAGTAAAACCTTGAAATCAGCTCATGCCTTAAAAGGAAGCCAGTGTAGGGAGGCTAGCACTGGAGTAATATGATCAAATTTTTTGGTTCTAGTCAGGATTCTAGCAGCCGTATTTAGCACTAACTGAAGTTTATTTAGTGCTTCATCCAGGTAGCCGGAAAGTAGAGCATTGCAGTAGTCTAACCTAGAAGTAACAAAAGCATGGATACATTTTTCTACATCCTTTTTGGACAGAAAATTTCAGATTTTGCAATGTTACGTAAATGGAAAAAAGCTGTCCTTGAAACAGTCTTGATATGTTCGTCAAAAGAGAGATCAGGGTCAAGAGTAACGCCGAGGTCCTTCACAGTTTTATTTGAGACGACTGTACAACCATCAAGATTAATTGTCAGATTCAACAGAAGATAGCTTTGTTTCTTGGGACCTAGAACAAGCATCTCTGTTTTGTCCGAGTTTAAAAATAGAACGTTTGCAGCCATCCACTTCCTTATGTCTGAAACACAGGCTTCCAGCGAGGGCAATTTTGGGGCTTCACCATGTTTCATTGAAATGTACAGCTGTGTGTCATCCGCATAGCAGTGAAAGTTAACATTATTTTTCGAATGACATCCCCAAGAGGTAAAACATATAGTGAAAACAATAGTGGTCCTAAAACGGAACCTTGAGGAACACCTATATTTACAGTTGATTTGACAGAGGACAAACCATTCACAGAGACAAACTGATATCTTTCCGACAGATAAGATCTAATCTCTCCAAAAGAATGTGGTGATCGATGGTATCAAAAGCAGCACTAATGTCTAGGAGCACGAGGACAGATGCAGAGCCTCGGTCTGACGCCAATTAAAGGTAATTTACCACCTTCACAAGTGTAGTCTCAGTGCTATGATGGGGTCTAAAACCAGACTGAAGCATTTCGTATACATTGCTTGTCTAGAGGAAGGCAGTGAGTTGCTGCGCAACAGCTTTTTCAATTTTTTTTGAGAGGAATGGGAGATTCGATATAGTCCGATAGTTTTTTTTTTATTTTCTGGGTCAAGGTTTGGCTTTTTCAAGAGAGGCTTTATTACTGCCACTTTTAGTGAGTTTGGTACACATCCTGTGGATAGAGAGACGTTTATTATGTTCAACATAGGTGGGCCAAGCACAGGAAGCAGCTCTTTCAGTAGTTTAGTTGGAATAGGGTCCA
The DNA here is from genome assembly GCF_029448725.1 of Salvelinus fontinalis. Classification (NCBI taxonomy): domain Eukaryota; kingdom Metazoa; phylum Chordata; class Actinopteri; order Salmoniformes; family Salmonidae; genus Salvelinus; species Salvelinus fontinalis. The sequence continues at coordinate 17,448,340 of NC_074679.1, read as the reverse complement.
GTATGCAGCTTGAAGGTTTAGAGGCCATGATTATTTTCATAATTGTGTCAAGAGATACAGTCCTAAAACACTTGAGTGTCTCCCGTGATCCTAGGTCCTGGCAGAGTTGTGCAGACTCAGGACAACTGAGCTTTGGAGGAATATGCAGATTTAAAGAGGAGTCTGTAATTTGCTTTCTAATGATCATGATCTTTTCCTCAAAGAAGTTCATGAATTTATTACAGCTGAAGTGAAAGCCATCCTCTCTTGGGGAATGCTGCTTTTTAGTTAGCTTTGGATTGATTTCGGATTGATCTTCTTTTCCTCAATTAAGTTGGAAAAATAGGATGATCGAGCAGCAGTGAGGGCTCTTCGGTACTGCACGGTACTGTCTTTCCAAGCTAGTCAGAAGACTCTGACATCCTTGGGTAGGAAGAGGGAGTCTGGAAGGGCATCAAGGAATCTTTGGGTTGTCTGGGAATTTATAGCACGACTTTTGATGCTCCTTGGTTGGGGTCTGAGCAGATTATTTGTTGCGATTGCAAACGTAATAAAATGATGGTCCGATAGTCCAGGATTATGAGGAAAAACATTAAGAACCACAACATTTATTCCAATGGACAAAACTAGGTCCAGAGTATGACTGTGGCAGTGAGTAGGTCCGGAGACATGTTGGACAAAACCCACTGAGTCGATGATGGCTCCGAAAGCCTTTTGGAGTGGGTCTGTGGACTTTTCCATGTGAATATTAAAGTCACCAAAAATGTGAAAATGTTCTGCTATGACTACAAGGTTCGATAGGAATTCAGGGAACTCAGTGAGGAACGCTGTATCTGGCCCAGAAGGCCTGTAAACAGTAGCTATAAAAAGTGATTGAGTAGGCTGCATAGATTTCATGACTAGATGCTCAAAAGACGAAAACGTCTGTTTTTTTTGTTGTGTAAAATTTAATTTACAGAAAAATGCCCATCTCCAGCCCTGGATCTGAAAGATTTAGGAAATCAACGGTTGCATGTTCAAATCACATCACGGACAACTTTGGCCTTTTAGCAACTTTGCAACTACTTACTACATTTTAGCTACTTAGCATGTTAGCTAACCTTTCCCCTTATCTTCAAATCAAATGTTATAAGTCACATGCGCCGAATACAACAGGTGTAGTAGACCTTACAACGAAACGCTTACTTACGAGCCCCTAACCAACAATGCAATTAAAAAAATACAGATAAGAATAAGAGATAAAAGTAACAAGGAATAAAGAGCAGTAGTGAAATAACAATAGCGAGACTATATACAGGGGGGTACCGATACAGAGTCAATGTGCGGGGGCACCGGTTATTTGAGGTAGTATGTACATGTAGGTAGAGTTATTAAAGTGACTATGCGTAGATGACAACAGAGAGTAACAGTGGTGTAAAGAGGAGTGTGAGGGGGTGAGGGGGGGCACTGTAAATAGTCTGGGAAGCCATTAGATTAGAAGTTCAGGAGTCTTATGGCTTGGGTGTAGAAGCTGTTTAGAAGCCTCTTGGACCTAGACTTGGCGCCCCGGTGCCACTTCCCATGCGGCAGCAGAGAGAACAGTCTATGACCAGGGTTGCTGGAGTCTTTGACAATTTTTAGGGCCTTCCTCTGACACTGCCTGGTATAGAGGTCCTGGATGGCAGGAAGCTTGGCCCCACGTACTGGGCCGTTCGCATTACCCTCTGTAGTGCCTTGCGGTCGGAGACCGAACAGTTGCCATACCAAGCAGTGACGCAACCAGTCAGGAGGCTCTCGATGGTGCAGCTGTAGAACCTATTGAGGATCTGAGGACCCATGCCAAATCATTTCACTCCTGAGGGGGAATAGGTTTTGTTGTGCCCTCTTCACGACTGTCTTGGTGTGCTTGGACCATGTTACCTTGTTGGTGATGTGGACATCAAGGAACTTGAAGCTCTCAACCTACTCCACTACAGCCCCTGACCTCCTCTCTATAGGCTTTCTTGTCGTTGTCGGTGATCAGGCCTACCACTGTTGTGTCATCGGCAAATTTAATGATGGGTTGGAGTCGTGCCTGGTCATGCAGTCATGAGTGAACAGGGAGTACAGGAGGGGACTGAGCACGCACCCGAGGGTCCCCTGTGTTGAGGATCAGCGTGGCGGATGTGTTGTTACCTACCCTTATCACTTGGGGGCGGCCCCATCAGGAAGTCCAGGATCCAGTTGCAGAGGGAGGTGTTTAGTCCCAGGGACCTTAGCTTATTGATGAGCTTTGAGGGCACTATGGTGTTGAACGCTGAGCTGTGGTCAATGAGTAGCATTCTCACATAGATGTTCCTTTTGTCCAGGTGGGAAAGGGCAGTGTGGAGTGCATTGGAGACTGCATCATCTGTGGATCTGTTAGGGTGATATGCAAATTGGTTTGGGTCTAGGGTTTCTGGGGTGATGATGTTGATGTGAGCCATGACCAGCCTTTCAAGGCACTTCATGGCTACAGACGTGAGTGCTACGGGTCGGTAGTCGTTTAGGCAGGTTACCTTTGTCCCTGTGCCCAAGAAGACTATGGTGGTCTGCTTTAAACATGTTAGTATTACGGACTCGGACAGGGTGAGGTTGAAAATGTCAGTGAAGACACTTGCCAGTTGGTCAGTGCATGCTCGCTGTACATGTCCTGGTAATCCGTCTGGCCCCGTGGCCTTGTGAATGTTGACCTGTTTAAAGGTCTTACATTGGCTGCAGAGAGCGTCATCACACAGTCTTCCGGAATAGCTGGTGCTCTCATGCATGTTTCAGTGTTACTTGCCTCGAAGCAAGCATAGAAGTAGTGTAGCTCGTCTGGTAGGCTCGTGTCACTGGGCAGCTCTCGGCTGTGCTTCCCTTTGTAGTCTGTAATGGTTTGGAAGCCTTGCCACATCCGACGAGCATCAGAGCCGGTGTAGTACGATTCGATCTTAGCCCTGTATTGACGCTTTTTCTGTTTGATGGTTTATCGGAGGGCGTAGCGGGATTTTTTATAAGCTTCCGGGTTAGAGTCCCGCTCCTTGAAAATGGCAGCTCTAGCCTTTAGCTCAGTGCGGGTGTTGCCTGTAATCCATGGCTGTCACGCCCTGACCTTAGCGATCCTTTTTATTTCTCTATTTTGGTTGGTAAGGGCGTGAGTTGGGGTGGGCATTCTATGTTTTGTGTTCTATGTTTTCTTTTCTGTGTGTTTGGCCGGGTGTGGTGTTCAATCAGAGGCAGCTGTCTATCTTTGTCTCTGATTGAGAACCATACTTAGGTATCCTTTTTCCACCTGTGTTTGTGGGTAGTTGTTTTCTGTTTTGTGTTGCTGCACCTTACAGGACTGTTTCGTTTTCGTTCATTCTCTTTGTTATTTTGTTTAGTGTTCTGTTTAAATAAAATGAACATGAACACTTACCACGCTGTGCTTTGGTCCGACTACTCTTTATCCAACGACGAAAATCGTTGCAATGGCTTCTGGTTGGGGTATGTACTGTGGCAAACCTCTTCAAGGTTATGAGCGTTTGTCACAAATTAAGTGGGAAACTGTCACCAAATTAACCCAGAATGAGAGTTCTTTCGAACAGGACAGTACCTGTGTGTTTGTTTCTCCATCCTGGTCCACCCAGGTCATAGGCAAGGTCAAGGATAGCAGGGTTCGGTACACGAATCGGGTTCTCGGTGGGTCCAGGTCCAAATGCCAACAGGTAAGTCCAAAACAATCCAGCTCATACACGGTAAATCCAGACAATATCTATTGTCTCTTTCTCTACGGTTCATAGATCCTTCCAGCCCTCTCTTCCTCTTCCTGGTTTTTCTTGACCCTTTATCTGTGTGTCGGCTCCACCTTCTGAGGGTTCCCCTTGCTTCTGGGACTTGTAGTTTTGGCAGTCGGCCATTTTGTGATCTGTAGTTCTGATCGGGTGGCCATTTTAGTGATCGGGCAGAGCCCGTTTATTAGTTCTGCTCTCACATATCTGCCATTTATCACTCGACCCCCTTCTTTGCCACACATCTCCCCCCCTAGATCGGACCCCCTAGGTCGGGCTACCACAGCAGAATATGCGTGCATGCGGGATAACCCATCCACATTTCCCATTTTCTTCCCAATGCACTTATTGATGAAGCCAATGACTGATGTGGTGTACTCCTCAATGCCATCGGAGGAATCCAGGAACATATTCCACTCTGTGCTAGCGAAACAGTCCTGTAGCTTAGCATCTGCTTCCTCTGACCACGTTTTTATTGATCTAGTTACTGGTGCTTCCTTCTTTAATTTGAACTTGTAAGCAGAAATCAGGAGGATAGAATTATGGTCAGATATGCCAAATGGACGGTGAGGGAGAGCTTTGTATTCGTCTCTGTGTGTGGAGTATAGGTGGTCCAGAGTTATTTTTCCTCTGGTTGCACATTTAACATGCTGATCGAAATTTGATAAAGCGGATTGAAGTTTCCCTGCATTAAAGACCCCGGCTACTTGGAGCGCCGCCTCTGGGTGAACGTTTTCTTGTTTGATTATGGCGGAATACAGCTCATTCAATGCTGTCTTAGTTTCAGCCTCTGACTGTGGTGGTATGTAAACAGCTACAAAGAATAGATAAACTCTCTCGGTAGGTAGTGTGGTCTACAGTTTATCATGAGATACTCTACCTCAGGCGAGCAATAGCTCGAGACTTCCTTAGATGTCGTGCACCAGCTGTTGTTTACAAAAATACATAGACCGCCGCCCCTTATCTTAACAGACGCCGCTGTTCTATCCTGCGGCTAGATCGTATAACCAGCCAGCTGTATGTTGATGTTGTCGTCGTTCAACCAGGACTCCGTGAAGCATAAGATGTTATAGTTTTTAATGTCCTGCCGGTACACGTTGCACGCTTGCTAGCAGAATGGAGGGAAGTGGGGCTTTATTCGATCGCCTACGAATTCTCAGAAGGCAGCCCGACCTTCGTCCCCTTTTTCTCCGCCTCCTCTTCACGCAGATCACGGGGATCGGGGCCTGTCCCCGAGGAAGCAGTGTATCCTTCGCGTTGGGCTCGTCAGAGTTGTGGAAGGAAAAGGAGGATTCTGCTAGTCCATGGTGAGTAATTGCAGTCCTGATGTCTCTAAGTTATTTTCGGTCATAAGAGACGGTAGCGTCAACATTAGGTACAAAATAAGTTAAAAAATAAGTTAAAAACATAAGTAAATGAACAAAACAACACAATCGGCTCGGGGCACATAAAACGTCTGCCATCCTCTCCTGCACCATTTTACTTAACCCCTTAAACCCTAATCCTAACTCCTAACCCTAACCTGAACAGCTAGCCTAGCTAAAGTTTGCCACCTAGCTAACATTAGCCACAATCAGTGGCACAAATCTGATTTTAGAAGTGGAGGGGGGAGAGCATAACCTGTCAGGAGGTCTGGGGGTCCTCCCTCAGAATGTTTGAGGGATCTAAAGCTCATTTCCTGTATTTCTACACAATGTCATTTTACCCTTTTGGGTTCACTTTTATTGTAAATAAGAATAGAATATGTTTCTAAACACTTCTACATGAATGTGGATGCTACCACGATTATGGATAATCCTGAATGAATTGTGAATAATGATGAGTGAGAAAGTTATAGACACACAACTATCAGACCTCCCAAAAAATGCTAACCTCCTATGTTATTGTAATGATGAGAGGTTAGCATGTCTTGGGAGTATGATATTTGTGAGTCTGTAACTTTCTCACTCATCATCATTCATGATCCATTCAGGATTATACATAATCATGTTAGCATTCGAATTCATGTACAAGTGTTTAGAACATATTATATTCTTATTTACAATAAAAGTGACTCCAAAATGACACAATACTTTATTTACCATTCATTTCTATTGGGCACAAATGAATCTGAAACCAGCAGCAAATACATCAAACAAATTTGTAGATTCACAAGCTTGATGTAGTGATTGTGCACTATGGATGTGGGACCAAATACTTAACCTTTTGCTATACTCAGCAAAAAAATAAACATATCTTTTTCAGGACCTTGTCTTTCAAACATAATTCGTTAAAATCCAAATAACTTCACAGATCTTCATTGTAAAGGGTTTAAACACTGTTTCCCATGTTTGTTCAATGAACCATAAACAATTAATGAACATGTACCTGTGGCACGGTCGTTAAGACACTAACAGTTTACAGACGGTAGGCAATTAAGGTCACAGTTATGAAAACTTAGGACACTAAAGAGGCTTTTCTACTGACTCTGAAAAACACAAAGAAAGATGCCCAGGGTCCCTGCGCATCTGCGTAAACGTGCCTTAGGCATGCTGCAAGGAGGCATGAGGACTGCAGATGTGGCCAGGGAAATTTACATTTACATTTAAGTCTTATCCAGAGCGACTTATAAATTGGTGCATTCACCTTATGATATCCAGTGGAACAGCCACTTTACAATAGTGCATCTAAATCTTTTAGGGGGGGGGGAGGGGGTTAGAAGGATTTCTTTATCCTATCCTAGGTATTCCTTAAAGAGGTGGGGTTTCAGGTGCCTCCGGAAGGTGGTGATTGACTCCGCTGACCTGGCGTCGTGAGGGAGTTTGTTCCACCATTGGGGTGCCAGAGCAGCGAACAATTTTGACTGGGCTGAGCGAGAACTGTACTTCCTCAGAGGTAGGGAGGCGAGCAGGCCAGAGGTGGATGAACGCAGTGCCATTGTTTGGGTGTAGGGCCTGATCAGAGCCTGAGGGTACGGAGGTGCCGTTCCCCTCACAGCTCCGTAGGCAAGCACCATGGTCTTGTAGCGGATGCGAGCTTCAACTGGAAGCCAGTGGAGAGAGCGGAGGAGCGGGGTGACGTGAGAGAACTTGGGAAGGTTGAACACCTGACGGGCTGCGGCGTTCTGGATGAGTTGTAGGGGTTTAATGGCACAGGCAGGGAGCCCAGCCAACAGCGAGTTGCAGTAATCCAGACGGGAGATGACAAGTGCCTGGATTAGGACCTGCGCCGCTTCTTGTGTGAGGCAGGGTCGTACTCTGCGAATGTTGTAGAGCATGAACCTACAGGAACGGGCCACCGCCTTGATGTTAGTTGAGAACGACAGGGTGTTGTCCAGGATCACGCCAAGGTTCTTAGCGCTCTGGGAGGAGGACACAATGGAGTTGTCAACCGTGATGGCGAGATCATGGAACGGGCAGTCCTTCCCCGGCAGGAAGAGCAGCTCCGTCTTGCCGAGGTTCAGCTTGAGGTGGTGATCCGTCATCCACACTGATATGTCTGCCAGACATGCAGAGATGCGATTCGCCACCTGGTTATCAGAAGGGGGAAAGGAGAAGATTAATTGTGTGTCGTCTGCATAGCAATGATAGGAGAGACCATGTGAGGTTATGACAGAGCCAAGTGACTTGGTGTATAGCGAGAATAGGAGAGGGCCTAGAACAGAGCCCTGGGGGACATCAGTGGTGAGAGCACATGGTGAGGAGACAGATTCTCGCCACGCCACCTGGTAGGAGTGACCTGTCAGGTAGGACGCAATCCAAGCGTGGGCCGCGCCGGAGATGCCCAACTCGGAGAGGGTGGAGAGGAGGATCTGATGGTTCACAGTATCAAAGGCAGCCGATAGGTCTAGAAGGATGAGAGCAGAGGAGAAAGAGTTAGCTTTAGCAGTGCGGAGCGCCTCCGTGACACAGAGAAGAGCAGTCTCAGTTGAATGACTAGTCTTGAAACCTGACTGATTTGGATCAAGAAGGTCATTCTGAGAGAGATAGCGGGAGAGCTGGCCAAGGACGGCACGTTCAAGAGTTTTGGAGAGAAAAGAAAGAAGGGATACTGGTCTGTAGTTGTTGACATCGGAGGGATCGAGTGTAGGTTTTTCAGAAGGGGTGCAACTCTCGCTCTCTTGAAGACGGAAGGGACGTAGCCAGCGGTCAAGGATGAGTTGATGAGCGAGGTGAGGTAAGGGAGAAGGTCTCCGGAAATGGTCTGGAGAAGAGAGGAGGGGATAGGGTCAAGCGGGCAGGTTGTTGGGCGGCCGGCCATCACAAGACGCGAGATTTCACCTGGGGAGAGAGGGGAGAAAGAGGTCAAAGCACAGGGTAGGGCAGTGTGAGCAGAACCAGCGGTGTCGTTTGACTTAGCAAACGAGGATCGGATGTCGTCAACCTTCTTTTCAAAATGGTTGACGAAGTCATCCGCAGAGAGGGAGGGGGGGAGGGGAGGGGGAGGAGGATTCAGGAGGGAGGAGAAGGTGGCAAAGAGCTTCCTAGGGTTATAGGCAGATGCTTGGAATTTAGAGTGGTAGAAAGTGGCTTTAGCAGCAGAGACAGAAGAGGAAAATGTAGAGAGGAGGGAGTGAAAGGATGCCAGGTCCGCAGGGAGGCGAGTTCTCCTCCATTTCCGCTCGGCTGCCCGGAGCCCTGTTCTGTGAGCTCGCAATGAGTCGTCGAGCCACGGAACAGGAGGGGAGGACCGAGCCGGCCTGGAGGATAGGGGACATAGAGAGTCAAAGGATGCAGAAAGGGAGGAGAGGAGGGTTGAGGAGGCAGAATCAGGAGATAGGTTGGAGAAGGTTTGAGCAGAGGGAAGAGATGATAGGATGGAAGAGGAGAGAGTAGCGGGGGAAAGAGAGCGAAGGTTGGGACGGCGCGATACCATCCAAGTAGGGGCAGAGTGGGAAGTGTTGGATGAGAGCGAGAGGGAAAAGGATACAAGATAGTGGTCGGAGACTTGGAGGGGAGTTGCAATGAGATTAGTGGAAGAACAGCATCTAGTAAAGATGAGGTCAAGCGTATTGCCTGCCTTGTGAGTAGGGGGGAGGTGAGAGGGTGAGGTCAAAAGAGGAGAGGAGTGGAAAGAGGGAGGCGGAGAGGAATGAGTCAAAGGTAGACGTGGGGAGGTTAAAGTCACCCAGAACTGTGAGAGGTGAGCCATCCTCAGAGAAGGAACTTATCAAGGCGTCAAGCTCATTGATGAACTCTCCAAGGGAACCTGGAGGGCGATAAATGATAAGGATGTTAAGCTTGAAAGGGCTGGTAACTGTGACAGCATGGAATTCAAAGGAGGCGATAAACAGATGGGTCAGGGGAGAAAGAGAGAATGTCCACTTGGGAGAGATGAGGATCCCAGTGCCACCACCCCGCTGACCAGAAGCTCTCGGGGTGTGCGAGAACACGTGGGCAGACGAGGAGAGAGCAGTAGGAGTAGCAGTGTTATCTGTGGTAATCCATGTTTCCGTCAGTGCCAAGAAGTCGAGGGACTGGAGGGAAGCATAGGCTGAGATGAACTCTGCCTTGTTGGCCGCAGATCGGCAGTTCCAGAGGCTGCCGGAGACCTGGAACTCCACGTGGGTCGTGCGCGCTGGGACCACCAGGTTAGGGTGGCAGCGGCCACGCGGTGTGAAGCGTTTGTATGGTCTGTGCAGAGAGGAGAGAACAGGGATAGACAGACACATAGTTGACAGGCTACAGAAGAGGCTACGCTAATGCAAAGGAGATTGGAATGACAAGTGGACTACACGTCTCGAATGTTCAGAAAGTTAAGCTTACGTTGCAAAAATCTTATTGACTAAAATGATGCAGTACTGCTGGCTGGTGAAGTAGGCTAGCTAGCAGTGGCTGCGTTGTTGACTTTGTTTGAAAGTGTTGCTGGCTAGGTAGCCTCGATAACTGGCTAGGTAACCTTGATAACTGGCTAGATAATTACTCTAAACTACACAATTATCTTAGATACAAGGACAGCAAAGACAACTATGTAGCTAGCTAACACTACAATAATCAAATCGTTCCGTTGTACTGTTTCGGTAGAAGTTGGCTAGCTGGCTAGCTAGCAGTGTTGACAACGTTAGGACGGCGAAAATAGCTGGCTAGCTGACTTTGTTTGAAAGTGAAGCTGGCTAGGTAACCTCGATAACTGGCTAGATAATTATTCTAAACTACACAATTATCTTAGATACAAAGACAGCAAAGACAACTATGTAGCTAGCTAACACTACACTAATCAAATCGTTCCGTTGTACTGTTTCGGGAGAAGTTGGCTAGCTGGCTAGCTAGCAGTGTTGACAACGTTAGGACGGCGAAAATAGCTGGCTAGCTGACTTTGTTTGAAAGTGGAGCTGGCTAGGTAACCTCGATAACTGGCTAGATAATTACTCTAAACTACACAATTATCTTAGATACAAAGACAGCAAAGACAACTATGTAGCTAGCTAACACTACACTAATCAAATCGTTCCGTAGTAATGATTCGGTAGAAGTTGGCTAGCTGGCTAGCTAGCAGTGTTGACAACGTTAGAAGATTCGATAATTCGATAATAATCTAAACTACACAATTATCTTTGATACAAAGACGGCTATGTAGCTAGCTAAGAAAAAAGTGCTAAGATCAAACAAATCAAACCGTTGTACTGTAATGAAATTAAATTAAATGTAATATTACCTGTGGAGCGACGCGAAATGCGACTACTCGCTCCAACCCGAATGAAATATATTGCAATGTCCATACTGTGAGGCGCATAAGACAGCGCTACAGGGAGACAGTACGGACAGCTGATCGTCCTCGCAGTGGCAGACCATGTGTAACAACACCTGCATAGGATCGGTACAGCCGAAAATCACACCTGCAGGACAGGTAAAGGATGGCAACAACAACTGCCTGAGTTACACCAGGAACACACAATCCATTAGTGCTCAGACTGTCCGCAATAGGCTGAGAGAGGCTGGACTGAGGGCTTGAAGGCCTGTTGTAAGTCAGGTCCTCACCATACATCACCGGCAACATCACCTACGGGCACAAACCCATAGGGGTGGCAGGTAGCCTAGGGGTTAGAGCGTTGGGCTAGTAACCGAAAGATTGCAAGATTGAATCTCCGAGCTGACAAGGTGTTGCTGTCGTTCTGCCCTTGAACAAGGCAGTTAACCCACTGTTCCTAGGACGTCATTGAAAATAAGTTCTTAACGGACTTGCCTAGTTAAATAAAGGTAAAAAACACTGTTGCTGGAGGAGACAGGACTGGCAAAAACTGCTCTTCACTGACGAGTCGCGGTTTTGTCTCACCAGGGGTCATGGTTGGATACACGTTTATCGTTGAAGGAATGAGCGTTACACCAAGGCCTGTACTCTGGAGCAGGATCGATTTAGAGGTGGAGGGTCCGTCATGGTCTGGGGCGGTGTGTCACAGCATCATCGGACTGAGCTTATTGTCATTGCAGGCAAGAACATTTTTTCACCTTTATTTAACCAGGTAGGCCAGCGACCTGGCCAAAGAGAGCAAAGCAGTGCAACACAAACAACACAGAGTTACACATGGGATAAACAAACGTACAGTCAATAACACAATAGAAAAGTCTATGTAAAGTGTGTGCAAATGTAGTAAGATTAGGGAGGTAAGGCAATAAATAGGCCATAGTGGCGAAATAATTACAATTTAGCAATTATACACTGGAGTGATAGATGTGCAGAAGATGAATGTGCAAGTAGAGATACTGGGGTGCAAAGGTTGGACTATGTACAGGTGCAGTGATCGGTAAGCTGCTCTGACAGCTGATTCTTAAAGTTAGTGAGGGAGATATGAGTCTCCAGCTTCAGTGATTTTTGCACTTCGTTCCAGTCATTGGCAGCAGAGAACTGTAAGGAATGACGGCCAAAGGAGTAGTTGGCTTTGGGGGTGACCAGTGAAATATACCTGCTGGAGCGCGTGCTACGTGTTGGTGTTTTTATGGTGACCAGTGAGCCGAGATAAGGTGGGGATTTACATAGCAAAGACTTATAGATGACCTGGAGCCAGTGGGTTTGGCGACGAATATGAAATGAGGGCCAGGCAACAAGAGCATACAGGTCGCAGTGGTAGGTAGTATATGGGGCTTTGGTGACAAAACGGTGGCACTGTGATAGACTACATCCAATTTGCCGACTAGAGTGTTGGAGGCTATTTTGTAAATGACATCGCCGAAGTCAAGGATCGGTAGGATAATCAGTTTTACGAGGGTATGTTTGACAGCATGAGTGAAGGAGGCTTTGTTGCGAAATAGGAAGCTGATTCTAGATTCAATCTCAACACTCCCTCATGTGGTACCCTTCCTGCAGGCTCATCCTGACACGACCCTCCAGCATGACAATGCCACCAGCATAGTGCTTGTTCTGTGTGTTATTTCCTGCAAGACAGGAATGTCAGTGTTCTGCCATGGCCAGTGAAGAGCCAGGATCTCAATCCCATTGAGCACGTCTGGGACCTGTTGGATAGGAGGGTGAGGGCTAGGGCCATTCCCCCCCAGAAATGTCTTTGAACTTGTAGGTGCCTTGGTGGAAGAGTGGGGTAACATCTCAAAGCAAGAACTGGCAAATCTGGTGCAGTCCATGAGGAGGAGATGCACTGCAGTACTTAATGCAGCTGGTGGCTACACCAGATACTGACTGTTACTTTCGATTTTGACCCCCCCTTTGTTCAGGGACACATTATTCAATTTCTGTTAGTCACATGTCTGTGGAACTTGTTCAGTTTATGTCTCAGTTGTTGAATCTAGTTATGTTCATACAAATATTTTCACATGTTAAGTTTGCTGAAAATAAACACAGTTGACAGTGAAAGGATGTTTCTTTTTTGCTGAGTTTACTTTAAAACACACACAAGTGAATTTGTCCCTGTACTTTTGCTCCCCTAAAATGGGGGACTTCAGCATGTACAAAAAGTGCTGTAATTTCTAAACGGTTCACCCGATATCAATAAATATATCCTGAAAGCTGAGAGTCTGCCCTGTAACTTCATAGTCATTGTTGGATTTCAAACATTTGGAGTAGAGAGCCAAACTAAGAAAAAATGGTTCACTGTCCCACTAATTACGTAGGGCACTAATTCATATCATAGGCCTAATCGAGCACACAGCCATGCAATCTCCATAGACAAACACTGCAGTAAAATGTTCTTACTGACAAGCTCATTGATTTTCAACGTGGCACTGGCATAGGATGCACCCTATCCAATAAGTCAGTTTGTCAAATTTCTGCCCTGCTAGAGCTGCCCCGGTCAACTGTAAGTGCTGTTATTGTAAAGTGGAAACGTGTAGAAGCAACAACGGCTTAGCCGCAAAGTGGTAGGCCACACAAGCTCACAGAACGGGACTGCCGAGTGTGGAAGCGTGCAGCGCGTAGAAATCATCTGTCCTCAGTTGCAACACTCACTACTGAGTTCAGAACTGCATCTGAAAGCAACTTCAGCACAAGAATTGTTCGTCGGGAGCTTCATGAAATGGGTTTCCATGGCCGAGCAGTCGCACACAGGCCTAAGATCACCATATGCAATGCCAAGCGTCAGATAGAGTTTTTTATTTATTTATTTTTATTTCACCTTTATTTAACGAGGTAGGCCAGTTGAGAACAAGTTCTAATTTACAACTGCGACCTGGGCAAGATAAAGCAAAGCAGTGCGACAAAAACAACAACACAGAGATACACATAAACAAACGTACAGTCAATAACACAATAGAAAAATCTATGTACAGTGTGTGCAAACGTAGAAGAGTAGGGAGGTAAGGCAATAAATAGGCCATAGAGGCGAAATAATTACAATTTAGCATTAACACTGGAGTGATAGATGTGCAGCTGATGATGTGCAAGTAGAAATACTGGGGTGCAAAAGAGCAAGAGGATAAGTAACAATATGGGGATGAGGTAGTTGGGTGGGCTATTTACAGATTGGCTGTGTACAGGTACAGTGATCGGTAAGCTGCTCTGACAGCTGATGCTTAAAGTTAGAGAGGGAGAGATAAGTCTCCAGCTTCAGTAATTTTTGCAATTCGTTCCAGTCATTGGCAGCAGAGAACTTGAAGGAAAGGCAGCCAAAGGAAGTGTTGGCTTTGGGGATGACCAGTGAAATATACCTGCTGGAGCGAGGTAAGCACCATGGTCTTGTAGTCAACCTTTTTTTCCCAGTGGTGGACAAAGTCGTTCACAGAGAGGTAGGAGGGAGGGGGAGTAGGTGGAGGAATAAGGAGGGAGCAGAAGGTGGGAAAGAGTTTCCTAGGGTTAGAGGCAGAAGCTTGAAATTTAGTGTGGTAGAAAGTGGCTTTAGCAGCGTAAACAGAGGAAGAGAAGGTAGAGAAGAGGGATTGAAAGGATAGTAGGTTCTCCGGAAGTTTAGTTTCCTCCATTTTCACTCAGCTGCCTGCAGCCCGGGAGGAAAGGGGACATTGCGAGTTATAGGATGCGGAAAGGGAAGGTAGGAGAGTCCGGTCGAAGAGGCAGAATCAGGAGACAGGAGGGAGAAGGATGTAGCAGAAGGGAGAGATGATAGAAGAGTAGAGAGTAGTGGGAGAGAGAGAGTGAAGATTGCAAAGGGGCATGCCCATCTGGGTAGGGGCTGAGTGGTTAGGGTTGGAGGAAAGGGAGACAGAAAAGGAAACAAAGTAGTGATCAGAGACCTGGAGGGGGGTTACAGGGAAATTAGTAGTCGAGCAGCCTCTAGTAAAGATGAGGTCAAGCGTATTGCTTGCCTTGTGATTTGGAAGGGATTACGAAAGGGTTAGGTCAAAAGAGGAAAGGAGGGTAAGAGAGAGTTGGAAAGAAAGAAATTGAAGGCAGACGTCAGGAGGTTGAAGTCGCCAAGCACAAAGAGCGGTGAGCTATTGTCAGGAAATGAGCTTATCAAGGTGTCTAGCTCATTGAGGAACTCTCTAAGGGCACCTGGTGGGCAATAGGTGACAATAATGTTAAGCTTGAGTGGACAAGTGACAGTGACAGCATGGAATTCAAATGAAGAGATGGACAGGTGAAAGAGGGAGAAAATCTCCACTAAGGAGAAATTAGTAGAACTGTGCCACCACTGACGACCAGATGCTCTTGGACTATGAGAGAAAACATAGTCAGAAGAAGAAAGAGTAGCTGGAGAAGCAGTGTTCTCTGGGGTGATCCATGTCTCTGTCAGGGCCAAAAAGTTAAGGGACTGAAGAGCAGCATAGGCTGAGATGAACTCGGCGTTCTTGACCACAGATCGGCAGTTCCAAATGCTGCCTGAGACTCGGAATGCCACATGTGTTGTTCGCGCAGGGTACACTAAATTAAAAGGATTGCAGCCAAGGGGTGGGGAGCTTGTGTAAAGCCTACAGGGAGAGGTGCAAAGGTATAGAAAACACATATACATAGTTGACAAAGCTACAAAAGAGCCAAATTTGATAATCTGTAAATAACTAGCTAAAATACTCAAGTGAGAGAATGTTGTAGAGCCTTCCTTGAAGAACTCTGCAGAATAACTCGAACCGTCATTGTTTCGGCCACGGTCTTAGTTTTAAGACAAAACCGCCACTGACATGACCGACACTTACAGATGTTGCTGAGAAACTAGGGGAGACTGAAGAACTAACTCTAATTGCTAATAGTCTAGCAGAGATGGAGAGCACACTTCCCTGTACTAATTGCTAATTGCCCCCACCCCCCCAATCCTGGTTGATGTGTCAATAACTATCGGCAAATTATACACAGTCAGCAGTTCACACAGCAAGTAGGCCACTGGGAAAACAGGCAGCAGTTAAAGTAGATGGCCCTAGCTAACAAAAAGACAGTACTAGACAACAACAGATAAAGAGACAAAAAAAGTATAGTTATCACGAGTCCTCTAGCTATAGATTGAAGCATGACAATGCCCCCGTGCACAAAACGAGGTCCATACAGAAATTGTTTGTTGAGATTAGTGTGGAAGAACTTGACTGGCCTGCACAGAGCCCTAACCTCAACCCCATCGAGCACCTTTGAGATGAATTGGAACGCCGACTGCAATCTAGGACTAATCACTCAACGTCAGTGCCCGACCTCACTAATGTTCTTATGAGTGAATGGAAGCAAGTCCCCGCAGCAATGTTCCAACATCTAGTGGAAATCCTTCCAAAAAGAGTGGAGGCTGTTATAGCAGCAAAGGGGGGACCAACTCCATATTAATGGCCATGATTTTGGAGATGTTCGACGAGCAGGTGTCCACATACAGCATTCCATATAAGGCATCCAGACCTTATGAAATTTGCACAGTATACCCTTAATCTTGTAATAAATCAAATCTAGTGACACATAACTTTACATTTCTGCCATCCATTTTGACATTCCAACATTCCAATTAATGGCAATGCATTTCATAGCCGCTATTACTGCTTGGTTACACAGATTCTTCTGATAACAGTCTCCAGTATCAATATTTCCAAGCAAACAAAAACAGGAAGAAGGGAGAATCTGTAGACATGCTAAGATAAAATAACATACTCTTTGCCAGAATTCGCTCAGCATTCACCAGAGCATAACATATGCAATAACATTGAAATATATCCCCTTTTGTGTTTTATGCCTCCAGTAGAGGAATTACATATCTGAGTGCATGATGTTCAGTTTCACTGGCATATAGTACGTTCTATAGATGGTCTTAAACTAAAGTAATTTATGTCTGAGATTATATGTACACGATTGGTTATTCAAACACATCTGTATCCATTCATCATCATCAGTAGTGTCTCCCAGGTCTTCCTCACATTTTGTTTGTGTCATCGGTAAAAGCCTCTGTCAACCCTTGATACAGTTTGGAAATCAACTTTAGAGGTTTGTCAGACTGTTTTAAAATAGTTTCAATCTTTGAAGCTCCTGGCTTGTCCAGGGTTTGCTGCACAAGGGGAAATAAAGTGTTGCATCTGCAAAAGTTAACCTCAAAGCCATCACAGACAGGTCATCCCTGCTTCCCTGACCCTGCCGAGACCCCTGTCACCATCTGATCCTGCTAAAACATGATGAGCATAGTGTTGTGTACTGAATGTGTTTTTTTGGTTATTATATGATTCCATATGTGTTATTTCATAGTCCTGATCCTGGTGTACATATATACATTATTTTATCCAAGAATGGAATCAATGGTTCAATAATTGAAATGACCATTATTCCCAGATCCCAGACTGTAGTCTACCCATCAACTCAAGATGGAACTTTGTATCCATTCACTGATTGTTATAATATACTTCAAAATTCACCTCCGCTCCGAAGACTGGTCTTCCATGGCTGTCTGACCCGGCTGGGACACCTGTCACCATCTGATCCTGCTAAAACATGATGAGCATAGTGTTGTGTACTGAATGTGTTTTTTTCGTTATTATATGATTCCATATGTGTTATTTCATAGTTGTGATATCTTCACTATTATTCTACAATGTAGAAAATAGTAAAAAACATAGAAAAACCCTTGAATGACTAGGTGTTCTAAAACTTTTGATTGGTAGTGTATATATTGCAAATTCGTAACATAATGTACAAATTGCAATTTGCAACATATTATACAAAATGGATGATGGACATCCACAAATGAATACATGCCATACTAACATATCATATCATAACATATCATACTAAATGGAGGGAGACAGACTTACATTTACTATGTTACATCTATCCCTGAGTCCAAGTTGCAGCGCTCTACTGTGACGTCCTGACCAGAGTTCTTATGTGTTTTGCTTGTTTAGTGTTGGTCAGGACGTAAGCTGGGTGGGAATTCTATGTTGTGTGTCTAGTTCGTCTGTTTCTGTGTCCAGCCTAATATGGTTCTCAATCAGAGGCAGCTGTCAATCGTTGTCCCTGATTGAGAATTATATATAGGTGGCTTGTTTTGTGTTGGGGATTGTGGGTGGTTGTTTCCTGTCGCTGTGTCTGTGTTTTGTTGCACCACACGGTACTGTCTCGTTCGTTCATTCGTTTTTCCTGTTCGTGCGTTCTTCGTTTTATGTAGTTCTCATGTTCAGGTCTGTTTAACGTCGTTTGTTGTTTTATAGTTTTTTCAAGTGTTCATTGTGTTTCGTCTTGTTATAATAAATCATTATGTTTTCATCACCCGCTGCGCCTTGGTCCGCTCATTCACCACAAGACGACCGTTACAGAATCACCCACCACCGAAGGATCAAGCAGCGGGTTAACGGGCAGCAGCAACGGTGCAAGAAGGAGGAATGGACATGGGAGGAAGTTTTGGATGGCAAGGGTTGCTACACATGGGAGGAGATCCTGGCTGGAATGGATCGCCTCCCATGGGAACAGCTGGAGGCGATTAGGAGAGCAGAGGCAACCGGAGAGAGGAACTGGAGTTATGAGGGTACGAGACTAGCATGGAAGCCTGTGAGTCAAAGCCAAAAATTTATTGGGGGGTGGCTACAAGGGAGTGTGGCGAAGTCAGGTAGGAGACCTGCGCAAACTCCTCGAGCTTACCGTGGAGAGCAAGAGTACGGGCAGACACCGTGTTATGCGGTAGAGCGCACGGTGTCTCCTGTACGTGTGCATAGCCCGGTGCGGGTTATTCCACCTCCCTGCACAGGCATAGCTAGATTGAGTATTGAGCCGGATGTCATAAAGCCGGCCCAACGCATCTGGCCACCAGTGCGTCTCCTCGGGCCGGCATACATGGCACAGCCTTACGCATGGTGTCCCCGGTTCGCATACACAGCCCAGCGCGGGTTATTCCACCTCCCCGCATTGGGCGGGCTACGGGGAGCATACAACCAGGTAAGGTTGGGCAGGCTCAGTGCTCAAGGGAGCCAGTACGCCTGCATGGTCCGGTATATCCGGAGACACGTCCCCGCCCCAGCCCAGTACCACCAGTACCTACACCACGCACCAGGCTTCCTGTGCGTCTCCAGAGCCCTGTTCCTCCTCCACGCACTCTCCCTGTGGTGCGTTTCTCCAGCCCAGTACCTCCAGTTCCGGCACCACGCACCAAGCCTCCTGTGCGTCTCCAGAGCCCACCACGCCCTGAGGTGCGTGCCATCAGTCCGGTACCACCAGTTCCTGCACCACGCACCAAGCCTATAGTGCGCTTTGAGAAACTAGTGTGCCCTGTTCCTGCTCCTCGCACTAGCCTTGAGGTGCGTGTCTCCAGCCCATTACCACCAGTGCCTACACCACGCACCAGGCTTCCTGTGCGTCTCCAGAGCCCTGTACACACTGTTCCTTCTTCCCGCACTCGCCCTGAGGTGAGTGCCCTGAGCCCGGTACCACCAGTTCCGGCACCACGCACCAGGCCTACTGTGCGCCTCAGCAGGTCAGAGTCGGCCGTCTGCCCAACGCCGCCTGCACTGCTCGTCTGCCCAGCGCCAGTCAGGAGCTGCCAGAGCCGCCAGCCAGTCATGAGCCGCCAGCCAGTCATGAGCCGCCAGCCAGTCCGGAGCTGCCACTCAGTCCGGAGCTGCCACTCAGTCCGGAGCTGCCACTCAGTCCGGAGCTGCCTCTCTGTCCGGAGTTGCTCCTCTGTCCAGAGTTGCCCCTCTGTCCAGAGCTGCCTCTCTGTCCTGAGCTACCTCTCTGTCCTGAGCTACCTCTCTGTCCTGAGCTACCTCTCTGTCCTGAGCTACCTCTCTGTCCTGAGCTACCTCTCTGTCCTGAGCTACCTCCCAAATCATGTGGGGGCCTTGGGGACGATTCTTAGGCCAAGGTCATGGGCGAGGGTCGCCACTCAAAGGACGCTAAGGAGGGGGACAAAGACATTGGTGTAGTGGTGTCCTCGTCCGGCGCCGGAGCCGCGGACAGATGTCCACCCAGACCCTCCTCTTGAGTTTTAGGGGTACGTTCGGAGTCCGCACCTCAGGAGGGGGGTACTGTAACGTCCTGACCAGAGTTCTTATGTGTTTTGCTTGTTTAGTGTTTGTCAGGACGTGAGCTGGGTGGGAATTCTATGTTGTGTGTCTAGTTCGTCTGTTTCTGTGTCCAGCCTAATATGGTTCTCAATCAGAGGCAGCTGTCAATCGTTGTCCCTGATTGAGAATCATATATAGGTGGCTTGTTTTGTGTTGGGGATTGTGGGTGGTTGTTTCCTGTCTCCGTGTTTGTGTTCTGCACCAGATAGGTCTGTTTCGGTTTGCCACTTTTGTTATTTCGTATTTGTTTATTGTTCACAGTAGTTGTTGTTAATTAAACATGTTGAGCACTGGCTACGCTGCGTGTTGGTCCGATCCCTGTTTCACCCCCTCTTCTAGTGAAGAGAGGGAAGGCCGCCGTTACATCTACAGTATGTGTAAAATAAGAAATGTCACATTGTAGCTACAGGCTTAAGATAGTTCACAAATACTGTGATGTTAATCTCTTCTTTTTTTGTCATGGACTTGATTGTACAACATTAAAGAGTAATTTAAGGACTAAATCATTATAGAAGACTACTATTTTCTACAGCAAAATATGTCTTCTCCACAGGTGATAAAACATGAATGAGACGCGCACAGATGATTATGACAACACAGAAAACTACACTAATGATTATCCAGATGATAACGAATATATCTGTAACCTGAATCCCAACCGTGATATGGAGATAGTCATACAGACCTACTTCCATTCCTTCATCTGTGCATTCGGTTTCTGTGGCAATGCATTGGTGATAGTCACATATGCCTTCTACAAGAAAGCCAAGACCATGACGGACGTGTACCTTCTGAACGTGGCGGTGGCAGACCTGCTCTTCATCGTGGCCCTACCTCTCATAATTTACAATGAGCAGCATGACTGGAGCATGGGCTCAGTGGCCTGCAAGGTAAGGAGTTCTCACAGTTCCTAATGAAGTTCCCAATACAGGTTCTAAAGTTCAACATTTGTTCCTTTCCACATTGCATGGACAACAATGTTTTTCTTTATTTTCTTTAAATTTATAAGGCTTTGCAAGGAGCCTACAGCATCAACCTGTACAGTGGCATGCTCCTGCTGGCCTGCATCAGTGGAGACCGCTACATCTCCATTGTCCAGGCCAGGCGCTTCTTTGGCCTCCGGTCCCAGAACCTGATCTATAGCCGCCTAATCTGTACAGCCATCTGGGCTCTGGCCATAGCCCTGTCCATCCCCACAGTCATCTACAATGAGCTGGTTGAGGAGACCATCTTGCTGGAAGGGACTATAACCGCATGCCAGGCGCAGTTCCAAAGTAACAGGACCGCCCGGTTGATGAAGGTGCTGGTGCCTAGCCTGCAGGTGGCCATGGGGTTCTTCCTGCCACTCCTGGCCATGGTCCTCTGCTATGCCAGCATCCTATGGACCCTACTGAAGGCCCAAAGCACCCAGAGACACAAGGTTTAAGTATCCACCAAAATTCTAGTCATAGAATTGGAATGTTTAATTCTAAGAATATACACTGCTCAAAAAAATAAAGGGAACACTTAAACAACACAATGTAACTCCAAGTCAATCACACTTCTGTGAAATCAAACTGTCCACTTAGGAAGCAACACTGATTGACAATAAATTTCACATGCTGTTGTGCAAATGGAATAGACAAAAGGTGGAAATTATAGGCAATTAGCAAGACACCCCCAAAAAAGGAGTGATTCTGCAGGTGGTGAACACAGACCACTTCTCAGTTCCTATGCTTCCTGGCTGATGTTTTGGTCACTTTTGAATGCTGGCGGTGCTCTCACTCTAGTGGTAGCATGAGACGGAGTCTACAACCCACACAAGTGGCTCAGGTACCTCCGCCTTTGTGCAAGGAGGTGCACTGCCAGAGCCCTGTAAAATGACCTCCAGCAGGCCACAAATGTGCATGTGTCAGCATATGGTCTCAGAAGGGGTCTGAGGATCTCATCTCGGTACCTATTGGCAGTCAGGCTACCTCTGGCGAGCACATGGAGGGCTGTGCGGCCCCACAAAGAAATGCCACCCCACACCATGACTGACCCTTCGCCAAACCGGTCATGCTGGAGGATGTTGCACGCAGCAGAACGTTCTCCACGGCGTCTCCAGACTCTGTCACGTCTGTCACATGTGCTCATGTGCTCAGTGTGAACCTGCTTTCATCTGTGAAGAGCACAGGGCACCAGTGGCGAATTTGCCAATCTTGGTGTTCTCTGGCAAATGCCAAACGTCCTGCACGGTGTTGGGCTGTAAGCACAACCCCCACCTGTGGACGTCGGGCCCTCATACCACCCTCATGGAGTCTGTTTCTGACCGTTTGAGCAGACACATGCACATTTGTGGCCTGCTGGAGGTCATTTTGCAGGGCGCTGGCAGTGCACCTCCTTGCACAAAGGCGGAAGTAGCGGTCCAGCTGCTGGGTTGTTGCCCTCCTACGGCCTCCTCCACGTCTCCTGATGTACTGGCCTGTCTCCTAGTAGCGCCTCCATGCTCTGGACACTACGCTGACAGACACAGCAAACCTTTTTGCCACAGCTCGCATTGATGTGCCATCCTGGATGAGCTGCACTACCTGAGCCACTTGTGTGGGTTGTAGACTCCGTCTCATGCTACCACTAGAGTGAGAGCACCGCCAGCATTCAAAAGTGACCAAAACATCAGCCAGGAAGCATAGGAACTGAGAAGTGGTCTGTGGTCACCACCTGCAGAATCACTCCTTTTTTGGGGGTGTCTTGCTAATTGCCTATAATTTCCACCTTTTGTCTATTCCATTTGCACAACAGCATGTGAAGTTTATTGTCAATCAGTGTTGGTTCCTAAGTGGACAGTTTGATTTCACAGAAGTGTGATTGACTTGGAGTTACATTGTGTTGTTTAAGTGTTCCCTTTATTTTTTTGAGCAGTGTATTTGTGTCAAAGTCAATGTTTCTTATTGGGTCAATTAAGTTTATCTCGTCTTCTCTTCAGGCGGTTCGTGTGGTCCTAGCCGTGGTGGTGGTCTTCATCGTGTGCCACCTGCCCTACAACGTGGTGCTACTCTACCACACGGTAGCGCTGTTCCATCAGAGGGAGTGTGAGGTAGAGACCATCATCCTCACCACCCTCACCATCACCAGGAGCCTGGCCTACCTCCACTGCTGCCTCAACCCCATCCTGTATGCCTTCATCGGTGTCAAGTTCAGGAGCCACTTCAGGAATATCCTGGAGGACCTGTGGTGCATGGGCAGGAAGTACATCTACCCATCTGGACGCTCCTCACGCATGACCTCTGACCTCTATATCCCAGCACACAAGTCCACCGACGGATCCAACAAGAGCGGCTCGTCGTTTACCATGTGAAGATGGGAGTAGGTAGCGATGACCTCCAATTACTATGGGTGATGATAGCATGGTTAGTCAGGAAATCAAGTAGTGACTTGTATTCTGTGTATAGTGTGAGTTTTTGTTTGCTACTGTATCTACATGATTTACCCATAGTATTTGCTGTATTACTCCCAATGAATGCTCCTCGCTACTCTAATTACAGAAATTACAGAAGATAGCTTACGGTTGTGAATGTGCGTAAATTAAAGCCGGGCATTCTACCAGAGAATTCTAGAACTTGGACACTGTCTTGTTGGCCTAACGTTATATCCTATTTTGACTTTGGTGCAGGTCATGTTGTTCTTCACGTTACCATCTCTGCTAAATACATACTACAGTATATCAAATAAAATCTGTTAATTTCTCACATACGCAGGATACAGAAGGTGTAGTGAAATGGTTACTTGCATAGTGGAGTCTTTTGTTTAGACATGTAGCTAGCTAGCTAGCTAGCTAAACAATGAACCATAATCCCAACTCAAAACTTTACATGCATGACACACACACACACACACACACACACACACACACACACACACACGATAACATATGCACTATTACATACATATGGATTTAGTACTGTAGATATGTGGTAGTGGTGGAGTAGGGGCCTGAGGGCACACAGTGTGTTGTGAAATCTGTGAATGTATTGTAATGTTTTTAAAATTGTATAAACTGCCTTAATTTTGCAGGACCCCAGGAAGAGTAGCTAATGCTTTGGCAGCAGCTAATGGTGATCCATAATAAATACAAAAACAAATCTGGGAGGTAGCTAGCTAGCTAACATTAGGTAGCTAGCTAGCTAGCTAACATTAGACTATAACTTGCAATGCAAAGGGCTCTGAGATGCATATAATATTACTACACAGATCATACATGTAACATTAGCTAGAGAGCCAGCCCACCAACATTAGCTAGCTAGGTAACAGTATGCTTTAACTTGAAATGAAAATGACTTAGACAAAATTAGAAATGTATAAAATCTGAAAATGTAGTTAGCTAGACTAACTTACCTGTATACATGGATGGACGCTTCTCCCTCTCTGTCACGGATGCCATGGTTGCAGATGTATAAAACACTTGTCTCCGGATTACATCAGCCTTCTGTGTGTTTTCTTTTCAACTCGCTCTGCATATATGTGTATGGACACGTGAGCTACACATGCTAGCCAAAGTTGCTAATTCGACAGACGTAATGGACATTATAAAACAAAACAACGATTTATTGTGGAACTACGATTCCTAGCACTGCATTCTGATGAAAGTTCATCAAAGGTAAGGGAATATTTATGATGTTATTTCGTATTTCTGTTGACTCCAACATGGCGGAGAATGGCTGAGCGCTGTCTCAGATTATTGCATGCTGTGCTTTTTCCTAAAGTTATTTTTTAAATCTAACACAGCGGTTGCATTAAGAACCAGTGTATCTTTAATTACATGTTAAACATGTATCTTTCATCAAAGTTTATGATGAGTATTTCACGTTGCTACCTGTAATTACTTTTTACTTATTTTGGAGCCATTTCTGAATATGGCGCCAATGTAAAACTACGATTTCTGGCTATAAATATGCACATAATCGAACAAAACATAAATGTATTGTATAACATGATGTCATATGACTGTCATCTAATGAAGTTGTTCAAAGGTTAGTGATTAATTTTATCTCTATTTGTGGGTTTTGTGAAAGCTATCTTTTCTGTGAAAAAATGGCGGTGTGTTTTTGGATATTGTGGTGAGCTAACATAAATATATGTTGTGTTTTCGCTGTAAAACATTAAAAAAATCGGACATGTTGGCTGGATTCACAAGATGTTTATCTTTCATTTGCTGTATTGGACTTGTGATTTCATGAAATTATATTGTATTAGGTTGCATCCAGTTACACGTTTTAGTAATTCTTTGCTAGATTTTGACAAAAGAGCATATCATGCTGTGAAATTGGCATTGATAAACACGGAGGAATAATTCAACATTTCACAATACAAAATATGCAAAGAATGTCATATTCTTGTTAATAAAAACCCATAGCAATTTCATTAAAGAAATAATACATGAGGCCATTTATTTTAATTTCTCTCCTTTTCTATGTTGTCTATAGCAGCACTACTGATTTCTGCATGTCGCACCATCAAAGACGCTCACCACTCCCTCGCCAGGCTGATGCTCTGGCTGCTTTAGGTGGAAATCCCTTTTTCTCAACAATGTACGTTACCTCTGGCTAC
This sequence comes from Salvelinus fontinalis, assembly GCF_029448725.1. NCBI lineage: Eukaryota > Metazoa > Chordata > Actinopteri > Salmoniformes > Salmonidae > Salvelinus > Salvelinus fontinalis. The sequence continues at coordinate 17,423,220 of NC_074679.1, read as the reverse complement.
TACAATGTGGAGATGCATAAGGATGACCAGAGATTCACAGCCTTTACATCGCCATTTGGATTTTATGAATACAACCATATTCCACAGGGGTTATGTAACAGTCTGTAACATTCATGAGGATGATGCTAAACATCTTCGGAGATCAGAACTTTCTTAGCCTGCTGTGTTACCTTGATGATGTCTTGGTCTATGCGCCCACTGAAGACCTGGGTTCTGCAGGGACTGGAAATGGTCTTGGAACGTCTTAAGGCTCACAACTTCAAGCTCAACCCAAAAAAGTGTCCCTTTTTGCAGAGGTCTGTGATGTTGTTGGGGCATATCATTTTTTTATTTTATATAACCGGATCCGGGATAACTGTCATCAAAAACGCTGACTAGCCTAGCCTAGTGCCACAGGGATATAATACAATACAAATACTGCATTTCAGGTCTCTAAAATAAATGTATTTGCCTAGGACAGATATAATCTCGCACGGAAAATACAAATAAGCTCTCCCTAACATTTCCATGGGATGATTTGAATATACCAATCTTTTCCTTCAAAAGTAACTTGGTGCCAGAGGGAGCCTTTCCAACAAAAATACCAGACAGAAGCAGGGTGTGATCTTATTGGGTGATAGGAAGGAATACACCCCTAATAAATCCCTAATTGACCCCTGTGCCATTCATATCATTACAGCCTTAGCATACAGTATACTGTGTTTATCATAACAGCTACAGTACTCCGATCACTTCCCCATGTCCAATATCACTACAAAGACACATTAAGACCTTCCTCTTTATTCTATTAACATCCTGTTTTTGATTCAACCACCAAGGTTATTTATGAGCTTATCAGGGAAAGGGCACATTTCAACAACATAGGTTTTGGTTTGTGCAAAATTATAGGAGGGAAGGTAAAGACTTCAGTTACCCACATGAAAGTGTTGGTGTTGAGCAGAGTGAAAAGGCACTAGCCCTGTTTATACTTGGTTCTAACATGGTATCTTTGTCCTGATCTTGTCCACATTGTGATTGTGCCCACATTTTTAGACCGGTGTATACATTAAAAGACGCATCTTCCTGACCACCTCCAGAGGTAGTCAAACTCGCATTGTATCTGTATGCTAAACCGAAGCATAAGGAAGCATTTAGGGCCCCCTTGAGCACAAAGGGACAAACAACTCCCCAACACTCCATTTGCAAGAATTAGCATAAAGAGATAAATGGTCTTCCCCATAAACTGCAGTTTCCTGCACCAAGAGAAAGGTAGTTAACACCAATAGAGGGGAAACGGTTACTATGCACATCAATTTTAAAGCCTATGGATTCTGTAGTGATAATGTACTTAGAATTGAGGTTGTATTCTTGACAAGTTATTTGCATAAAGCATTGTGTTGTGTTTAAAGTATTATAGTAAAAAACAGAGAAAAACAAATACTGGTATAAAGAACGTTGCATACAGCTTCTTGAATAAAACAACCACATACACAATATCTACAAAAGTATGTGGATGACCCTTTAAAATAGTGGATTCGGCTATTTCAGCCACACCCATTGCTGACAGGTGTTTAAAATTGAGCACACAGCCATGATGAGGCTGAATGGAAGCAAGTCCCCGCAGCAAAGTTCCAACATCTAGTGGAAAGCCTTTCCAGAATAGTGGAGGCTGCAAAGGAGGGACCAACTCCATATTAATGTCTATGATTTTGGAATGAGATGTTTGAGGAGCAGGTGTCCCCATACTTTTGGTCATGTAGTTCTGTATACTGTCGTGGAAATTCAGTACTGAGAGAGATTTGGTCATTTCTTCAAACAATCATCTTTATTAAATATCGATTAATTATTGCAATAATTAGGCTGGTCGACCCTCCACCCTTGAGTGTTGGACCGAATAACCTAACCTTTACACAAATGCAGAGTACTATATATAGCTGACACTAACAATGCTCAGTCATGGTTGGTTCAACCCCCCTCATGCAGACCAAGGAGCATCAAACCACTCTGGGTTCATCCTGTCGTTATCTGCACATGGGTGTTGCCTTTACCCCACCCTGGCTTAGTTTCCCAGATGCAAGGATGATTTAGAGACAATGAGGAATTGTTCTAAACTCCTCCATCTCGGTTACACCCACCACATCTCGTCTATGTAATGCAGTCTAACTAAATTGTCAGCTCAAGCCATCTCTGGTGACCATACACCCAGATTAGCTGCAGGGAACTAGAGTGGAGACCATAAAAACACAGACACTAGCAGCACAGAAATATCCTCCTATTTGTTAAGTATCAATTGCTAACTATTAATATCAAACAAATCGGGTAAATATGTCATTTTGTGGTTGTGAGTGAAGCAAGCAGCTGCAAGACACAGTAACATGCCATGGAATCCTCTTAGTTACGTCCCGGAAATCTTCTATTCTTCCCCAATGTATTGTTGGTGGGAAGGAATGCATACACTTCCCAGAGAATTTGGGACACATGCAAGTTTGCAACACAGAATAAGTGAGAAGCGCGATGTAAAAATATTGCACATTACAACATAACACAAAGCCATACACTTTTTCTACTGTCACTCCAGCATAATACAGATATTCTCTATTTGGAATAAAGCATTGCTTTTCTTTTGTTGTACATGGGACTGAGGTAGAAAACTGCATCAGTGACGCGTGTCGGCAGATAGGGAAAGGCATAGAAGAACAACATATCCAGCTTAGAGACCAACAGATATCTGCGTTTAGGTCTGTCCGCTGTGAGGGCGTCCACCATAGCGTCTATGACCAGGCTGCTGTCCTGGTTGCCAGTCATACATGTAGACATGTGGTAGTTATTAGCCAGGTCCACATACTGTCTGTTGAACATCTGTTGACGCTCCTCGTCCAGTTTCTCCCAGATTTCTGTCCCTGTTCTCCTCTTCAGGATGCTGGTAGCAGGACCAAAGTTACCTGGCTGGATGATGCTCACCTGAGATCATCACCACAATGTTAAAGGGGCACTCTGAAGTTCAAACAATAAGCAGTCACACCGCCAGTGTTTTGGTGAAGACCTGAGGGATGGGGCTGGAGAAATGTAACCTTTCTCAAATTCATAAACAGAGCTATGGATGCAAGGATTGGCCATCCATGATATCAAAGTTATAGATTTAACCATGGTTTGAAGCTATAGTGTTTGTTTACAATTATATTGTTTACCAACAAAGAAGTAAAACAAGCTTATATTTTGGGTTCTGATGGGGTACCACAGTTGAACTACGATCATGATGCATTTATACGTTATATTCTTCAAGAATAAATGGGTATACTGTATATCATTAACTTAAATGTCCATAAATGGACATAGCAATCACAGATTGACGTTTTAAGGGGAATGTGTTGGTTACAATCAATGTAAAAAAATATACAGTGTATTAAAAAGACACACACACACACAGTAATTATTATGATTACCAAGAGTTGTCTTTACCTTTACTCCAAAACCGGCCATCTCTACCCGTAGGCAGTCTGCAAACGCCTCCAGTCCTCTCTTGGACATACTGTAGGCTCCCATGGTCAGACAGTTGAAGAAGGCAAAGATGCTTGAGACGTACACCATCCGTCCTACGGAAATCAATGAACATTACACATTTTAGAACACTGTGGAGTAATATGAACATTGAATGTGATAAATCAAGAACTGTGATCACCATTATGAAATGATGATGGTAAAATAATTAAACTTACCTTTTGAGGCACGGACCAATGGGAGGAAAGCTAGGGAGGTCCTGATACTGCCAAATAAGTTGACCTCAGCTATATTGCGATAATCATCAATGGTGTTCCACTCTGTCTCTGACCAGTCTGAGATGCCAGCATTGTTCACAACTGCCCAAAGCCCTTCAAACAAAACAAATCAACTTACATTAACAATGTGTGTAAAACCTGTTAAATCAGTTTTGTCATAAGTGTCTCACATTTCAGCCTGGCGTCAGAGCCATATGAAGCATACTATACATATTTATGAGAACCTCCAAGATGATTGAAACTGTATATATAGTTTTTGAGGTGGCAGGTAGCCTAGTGGTTAGAGCGTTGTGCCAGTCACCGAAAGGTTTCCTAGATGGAATCCCCGAGCTGCCATGGTAAAAATCTGTCGTTCTGCCCTTGAACAAGGCAGTTAAACCACTAGGCCGTCATTTTAAATAAGAATTTGTTCTTAATTAACTGACAAGCCTAGTTAAATAAAATATATACTAATGGTCCAGTTACTTTAAACCTGACCAAATCCAAATAGAGCTGTCATTCTTATTGAAAGCAAGTCTAAGAAGCGGTAGATATGCTCTGTGTGCGTTATTTCTATTTCTATGCTTTCTATGTTTTTGCATCTTTTACTTTCAGTTTTCCACACCAGCTTAAAAAAGCTGGAAGTACAATATTTTTGGTTATGGAAAAGGTATTTCGCAGTGGTTTAGAACTACTCTATTTTAGCAACCAGGAAATGGCGGAGTAATTTATGCATAGCACATCTTAAACATATCTGGAGCAAACTGTAATATGGTTTTGATACGCCAGCGGAGCAGAGCCGAGCGCGCGATTCGCAGTGACTAGGCCTTCATCAAGGAGCCTAGGCCTTGTGCTGGAAAGTTTTTGAAGGCGATTAGCCTATAATTACTGATTGATTCATCTTAATAAATTAGCCTACATTTCTATATAGCAACAGAATCATATTTAGAGTCAGCAAACTAGGTAAGTGTTTTGATTTCCCACTACCTCAGGAGGTGAAATAATATTGCCTATAGGTGTCTGCAAATTCTCTGAAGAGCCCCAAAAAATCTGATAATTCTGGATAATTTTTGACAGGTTTCACATCACAATTTCAATCATGCATTCCCTGGATAGGTTTGATGAAATAGCTACTCTTTGAATCATATATAGGCTACCATCTCCGTTGTCTTACTTGGCACTGGAAAAAAATATTCTAGAGCCCTGCAAAGTAACTGTCCATCAAAATAGTTACATTTGTCACACTATTATTTGTCCATATTATCGTCAGGCTCTAGCACCTCCCACAAAAATAATTTATCGCTGATTTATCAGCATTATCATAAAATAGGTCAACATATCGGGATATGGATTTTTGTCCATGTCACCCAGCTCTACCCTAACCCTAATTCCTGCAATCAAAAGGTCGCGAATTTGAGTGACACTATACGTCCTCTAATTCGTATGATATTGTACGACCGCTATTCAAGTCATAATGTTACCTAAAGAAATGTAATATAGCATGCTAAATGGAGGTATGCACAAAATCCTACAAATTGCCCTGAGCCCAGGTTACACATTTTATGTTGTAGTTGACAACAGGTACTTTTGAGAAGGAAAAGGTTCACTCTTAGTGTTAACAACAGTCAATGCATCATTTATAAAGCCCTGGGGGGAAAAAGGACTTGTGAAGAGCAGGAACATCAACCTCAGAATAGTCTTAATCATGGGTCAGCAACAGGTGTCCCACAAGCCAAAAACAGCCCCCAATGAATTTATTTTAAGTAAAAAAAAAAAAAGAGGCTAAAATCACCAGGAATTGAGCCAAAATGTGTTACATTTATGAAATCTGTTCCAAAGTATTCCCACAAAAAAAAGAGACGTGATCATGTATGACATGATTATTTAAAAAAAAATCTTATTGGGTTTAGTTGTGCTCAATTTGCAGTGTACAATTGGGCTATGTTCCGCCCCTGACTATCCGCTCCGACAGAAATTGGCCCATGGCTGAATATAGTTGCCTACCCCTGCTTAGTCTTAAGAGTTTATTTTGAGAAGGAAATTGGATCCATTTTTGCGTTAACAGTCCGTAATTGTTATGTTAAGTAACCTACTTGTAACAAAGCTCACCTTTCTCTGGCAGGTTAGATTGGACCACAGTCCTTGCCTGTGTCACATCTTCATCTTTAGTGACGTCTAGCTTGAGAATGTTCATGTTGCTGGAGCTCTCTCTGTGCAGAGTTTGGGCACCATCTCCGTTGGGAAACAGACAACCGGCAAAGACCACAAACCCCTGAGCATCCAGCCTGCGGGCCAGATGATGACCGAATCCGCTGTCACAGCCCGTTATCAGTACCGCACGGCCCGCTCCTATCACCTCTTGGGTCCTGCCGCGGTACGACAAGAGCATGAGGGCCAGGAGAAAGATCGCACAAATGGATGAGACAATGATTCTTCCAAAGGGGAAGGAAGTGAGAACAGTGGTATCCATGCCAACGATGTTTAGAAGTTATCCAATAATGCTTCCCATCATTGCAAAATTGTCAGCAACAGCGTCCATTCTCAACCAGGGGTGTAGGCTATTTATTCCTGAAAGAAAACAAAGAAGTTTTTTGTGCAGACTGTTGGGATGTTCTCTATGCTTTAGGGCAGGGGTGGCAAACAAACAAACAAACAAACATACTTGTGTTTCTAGCTCCAACAGTGCAGTAATACCTAGCAATAAAAAACAATATACACATAATCCCCAAAAAATCTGAAATATCAGAACGAGCAATGTCAGAGTCCAGATTTATATTTATATATATATAAAATATTATAATTAAGTTCTGTATAGACAGTATATGAATAGAAAAGGTGCACAGCAGTAGTCAAATAGGATGAGCCATGACTACATATAAAGTGGGTAAAACAGTATGGAAACATTAATAAAGTGACCAGTGTTCAATGACTGTACATAGGGCAACAATCTCTAAGGTGCCGGGTAGAGTACCGGGTGGTAGCTGGCTAATAACAGTGACTGAGGTTCAGGGCAGGGTACAAGGCGGAGGCCGGCTAGTGGTAGCTGTTTAACAGTCTGATGGCCTGGAGATAGAAGCAGTTTATCTCTCGGTCCCAACTTTGATGCACCTGTACGGTCTCCACCTTCTGGGGTGAACAGGCCGTGGTTTGGGTAGCTGAGGTCCGGGGGAGTGGAGTTCGGGATCCATGGTTTGGCCCACTGAAGTCTGGCCTCTGGCCATCTAGGCCAGATCACTGCCTCTGATTTGGCCAGTGGAGGTCACCACAAATGTCCACGAGCCAGAGTTTATGAGACCTTTTTGACCCCTTTTTTATTTATTTATTTTTATTTCACCTTTATTTAACCAGGTAGGCCAGTTGAGAACAAGTTCTCATTTACAACTGCGACCTGGCCAAGATGAAGCAAAGCAGTGTAACAAAAACAACACAGAGTTACACATAAACAAAACGTACATAAACAAAACGTACAGCCAATTACACAATATGAAAATCTATCTACAATGTGTGCAAATGTAGAAGATTAGGGAGGTAAGGCAATAAATAGGCCACAGAGGCGAAATAATTACAATTTAGCATTAACACTGGAGTGATTGATGTGCAGATGATGATGTGCAAAAGAGCACAAAAGACCTGGATCCAGTGGGTTTGGCGACAAATATGTAGCGAGGGCCAGCCAACGAGAGCATACAGGTTGCAGTGGTGGGTAGTATATGGGGCTTGTTGGAGTGTTGAAGGCTATTTTGTAAATGACATCGCCAAAGTCAAGGATCAGTAGGATAATCAGTTTTACGAGGGTATGTTGGCAGCATGAGTGAAGGATGCTTTGTTGCGAAATAGGAAGCCGATTCTAGATTTAATTTTGTATTGGAGATGCTTAATGTGAGTCTGGAAGGAGAGTTTACAGTCTAACCAGACACCTAGGTATTTGTAGTTGTCCACATATTCTAAGTCAGAACCGTCCAGAGTAGTGATGCTAGTCGGGCGGGTGGGTGCTGGTAGCAATTGGTTGACGAGCGTGCATTTAGTTTTACTAGCATTTAAAAGCAGTTGGAGCCCATGGAAGGAGTGTTGTATGGCATTAAAGGTTGTTTGGAGGTTTGTTAACACAGTGTCCAAAGAAGGGCCAGATGTATACAGAATGGTGTCGTCTGCGTAGAGGTCGATCAGAGGGCGACATCATTGATGTGTGGCCTGCTGGAGGTCATTTTGCAGGGCGCTGGCAGTGCACCTCCTTGCACTAAGGTGGAGGTAGCGGTCCTGCTGCTGGGTTGTTTCCCTCCTACGGCCTCCTCCACATCTCCTGATGTACTGGCCTGTCTCCTGGTAGCACCTGCATGCTCTGGACACTACGCTGACAGACACAGCAAATCTTTTTGCCACAGTTCGCATTGATGTGCCATCCTGGATGAACTGCACTACCTGAGCCACTTGCGTGGGTTGTAGACTCCGTCTCATGCTACCACTAGAGTGAGAGCACCGCCAGCATTCAAAAGTGACCAAAACATCAGCCAGGGAGCATAGGAACGAGAAGTGGTCTGTGGTCACCACCTGCAGAATCACTCCTGTTTTGGGGGGTGTCTTGCTAATTGCCTATAATTTCCACCTTTTGTCTATTCCATTTGCACAACAGCATGTGAAATTTATTGTCAATCAGTGTTGCTTCCTAAGTGGACAGTTTGATTTCACAGAAGTGTGATTGACTTGGAGTTACATTGTGTTGTTTAAGTGTTCCCTTTATTTTTTTGAGCAGTGTATATATAAGTTTGTGATATATGGCCAATATACTATGTCTAAGGGCAGTTTCCAGACACGCCTTGTTGTGTGGTGCGTAAGAACAGCTCTTAGCCGTGGTATATTAGCCATATATCCCCCCCCCCTTGTTCCTTGTTCTTAAATATAATATAACATTCTGACAAGACTATAGATGTTATTGTACAAAACAGTGTCATCCTCATGCGGTCTACTTTTTCCTGTGAAAAATCACACAATGAATAGGCATTCAGATAAATACTTAGAGAACAAACTGCATCTTACGCATGGTGGATCAACAAAGTGATTATCTTCTGGACTCTGAGAAAGCCTGTTCTAGAAGTAATCGCCCATGAAAAACCAGTTAGAGACACTTGGAAGGGGCCGATACCAAACAAGTGAAAGGTCTTTTCTTATGGTGGGGTATATTTTACCAATGTCTACGATGCTGGCCTGTATTGACTCAAGAGTTGAATACTTATCTAATCAAGATACACAGCGGCTTGCGAAAGTATTCACCCCCCTTGTCATTTTTCATATTGTTTTACAACCTGGAATTAAAATAGATTTTTTGGGGGGTTTGTATCATTTGATTTACACATCATGCCTCTTTGAAGATGCAAAACATGTTTTATTGTGAAACAAACAACAAATAAGACAAAAAAAATCGGTAAACTTGAGCGTGCATAACTATTCACCCCCTCAAAGTCAATACTTTGTAGAGCCACCTTTTGCAGCAATTACAACTGCAAGTCTCTTGGGGTATGTCTCTATAAGCTTGGCACATCTAGCCACTGGGATTTTTGCCCGTTCTTCAAGGCAAAACTGCTCCAGCTCCTTCAAGTTGGATAGGTTCCGCAGGTGTATAGCAATCTTTAAGTCATTCCACAGATTCTCAATTGGATTGAGGTCTGGGCTTCGATTAGGCCATTCCAAGACATTTAAAAGTCTCCCCTTGAACCACTCAAGTGTTGCTTTAGCAGTATGCTTAGGGCCATTGTCCTGCTGGAAGGTGAACCTCCATCCCAGTCTCAAATCTCTGGAGGACTGAAAACAGGTTTCCCCTCAATAATTTCCATGTATTTAGCACCATCCATCATTCCTTCAATTCTGACCAGTTTCCCAGTCCCTGCCGATTAAAAACATCCACCACCATGCTTCACTGTGGGGGATGGTGTTCTCGGGGTGATGAGAGGTGTTGGGTTTGTGCCAGACATAGCGTTTTCCTTGATGGCCAAAAAGCTCAATTTTAGTCTCATCTGACCAGAGTATCTTCTTCCATATGTTTGGGGAGTCTCCCACATGCCTTTTGGCGAACACCAAACATGTTTGCACATTTTGTTCTTTAAGCAATGGCTTTTTTCTGGACACTCTTCCGTAATTCCAAGCTCTGTGGAGTGTACGGCTTAAAGTGGTCCTATGGACAGATACTCCAATCTCCGCTGTGGAGCTTTGCAGCTACTTCAGGGTTATCTTTGGTCTCTTTGTTGCCTCTCTGATTAATGCCCTCCTTGCCTAGTCTGTGAGTTTTGGTGGGCGGCCCTCTCTTGGCAGATTTGTTGTGGTGCCATATTCTTTCCATTTTTTAATAATGGATTTAATGGTGCTCTGTGGGATGTTCAAAGTTTCGGATATTTTTTATAACCCAACCCTGATCTGTACTTCTCCACAACTTAGTCCCTGACCTGTTAGGAGAGCTCCTTGGTCTTCATGGTGCCACTTGCTTGGTGGTGCCCCTTGATTAGTGGTGTTGCAGACTCTGGGGCCTTTCAGAACAGGTATATATATATTGAGATCATGTGACACTTAAGTAAAGTCCACCTGTGTGCAATCTAAGTAATTATGTGACTTCTGGAGGTAATTGGTAGCACAAGATCTTATTTAGGGGCTAGCAAAGGGGGTGAATACATATGCACGCAACGCTTTTCCGTTAATTTTTTCTTTTAAACAAGTAATTTTTTTCATTTCACTTCACCAATTTGGACTATTTTGTGTATGTCCATTACATGAAATCCAAATGAAAATATTTATATTACAGGTTGTAATGCCACAAAATAGGAAAAACGCCAAGGGGGATGAATACTTCTGCAAGGAACTGTAATAGTGTTTTATATTTAATGAAACATCTATAAATTCCTTCACTTTCACAGAGTATTTTGTGTAGATTGTTGACAAAAAGGACAGTTAAATCAATTTGAATCCACTTTGTAACAACAAAATGTGGAAAAACTCAATGGATAGGAAAACTTTCTGAAGGCACTGTATGTTGCCTATAGGTGTATCAATTTCACCATATTCTAATTCCCCCCCCCCCCCCCCCCCCACACACACACACACACACACAAGTTGGTTTGGCAGTGAGTGGGAGGCATAACTCACTTTCATGGGTTGCTCAAGTGAAACTAATTGAGACAGCATGTAAAATTGAGGCTATAACCAATCTTTGCTTAAGAGAAGCCTTTCTTTCTGACATGTTCAACAGCTGCCTGTGCTAACTGATTATAGTCAAACAATCAACAAGTCTATCACATGCTAGGGACCGGCTTATCGGGAGGGGGTCTTCAACGTTGCTCTAGTCTTTGGACATGTCCCAACTCTGATGTCTAAGGCCCATTTTTTTTTTTTTTTTTTTTTTTTTTTTTTAACCTTTATTTAACCAGGTAGGCAAATTGAGAACACGTTCTCATTTACAATTGCGACCTGGCCAAGATAAAGCAAAGCAGTTCGACACATACAACAACACATAGTTACACATGGAGTAAAAACAAACATATAGTCAATAATACAGTGAAAAAGATAAAAAAATAAGTCTATATACAATGTGAGCAAGTGAGGTGAGATAAGGGAGGTGAAGGCAAACAGATATATGTATAAATAAATAAAAATATAAAAAGGCCATGGAGGCGAAGTGAGTACAACACAGCAAGTAAAATAAAAACTAAAAAAAACACTGGAATGGTTGGTTTGCATTGGAAGAAAGTGCAAAGTAGAGACAGAAATAATGGGGTGCAAAGGAGCAAAATAAATTAATAAATAAATACAGTAGGTAAAGAGGTAGTTGTTTGGGCTAAATTGTAGATGGGTTATGTACAGGTGCAGTAATCTATGAGCTGCTCTGACAGCTGGTGCTTAAAGCTAGTGAGGGAGATAGGTGTTTCCAGTTTCAGAGATTTTTGTAGTTCGTTCCAGTCATTGGCAGCAGAGAACTGGAAGGAGAGGCGTCCAAAGGAAGAATTGGTTTTGGGGGTGACTAGAGAGATATACCTGCTGGAGCGCGTGCTACGGGTAGGTGCTGCTATGGTGACCAGCGAGCTGAGATAAGGGGGGACTTTACCTAGCAGGGTCTTGTAGATGACCTGGAACCAATGGGTTTGGCGACGAGTATGAAGCGAGGGCCAGCCAACGAGAGTGTACAGGTCGCAGTGGTGGGTAGTATATGGGGCTTTGGTGACAAAACGGATGGCACTGTGATAGACTGCATCCAATTTATTGAGTAGGGTTTTGGAGGCTATTTTGTAAATGACATCACCGAAGTCGAGGATTGGTAGGATGGTCAGTTTTACAAGGGTATGTTTGGCAGCATGAGTAAAGGATGCTTTGTTGCGGAATAGGAAGCCAATTCTAGATTTGACTTTGGATTGGAGATGTTTGATGTGGGTCTGGAAGGAGAGTTTACAGTCTAACCAGACACCTAGGTATTTGTAGTTGTCCACATATTCTAAGTCAGAGCCGTCCAAAGTAGTGATGTTGGACAGGCGGGCAGGAGCAGGCAGCGATCGGTTGAAGAGCATGCATTTGGTTTTACTTGTATTTAAGAGCAGTTGGAGGCCATGGAAGGAGAGTTGTATGGCATTGAAGCTCGCCTGGAGGGTTGTTAACAAAGTGTCAAAAGAAGGGCCAGAAGTATACAGAATAGTGTCGTCTGCGTAGAGGTGGATCAGAGAATCACCAGCAGCAAGAGCGACATCATTGATGTAAACAGAGAAGAGAGTCGGTCCAAGAATTGAACCCTGTGGCACCCCCATAGAGACTGCCAGAGGCCTGGACAACAGACCCTCCGATTTGACACACTGAACTCTGTCTGAGAAGTAGTTTGTTAACCAGGCGAGGCAATCATTAGAGAAACCAAGGCTGTCGAGTCTGCCAATGAGGATGTGGTGATTGACAGAGTCAAAAGCCTTGGCCAGGTCAATGAATACGGCTGCACAGTATTGTTTCCTATCGATGGCGGTTACGATATCGTTTATGACCTTGAGCGTGGCTGAGGTGCACCCATGACCAGCTCTGAAACCAGATTGCATAGCGGAGAAGGTGTGGTGTGATTCGAAATGGTCGGTAATCTGTTTGTTGACTTGGCTTTCGAAGACCTTAGAAAGGCAGGGTAGGATAGATATAGGTCTGTAGCAGTTAGGGTCAAGGGTGTCCCCCCCTTTGAAGAGGGGGATAACCGCAGCTGCTTTCCAATCTTTGGGGATCTCAGACGACACGAAAGAGAGGTTGAAGAGGCTAGTAATAGGGGTGGCAACAATTTCAGCAGATAGTTTTAGAAAGAAAGGGTCCAGATTATCTAGCCCGGCTGATTTGTAAGGGTCCAGATTTTGCAGCTCATTAAGAACATCAGCTGACTGTATTTGGGAGAAAGAGAAATGGGGAAGGCTTGGGCGAGTAGCAGAGGGGAGGGCAGTGCTGTTGTCCCGGGTAGGGGTAGCCAGGTGGAAAGCATGGCCAGCCGTAGAAAAATGCTTATTGAAATTCTCAATTATAGTGGATTTGTCGGTGGTGACAGTGTTTCCTATCTTCAGGGCGGTTGGAAGCTGGGAGGAGGTGTTCTTATTCTCCATGGACTTTACGGTGTCCCAGAACTTTTTTGAATTTGTGTTGCAGGAAGCAAATTTCTGCTTGAAAAAGCTAGCCTTGGCTGTTCTAACTGCCTGTGTATATTGGTTTCTGGCTTCCCTGAAAAGTTGCATATCACGGGGGCTGTTCGATGCTAATGCAGAACGCCATAGGATGTTTTTCTGTTGGTTAAGGGCAGTCAGGTCAGGAGAGAACCAAGGGCTATATCTGTTCCTGGTTCTAAATTTCTTGAATGGGGCATGCTTATTCAAGATGGTGAGGAAGGCATTTTTAAAAAATGACCAGGCATCCTCTACTGACGGGATGAGATCAATATCCTTCCAGGATACCCCGGCCAGGTCAATTAGGAAGGCCTGCTCGCTGAAGTGTTTCAGGGAGCGTTTGACAGTGATGAGTGGAGGTCGTTTGACCGCTGACCCATTACGGATGCAGGCAATGAGGCAGTGATCGCTGAGATCTTGGTTAAAAACAGCAGAGGTGTATTTGGAGGGCAAGTTTGTTAGGATGATATCTATGAGGGTACCCGTGTTTACGGAATTGGGGTGGTACCTGGTAGGTTCATTAATAATTTGTGTGAGATTGAGGGCATCAAGCTTAGATTGTAGGGTGGCTGGGGTGTTGAGCATGTTCAAATTTAGGTCGCCTAGCAGCACGAGCTCTGAAGATAGATGGGGGGCAATCAGTTCACATATAGTGTCCAGAGCACAGCTGGGGGCAGAGGGTGGTCTATAGCAGGCGGCAACGGTGAGAGACTTGTTTTTAGAGAGGTGGATTTTTAAAAGTAGAAGTTCAAATTGTTTGGGAACAGACCTGGATAGTATAACAGAACTCTGCAGGCAGTCTTTGCAGTAGATTGCAACACCGCCCCCTTTGGCCGTTCTATCTTGTCTGAAAATATTGTAATTGGGGATAAAAATGTCTGAATTTTTGGTGGTCTTTCTAAGCCAGGATTCAGACACGGCTAAAACATCCGGGTTGGTAGAGTGTGCTAAAGCAGTGAACAAAACAAACTTAGGGAGGAGGCTCCTAATGTTAACATGCATGAAGCCAAGGCTATTACGGTTACAGAAGTCATCAAAAGAGAGCGCCTGGGGAATAGGAGTGGAGCCAGGTACTGCAGGGCCTGGATTCACCTCTACATCACCAGAGGAACAGAGGAGAAGTAGGATAATGGTACGGCTAAAAGCTATGAGAATTGGTCGCCTAGAGCTACCAGAGCAGAGAGTAAAAGGAAGTTTCTGGGGGCGATAAAATAGTTTAAAGGAATAATGTACAGACAAAGGTATGGTAGGATGTGAATACAGTGGAGGTAAACCTAGGTATTGAGTGATGATGAGAGAGATCTTGTCTCTAGAAACATCATTGAAACCAGGTGATGTCATCGCATATGTGGGTGGTGGAACTGCAGGGTTGGATATGGTATAGAGAGCAGGGCTAGAATCTCTACAGTGAAATAAGCCAATAAACACTAACCAGAACAGCAATGGACAAGGCATATTTACATTAAGGAGAGGCAAGCTTAATCGAGTGATAAATAAGGGTCCAGTGAGTAGAGGTTGGTTGGGGTCGTGGCGATCCAGACAGCTGGCCGGGTATATGGCTATCGGTAGCAGCATAGGATGGAGGTCTGTTTGTAGATACCTCGTGCGTTTCCGTCGGTAGGTTCCATGTAGTGGGGTTTTGTTCAGATAGCAGCCGATAAGACAGCTAACGATTAGCGGGCCTCAGATGAGCGTTCAGGTAACGCCGGGACGGTGGTGCCGGTTGGATAAATCCCTCGGGCAGATAACGTCGGCAGTCAGTCGTGAAGGCCCGGTGGGGTTCCGTATCTGCAGCAGCAACAAAGAAGCGGGTCCGGATGGTGATGGAACTCCTCAGCTGGCTAGCTCCAGCATGATTTGAGTTAGCTCCGGGGTCGACGTAAGCCAATAGTCACACGGTATGCAGCTAGCTAGCTGCGAAATCAAGGTGCAAGTGTCCAGAGGCTGCGGTTGGAATCCGGGGAAACTGAGAGAAAAAAAGTCCCGGCAATTTACATTGCCGAAAGATGGAGATTCTCGAGAGGTATGGGAAAAATCCAGAGAATAGATGTACAGTATTACTGTAATGTAAAGCTACAAATTTTTCACGTCTCTGCAAATTTCTCACATCTTGACCACTACCTCAAGAGGGAACACACAATCCTAGCCCAACAGTTGCCCCCCTCCAAGCAGCGCAGTGTAAACACAATTGTTTCGTTGAGCCCAATACTCCTACCGTAAAAATGACTGCGAGGAAATATAACACATTTTCAGTGCACATATTCCCCCCTGACCTCATTAAAGACCGAATTCCGCCCCTGGGGCAAAATGTATTTGACACCCCTGCTTTAGGAGAATAGCCCAACCTTGCAGAGATAGAACACACAAAGGACATCATTGGAAATGTGGATTGACATGGTTCTGGAATTAAGAGGAGTAGAGCTAATGAGTGCAATCAATTCAACAGAAAGAATATGTAGCCCAAAAAACAAGCAACAATTAAGTGTATGCAGGATGAAATGGCGTTATAAATGCACTAACAATAGCACAATGGTCTCCAGAGCAACCACCACCATAGCCTCATATTAACAATGGACTGTGTAAAGAGGTAGGCTAGCCACAACAGTACAAACTCAACCCAAAAACCACATTAATGCCAGACTTACATTTGAATACACACGAATGCACAAATTAACCAAATGAATGAGTGCAGCTAAAATGATTAAGATCCAGGTGTTAACTCAAATCAAAATAAAGTTTATTGGTCGCATACACAGATTTGCAGATGTTAGGTGCAGAGAAATGCTTGTGTTTCTAGCTCTAACAGTACAGTAATATAAAAAACAACACAGACCTAATCCCCAAAAATTAAGAAATAACAGAACTAGCAATGTCAAAATCCGGAAAATATACACTGAACAAAAATACTAAAACGCAACATGTAGCAATATCAAACATTTTCTGAGTTAAAGTGAATACATGGAAATCACTCGGTGGCTGAGGTAATGGAGTGGGGTAATGGGGTAATGGAGTTCAGGAACTGTTTGGCCCCTGGCCAGTGGATTTCAGCCCTTAGCCATGCAAGCCAGATCACTGCCACCGATTGGCTAGTGGAGGTCACCGGAAATTTGGAGGACCCAGAGTTTATGACCCCTTTGCCTACAGCGACTGGACATAGCCTACCCTTAAAATAGATCAGTTGACAAAGAGTAAGAATACCACAGCACTCCTATAATGCATATTATAAACTGGGTGGTTCGAGCACTGAATGCTGATTGGCTGAAAGCCGTGGTAGATCAGACCGTGTACCGTTTTACTGCTCTAATTACATTGGTAAACAGTTTGTAATAGCCATAAGGCACCTCAGGGGTTTGTGATATATGGCATATACACCACGGGTAAGGGCTGTGTCCTAACACGCTGCGTTGCATCGTGCATAAGAACAGCCCATAGCCGTGGTATATTGGTTATATACACCACAACCCCTCGGGCCTTATTGCTTAAATATAATGTAACATTGAGCAAAGACAATATATGTTATTTTACCAAACAGCGTCATCTTCATGCGGTCTACTTTTCCAGTGAAAAATAAAAAATCGCACAATGAATAGGCACTTCAGATAAATACTTAGAAAATAAATCGTGTTTTGCGCATGGTGGATCAACAAATCTTCTGGACTCAGAGAGCCTGTTCTAGCAGTAATTGCCTGTGAAAAAACGTTTAGCAATACTTGGAAGGGGCACATAACAAGCCAGCGAATGGTAAAAGATGCCCCACCATAACAAATGGCCTACAGTTGAAGTCGGAAGTTTACATACACTTAGGTTGGAGTCATTAAAACTCGATATTCAACCACTCCACACATTTCTTGTTTACAAACTATAGTTTTGGCAAGTCAGTTAGGACATCTACTTTGTGCATGACACAAGTCATTTTTCCAACAATTGTTAACAGACACATTATTTAACTTATAATTCACTGTATCACAATTCCAGTGGGTCAGAAGTTTACATACACTAAGTTGACTGTGCCTTTAAACAGCTTGGAAAATTCCAAGGCTTGGCTTCCATTGGCTTTAGAAGCTTCTGATAGGCTAATTGACATAATTTTTGTCAATTGGAGGTATACCTGTGGATGTATTTCAAGGCCTACCTTCAAACTCAATGCCTCATTGCTTGACATCATGGGAAAATCAAAAGAAATCAGCCAAGACCTCAGAAAAAATATTGTAGACCTCCAAAAGTCTGGTTCATCCCTGGGAGCAATTCCCAAATGCCTGAAGGTACCACGTTCATCTGTACAAACAATAGTACTCAAGTATAAACACAATGGGACCACGTAGCCGTCATACCGCTCAGGAAGGAGAAGCGTTCTGTCTCCCAGAGATGCACGTACTTTGGTGTGAAAAGTGAAAATCAATCCCAGAACAACAGCAAAGAATCTCGTGAAGATGCTGGAGGAAACAGGTACAAAAGTATCTATATCCACAGTAAAACGAGTCCTATATCGACATAACCTGAAAGGCTGCTCAGCAAGGAAGAAGCCACTGCTCCAAAACTGCCATAAAAAAAGCCAGACTACGGTTTGCAACTGCACATGGGGACAAAGATCATACTTTTTGGGAGAAATGTCCTCTGGTCTGATGACACAAAAATAGAACTGTTTGGCCATAATGACCATCGTTATCTTTGGAGGAAAAAGGGGGAGGCTTGCAAGCTGAAGAACACCATCCCAACCGTGAAGCACGGGGGTGGCAGCAACATGTTGTGGGGGTGCTTTGCTGCAAGAGGGACCGGTGCACTTCACAAAATAGATAGCATCATAAGACAGGAAAATTATGTGGCGATATTGAAGCAACATCTCAAGACATCAGTCAGGAAGTTGTAGCTTGGTCATAAATGGGTTTTCCAAATGGACAATGACCCCAAGCATACTTCCAAAGTTGTGGCAAAATGGCTTAAGGACAACAAAGTCAAGGTATTGGAGTGGCCATCACAAAGCCCTGACTTCAATCGTATAGAAAATTTGTGGGCAGAACTGAAAAAGCATGTGCAAGCAAGAAGGCCTACAAACCTGACTCAGTTACACCACCTCTGACAGGAGGAATGGACCAAAATTCACCCAACTTATTGTGGGAAGCTTGTGGAAGTCTACCCGAAACGTTTGACCCAAGTTAAACTATTTAAAGGCAATGCTACCAAATACTAATTGAATATATGTAAACTTCTGACACACTGGGATTGTGATGAAAGAAATGAAAGCTGAAATAAATAATTCTCTCTACTATTATTCTGACGTTTCACATTCTTAAAATGAAGTGGTGATCCTAACTGACCTAAGACAGGGAATTTTTACTAGGATTAAATGTCAGGAATTGAAAAACTGAGTGTAAATGTATTTGACTAAGGTGTATGTAAACTTCCAAAACACTGTATGGTTGTAAGAGATGGGGCAAAATGAGTGGCTAATAAGTCTGGCTGCGCAACTGACTAAACTGACTATATGACTAAACTCAGCAAAAAGAAGAAGAAACTGTATTATACTTTGAAATCAGATTATACTTTGAAATAATTTATTCATCAAATCTACAGAAATGCAATTCCATAGTGCGGAAAAAAACAAGTAGACCCCTAGCTACAATAGTTTGTAATGCCCCCTTTGGCTGAAATAACTCCATGTAGCCGTTTCTTGTAACTGTCTATCGGTCTATGGTGACCTGTGAGCTGAGATAAGGCGGGGCTTTACCTAGCAAAGACTTATAGATGACCTGGATCCAGTGGGTTTGGCGACAAATATGTAGCGAGGGCCAGCCAACGAGAGCATACAGGTTGCAGTGGTGGGTAGTATATGGGGCTTTGGTGACAAAACGGATGGCACTGACTACATCCAGTTTGCTGAGTAGAGTGTTGGAAGCTATTTTGTAAATGACATCGCCGAAGTCAAGGATCAGTAGGATATTCAGTTTTACGAGGGTATGTTGGCAGCATGAGTGAAGGATGCTTTGTTGCGAAATAGGAAGCCAATTCTAGATTTAATTTTGTATTGGAGATGCTTAATGTGAGTCTGGAAGGAGAGTTTACAGTCTAACCAGACACCTAGGTATTTGTAGTTGTCCACATATTCTAAGTCAGAACCGTCCAGAGTAGTGATGCTAGTCGGGCGGGTGGGTGCTGGTAGCAATTGGTTGACGAGCGTGCATTTAGTTTTACTAGCATTTAAAAGCAGTTGGAGCCCATGGAAGGAGTGTTGTATGGCATTAAAGGTTGTTTGGAGGTTTGTTAACACAGTGTCCAAAGAAGGGCCAGATGTATACAGAATGGTGTCGTCTGCATAGAGGTGGATCAGAGAATCACCAGCAGCAAGAGCGACATCATTGATATACACTGAGAAAAGAGTCGGCCCGAGAATTGAACCTTGTGGCACCCCCATAGAGACTGCCAGATGTCCAGACAGCTGGCCCTCTGATTTGACACACTGAACTCTATCTGAGAATTAGTCGGTGAACCAGGCGAGGCAGTCATTTGAGAAACCAAGGCTATTGAGTCTGCCGATAAGAATGCAGTCATTGACAGAGTCGAAAGCCTTGGCCAGGTCAATGAAGACGGGTGCACAGTACTGTTTTTTATTGATGGCGGTTCTGATATCGTTTAGGACCTTGAGCGTGGCTAAAGTGCACCCATGACCAGTTCGGGAACCAGATTGCATAGTGGAGATGTACGGTGCGATTCGAAATGGTCTGTGATCTGTTTGTTAACTTGGCTTTCAAATATTTTTTAGAAAGGCAAGGCAGGATGGATATAGGTCTATAACAGTTTGGGTCTAGAGTGTCTCCTTTTATGCTGGTGATATCTGGCCATGATATATATATATATATAAGTTTGTGATATATGGCCAATATACTATGTCTAAGGGCAGTTTCCAGACACGCCTTGTTGTGTGGTGCGTAAGAACAGCTCTTAGCCGTGGTATATTAGCCATATACCCCACCCCCTTGTTCCTTGTTGCTTAAATATAATATAACATTCTGACAAGACTTTAGATGTTATTGTACAAAACAGTGTCATCATCATGCGGTCTACTTTTTCCTGTGAAAAATCACACAATGAATAGGCACTTCAGATAAATACTTAGAGAACAAACTGCATCTTACGCATGGTGGATCAACAAAGTGATTATCTTCTGGACTCTGAGAAAGCCTGTTCTAGAAGTAATCGCCCATGAAAAACCAGTTAGAGACACTTGGAAGGGGCCGATACCAAACAAGTGAAAGGTCTTTTCTTATGGTGGGGTATATTTTGCCAATGTCTACGATGCTGGCCTTATGCAAACATGAGGCCATTTCAATGTAAAAGGACCCATGAAAACCAACGTGAAGTTTATAGGAGACTGTCAAATCTGGTGTCAAATGAAAGCGAACTTGTCGATCCAAAATATTAGGAATAAGAAAAGACTTTGATTTCTGTTCAAACAGATAGAAAAAGGGTATTGGTAAACATCTACCAGAAAATATATTAAAGTATTAGAAATACATCAAAATCCAATAACGTTGAAGTAAAGACCCCTGCCAACTAATATCAACATATATTTAGTTTTGGAGAAACTATTTGCCTTGTGTAAGATTAAGAAACATTGCCCTGTGCCTTGAAATTCCGTAACCAAAAACACATCTTTAAGATGCATATGTTCTAAAATCTCTCCCTCATGAGGAGGGAGGATAATGAAAGTTCACAGAAATAAAGTATTTTTTACTGATATCTATGTGGTGTTATGTTCTGTTAATTACTGATGTCTCCTTTAAAAATGGAGCCCCCTTGGTCATGCGCAGTGTTGTTCTATGTTATTCTGGTACCAATTCATTTCAGTAAATGTGAAGCTCCAATTCCATTTCTTGTATTCAGAGTCTTTCTTATTATATAAATAAGTAATACAAACTAAGACACTACAATGGCGACGAAGATGATTACCTGCAGTGTGCATCACGAATGCATATGGAGCTCGTAGGAAGAGAGGAAGATTTTGACCCTGTAGCACAACAGCTAGCAAAGCAGTGACGACGAGGGGAGAGCTGACGAGAACGAGGCGGCAGATCAAAGACCCGTGGAGCCGGAGGGAGAAAGAGAATGGCTAGCATCGGGAAAATAGATGTGTTTGATGACGCAAGAAAACTGGGCAACTTACATTGAACGACTGGAACAGTACTTCATTGCAAACGACATTGCTGATATCAAGAGAGTACCAGCGTTGTTGAGTTTAATTGGCCCAAAAACGTACAGTTTGCTAAGAGATCTGACTGCCCCTCTGAAGCCCTCAAATAAAACATTCACAGAGATTGTGGAGATATTGCAAAATCACCTATCACCTAAACCACTCCTCATTGCGAAACGTTTTCGTTTCCACGAGAGAGGGGGGGGGGGGTGTTAGTACATATGTAGCAGAGTTGAAGAAACTGAACATTGCCAGTAGGAGAGAACCCAAATGACACATTAAGGGATAGATTTGTTTGTGGACTGAAACATGAACACATTCAAAAACGTTTGCTCACAGAATCAGATCTCACGTTTGAAAAGGCTGTTGAAATTGCTGTGACTATGGAAATCGCGACGAAAGATGCATTTGAGTAACAAAGTAAAAGAAATAATGACCTATCACAAACATCCCTGCACAAGTTTTCACGCATCCGACAGCGCCACCGTGTGGCCGAAAAATGCAACAGGTGTGACAGAGATGGTTACAGAGCAGAGGACTGCCGTTTCAGACGAAATTTGTCACAAATGCAGTAGAAGGGGGCACATTCAAAGAGCATGCAGAGCAAAATTCAGTCACAACAGGAAAACTGAGAAAATTAAAAGGTCTGTGAATGCACTAGCAGAGAACAGTGGCAGTGATTCAGATGAACGATTAATTGGTACATTGGAGTTAAACACAGTGACTTCTCCCAGCAGTAGCATAATATGGGTGACACCAGATATCGAAGGCAAACCCCTCAAAATGGAGCTGGACACAGGATCTGCAGTGTCTATCATTTCCACTACTGTTTACAATGAGCACTTCAAGGCTATCAAGCTGAAGAACACAAATGTGTTGCTGAAGACCTACTCGGGAGAGAGATTGAGCCCAATGGGGGCGTTGCAGGTCAGAGTGAGTTATGGGTGGCAAACACAGCAGTTACAGCTGTATGTGGTGCCTGGAACTGGCCCCCCATTATTTGGCAGGGAATGGCTTTCAAAAATAAAGCTGAACTGGTGTGATTTGAAAATGCTCCATTTTCTTTGGACTGGAACGTTCCAATATCATCTTGCAATAGTGCACTAAAGTTATACTGAAAAAATGTGTCAAAGAATTGAACTTTTTGTCCTGAATACAAAGCATTTTGTTTGGGGCAAATCCAACACAAGACATAATTGAGTACCCCTCTTCATATTTTCAAGCATGGTAGTGGTTGCATCATGTTATGGGTATGCTTGTCATCGGCAAGGACTAGGGAGTTTTGTAGGATAAAGAGCTAAGAACATGCAAAATCCTAGAGGACAACCTGGTTCAGTCTGCATTCCAAAAGACACTGGGAGACAAATTCACCTTTCAACAGGACAATAACCTAAAACGCAAGACCATAAATACACTGGAGTTGCTTACAAAGACGACATTGAATGTTCCTAAGTGGCCTAGTTATAGTTGACGTAAATTGGCTTGAAAATCTATGGCAAGACTTGAAAATGGCTGTCTAGCAATGATCAACAACCAGGGCTTGAAGAATAATGGCAAAAATTGTACAATCCACGTGTACAAAGCTCTTAATTAAGAGACTTACCCAGAATTACTTACAGCTGTAATCACTGCCAAAGGTGACTAACATGTATTGACTCAGGAGTTTAGTACTTATCTAATCAAGATATACAGTGGCTTGCGAAAGTATTCACCCACCGTGTCATTTTTCATATTTTGTTAAAACCTGGAATTAAAATTGCTTTTTGGGGGGGTTTGTATCATTTGATTTACACAGCATGCATACACAGCAAGCATACACAGATTTACACAAAACATGTTTTATTGTGAAACAAACAACAAATAAGACAAAAAATCTGTAAACTTGAGCGTGCATAACTATTCACCCCCTCAAATCAATACTTTGTAGAGCCACCTTTTGCAGCAATTACAACTGCAAGTCTCTTGGGGTATGTCTCTATAAGCTTGGCACATCTAGCCACTGGGATTTCTGCCCGTTCTTCAAGGCAAAACTGCTCCAGCTCCTTCAAATTGGATAGGTTCCGCAGGTGTATAGCAATCTTTAAGTCATACCACAGATTCTCAATTGGATTGAGGTCTGGGCTTCGATTAGGCCATTCCGAGACATTTAAAAGTCTCCCCTTGAACCACTCAAGTGTTGCTTTAGCAGTATGCTTAGGGCCATTGTCCTGCTGGAAGGTGAACCTCCATCCCAGTCTCAAATCTCTGGAAGACTGAAAACAAGTTTTCCCTCATTAATTTCCATGTATTTAGCGCCATCCATCATTCCTTCAATTCTGACCAGTTTCCCAGTCCCTGCCGATTAAAAACATCCACCACCATGCTTCACTGTGGGGGATGGTGTTCTCGGGGTGATGAGAGGTGTTGGGTTTGTGCCAGACATAGCGTTTTCCTTGATGGCCAAAAAGCTCAATTTTAGTCTCATCTGACCAGAGTATCTTCTTCCATATGTTTGGGGAGTCTCCCACATGCCTTTTGGCGAACACCAAACGTGTTTGCACATTTTGTTCTTTAAGCAATGGCTTTTTTCTGGAAAATCTTCCGTAATTCCCAGCTCTGTGGAGTGTACGGCTTAAAGTGGTCCTATGGACAGATACTCCAATCTCCGCTGTGGAGCTTTGCAGCTACTTCAGGGTTATCTTTGGTCTCTTTGTTGCCTCTCTGATTAATGCCCTCCTTGCCTAGTCTGTGAGTTTTGGTGGGCGGCCCTCTCTTGGCAGGTTTGTTGTGGTGCCATATTCTTTCCATTTTTTAATAATGGATTTAATGGTGCTCCGTGGGATGTTCAAAGTTTCGGATATTTTTTATAACCCAACCCTGATCTGTACTTCTCCACAACTCAGTCCCTGACCTGTTAGGAGAGCTCCTTGGTCTTCATGGTGCCACTTGCTTGGTGGTGCCCCTTGATTAGTGGTGTTGCAGACTCTGGGGCCTTTCAGAACAGGTATATATACACTGCTCAAAAAAATAAAGGGAACACTTAAACAACACAATGTAACTCCAAGTCAATCACACTTCTGTGAAATCAAACTGTCCACTTAGGAAGCAACACTGATTGACAATAAATTTCACATGCTGTTGTGCAAATGGAATAGACAAAAGGTGGAAATTATAGGCAATTAGCAAGACACCCCCAAAAAAGGAGTGATTCTGCAGGTGGTGATCACAGACCACTTCTCAGTTCCTATGCTTCCTGGCTGATGTTTTGGTCACTTTTGAATGCTGGCGGTGCTCTCACTCTAGTTGTAGCATGAGACGGAGTCTACAACCCACACAAGTGGCTCAGGTAGTGCAGTTCATCCAGGATGGCACATCAATGCGAGCTGTGGCAAAAAGGTTTGCTGTGTCTGTCAGCGTAGTGTCCAGAGCATGAAGGCGCTACCAGGAGACAGGCCAGTACATCAGGAGACGTGGAGGAGGCCGTAGGAGGGCAACAACCCAGCAGCAGGACCGCTACCTCCGCCTTTGTGCAAGGAGGTGCACTGCCAGCGCCCTGCAAAATGACCTCCAGCAAGCCACAAATGTGCATGTGTCTGCTCAAACGGTCAGAAACAGACTCCATGAGGGTGGTATGAGGGCCCGACGTCCACAGGTGGGGGTTGTGCTTACAGCCCAACACCGTGCAGGACGTTTGGCATTTGCCAGAGAACACCAAGATTGGCAAATTCGCCACTGGCGCCCTGTGCTCTTCACAGATGAAAGCAGGTTCAAACTGAGCACATGTGACAGACGTGACAGAGTCTGGAGACGCCGTAGAGAATGTTCTGCTGCCTGCAACATCCTCCAGCATGACCGGTTTGGCGATGGCTCAGTCATGGTGTGGGGTGGCATTTCTTTGTGGGGCCGCACAGCCCTCCATGTGCTCGCCAGAGGTAGCCTGACTGCCAATAGGTACCGAGATGAGATCCTCAGACCCCTTGTGAGACCATATGCTGACACATGCACATTTGTGGCCTGCTGGAGGTCATTTTGCAGGGCTCTGGCAGTGCACCTCCTTGCACAAAGGCGGAGGTAGCGGTCCTGCAGCTGGGTTGTTGCCCTCCTACGGCCTCCTCCACGTCTCCTGATGTACTGGCCTGTCTCCTGGTAGCGCCTCCATGCTCTGGACACTACGCTGACAGACACAGCAAACCTTTTTGCCACAGCTCGCATTGATGTGCCATCCTGGATGAACTGCACTACCTGAGCCACTTGTGTGGGTTGTAGACTCCGTCTCATGCTACCACTAGAGTGAGAGCAGCGCCAGCATTCAAAAGTGACCAAAACATCAGCCAGGAAGCATAGGAACTGAGAAGTGGTCTGTGGTCACCACCTGCAGAATCACTCCTTTTTTAGGGGTGTCTTGCTAATTGCCTATAATTTCCACCTTTTGTCTATTCCATTTGCACAACAGCATGTGAAATTTATTGTCAATCAGTATTGCTTCCTAAGTGGACAGTTTGATTTCACAGAAGTGTGATTGACTTGGAGTTACATTGTGTTGTTTAAGTGTTCCCTTTATTTTTTTGAGCAGTGTATATTGAGATCATGTGACACTTAAGTAAAGTCCACCTGTGTGCAATCTAAGTAATTATGTGACTTCTGGAGGTAATTGGTAGCACAAGATCTTATTTAGGGGCTAGCAAAGGGGGTGAATACATATGCACGCAACGCTTTTCCGTTAATTTTTTCTTTAAATTTTTTCATTTCACTTCACCAATTTGGACTATTTTGTGTATGTCCATTACATGAAATCCAAATAAATATTTATATTACAGGTTGTAATGCCACAAAATAGGAAAAACGCCAAGGGGGATGAATACTTCTGCAAGGAACTGTAATAGTGTTTTATATTTAATGAAACATCTATAAATTCCTTCACTTTCACAGAGTATTTTGTGTAGATTGTTGACAAAAAGGACAGTTAAATCAATTTGAATCCACTTTGTAACAACAAAATGTGGAAAAACTCAATGGATAGGAAAACTTTCTGAAGGCACTGTATTTTGCCTATAGGTGTATCAATTTCACCATATTCTAATTCCCCCCCCCCCCCCCCCCCCCCCCCCCCCACACACACACACACACAAGTTGGTTTGGCAGTGAGTGGGAGGCATAACTCACTTTCATGGGTTGCTCAAGTGAAACTAATTGAGACAGCATGTAAAATTGAGGCTATAACCAATCTTTGTTCAAGAGAAGCCTTTCTTTCTGACATGTTCAACAGCAGCCTGTGCTAACTGATTATAGTCAAACAATCAACAAGTCTATCACATGCTAGGGACCGGCTTATCGGGAGGGGGTCTTCAACGTTGCTCTAGTCTTTGGACATGTCCCAACTCTGATGTCTAAGGCCCATTTACATTGCCGAAAGATGGAGATTCTCGAGAGGTATGGGAAAAATCCAGAGAATAGATGTACAGTATTACTGTAATGTAAAGCTACAAATTTTTCACGTCTCTGCAAATTTCTCACATCTTGACCACTACCTCAAGAGGGAACACACAATCCTAGCCCAACAGTTGCCCCCCTCCAAGCAGCGCAGTGTAAACACAATTGTTTCGTTGAGCCCAATACTCCTACAGTAAAAATGACTGCGAGGAAATATAACACATTTTCAGTGCACATATTCCCCCCTGACCTCATTAAAGACCGAATTCCGCCCCTGGGGCAAAATGTATTTGACACCCCTGCTTTAGGAGAATAGCCCAACCTTGCAGAGATAGAACACACAAAGGACATCATTGGAAATGTGGATTGACATGGTTCTGGAATTAAGAGGAGTAGAGCTAATGAGTGCAATCAATTCAACAGAAAGAATATGTAGCCAAAAAACAAGCAACAATTAAGTGTATGCAGGATGAAATGGCGTTATAAATGCACTAACAATAGCACAATGGTCTCCAGAGCAACCGCCACCATAGCCTCATATTAACAATGGACTGTGTAAAGAGGTAGGCTAGCCACAACAGTACAAACTCAACCCAAAAACCACATTAATGCCAGACTTACATTTGAATACACACGAATGCACAAATTAACCAAATGAATGAGTGCAGCTAAAATGATTAAGATCCAGGTGTTAACTCAAATCAAAATAAAGTTTATTGGTCGCATACACAGATTTGCAGATGTTAGGTGCAGAGAAATGCTTGTGTTTCTAGCTCTAACAGTACAGTAATATAAAAAACAACACAGACCTAATCCCCAAAAATTAAGAAATAACAGAACTAGCAATGTCAAAATCCGGAAAATATACACTGAACAAAAATACTAAAACGCAACATGTAGCAATATCAAACATTTTCTGAGTTAAAGTGAATACATGGAAATCACTCGGTGGCTGAGGTAATGGAGTGGGGTAATGGGGTAATGGAGTTCAGGAACTGTTTGGCCCCTGGCCAGTGGATTTCAGCCCTTAGCCATGCAAGCCAGATCACTGCCACCGATTGGCTAGTGGAGGTCACCGGAAATTTGGAGGACCCAGAGTTTATGACCCCTTTGCCTACAGCGACTGGACATAGCCTACCCTTAAAATAGATCAGTTGACAAAGAGTAAGAATACCACAGCACTCCTATAATGCATATTATAAACTGGGTGGTTCGAGCACTGAATGCTGATTGGCTGAAAGCCGTGGTAGATCAGACCGTGTACCGTTTTACTGCTCTAATTACATTGGTAAACAGTTTGTAATAGCCATAAGGCACCTCAGGGGTTTGTGATATATGGCATATACACCACGGCTAAGGGCTGTGTCCTAACACTCTGCGTTCCATCGTGCATAAGAACAGCCCATAGCCGTGGTATATTGGTTATATACACCACACCCCCTCGGGCCTTATTGCTTAAATGTAATGTAACATTGAGCAAAGACATTATATGTTATTTTACCAAACAGCGTCATCTTCATGCGGTCTACTTTTCCAGTGAAAAATAAAAAATCGCACAATGAATAGGCACTTCAGATAAATACTTAGAAAATAAATCGTGTTTTGCGCATGGTGGATCAACAAATCTTCTGGACTCAAATCTTCTGGACTAGCCTGTTCTAGCAGTAATTGCCTGTGAAAAAACGTTTAGCAATACTTGGAAGGGGCACATAACAAGCCAGCGAATGGTAAAAGATGCCCCACCATAACAAATGGCCTACAGTTGAAGTCGGAAGTTTACATACACTTAGGTTGGAGTCATTAAAACTCGATATTCAACCACTCCACACATTTCTTGTTTACAAACTATAGTTTTGGCAAGTCAGTTAGGACATCTACTTTGTGCATGACACAAGTCATTTTTCCAACAATTGTAACCTGTCTGGCTCTGGAGTTCCACCAGCGGAACTCCTCCCACATTCCACTGAAAAGGCAGAGCGCGAAATTCAAAAGATATTATTTAGAAATATTTACCTTTCACACATTAACAAGTCCAATACAGCAAATGAAAGATACACATCTTGTGAATCCAGTCAACATGTCCGATTTTTAAAATGTTTTACAGCGAAAACACCACATATATTTATGTTAGCTCACCACCAAATACAAAAATGGACAGACATTTTTCACAGCACAGGTATCATGCACAAAGCCAACCTAACTAACCAAGAACCAACCAAACTAACCAACAAACAACTTCATCAGATGACAGTCTTATAACATGTTATTCAATAAATCTATGTTTTGTTCGAAAAATGTGCATATTTCAGGTATAAATCATAGTTTACATTGCAGCTACAATCAGAAATTGCACCAAAAGCAGACAGAATAATTACAGACACCAATGTCAAATACCTAAATACTCATCATAAAACATTTCTGAAAAATCGATGGTGTACAGCAAATTAAAGACAAACATCTTGTGAATCCAGCCAATATTTCCGATTTTTTAACTTCTTATGGCTGCAAGGCAAAGTGTTGAGTAGCCAGTGAAATCGTGCCCATTTCAAACGGTCTCCTACTCAAATCTTGCTCGTACAATATGGATATTATTATTCTTTTTGGATAGAAAACACTTTCTAGTTTCTAAAACAGTTGGAATTATTTCTCTGAGTGAAACAGAAGTCCTTCTGCAGCACTTTTCCTGACCAGGAAGTGAAATGTCAGAAATCGATGCTCTTTTCAACTTGATGCCTATACATGGTCTTGACACTTAGGAGTCTACTTACACTCCATACGCCTTCCTATTGGTGTAAAGAGGATGTGAGAGAAGAAATTTTTGTGCTCATCTTGGTCTGTGGTGGAAAAAAAACAATTTCTTTGATGTGACCGTCCACTTCCGGTACTCTGAAGGAAGTGGGATTGACTTCTGTTTTGCCTTCGTAACGAACGACTAACATCTCCGGCTCGAATTTTTTTTTGATACATGTGACCATATCATCGTAATGTATGTTTTTTCAATATAGTTTAATCAGATTATTGAAACTTTTTTCGGGAGTTTTGCCGTGTTCCGTCCTCTGACTGTGTTTACGTTGGAGAAATTTGTGCCACTCGGCTAGTGCCAATGCTAATTGAAGAGGGAAATTTGCCATTCTGAATCCAAACAACGACTCATGTGGACAGAGGACACCTTCTTCAACTTTCTGATGAAAGATCAGCAAAAGTAAGACCCATTTTATGATGTTATTTCATATATCTGTCGTGCATGTGAACTGGCCGTGGGCGCCCAATTGTTTCTGTCTATTGTAGCTACGCTAATATAGCGATACATTTTGTTTTCGCTGTAAAACATTTAATAAATCGGAAATATTGTTTGGAATCACAAGATGCCTGTCTTTCAATTGCTGCAGACTATGTATTTTTCAGAAATGTTTTATGATGAGTAATTAGCTATTTGACGTTGGTGTCTGTAAATATTATGGCTGCTTTCGGTGCAATTTCGGATTGTAGCTGGAATGTAAACTATGGTTTATACATGAAATATGCAAATTTTTCGAACAAAACATATGCTATACAATAAATATGTTATCAGACTGTCATCTGATGAATTTGTTTCTTGGTTAGTGGCTATTTATATCTTTATTTGGTCGAATTTGTGATAGCACCTGATGGAGTAAGAAACTGATGGAGTTAGAAAAGTTGTGTCTTTTGCTAATGTGGTTAGCTAATAGATTTACATATTTTGTCTTCCCTGTAAAACATTTTAAAAATCGGACATGTTGGCTTGATTCACAAGATGTGCACCTTTCATCTGGTGTCTTGGACTTGTTAATGTGTGAAAGTTAAATATTTAAAAAAAATATCTTTTGAATTTCGCGCCCTGCACTTTGAGCTGGATGTTGTCATAAGTGTACCGGTGTCGGGCTGCCCCTCTAACAGGTTTTAAGTGTTTTACAGCGAAAACACAATATAGCATTATATTAGCTTACTACAATAGCCTACCACACTACCACATTCATTCATCAAGGCACGTTAGCGATAGCAATAGGCACGTTAGCGATAGCGAATAAACCAGCAAGATATATAATTTTGACTAACCTTGATAAGCTTCATCAGATGACAGTCCTATAACATCAGGTTATACATACACTTATGTTTTGTTCGAAAATGTGCATATTTAGAGCTGAAATCAGTGGTTATACATTGTGCTAACGTTGTGCTAACGTAGCATCTTTTTCCCACAACGTCCGGATATTTTTCTGACACTTTTTCTGACACACATATTCTGACCAAATAGCTATTCATAAACATAACTAAAAAATACATGTTGTATAGGAAATGATAGGTACACTAGTTCTTAATGCAATCGCCGTGTTAGAATTCTAAAAATAACTTCATTACGACATCCAGCTTAGGTATAGCGAGAGAGTACCCAAAAGCTTGGCGCAAACGACTAGTTCACATGTACGACAGATAAATGAAATAACATCATAGAATGGGTCCTACTTTTGCTGATCTTCCATCAGAATGTTGTACAAGGGGTCCTTTGTCGGGAACAATCGTTTTTTGGTTTTAGAACGGCCTTTTTCCCTCTCGATTTAGCAAGCACACTTGCCAAGTGGCACGAATCTCTCCATTGTCAACAAACGGAAGAGAACGGAACACGGCAAAACTCCCGAAAAAATGTCAATAATCTGATTAAACTATATTGAAAAAACATACTTTACGATGATATTGTCACATGTATCAAATAAAATCAAAGCCGGAGATATTAGTCGTCCATAACGACAGCTTATCAGAAGGCAAATCCAAGTCCCTCCACGCGCTCTCCAGAAAAAAGGAAACTGGTGACACGTCATACCAAGAGCTATGATTCGAGTCCAGATCAAGTTACACACTCAATTTCTTCTCCCACTGCTTGTCGACATCTAGTGGAAGACATATGAAGTGCATCTAAACTTTTAAATATCAAGGACTTTAATAGGCAGCCCCTAGAACAGTGTATCGATTTCAGATTTTCCACTTCCTGTCAGGAAGTTTGCTGCAAAAGGAGTTCTGTTTTACTCACAGATATAATTCAAACGGTTTTAGAAACTAGAGAGTGTTTTCTATCCAATAGTAATAATAATATGCATATTGTACGAGCAAGAATTGAGTACGAGGCCGTTACAATTGGTCACGATTTTCCCCCAAAGTGAAAACAGCGCCCTCTGTCCTCATTAACAGACAGATTATTTAACTTATAATTGTAACGTCCTGACCAGAGTTCTTATGTGTTTTGCTTGTTTAGTGCTGGTCAGGACGTGAGCTGGGTGGTAATTCTATGTTGTGTGCCACTCAGTCCGGAGCTGCCACTCAGTCCGGAGCTGCCACTCAGTCCAGAGCTGCCATTCAGTCCGGAGCTGCCATTCGTCCAGAGCTGCCTCTCTGTCCGGAGTTGCCCCTCTGTCCTGAGCTACCTCTCTGTCCTGAGCTACCTCTCTGTCCTGAGCTACCTCTCCGTCCTGAGCTACCTCTCTGTCCTGAGCTACCTCTCTGTCCTGAGCTACCTCTCTGTCCTGAGCTACCTCCTAAATCATGTGGGGGCCTTGGGGACGATTCTTAGGCCAAGGTCGTGGGCGAGAGTCGCCACTCAAAGGACGCTAAGGAGGGGGACAAAGACAGTGGTGTAGTGGTGTCCTCGTCCGGCGCCGGAGCCGCCACCGCGGACAGATGCCCACCCAGACCCTCCTCTTGAGTTTTAGGGGTGCGTTCGGAGTCCGCACCTCAGGAGAGGGGTACTGTAACGTCCTGACCAGATTTCTTATGTGTTTTGCTTGTTTAGTGTTGGTCAGGACGTGAGCTGGGTGGGAATTCTATGTTGTGTGTCTAGTTCGTCTGTTTCGGTGTCCAGCCTAATATGGTTCTCAATCAGAGGCAGCTGTCAATCGTTGTCCCTGATTGAGAATCATATATAGGTGGCTTGTTTTGTGTTGGGGATTGTGGGTGGTTGTTTCCTGTCTCTGTGTTTGTGTTCTGCACCAGATAGGACTGTTATCGGTTTGCCATATTTTGTTATTTTGTTATTTGTTAAGTGTTAAGTGTTCACTGTTTATTAGTGTTATTAAACATGTTGAGCACTGGCTACGCTGCGTGTTGGTCCGATCCCTGCTACACTCTCTCTTCTAGTGAAGAGAGGGAAGGCTGCCGTTACAATAATTCACTGTATCACAATTCCAGTGGGTCAGAAGTTTACATACACTAAGTTGACTGTGCCTTTATACAGCTTGGAAAATTCCAGAAAATTATGTCAGGGCTTTAGAAGCTTCTGATAGGCTATTTGACATAATTTGAGTCAATTGGAGGTATACCTGTGGATGTATTTCAAGGCCTACCTTCAAACTCAATGCTTCATTGCTTGACATCATGGGAAAATCAAAAGAAATCAGCCATGACCTCAGAAAAAAAAATGTAGACCTCCACAAGTCTGGTTCATCCCTGGGAGCAATTTCCAAATGCCTGAAGGTACCACGTTCATCTGTACAAACAATAGTACTCAAGTATAAACACAATGGGACCACGCAGCCGTCATACCGCTCAGGAAGGAGAAGCGTTCTGTCTCCCAGAGATGCACGTACTTTGATGTGAAAAGTGCAAATCAATCCCAGAACAACAGCAAAGAATCTTGTGAAGATGCTGGAGGAAACAGGTACAAAGGTATCTATATCAACAGTAAAACGAGTCCTATATCGACATAACCTGAAAGGCTGCTCAGCAAGGAAGAAGCCACTGCTCCAAAACTGCCACATCAATCAATCAATCAAGTTTATTTTATATAGCCCTTCGTACATCAGCTAATATCTCGAAGTGCTGTACAGAGACCCAGCCTAAAACCCCAAACAGCTAGAATGCAGTTGTAGAAGCACGGTGGCTAGGAAAAACTCCCTAGAAAGGCCAAAACCTAGGAAGAAACCTAGAGAGGAACCAGGCTATGATGGGTGGCCAGTCCTCTTCTGGCTGTGCCGGGTGGAGATTATAACAGAACTATGCCAAGATGTTCAAAAATGTTCATAAGTGACAAGCATGGTCAAATAATAATCATGAATAATATTCAGTTGGCTTTTCATAGCCGATCATTAAGAGTTGAAAAACAACAGGTCTGGGACAGGTGGCGGTTCCATAACCGCAGGCAGAACAGCAGCAAGGCCAGGCGGACTGGGGACAGCAAGGAGCCACCACGCCCGGCAGACCCGACGTATGGTCCCAGGGCTCAGGTCCTCCGAGAGAAAGAAAGAGAGAAGGAGAAAATTAGAGAGAGCCAAGATTTTCAAAATGTTCATAAATGACAAGCATGGTCAAATAATAATCAGGAATAAATCTGTTGGCTTTTCATAGCCGATCATTAAGAGTTGAAAACAGCAGGTCTGGGACAGGTAGGGGTTCCGTAACCGCAGGCAGAACCGTTGAAACTGGAATAGCAGCAAGGCCAGGCGGACTGGGGGCAGCAGGGAGTCGTCATGCCCGGTAGTCCTGACGTATGGTCCTAGGGCTCAGGTTCTCAGAGAGAGAAAGAAAGAGAGAACGAGAGAATTAGAGAAAGCATACTTAAATTCACACAGGACACTGGATAAGACAGGAGAAGTACTCCAGGTATAACCAACTGACCCTAGTCCCCCAACACAAACTACTGCAGCATAAATACTGGAGGCTGAGACAGGAGCGGTCAGGAGACACTGTGGCCCCATCCGAAGATACCCCCGGACAGGGCCAAATAGGAAGGATATAACCCCACCCACTTTGCCAATGCACAGCCCCCGCACCACTGGAGGGATATCTTCAACCACCAACTTATAATCCTGAGACAAGGCCGAGTATAGCCAACAAAGATCTCCACCACAGCACAAACCAAGGGGGGGCGCCAACCCAGACAGGAAGATCACGTCAGTAACTCAACCCACTCAAGTGACGCACCCCTCCCAGGGACGGCATGAAAGAGCACCAGTAAGCCAGTGACTCAGCCCCTGTAACAGGGTTAGAGGCAGAGAATCCCAGTGGAGAGAGGGGAACCGGCCAGGCAGAGACAGCAAGGGCGGTTCGTTGCTCCAGAGCCTTTCCGTTCACCTTCACACTCCTGGGCCAGACTACACTCAATCATATGACCTACTGAAGAGATAAGTCTTCAGTAAAGACTTAAAGGTTGAGACCGAGTCTGCGTCTCTCACATGGGTAGGCAGACTGTTCCATAAAAATGGAGATCTATAGGAGAAAGCCCTGCCTCCCGCTGTTTGCTTAGAAATTATGGGGACAATTAGGAGGCCTGCGTCTTGTGACCGTAGCGTACGTATTGGTATGTACGGCAGGACCAACTCGGAAAGATAGGTAGGAGCAAGCCCATGTAACGCTTTATAGGTTAACAGTAAAACCTTGAAATCAGCCCTTGCCTTAACAGGAAGCCAGTGTAGGGAAGCTAGCACTGGAGTAATATGATCAAATTTCTTGGTTCTAGTCAGGATTCTAGCAGCCGTATTTAGCACTAACTGAAGTTTATTTAGTGCTTTATCCGGGTAGCCGGAAAGTAGAGCATTGCAGTAGTCTAACCTAGAAGTAACAAATGCATGGATTAATTTTTCTGCATCATTTTTGGACAGACAATTTCTGATTTTTGCAATGTTACGTAGATGGAAAAAAGCTGTCCTTGAAACAGTCTTGATATGTTCGTCAAAAGAGAGATCAGGGTCAAGAGTAACGCCGAGGTCCTTCACAGTTTTATTTGAGACGACTTTACAACCATCAAGATGAATTGTCAGATTTAACAGAAGATCTCTTTGTTTCTTGGGACCTAGAACAAGCATCTCTGTTTTGTCCGAGTTTAAAAGTAGAACGTTTTCAGCCATCCACTTCCTTATGTCTGAAACACAGGCTTCTAGCGAGGGCAATTTTGGGGCTTCACCATGTTTAATTGAAATGTACAGCTGTGTGTCATCCGCATAGCAGTGAAAGTTAACA
The DNA here is from genome assembly GCF_029448725.1 of Salvelinus fontinalis. Lineage (NCBI taxonomy): Eukaryota > Metazoa > Chordata > Actinopteri > Salmoniformes > Salmonidae > Salvelinus > Salvelinus fontinalis. The sequence continues at coordinate 17,387,281 of NC_074679.1, read as the reverse complement.
TTATGTTTTCGAATAACATCCCCAAGAGGTAAAATATATAGTGAAAACAATAGTGGTCCTAAAACGGAACCTTGAGGAACACCGAAATGCACAGTTGATTTGTCAGAGGACAAACCATTCACAGAGACAAACTGATATCTTTCCGACAGGTAAGATCTAAACCAGGCCAGAACTGGTCCGTGTAGACCAATTTGGGTTTCCAGTCTCTCCAAAAGAATGTGGTGATCGATGGTGTCAAAGGCAGCACTAAGGTCTAGTAGCACGAGGACAGATGCAGAGCCTCGGTCTGACGCCATTAAAAGGTCATTTACCACCTTCACAAGTGCAGTCTCAGTGCTATGATGGGGTCTAAAACCAGACTGAAGCATTTCGTATACATTGTTTGTCTTCAGAAAGGCAGTGAGTTGCTGCGCAACAGCTTTTTCTAAAATTTTTGAGAGGAATGGAAGATTCGATATAGGCCGATAGTTTTTTATATTTTCCGGGTCAAGGTTTGGCTTTTTCAAGAGAGGCTTTATCACTGCCACTTTTAGTGAGTTTGGTACACATCCGGTGGATAGAGAGCTGTTTATTATGTTCAACATAGGAGGGCCAAGCACAGGAAGCAGCTCTTTCAGCAGTTTAGTAGGAATAGGATCCAGTATGCAGCTTGAAGGTTTAGAGGCCATGATTATTTTCATCATTGTGTCAAGAGATATAGTACTAAAACACTTAAGTGTCTCTCCCGATCCCAGGCCTTGGCAGAGCTGTGCAGATCCAGGACAGCTAAGCCCTGGAGGAATACGCAGATTCAAAGAGGAGTCCGTAATTTGCTTTCTAATGGTCATGATCTTTTCCTCAAAGAAGTTCATGAATTTATTACTGCTGAAGTGAAAGCCATCCTCTCTTGGGGAATGCTGCTTTTTAGTTAGCTTTGCAACATTATCAAAAAGAAATTTTGGATTGTTCTTATTTTCCTCGATTAAGTTGGAAAAGTAGGATGACCTATTTTGAGATGTGAGGTATCATGATCTCTTTCAATAATGGCAGGAATGGAGGAGGTCTTTATCCTAATAAGATTGCTAAGGCGAACACCGCCATGTTTAGTTTTGCCCAACCTAGGTCGAGGCACAGACACAGTCTCAATGGGTATGGGTATGGCTGAGCTGACTACACTGACTGTGCTATTGGCAGACTCCACTAAGCTGGCAGGTTGGATAACAGCCTGCTGCCTGGCCTGCACCCTATTTCATTGTGGGGCTAAAGGAGTTAGAGCCCTATCTATGTTGGTAGATAAGATGAGAGCACCCCTCCAGCTAGGATGGAGTCCGTCACTCCTCAGCAGGTCAGGCTTGGTCCTGTTTGTGGGTGAGTCCCAGAAAGAGGGCCAATTATCTACAAATTCTATCTTTTGGGAGGGGCGGAAAACAGTTTTCAACCAGCGATTGAGTGCTGAGACTCTGCTGTAGAGCTCATCACTCCCCCTAACTGGGAGAGGGCCAGAGACAATTACTCGATGCCGACACATCTTTCTAGCTGATTTACACGCTGAAGCTATGTTGCACTTGGTGACCTCTGACTGTTTCATCCTAACATTTTTGGTGCCGACGTGGATAACAATATCTCTATACTCTCTACACTCGCCAGACTACGGTTTGCAACTGCACATGGGGACAAAGATCATACTGTTTTGGGAGAAATGTCCTCTGGTCTGATGACACAAAAATAGAACTGTTTGACCATAACGACCATCGTTATCTTTGGAGGAAAAAGGGGAATGCTTGCAAGCCGAAGAACACCATCCCAACCGTGAAGCACGGGGGTGGCAGCAACATGTTGTGGGGGTGCTTTGCTGCAAGAGGGACTGGTGCACTTCACAAAATAGATAGCATCATAAGACAGGAAAATTATGTGGCAAAATTGAAGCAACATCTCAAGACATCAGTCAGGAAGTTAAAGCCTTGTCGCAAATGGGTTTTTCAAATGGACAATGACCCCAAGCATACTTCCAAAGTTGTTGCAAAATGGCTAAAGGACAACAAAGTCAAGGTATTGGAGTGGCCATCACAAAGCCCTGACCTCAATCCTATAGAAAATTTGTGGTCAGAACTGAACAAGCATGTGCAAGCAAGAAGGCCTACAAACTTGACTCAGTTACACCACCTCTGTCAGGAGGAATGGACCAAAATTCACCCAACTTATTGTGGGAAGCTTGTGGAAGGCTACCCCAAACGTTTGACCCAAGTTAAACAATTTAAAGGCAATGCTACCAAAAACTAATTGAGTGTATGTAAACTTCTGACACACTGGGATTGTGATGAAAGAAATGAAAGCTGAAATAAATAATTCTCTCTACTATTATTCTGACATTTCACATTCTTAAAATGAAGTGGTGATCCTAACTGACCTAAGACAGGGAATTTTTACTAGGATTAAATGTCAGGAATTGTGAAAAACTGAGTGTAAATGTTTTTGGCTAATGTGTATGTAAACTTTCAAAAAACTGTATGGTTGTAAGAGATGGGGCAAAATGAGTGGCTAATAAGTCTGGCTGCGCAACTGACTAAACTGACTATATGACTAAACTCAGCAAAAAGAAGAAGAAACTTTATTATACTTTGAAATCAGATTATACTTTGAAATCATTTATTCATCAAATCTACAGAAATGCAATTCCATAGTGCGGAAAAAAACAAGTAGACCCCTAGCTACAATAGTTTGTAATGCCCCCTTTGGCTGAAATAACTCCATGTAGCCGTTTCTTGTAACTGTCTATCGGTCTCATTTCGACTCAGAGAAATTTTTGCCCATTCTTTACAGTACTGCTTCAACTGTGTCATGCTCAAGGTCTTCTTGCATGCACGGCCCGCTTCAAGTCTCCCCACAGCATTGACAGGATAGAGATCTGGGCTTTGACTTGGCCATTTCATAACCCTCCATTTCTTTTTTTTGAGCCATTCTGTTGTTGCTTTGCTTGTGTGTTTTGGATCATTGTCCTGTTGCAAGATCGTTGTTCAGTTCAGCTCTCACTTTTTCAAGAATCCTCTGGCACAATATTGAATTCATGGTTGACTCAATGATGGCAAGTTGACCAGGACCTGAGGCAGCAAAGCAGCCCCCAACCTTAATGCCCCGCCTCCATGCTTTACAGTTGGTGTTAGAGCCGATTTGGGCATATTTGTATAAAAGACTGAACATACTGAGCTCCATGTACATTTGTGTAAATATATTAAATATTAATGTATATGATGAAATATTAGGTACGTACCTTTATGATTTATTTACCGGATTGAGATATATTCATTTGTTATTAGTGTAACTCAGTTTTTGGCCCCCCCTCTTGCCCATTCATTGTACTGTGTTAATTGTGTTAGTATAAAGGCAGGAAGTTGGGCCTTCGGGGGGGGGGGAGTCCTTGCTAGATGCGGGAGCGGTATAGTTTTTTGACCATATAGACATACATACAGAAAGACAGACAGGTCATATTATATTATGTATTTGCATTTCAAGTAATCTCTGCTTTAAGTTGATTGGAGAATACCTTTTTGTTAGATAAGAAGAATAAACATTTTTTGTTGCACCATATCCCTGGATCTCATTGAATGTTTGGCCGTTTGGAAACGTTAAGTGTGGACTGTATGCGTCCGAAACAACCCCGCTTCAGGCTTGGGCAGTGGCTATGGTAAAGAGGAAAGGAAGCCACTACAATCAAGTCAAAAAACTCCGTGAAGGATTACTACCGGAAGGAAATCTCCGGTTCGGACACACGCTGGATTTTGTTCTATTTGTAATTGCATTCGGACCATAAGGACAGCTCGCTTGGAAGGATTTGAACTCCTAGATTTCGCCAGCCGTGAGTAACCACTGCGAATGAATGAGCTGCCCTGTTCAATGCGATCGTTTGATCATGCATATTATGGAAGCGCAAATGTGCTTATAATTGGAATGTTTGATAAACTTGGGAATGGAATTCAAAATACAGCGCTGTGAAAACAATTAAGAAGTTTAAGTTTGGGAAACACAGATCCTATGCACAATGTAGCCTAATCATATATCTAATATTTGGCCTAACGTGGAAATGCAATGCATCAACGCAACGAATGCAACTTAAGGATCTAAAGATACTGCGTGTTAACTTCATTAAAGGGACAAAACCTCAACGGGATGAAATGTTTAAAACGCATCTAAAATGCCAAACTTGCACATGTGCAATTCAAAATGGGTCAATATGCTGAAATGGATGACTGTGTTTTTAAAGATTAAAGGAGGTCTAAAGGGGCATTACGTTTAACAATCAAACCAACAACCGTGTCATTGTAAATTGAGTGAACTAAAAGTGAATGATGGAGGTGGAAATATGGAAAAAGGCTGAAGTTGAGCCACAAACGCTCATTGAACCACATGACAGTATTTCCAATGTGTCAAAAATATCAAGTAAAACTAAGTATTCTAAGACTGCTTCCTCAGTGTCCTCTGAACGCCTTAAAGCCGAGGCAGAACGAGCAGCTCTACTAGCTCGCCAAGCATCATTACAAGACAAGCATGCATTGGAACTGGAGAAAGCTCAACTGAATGTTAGGATGGAAAAAATGGCACTGGAAACGGACATAGCAGCATATAATGCCAAACTAAAGGTCCTGGAGAGTACTGAGTCAACTTCTCAATCCCATTCTGTGGCAGCCCATTTACTAAGCCAAGAAGATGGAATGAACTCTTATTTTGAGAAACAGGAACCAGAGGTCTATGTGGAACCTGAACCATCACCTGTTGAGTTTGCTGCATTAGGTGCAGTTCCAAAGACCCCACTACAAAGAGTTTTACAACAACCGACCACAAAGCCATCAAACCCTATTCCGAAAACAGTCGTAAACCACACTCTTCAGCAGCCAACAGCAAGGTCTAGCAATCAACACAGAATCAACACTGCGGGTATCAGCCATAATACCAGCCATGATAACCTCTCTACTGTCATGCAAAGGCAGAATGAAATTGCTGACCTCCTTGTACTACAGCACAAACAAGCCACACTCCCTGTTAGGGAGATACCTATGTTTGACGGTGATCCTCTAAACTTTAGGCCATTCATGCGTGCATTTGAGCATGGTATAGAAGATAAGACAAGCAGTCACCAGGATAGGCTCTATTACCTGGAACAATACACCTCTGGTCAGCCCAAGGATCTGGTCCGTAGTTGTCTGCATATGGAAGCCAGAAGAGGCTATGCAGTAGCTAAGAGGTTGTTAAAGGAACACTTTGGCAATGAAATCAAAGTCACCACTGCTTACATGGAAAAGGCTTGGAACTGGACAAACATCAAACCCGATGATGGAAAGGGACTGGGTGGTTATGCACTCTATCTAAGAGGTTGCTGTAACGCTATGCAAGACCTACAGAACATGGAAGAGCTTAATCTTCCCTCCAACATAAAGCTGATCATGTCAAAACTTCCCTACAAACTAAGGGAAAAATGGAGGTCTATGGCATGTGATATTTTAGAGAGAAGTCACCTGAGGGCCCAGTTCAGTGACCTGGTAACGTTCATGGAAAAACAGGCCAAAATACTGCAGGATCCGTTGTATGGAGATATTCAAGATCCCCTGTACAACAAAAGGTTTTTAAAACCCAAAACAGAAGCTGACTTTAAACAGCAGTTCAAGTCCAAGAGTAGGGGAAGCAGCTTTGCCACTACAGTAGCTGTAGTGGCAGATTGTGACTCTGAAAAACCTTTAAAAGAACAAACATTCAAAGTAAAGAGACCAGGCACCTACCCTTCTGATGCTCCCAGTATCTCATGTATATTTTGTGCTGGTGCGCATTTATTGGTCGACTGCCAACAGGTGAAGGCACAGCCACATGAATTCAAGGTTGAGTTTCTGAGATCAAAAGGCCTTTGTTTTGGCTGTTTGATGAGAGGACACTTAAGCAGAGAATGTAAAAGAAGGATGACCTGTCAGAGCTGTCAAAGAAAGCACCCCACTATCCTGCACATTGAGGGAAGAGAGAGATTTAGATCTCAAAAGGCAGATATGAGTGGTGTAGCAGTAAAGCGGGAGGAGACTGTCAGCAGTGCTCTTGTTTCACTGGAAGCTGGTGAAGATACCGGGGCCGGTACAGATTGTGCACTTGCAATTGTGCCAGTTCAAGTAAAGGTGGCAAATGGAAGCAAGTCTGTGTTAACCTATGCGTTTCTTGATTCTGGTAGCTCAGCAACATTTTGTACGGAGAGACTCATGAGGCAGTTGCAAGCTAAAGGCAGTGCGACTGAAATTCTGCTACGCACAATGGGGCAGGAGAGTCCTACCAAGAGCTTTGAGATATCTGGATTAGAGATTGGCAATGTGGAAGGCGACACATTTCTTGCATTACCAAAGGTCTACACCCAACATAAGATCCCAGTGACAAGAGAGAACATTCCCACTCAGAAAGATCTCAAAAGGTGGCCATACCTGAAAGAGGTTCAGTTGAAGGAGATTGATGCCGACGTCGAACTTCTGATTGGCGTAAATGCTCCAAAGGCAATGGAACCCTGGCAAATCATAAATAGCCAAGGCAACGGACCGTATGCAGTGAAAACCCTCTTTGGATGGGTGATGAATGGTCCTCTCAACAGTTGTACCATGGCAGAAGAATCTGGGCATCCTACGGTGATGGCCAATTGTATCTCAATGGCCGACCTGGGGGTTCTTCTTGTAAATCAGTACAACCATGACTTCCCTGAGAGAGAGTATGAAGAGAAAAGTGAGATGTCAGCTGAGGATCGTAGGTTTATGGAGATTGTATCAAGCTCCATAACCCTCAAAGACCATCACTACTACTTACCGTTGCCCTTTCGCAACAAAGATGTAGTCCTGCCAAACAACCGTGACATGGCAAAGCAGCGGGCTCTAAATATTATCAGGAAGTTCAAGAAGGACAAAGGTTACGCTGCAGAGTACAAAGGCTTCATGGAAGAGATGATAACAAAAGGTTACGCCGAGAAGGTACCACAAGAACAGCTCCTCAGAGAGAAAGGCAAGGTATGGTACATACCACACCATGGCGTTCACCATAAGCGCAAAGGAACGATACGAGTGGTGTTTGACTGTTCATCATCCTATAAAGGTACATCTCTTAACAGTGAACTCCTTCAAGGCCCTGACCTGGCAAACACGCTTATAGGAGTCTTGCTAAGATTTCGGCAAGAGCACATTGCCATGATGGCAGACATCGAAGGAATGTTCCATCAAGTACGTGTCCATGAAGATGACTTAGACTTCCTGCGATTCCTATGGTGGCCGGATGGTGATACTAACAAAAGATTGGAGGAGTACAGAATGACAGTACATCTTTTCGGTGCTATATCCTCTCCAAGTTGTGCAAACTTTGCACTGCGAAAGACTGCAGAAGACAACTGTGAGAGGTACGATGAAGAGGTGATTCAAACAGTCAAGTCCAACTTCTATGTTGATGACTGCCTCAAGTCAGTGGCCACAGAAGAACAAGCCATAGCTCTCACAAGAAACCTCAGGGATGTGTGCTCTCAAGGTGGGTTCAAATTGACCAAGTGGGTCAGCAACAGCCGCACTGTACTAGCTTCTATCCCTGATGAACACAAAGCCAAGCAGATAAAAGAACTGGACCTGGACAGAGAAAAGCTGCCTGTTGAAAGAGCACTTGGAATCCGATGGAACATTGAAAGGGATGTGTTTACCTTCCAGGTCACTGTCAAGAACAGACCCCTTACAAGAAGAGGTATTCTCTCAACTGTCAGCTCTATTTATGATCCATTAGGTTTCCTCGCCCCATTCGTATTAAAGGCAAAGCAAATTCTTCAAGTGCTCTGCAAGCTAAAGTGTGGATGGGACGAAGTTATCCCTGAAGAACACTCTATTTCATGGAAGAGATGGCTCTCAGAGCTGGACCAGCTCTCCAGATTCCAGATAGACAGGTGTATGATGCCTGAGAACTTTGGTCAAATCAAGACCGCACAGCTGCATCACTTCGGTGATGCAAGTGAACAAGGTTATGGCACGGCAAGCTACCTTAGGTTCACAAACGTTATGGAAAAGGTCCACATCGCATTCATACTGGGGAAATCAAGGGTGACTCCACTCAAGCAGATGACGATCCCCAGACTGGAACTTGCTGCAGCAACATTGGCAGTGCGAGTGGACAGGATGTTAAGGTTGGAGCTCCAGATTGAACTTGAGTCAACTTTCTGGACAGACAGCCAGTCGGTGCTAAAATACATCCGCAACGATACCAAGAGATTCCATACTTTTGTGGCTAATAGGGTTGCTATGATCCGTGACCTATCGAAAGCAAAACAGTGGAGGTATTTGAACTCCAAACACAACCCAGCCGATGATGCCTCAAGAGGATTACATGTTGAAACTTTCCTGAACTCAAAGAGATGGCGCAAAGGACCAGAATTCCTGGAGAAAACAGAAACACAATGGCCGAAAGTCCCCGAGGAGCTTGGCTCCATCCCTCCAGATGATCCAGAGGTGAGAAAAGACGTCATCGTAAACAGTACATGTGTGGAAGAAAAGAGTCCGACCAGCAAACTGATTGAGTACTATTCAACATGGAACAGCTTGAAGAAAGCAGTTGCCTGGATGCTGAAACTGAAGAGACTTCTACTACAGTTAAGCCAGAAAAGGAAAGTTCTCACCCAAACTGATCCAGGATCAGATCAGAGTCTGACAGACTCACTGAAGGAACAAATTGACAAGTTCAAACTGACGTTTGGAAAAGAAAGTCTGTCTGTAGATGACCTAGATGAAGCAGAAAAGGTCATCATTCGATTTGAGCAACGACAGCACTTTAAACAAGAAATTGCACTAGTTGTAAAAGGAAAACAATGTGCCAAGAGAAGCGGCTCAATCTGTAAGCTTGATCCAATAGTTGACAATGGCATTCTGAGAGTAGGAGGAAGGTTAAGCAAAGCTGCTATGCCTACGGAACTAAAGAATCCTATGATCCTGCCCAAAGACTCCTACATCTCCAGACTGATCTTACTCCACATCCATGAGCAGGTTGGCCACTCTGGGAGAGGTCACATGCTTTCTAGACATCGCCAGCGATATTGGATACCCTGTGCCAACTCCTTAGCAAGAAAGATCCTTAAGAGCTGTGTCTTCTGCAGGCGGATGCAAGCTAGAGCTGGAGAACAGAAGATGGCTGACCTTCCACAAGATCGGGTAGCACCTGATTTGCCGCCTTTCACCCATGTGGGCATAGATTACTTTGGCCCCATAGAGGTGAAGCGAGGCCGCGTTCATGTGAAGCGGTATGGTGTGATCTTTACTTGCCTTGTGAGTCGAGCTGTCCATCTAGAAGTTGCTAGTTATCTGGATACTGATTCCTGCATCAATGCCCTGCGCAGGTTCATCTGTCGAAGGGGCCCAGTAACAAGTATCAGAACAGACAATGGCACCAACTTTGTTGGAACACACAGAGAGCTAGGAGAAGCTCTGAAAGAGCTGGATCACAACAAGATTCAAAATAAATTACTGAAGGAAGGAGTGACATGGTCATTCAACCCTCCCTCTGGAGCCCACCATGGGGGGGTATGGGAGAGGTTGATCCGACTGGTGAAAAAGATCCTCTATTCAGTCCTTAAAGAGCAAGTACTGGATGATGAGGCTTTGCAGACAGCCTTGTGTGAAGTTGAGGCGATTATGAACGACAGACCAATCACTACTGTAACAAATGACCCTAACGATCTAGAACCCCTGACTCCGAACCATCTGCTTCATCTGAAAGCAAAGCCAGTCCTGCCACCAGGACTATTCCAGAGAAGTGACCTATACTCACGAAGGAGATGGAAGCAAGTACAATATATCACTGACCTCTTCTGGAAGAGATGGATCAGGGAGTATCTTCCACTTATGCAGGAGCGGAACAAGTGGAACAAAACTAAGAGAAACTTCAGTCCTGGTGACCTTGTGGTCATCGTCGATGACACCGCCCCAAGGAACTCTTGGCTAATGGGGCGTGTGGTGAAGGCTTTGCCAGGGGCCAAAGGTCTTGTCCGGAGCGTCATGGTTAAGACTAAGACCAATATCTTACAGAGACCTATCAATAAACTCTGTCTGCTCCTTGAGGCGACGAAGTGAGACACACACACACACACACACAGTGCTCCATCTTTGAATCATGTGCACCTCTGATTCGTTGATGTCGTACTCTTACATTCTTTGATGTCATACATTTTTTGGACGTCAAACTCTTGACATTTTTTGGAAGTTGAACACCTTTACACTTCAACTCAGACTGAGATCTATGGACTATTTTCCTATATGGCACCTTGTATATTTGTATATAGCTATGAACTGTAATGGTGCTCTGGTATAGAATGTTTTTGTATTGGCTCTACGTTTGAATATTAAGTAATTGTTGTGCATTCAGTGCAGTCAACAATTAGGGGCCGGTATGTTAGAGCCGATTTGGGCATATTTGTATAAAAGACTGAACATACTGAGCTCCATGTACATTTGTGTAAATATATTAAATATTAATGTATATGATGAAATATTAGGTACGTACCTTTATGATTTATTTACCGGATTGAGATATATTCATTTGTTATTAGTGTAACTCAGTTTTTGGCCCCCCCTCTTGCCCATTCATTGTACTGTGTTAATTGTGTTAGTATAAAGGCAGGAAGTTGGGCCTTCGGGGGGGGGGAGTCCTTGCTAGATGCGGGAGCGGTATAGTTTTTTGACCATATAGACATATAGACATACAGACATACATACAGAAAGACAGACAGGTCATATTATATTATGTATTTGCATTTCAAGTAATCTCTGCTTTAAGTTGATTGGAGAATACCTTTTTGTTAGATAAGAAGAATAAACATTTTTTGTTGCACCATATCCCTGGATCTCATTGAATGTTTGGCCGTTTGGAAACGTTAAGTGTGGACTGTATGCGTCCGAAACAACCCCGCTTCAGGCTTGGGCAGTGGCTATGGTAAAGAGGAAAGGAAGCCACTACAGTTGGTATGAGGTCCTTTTGTTCAAAGGCAGTGTTTTGTTTTTGCCAAAGATGGCATCTTGCATTGCAGCTAAACAACTCCACCTTTGACTTATCTGTCCAGAACACGTAGTTTCGATCTTTACCCAGGTGTTATCTGGCAAATGTAAGTCGAGACTTGATATTTTTGAGAGCAGAGGCTTCATCCTTCCTGACCTCCCATGTAGGCCAAGTGCTTGCGCAGTGTCTTTTTCGCAGTTTTTTTCGCAGAGAGGCATGTAGATCCCTTGATGTTACCCTGGGGTTCTTATGACATATTCTATGACATAGTTTGGTCAGCTCTTGGGCTGAATTTGGTGGGATGGCCTGTCCTAGGTAGATTGCCAGTGGTCTGGAATTTTCTCCATTTGTAGATGACCCATTGGACAGTGGAATGATGTACTTCAAATTGCTTGGAAATGGATTTGTAACCCCCTCCCTGACTCATGGTCATTAATAAACTTTCTTCCAAGGGCCTCGGACAGGTCTTTTGATCTTGGCATGATGTGTTACCACAAACCCATATGGTTAAGACCAAACCAGACCAAGTTTCTAATCTTTATGGAAGGCTGGACCCTCCCAAGTTACTCTCTAATCATTTGCACCTGCTTTGGTGAACATGCATCTAATTGTAGCCATTTTATGTGATGTAAAGGTAGGGGCCTACTAACTTCATAAGGAAATTGCATTTTTGTTTATTTTAGTTGCATAACATTTTCAAAGTTACATTTTTTGTGTTATTTGTTAAATTGGGTCAGCTTTATCAACGAATGTGGTTGGAATTTAGCTCAAATATCCATGTATCAAAATATGTTAAAATACATTTTAAAAAGACCACTTTCCAGGGGGTGTACTTTTTCACAGCACTGTATAATGTGACAAATCAGTCAAACAAGCATGGGTATTTTGCCACATCAAGTCATTTTAAGCATGCACTGGTTGTTGAAAATTGTATTTATTTAATTACTTGTTGTTTATACATATGAGTGCACGCTGTGTCAATTTCAATACACACTCTATAGTCACAAAATAATGCAGAAATAAGGAAGAGCCTAGCAAACACTCATAGGTGGCAAACTTTTCTCACACATTTCATGAAATACTGTACAGTGCCTTCAGAAAGTATTCACACCCCTTGACTTTTCCAACATTTCGTTGTGTTAGACGGTATTTAAAATTGATTAAATTGATAGTTTGTCTCAGAGGTGGAAAAAGTACTCAATTGTTATACTTAAGTAAAAGTAAAGATACCTTAATAGAAAATGAGTGAAAGTCGGTACTCTAACCCGGAAGCTTATAAGAAATCCTGCTATGCCCTCCGACGAACCATCAAACAGGTAAAGTGTCAATACAGGACTAAGATCCAATGACACTACACCGGCTCCGGCGCTATTACAGACTACAAAAGGAAGCACAGCGGAGAGCTGCCCAGTGACACAAGCCTACCAGACAAGCTAAATTACTTTGATGCTCGTTTCAAGGAAAGTGTAACGCTCGTTGGAAGGATGAGACCAAGGTGCAGCGTGGTACATGTTCATGCTTCTTTATTAAAACCAAACACCAAACAAAAGAACCACGAACGTAATGTCTTGAAGGCTACATAGAGCTAACAAAAACAACATCCCACAACCTAAAGTGGCCAAACAGGCTGCTTAAGTATGATTCCCAATCAGAGACAATGATAGACAGCTGTCCCTGATTGAGAACCATACCCGGCCAAAACATAGAATCACAAATCATAGAAATAAAGAACATAGAATGCCCACCCCAAATCACACCCTGACCAAACCAAATAGAGACATAAAAAGTCTTTCTAAGGTCAGGGCGTGACAGCAAGTAACACTGAAACATGCACGAGAGCACCAGCTGTTCACAGATGATTGTGTGATCACGCTCTCCGCAGCCAATGTGAGTAAGACCTTTAAACAGGTCAACATTCACAAGGCCGCAGGGCCAGATGGACTACCAGGACGTGTACTCCGAGCATGCGCTGACCAACTGGCAAGTGTCACTGACATTTTCAACCTCTCCCTGTCTGAGTCCGTAATACCAACATGTTTCAAGCAGACCACCATAGTGTTCTTGGACAGAGGGACTAAGGTAACCTGCCTAAATGACTACCAACCCATAGCACTCTCGTCTGTAGCCATGAAGGGCTTTGAAAGGCTGGTCATGGCTCACATGAACACCATTATGCCAGAAACCCTAGACCCACTCCAATTTGCATACCGCCCCAACAGATCCACAGATGATGCATCTTTATTGCACTCGACAATGCCCCTTCACACCTGGACAAAAGGACACCTATGTGAGACTGCTATTCATTGAATACAGCTCAGCATTCAAAACCTTAGTGACCCCAAAGCTCATCACTAATCTAAGGACCCTGGGACTAAACATCTCCTTCTGCAACTGGATCCTGGACTTCCTGGTGGGCCGCCCCCAAGTGGTAAGGGCAGGTAACAACACATATGCCATGCTGATCCTTAACACGGGAGCCCCTCAGAGGTGCGAGCTCAGTCCCCTCCTGTACTCCCTGTTCACTCATGACTGCATGGCCAGGCACGACTCCAACGCCATCATTAAGTTTGCCGATGACACCAACAACGACGAGACAGCATATAGGGAGGAGGTCAGAGACCTGGCCGTGTGGTGCCAGAACAACAACCTCTCCCTCAACGTGATCAAGACTAAGGAGATGATTGTGGATTACAGGTAAAGGAGGACCGAGCACGCCCCCATTCTCAGACTACTTGCATTGCCCCCCCTCTTTTACACTGCTCCTACTCTTATCTATGAATAAGTCACTAATAACTCTACCCACATGTACACTAACATTCAAAGTTTGGGGTCACTTAGAAATGTCCTTGTTTTTGAAAGAAAAGCACATTTTTTGTCCATTAATATAACATCAAATTGATCAGAAATACAGTGTAGACATTGTTAATGTTGTAAATGACTATTGTAGCTGGAAACAACAGATTTTTAATGAAAAATCTACATAGGTGTACAGAGGCCCATTATCAGCAACCATCACTCCTGTGTTCCAATGGCACGTTGTGTTAGCTAATCAAAGTTTATCATTTTCAAAGGCTAATTGATCATTAGAAAACCCTTTTGCAATTATGTTAGCACAGCTGAAAACTGTTTGTCCTGATTAAAGAAGCAATAAAACTGGCCACAATAACATTTCAAAAGGGAAATAAGTAGGAAACCTTTTGTCATGATTGTGATGTCACCAGATTGACTTTAGATTCAGTACAACTTTAGCCAACTAAATATGAGGGGACCACTGTATTTTAGCTAGCTAACATTAGCATTGCTAGCTATTTTTGAAAAACTTTGCTAGTAATAATATTTCAGCTCATAAAACATGGGACCAACACTTTACATGTTGCGTTTATATTTTTGTTCAGTATAATATGGTGGGTGCTTATATTTGTCCTATTTCACATAAGTGTGTATTAATACGCACGTGTGAATTGGAAATGTGTTTTTTTGCATGTCTTTTTCTAGTTGCCATTTAAAGTGCCGTCATGATGTTATTCGTTCAACCTCATTTAACAAGCAAACGTATTTATTGTATTATAGCAATGTCTTAATTTCCGAAAGGGACATATTCAACTTGTGTTCAGAGCCAAAAGGAAACCTTCTATAATGAATGTCAGTTATGTATTCGATTCCAGTTGTTTGTATTAGAACAAAAAGCATTTCCTGCCTATATTCTCATGCAATTTGATTAGACATGACAATGCACTAGGCCTGAATCATCAAGGTGCATCCAGAGCCACCTCTTCCTCTTCACTGCGCTTAGGGCCCCGCTGCTGCTAGGGGACCCTGACTCAGTCGAGGTGTCAACTTAGTTTACTGTTGAGTTAGAAAAGTAGAAAATATGGTGCAATTTTTAAATTTGGTAATGCAATTTTCCACATGTTATGTTAGTCACTGACATTCACTCAATTATCCCATGTCAGCTAAAAAAAAAGAAAATGTTGATTGCTAGGTAAGATAGTCTAGACCGCTATCTAAAGCTTATAGTAGCCTAATCCTCACCAAATTACCGACTGCAATGGTCTTAGGTAGTCTCCGTATGGGCTATTCCCTCCGTGGAGAACCACAGCACCAAGATGCCCTTCTCGAGGCAATCAGTCGAAGTCATTATACCCTAATGTAGGCCTATTTGCCTACTAGCCAAATAAGGTGCAGAGCATGCATGATGTGTGCAACTCGTCATTCCAACATATTTGAACATTTAATTTGTCCTTCATACATTCAGTATGTCATCAAATGTAATTTTTCTGAGTTGCAATTGGAACTAAATCAAAGACAATAGAACAGTCTTATTCATTTGTTTGTTAAGATCCATGTGTATTCAAATTATCTACATTCTTCAATCTTCTTTAGGCTATCACTTTAATAATCCAATGTTTAATGTTTTATTTATTTATTTAACTAGGAAAGTCAGTTAAGAACAAATTCGTATTTACAATGATGGTCTACCTAAAGGCAAAAGGCCTCCTGCGGGGACGGGGGTTGGGATTAAAAATAAAAAGTAAATAAATATAGGACAAAACGCACATCAGGACAAGAGAGACACCACAACACTACATAAAGAGAGACCTAAGACAACAACATAGCAAGGCAGCAACACAACATTACAACATTGTAGCAACACAACATGGTAGCAGCACAAAACATGGTACAAACATTATTGGGAACAGACAACAGCACAAAAGACAAGAAGGTAGAGACATTGATACATCACACAAAGCAGCCACAACTTTCAGTAAGAGAGTCCATGATTGAGTCTTTGAATGAAGAGATTGAAATAAAACTGTCCAGTTTGAGTGTTTGTTGCAGTTCGTTCCAGTCGCTTGCTGCAGCGAACTGAAATGAGGAGCAACTCAGGGATGTGTGTGCTTTGGGGACCTTTAACAGAATGTGACTGGCAGAACGGGTGTTGTATGTGGAAGATGAGGGCTGCAGTAGATATCGCAGATAGTGGGGAGTGAGGTCTAAGAGGGTTTCATAAATACGCATCAACCAGTGGGTCTTGCGACGGGTATACAGAAATGACCAGTTTACAGAGGAGTATAGAGAGCGGTGATGTGTCCTATAAGGAGCATTGGTATCAAATCTGATGGCCGAATGGTAAAGAACATCTAGCCGCTCGAGAGCAACCTTACCTGCCGATCTATAAATTATGTCTCCGTAATCTAGCATGGGAAGGATGGTCATCTGAGTCAGGGTTAGTTTTGCAGCTGGGGTGAAAGGGGAGCGATTACAATAGAGGAAACCAAGTCTAGATTTAACCTTAGCCTGCAGCTTTGATATGTGCTGAGAGAAGGACAGTGCACCATCTAGCCATACTCCCAAGTACTTGTATGAGGTGACTACCTCAAGCTCTAAACCCTCAGAGCTAGTAATCACACCTGTGGGGAGAGGGAAATTCTTCTTACCAAACCACATGACCTTTGTTTTTGAGGTGTTCAGAACAAGGTTAAGGGTAGAGAAAGCTTGTTGGACACTAAGAAAGCTTTGATGTAGAGCATGTAACACAAATTCGAGGAGGGGCCAGCTGAGTATAAGACTGTATCATCTACACATAAATGGATGATAGAGCTTCCTACTGCCTGAGCTATGTTGTTGATGTAAATTGAGAAGAGCGTGTGGGGCCTAGGATTGAGCCTTGGGGTACTCCCTTGGTGACAGACAGTGGCTGAGACAGCAGATGTTCTGACTTTATACACTGCACTCTTTGAGAGAGGTAGTTAGAAAACCAGGCCAAAGACCCCTCAGAGACACCAATACTCCTTAGTTGGCCCACAAGAATGGAATGGTCTACTGTATCAAAATCTTTGTCCAAGTCAATAAAAATAGCAGCACAACATTGCTTAGAATCATGGGCAATGGTGACATCATTGAGGTCCTTTAACTTCTTTTGGGTACCCCCCATTCTTTTCAATTTCCACCTAAAGACATACCCTAATCTAACTGCCTGTAGCTCAGGCCCAGAATCAAGTATATGCATATTCTTGGTATCATTTGAAAGGAAACACTCTGAATTTTGTGGAAATGTGAATTGAATATAGGAGAATATAACACAATAGATCTGGTAGAAGAAAATACAAGGAAATAAACATACGTTTTCTATTTTTTATTGTTGCTGCATCATCTTTCAATTGGCCAAGAACATACAGATAGGATGCTGTGGATGAATTGAATGAAGAACATAAGATGGTAACAATAGCTGAGCAAAGTTTTAGACAGATAACTTAAAAAATGAGCGAGCTACATGATATTGAGCATGAAGTCACCCAGGTGTCCCACACAAATGTACCCAAGTGGCCAAATTGGTACAGTGATACATTTTGAAGGAAAGAACTATATACAAAATACATAAATGCTATTCTAACACCCCCCCCCCAAAAATAAATATATATATATATATATATATATATTTAAAAAAAATAATAATAAACAAACAAATAACAAGAATAAAAAATTGTGGGAGGGGCTTGCCTGTTTTGCATGTTATTTTGGCATTAATACATGTCACATATCAGTTTGCAAACAATGTAAAAAAATATATATATCATTAGCTGTGTTTTAAATCTTAAAAGACACACCCTATCCCCTCAGCCCTCAAATTAAGTGGACTCTTCTGATGACGTATCATGACGTCTGACACTACGTCACTCGTTCATCCAGCAATGATTGTGTTTTCAGCCATCAGTAGTTTGTGGGTAATTTGTATGCACTACAGTCAATTATGATTGCATGTCTACTTATATTCACTATATAATTATTAATATATGCCTACTGTATGATAGCTATTCCTCATTTTCTCTGATGAATCCCCTTTCCGATTGTTTGGGGCATCCGGAAAAAAGCTTGTCCGGAGAAGACAATTTGATCGCTACCATCAGTCCTGTGTCATGCCAACAGTAAAGCATCCTGAGACCATTCATGTGTGGGGTTGCTTCTCAGCCAAGGGAGTGGGTTCACTCACAATTTTGCCTAAGAACATAGCCATGAATAAAGAATGGTACCAACACATCCTCCGAGAGCAATTTCTCCCAACCCTCCAGGAACAGTTTGGTGACGAACAATGCCTTTTCCAGCATGATGGAGCACCTTGCCATAAGGAAAAAGTGATAACTAAGTGGCTCGGGGAACAAAACATCGATATTTTGGGTCCATGGCCAGGAAACTCCCCAGACCTTAATCCCATTGAGAACTTGTGGTCAATCCTCAAGAGGTGGGTGGACAAACAAAAACCCACCAATTCTGACAAACTCCAAGCATTGATTATACAAGAATGGGCTGCCATCAGTCAGGATGTGGCCCAGAAGTTAATTGACAGCATGCCAGGGCGGATTGCAGAGGTCTTGAAAAAGAAGGGTCAACACTACAAATATTGACTCTTTGCATCAACTTCATGTAATTGTCAATAAAAGCCTTTGACACTAATGAAATGCTTGTAATTATACTTCAGTATTCCATAGTAACATCTGACAAAAATATCTAAAGCCACTGAAGCAGCAAACTTTGTGGAAATTAATATTTGTGTCATTCTCAAAACATTTGACCACGACTGTACAGTAGCTTTGATTGGACTGATCATGACAACATCATACTTTCAAAATCTTAGCTAGCAGTCATCATCATGAATGAAGTCAACATTCTACTGGCGAATCCTTTTTCATTCCTTGTCATATGAAGAGAAATAATGAAGAGAAATTATAGACAAAACGTATGAACATAAACATTACACAACAAGTTGTAAATCGCTAATTCAACAATGAGTGGTTTGGAAGGAAGTGAGTACAGCACAACAAGGAGACAACAAGGAGTCCAAAAATGTCTTGTATGCTGCTGGCATAAATTATGTAATATGCCAGGGAAATATGTATACTGTAGCTAAGAAAGTAATACTGAGCCAATCACGGTGCAACACTCCGTATTTTCTGCTGGCTTGCCCCGCAATCACAGAAAGCACTGAGCTAGGCTGAAACACCTGCATTTTGGAGCTGCCTTACTCAAGAAAACAAAAAAGACCATGTTTGTATGCGGCTTTATTAACTCAATGATATGTATATTTTTGTACATTGTTTAAAAACTGATATGTGACATGTATTAATGCCAAAATAGCATGCAAAACAGGCAATATATTTATTTATTTATTTTGCTAAAAATGTGGGGCTCAATGGACTGAATGACAGGTCGCCACTTTTGCTGCTGCATAAATGATGCAATACGCCAGGGAGATATGTATACTGTATCTACGAAAGTAATACTAAGTGCATGTTGTGTAGTAAGCTGTTAGTAGCCCATGTGCCTCAAGCTAATAATTTGGTCCTTTTTCCCCTCTTAATTTTGCCTACTGTTCTGACTTGGTGGTGCACATGAAGTCTATAGCCTGTTTTAGAGAAACGAGAGCTTTCATTGTCTGCTTATATGCCCCCGTTATTTATCCTACAGTTCTGACTTGGTGTACACGGAGAATACTATAAGAACGGCCCATGTTCTGAATTCTGTCACTGTACATTTCAAAAGTGCTGAACAAATAGTTATATTGACAACGTCCGTCCTAGCTTGATCATTAATGTCTTAATCGAAATTACGGATTGCCTCTTAACCGCTCGTCGTTCCCTTATGCCATAGTTTGTACATCTCAATTGTCAGTAGAAACTACATTTGTTTAAGCATGTCAGCCATATCAGCTATGTTTTTTAAAAGGCAGTAAATGAGGCTGAATGAACTGTTTCGCTGCCAGACAAGGCTTGGCTGATAGCCAAGTGTAGCAGTGGTAAGGTTTTGGGACTGTTGTTGGGACTCTGCTGTTGGGAGAGCTTTATGTAGGCCCTAACAGTTTGTGGGCACCGTTTGTCACCGTTATAGTGAAATGAATGTATTGTTTAGTGTTGTATTGTGTAGTGCCTTCGCTGGCATACATCATTTTTTTGTTTGTTTGTTGTTTGCTCCACTAAGATTTACATGCTAAAATCGCCACTGGACCCGCGCACCTAGCGTGCACCCGTGATGTACCGACGATATCACCGGGACAAAACCTCTCACGGGATAACTGACACATCCTAATTTGACTTTATCTGGTAAAGACCCTGCATCAACTACCAGGATTGCATTCCTAAGAAAAAAACGGAATAAAAAAACATTTGAAACTGAGGAAGAAGGCTATGCATATGCCCAATTCCAAATCGACCCTGTGTTACCTCTGCCCCTATATGCACTTGTAGAGATCTGTTGACACATAGCAGAAATTACTTCAAAAAAGGAGGAAGAAAGGATGCACTTTTAAAGAATGACCGGTGGTGCCCAAGGCTGGGGTTGTGTATCTGCACTAAAGACCAGTTCCTGAATGCTCCACTGGATGTCCCTAGATAGCAAAATATCTCAAATTATACATGAGCATATTTACCCAGCAATGAGAATACATAACAATACATAATATACTATCAGTAGCAGGGTAGTATTCCATTCATCCAGTATAGTATCTTGCTTTCCTACCTGTCAGTTTAGTCACATATCCATATTCCATGGTTAAATAAGTATAATCTTGACATAGCCTATTCTGCATAAGGGAGATTGACACAGGAATACAACCCCTGTAAAGCCAAATTAGCGTGTAATGATCAGAGTGTGGTAGCAGCGAACAATCTCAGGCAGCAACATACCTCACAACCATTCCCACAGAACAATCCACCTGTGGCCCATTAGCTAGACAGGCCCAATTAAGAAGCCCCCCCCCCCCCCCCCCCACTCCAGGGACAAGGTCTCAGTTCAGATCCGGCAGAGTTCCTCCAGGTGCTGCACAGTAGGACTGATCCTCTGCCTGCTAGGAGCGGATATACCGCAGGACTCGGCCTCCTGTACCAGAGTGGCAAAACAGGTGCAGCAGCACAGTGGTGAAGACTGAGAGCGCGAGAGAGACAGAGAGAGCTATCTGGAAAATTGGACCTCTCTCGCTCTCTCTGGTACCCCTCTGCATGGCAGGTCGTATCCAGGTCAAGTCAATATCCCCCTCCCGGTCATCAGAGATACAACATCTGTTTTGGGTTGCCCTTATCAGCAGCGGAGACCCTTGACCACAGTAAAGGGAAGTGCAGCCCACGGCAAAGGGCTACCTAGTCAACTGGCTGTGACTCAGTTGTCTTTCATACTGATTGTAGCCTTTGTGCAAAGAACAACACATACTAATGTAGGATCTTACTTTGAGACAGTTTGCTACAGCATGAAAATAATCCTGCAGCAAAGGAAATGTGATATATTATGTGGATTATAATTCCAGGGAAAATCAAGTCTGAAATGTCAAGTCTTTTTAAACCTCAAATACACTACAAGTTTTACATTTCCTAAAGGGAATTCAACCTGAAGGCATGAATATGATGAGGGGCCGACCGGTGTGTCTGTGCATGTGTGTGTAAGAAAGAGAGAGAGGGTGTGTATCATATATATGCAAAGTGTGTATGTGTGTGTGTTTATTTACTGTACAGTATGTGCTATAGGGCTGTGATTATGTGCGTGCGTGCGTGCGTGCGTGCGTGCGTGCGTGCGTGCGTGCGTGCGTGCGTGCGTGTCTGTGCCAAAGTTTGACAGCCCGCTTGGAGTTTGCCAAAATAGATGGCATCATGAGGCAAGAAAATGATGTGGATATATTGAAGCAACATCTCAAGACATCAATCAGGATGTTTAAGCTTGGTCGCAAATGGGTCTTCCAAATGGACAATGACCCCAAGCATACTTCCAAAGTTGTGGCAAAAAGGCTTAAGGACAACAATGTCAAGGTATTGGAGTGGCCATCACAAAGCCCTGACCTCAATCCTATAGAAAATGTGTGGGCAGAACTGAACAAGCATGTGCGAGCAAGGAGGCCTACAAACCTGACTCAAGTTACACCAACTCTATCAGGAGGAATGGGCCAAAATTCACCCAATTTATTGTGGGAAGCTTGTGGAAGGCTACACGAAACGTTTGACCCAAGTTAAACAATTTAAAGGCAATGCTACCAAATACTAATTGAGTGTATGTAAACTTCTGTCCCACTGGGAACACACACACAAACTCAAATTTAGATCCTACATCTGTATACATGAAACGCTCTAATTCAGCTCAGCCCAAACGCAGACCTCTCTGAGCACACTGGTTCTGAGCTGTTATCAGTTAAGCATGGCTGATTTCCACATTTGAAACAGGATCAAGCCAGGGGATACTTTTTTTAATATACCAAGTGGTTGTATTTGTGTATTTTGACAGAAAGAACTCCCCAACACGCACACTCACACACACACCTCTCCCAACATCTGGTGGTACTTACCGTGGTCCTGGAACATCCAGTGTTTCGGTGTGTTCACTTGAGCTGGCAGTAGTTGACTGTCCCGTCGAGAGGTTGGCCTTTATTGTCATGAATCTTACCCTGGATGCAATTCTGCAGAGTGGTCACTAGCTGGCACAGACACTACGTTATAAAATCTAATTGTAAACCTAACCCTAACCTTAACCACACTGCTAACCCTAACCTTAAATTAATAGCAAAAGCAAACTGGCGGAAATTGCTCTGTTCTGCCTCCAGGGCAAGATTCATTAAAATGAATGTCAACCTGCGTCGCTGACAGTCTAGGGGAGCAGAGATTTATTCCGTGCCGGAAAGTAAAAAGGTTTAGAAGGACTCTATTTTTGCAAGCCTGGCAGTGTCATTTTGTATGCATAGCCCATCTCTCTGTGGAAACATCTGACTGCCAGCCAGCTAGCCATACACACACAGACACAGACACAGACGGACACACATATATCCCTCTACCTCCCATCTACGCGGGAACATAGTGACTAGACAAGCCCTCAGGCCTACCATAGCTCATGGAGACAGAAAGGCAGCACATTTCTCCCATACAGCACTTCCAAACACACACACACTACTGCCAGACAAACGCCTCTAAAGGATGGGAACCCGAGAAGTGTGCATCGCCCCGGCTCCACAACATCCCCTTTCCACAAAACAAGCGGGCAGCTTGTGTAAATGTCATGTTGGTCTGAGGGACCCCCCTACCCCTGCTCAGTGGATTAGACACAAGTTTCAGAAACTCTCTCTCTCTCTCTCTCTCACACACACACACACACACACACACACACACACACACACACACACACACACGATAACATACACACTATACATACACATGGATTTAGTACTGTAGATATGTGGTAGTGGTGGACTAAGGTTCTGAGGGCACACAGTGTGTTGTGAAATCTGTGAATGTATTGTAATGTTTTAAAATAGCATAAACTGCCTTAATTTTGTTGGACCCCAGGAAGAGTAGCTGCTGCTTTGGCATGTGGATCCATAATAAATACAAATACAAATACCCCAAGGACTCTCAGATCATGACAAACAAGATTCTCTGGTTTGATGAAACCAAGATTGAAATCTTTGGCCTGAATGCCAAGCGTCACATCTGCAGGAAACCTGGCACCATCCCTAAGGTGAAGCATGGAGGAGGCAGCATCATGCTGTGGGGATGTTTTCAGCGGCAGGGACTGGGAGACTAATCAAGATTGATGGAAAGATGAACGGAGCAATGTACAAAGAGATCCTTGATGAAAACCTGCTCCAGAGCGCTCAGGACCTCAGACTGGGGTGAATGTTCACCTTCCAACAGGACAACGACCCTAAGCACACAGCCAAGACAACGCAGGAGCGGCTTCGGGACAATTCTCTGAATGTCCTTGAGTGGCACAGCCAGAGCCCGGACTTGAACCCAATCGAACATCTCTGGACAGACCTCAAAATAGCTGTGCAGCAACGCTCCCCATCCAACCTGACAGAGCTTGAGAGGATCTGCAGAGAAGAATGGGAGAAACTCCTCAAATACAGGTGTGTCAAGTTTGTAGTGTCATGCCCAAGGAGACGCGAGGCTGCAATCGCTGCCAAAGCTGTTCAATAAAGTAGTAAGTAAAGGGTCTGAATACTTATGTAAGGGTTTTGAATACTTTCCGAATGCACTGTATATATACAGTACCAGTCAAAAGTTTGGACACACCTACTCATTCCAGGGTTCCAATAATAGTGAATACATCAAAACTATTAAATAACACATATGGAATCATGTAGTAACCAAGAAAGTGTGAATGAAATCAAAATAGATTTTATATTCTTCAAATTGGCCACCCTTTGCCTTGATGACAGCTTTGCACACTATTGGCACTATCGGATGTTCTCTCGATATATGTGTGACCATTTGGACCACTTTCCTGTCCTGCTAAGCATTCAAAATGTAACAATGTACATTTGTGTGCCAGGGAAAATGTATGGAGTAACAAGTACATTATTTTCTTTAGAAATGTGGTAAAGTAAAAGTTGTCAAATATATAAATAGTAAAGTACAGATACCCAAAATAACTACTTAAGTAGTAATTTAAAGTATTTTTACTTAAGTACTTTACACCACTGTACATCTGTAGCACTTAACTCATTAATTGGGAATGAGGGCAAAGACCAACGGCCTGAGAAACATGGAGCAGTGTGTCATTGAAATACGGTGAGTGTGTGTGTGTGTTACCTTTTCCAGGCACCATCGGCCAACCATAAATTAGCCCGCCTGACCCTCGGAGTGATGTCATCTCCTGAAGAAGTGTTTTTCTAGTCTGCAGAATCCATCCCTGGGAGCAATCTTAAAACGGGACGCATACACACACACACCGGCTAATCTCTGACTTGATCTTCGCCCTTTGTTATCATATCAGTATGAGAGCAAACTGGGAAAGCCAACAGGAGAGCTGCCATAGAAAACAAGTGGGAGAGGATCGGATACAATATTTATTGACTCTAGTGATATTGAAGAGTTTGACAGCCAGGGGTTGGTGACACAAGATCCAGTTTCATTACTGGTCTACTGGGGCACAACAACAGAAAGAATAGACTGTGTAATACATTATATTTTGAGTGTTTGATACCTGACAACCCAACAACACTATCCTCCTGACAGGGGATCTGGCTTGGCCTGTGAAGGGAAATGTGTTTACACATCAACTGAATTCCCACTGTAAAAGCTTCACACAGGTGTGAGACAACTGAGACATTTCCAAACCACTTTGGATCTCTCATCCTTTCTCCAATTCTCACACCTCAAAACACAACATTTCCCACAAACAGTCTATTCTCCTTTATCAACCCAGTATCTCACATTCCTCCAGATTGTGGATGAGACGGTGTACTGCAGTCGGACCTATCCCATCTGCTGCTGCAGAAGGGATTGGCTCTGTCTCTGTTCTTTATTGGTTCTCTCCCTCTCCGGCTGGGCCTATTAGGGCCATTTCAGGCCTAGGAGAGGAGAGCTTATTAGGAGCTCTGCCTGGCAGGCAGGCAGGAGATTATTACTGGCGCAGTCTGAGCCCTGTTGGAGGAATGCAGGGCAAGTCAGTCACAGTCACTCCTCAGACAAGATTAGCTTTGTTTTTAACGACAACAATTACTTCATGTACCCCTCCCTCCCCCTCTCCCTCCTCCCACCACCACCACTAGCCGCCCCTAGCCCAGCTCTATCACTCAGTGGAAGATTGTATCTAATGTCAGAACACTCCCCGTCCTCGAAAACTGACCTGTTTTTGCAGTTAGGTTAACAGGATATATTCTGTTTAGGCAATTAGGATTAATAGACTATGGAAAGAAAGTTGGCATTTGCATAGGGCTGAAAATCCTGAGGGAGGAAGAGGGAATGGGTCAGTTGTAGCACTCTCTCTGGGTTCGAGTTTCGGCCGTAAGCCTAATTACTGTAACCGACATTTGGGAGTGACAAAAAATCTGGAAATGTAATCAAGGCCTGAACTGGAAAAAGGAATGTACGTTGCCTTATAATGCTAACAAGAGCTCCTCTCCCCCGAGTCTCATCTAGTCCTCTTTCTGTGCCAAAACAGGTCTACTGACATTCTCCCTCAGAACATTAAACCAACATAGTTACTGTACATAGAGTACACACTACAAAAGGGTTTCGTGCCATTTTGGAAAACAATAAAAGGCTTCAGCTGGATTACAACCAATCAAAGGCCCTGGTGCTTTGAAGCTAACAGCAGGATCCAGAGTTCTTCTCCCTTTCATCACCTGGCAACGAGAATGAGACTGACGTTCCTGGGGAGAGAGGGAGGGTGGGAAGAAAACTCCCACCTTGGTCAGGCAATACAGAAACCCGGTCTTCCAAATGAAATTCCAGGTCCTGATAAAGAAAGTAGAGTCGAGGCTGTGCAGCTGCAGGCTGTGTAGGGTAGGGGAGAAGTCCTGTGTTTGTCTGTAGGTCTGTCTGTCTGCTTCACACCATCTGGCTATGTCTGGAGAAAGCCCTGGAACACCTACAGCACTTCCTCGCTTACATAATCTCACTCCGTCCCAAAGTCAACATTGGGCCTTAGCTCAGCGCTAAGTGGCCAGGAGAAAGGCTTCAGTGGGTGCTGGGACTAGGACTATGGGAGATACCGGAAAGAGTAAACTATGAAGGGATATGGGAGAGAGAGACCACATGCTGGTGATTCCCTCCCCCAACATGCCCTCTAGGGGGCCTCCTATCTGAGGACCCAGTGGTGGGTATCCATTCATGCAAAGGGAAGCCAGGCCGCCCCACCCCCCAAAATAATAAATATTTATCTTTCGTCTTGCTTTCATAATTTTCCTTCAATTCGCAAGAGGCTGAATGTATCTCACTGGAGAAAGAGTCCGAGTGGGCAAAACAAGGCCACTCTGTCTCTGTATATGTAGCCCACCTGTCTGATGCTGTCTGGTCAAAAGAGTATGAATTTGTTGCCACCCGTAGCATTGAATGCAAGGGAAGCCAGCGAGCATTTGGCCTCCCTTGATAAACAAATTACATAAAATAATAGCCAATCTGCATTGAGCGAAATTGAGTGAACTCAACTGTGAACGGTACTGGCGCACCAAAAATGTGGGTCAAGGAACACAAGTTTGGATTTGGCATCACATCAATCACATCAAAAGCCAAACTGTCAGAAAAAAACTGAATTGTTCATTCTCGTTGTGTTGTCGTCCTCCGGTGGCTAGGTAGCTAGCTAAAATTGTCCATTTCCTAAATTAGCCTTGGATGGAGATAGGGATTTGGTCTTGTGGTTTTACTTAATTCTCCTTACAGGCCAATGATTATAACGGCGATTCTGACCATTCAAACCATAAATTCATACGTTGTGCCCCTTACCTGAGAGGATGGAAGTTCAATATGTAGCTAGATGTGGTAGGCTGATGTTAACTAGCTGGCTCATTGTTGCCCATGAAAGGAAGTTAGGCTAGCGAGCAAACATTTTAGCCAGGTAGCCTATGACAACAAAAACTAAAAGCGTGTACTGTATGACGGAGTCATAGACTGTTTCGGCAACATGAAAGAGAGGAGGATGGCATTGGTGTAGTGTGAGTCAACTTGCATGAACGCACGCACACACACACACAGAAATCAGTGCCATTAGCAGCCAAATCATATTTAGCTTAGGTTGATTGGATTAAATTGTTTTTGGAATCTTTTAGATGTCACTGTATTAGAGTAAGCATAGGTGATTTTATGATGTTGAAACTTTCACAATCAATTTTGCTGAAATTATGCTGGAATAGTGGAAGTTGTCTTTGTGACTTGCGGAAACTCTCCATGGTTCTAAATCAATAGTTGTTTAGTAGTCCGAAAATGTTGGAAACATTAACTTGCTTGACCATGCTTGACCATGCAATATGCTTTGTGAACTTCAGCGTACAGATGTTGCTCTCTGGTTTTGTGATGAAACACAGGTGTGGTTGAATTTATTCTGCCACTGTGTCTTCTTATTGTCTCTGCCTTAGGCCTATACATCACAGTGGCAAAGGCATATGAACTAACAAGTTATAGAGCAAACAACGCAATTATCATAACACATAGGTTGTAATCGCAATTTTTATCCTGGCTACCCCAGTAATTTTACCCACGCACCACTACTGGTGGGACTTCTGAGGATGTCTATGGAGTGGTTGGTCCCATGTTGTCATGGCGATAATGGCTTTTCCTGACAGGGGAGAGGAGGCCTTTTATCTGGCCCGCCACTGGAAACCTCAAGTCCACCTCCAGTTTTATTCCCTCCATCTCTCTGACTTTGAGAGGAGCTTCCACCGGAGGGAGGACAAGGATCAGGCCCTCCTCTGAGAAGATACCAATAATAGACAGAAGGAATAAAGAATGGAGAGAGAGATAGAGATGGATGATCGGAGAAGGAGAGAGAGAGAAATTCAGAGACAGACAGAGAAAGAGACCACCTGGTTCAGACAGGCCTCAGAGAAAAGACAGGAGTGGACATCAAGCAGACTGCTTTGTGTCAAAACGAGGTTATTTGAACAAAACTCTGTCATGGTTCAGCATCATAGATAACTTTCCATTCACTCATTACTTTCTCATTATAAAGTAATTGTAGTCCCAATGTAGGACTATTTGTTCCAGTGTTTCAGGATCAAATGGGGTTCGGTGTTGAAGGTAATCCAGGGACAGACTGTTGAAGACATAATCCAGACACAATGTTTGGGATAGCTTTGTAAAAGCCACAATAAATCATTGCATCAGACATCCTACTTCAAAATAAATGTACTTTTTAAGTGAACACTGGTTGAAAAGATCATAACATTCAAGAGCACCGATGGGAAGATGATGATCTATGGACAATGTTACTAATGTTTGATGATCAATGGAGGAGACGTCATTCAGTAAACACCAGCTGCCTCCTGTTTGGTTAAAGGAGCTTTCTGATGCTTGTTGGTCTGTTTACAACAGACAAATGCAGAGAGAACAATTGACACACTATGATGAGGATGTTATGAAATCTATAATTACATCAGGTTTCAAACGGGATTGTTAGCTCCGACAAAGGAACATCTCTAGAACTTACACTATTACAGGTTATAACTAGGGTCTGGAGTTTTTCCTGGTCAGGTCACATGATCAGGAACAACTATTGGCCCTCCAGATGAGGTAAACAAAGACATTGGTGGTTGCCAAACCATAACAATTCTAGAGACTAATTAACTAGAGAGAAATAAAAGCACAGCCATTCTCTAACCAGTAATATAGTTATATTTAACTCCACAGTGACACAACACAGACACTCACAGACAGACAGATAGATCTCCCTTAGTTACACAGGGGATAGGGTTTCCACTACAACATGTATTCATCAAACATGACTCTCGTGGTCTTCATTCACGTCTAAAAGCCAAATTACAACTGACTAGGAATGGCTACATAGTACAGTACAGGATTGATGGCATTGGGCAAAGACTGGATCAGGTCTTAAAACCTCATTAGGATAGGGGGTGCTGTTGTCACTTTTTCTGGAAATCGTGTAATTTTTAAACGGCTTCCTACTCAATTCTTGCTCATACAATATGCATATTATTATTATTATTGGATAGAAAACACTCTCTAGTTTCTATAGCCGTTGAAATTTTGTCTCTGAGTGGAACAGAACTCATTCTACAGCACTTTCCCTGACATGGAGTCAGATTTCAGACATCTTGGCCCCTGATCTGGAGTCAGTTTAAAGGTCCCTGTGAATGCTATGAGGATACAAACACTGCTTACGTCTTGCCCTGGATGTCATTACGTGGTGACGCTTTGAATGGAGTCGATTGCGCAATCAGAGCCTCTATAAAACAGCACAACGTGTAGGTAGTGTCCCTTTTCCAGCTGCGCCTGATGCAAGGTGGATACGGACCTGCTCTTTTTCCAAGCTTTAGTTTAGCCAGTAATATTTCTCCTGTCATGTTTTTACTCGTTATAGGTGTTAAAAACATCATAAGGTAGTTAATTTAAACCGTTTTATAGCAATTTATATCCGTTTAGTGCGATTTTGAGGCATTTCTTTCTGAGACACTTTGAACCTCTGGGCACGTTTCCAGTTCATGCCGAACGCAGTGGGCATTTCCACATGGCAAGAGGACAGCTTTCGACCAAAAGACGATTAGACCCAAGAAAGGATTCATTGCCCAAGATTCTGATGGAAGAACTGCTCATAGTAAGAACAATTTATTATGATAAATCGTGTTTCTGTCGAAAAATGTTAATCGCTTATGCCGCCATTTTGTTAGATGTAGCTTCGCTTGGCGCAACCTGTATTGAAAAGTAAGGATAATTTAAAAAATGTAATTCAGCGATTGTATTAAGAATTAAATTGTCTATCAATCGCTGTCCACCCTATATTTTTTAGTCACGTTTATGAGTATGTATGTATAAGACTAGATCACTGTCTAATATGGCGCACGACATTTTCTGACCAGCTGGGCTACTTTTGTCATTGTCTAACCATGATTTTGGTGGCTAAATATGCACATTTTCGAACAAACTCTATATGTATGTTGTAATATGATGTTACAGGAGTGTCATCTGAATAATTCTGAGAAGGTTAGTGAAAAAATTAATATATTTTGGCGATGTTTACGTTATCGCTCTCTTTGGCTAGAATCAATGCTCTGGTAATGTTTGCACATGTGGTATGCTAATATAACGATTTATTGTGTTTTCGCTGTAAGACACTTAGAAAATCTGAAATATTGTCTGTATTCACAGGATCTGTGTCTTTCGATTAGTGTATGCTGTGTATTTTTACGAAATGTTTTATGATTAGTAATTAGGTAATACACGTTGCTCTATTTATTTATTCTAGTCCAGTTGTGATGGTAGGTGCAATTGTAAACTATGATTTCTACCTGAAATATGCAAATTTTTCTAACAAAACCTATCCTATACCATAAATATGTTATCAGACTGTCATCTGATGAGGTTTTTTCTTGGTTAGTGGCTATCAATATCTTTATTTGGCCGAATTGGTGATAGCTAGTGGTGTTGGCGGACAAAGAAAAATGGTGTCTTTTGCTAAGGTGTTTAGCTAATAGATTTACATATTGTGTCTTCCCTGTAAAACATTTAAAAAATCGGACATGTTGGCTGGATTCACACGATCTGTATCTTTCATTAGCTGTATTGGACTTGTTAATGTGTGAAAGTTTTTTGAATTTCGCGCGCTGCCTTTTCAGTGGAATGTGGGAGGAGTGGCGCTAGAGGAACCCCTGTCCTAGACAGGTTTTAAGACATGCAACTCTATCATCAATCTTCTTTACACGAGGCAGTACTGTACATGTTTACCCATAATGACACTGTTTGGAAACGTATCTAAAGAGAGTAGCAGCACCCACCAGGGAAATAACAGAAACAAACATGGCGGTTGTATTTCAAATGTGGCCTATTTTTTTATTATTGTTGAGAGGCATACATTACAGTGCAAACAATTCTTTGGCAAACTTACAATACAATTGTCAGATAGGTATCCACTTTGACCACTGACTTTGGGACAGTGTAGGTAAAGCATGTTCAGTCTTGCAGAGCAGTGCATTCTGGTGACAGTGGGGGGTTTGGGGAACAAAGGGGAGACCAGTAACGTGAGGGTTAGAATGAAAATTTAAAAAACAACGAAAGGTACTCATTACAACATGGCTGAAGATGACATGACAACCAGCGATGCAGAGGAAGTGAGGTCACAGTGCAATGGGAGCCAAACCTGGGGTTGCATGCATATACAGACGCAGACACACACACACACACACACACACACACACACACACACACACACACACACACACACACACACACACACACACACAGAAGCAGGAGTAAAAGCCAAGGTACTGCAGAGGAAAGTAGAGGGAGGAGAAAAGAAGAGTCTACAATACATAATGCAGGATGTATTCCATGTGGTATGATACCAATGTGCCAACATTGCTATTGAGCTCCACCACAACTACATGATTGTCTTGACATTCTTGGAGAAACCCCAGACCCCAACAGCATACTGTACATACTTGTATCTGATTTATGGGCCTCTGTGTGCGTGCGTGTGTGTGTGTGTGTCCCCGTCAATGGGACACACTCTGTTGGCAGATTTGTAACAATAGGGGGCCTCCAGAAAATAAAGCAGCACCAGATACTTGATTGACACCATCTCCCGTTCCACCCTACCCTCCCATCTGACTTCCATTAAAGAGGAATGGGGTTCAGAGAGGTAGAAGTCTGCGCTTCACACACCCGGCCAAATGACGTCACCTCGCCTCCATATCCATCGTCTCCTAGGAACCTAAGAGATGAGAGCCAGGCAAGGTTTCTCACCTGCATTAAAACCACAGAGACCTGGTGATTGGTCACACACACACAACTCTCCAGCACACAGAGGAGAATAGTTACATCATATGGGCTGAGTGCTTGGGAAGGAGGAAAGGAATGCATG
Source organism: Salvelinus fontinalis (assembly GCF_029448725.1). NCBI lineage: Eukaryota > Metazoa > Chordata > Actinopteri > Salmoniformes > Salmonidae > Salvelinus > Salvelinus fontinalis. The sequence goes on along the minus strand of NC_074679.1, from coordinate 17,355,001 downwards.
TGAGTGAGTGTCCTTCAGTAAACTGGAGCTGAGAAGCTGTGGGTTCAGTTATGAGAGCACGAGATAGTTAGGGAGGTATGGCTGCAGTCCTTTAATGTCTATGTGTGAGTATGGGCTAATGCTGGAGAGGGGGGTAGACGGGACACTAGGGGTAGGACAGAGTACTGCTGTGGTAGGTTAGTAGTAGGCACTGAAAGAGGGTGCGAACACTGAAAACGTTGGGACAAAAATGACTACATCTCTACAGTGGTAACAAATGGCCTTTCACTGCTTTAACAACATGGAGTGTGAAAAAGCATTACATTTCGAGAGAAAAAATGTATTATGCCTTCTAGTAAAGAGCAGTTGAGGCAAATATATCTCCCCTTCCAACCCAACCCCAAGCCCCAACTCCAACCAACACCCCTCAAGTTTGTAAAAGTTTGCCATTGCCTTGAGGAGAGGAGATAACATATCTAAATACCAGATGTTATTTAGTTCACCAACAGTTGCCATTGAAGACAGATGTGATAACAAGGTAAAAATCAGTAGACATCTTTGAATTGCAAAAGTGTTTTGTAGGGCTTCACATTATCTTCATATGTTAGCAGGTAATACAGAAGGGAAGGGAAAATACATATTCATAATATGATATAAAGCACCATAAACATTTTGAAAAGCGGAAGTAATTTAGTACATAACATGTCTCTCAAATGTGATTTTTTTAAGAACAAAAGGCACATAATGAGTGTATATTTGTTGCTTTGCATATTGTAAAAAAAATTATAATAATACTTTGAAGGGTTGTATTTAGTGATTAAATCGTTAAGACAAAGGGGAAAATTAGCACCAGTTTTTCGGCATCTCTAACCTGAGAAAGCGTTTTGAGACAACATGGCCGACCCATGGTCGATCTAATGGCTGCAGTGCCATTTCCTCCTCTTTTCACAACACATTTGTTTCAGCCGCTTTGTGGGGCCTTCAAATGCAGTGGTGAGGTAACACTTCAGATCAGAGACCTCTATCTGAGGCCCTGTTTGGGAGGCCCCGAGTGAGGAAGGGGGGTTGTCCATCTGTCCATCCATCCAAATATTCATCCATCCATTCATCCTTCCAGAAGGAAGCAGATCCATAGTGACTGCTCTCCTGTTGCCAGTGGATTTGAAACCAAGCCTCAGGCAGTTCGTTGGCCATGGGGACATGACAATCAAAATAACAAAATAATACAAATTATGATTTTTCTAAAAACGATTTAAAAAACGAGGCAATTGGGTGCAGGTTGCTGTAAGGTAAGCACACCGTCAGGGTCTCTCCTTCTGTGTGTGTATGTGTGTGTGTCAGACACTTGGGCATGGGGCACCTGAGGGTTATACGTGATGAGGGCTACCCAGCGCCTGGCTCCCTGTCTGGGTCTGGCTGTTACTGGCTGCTCCCTCTCCTTGGTTGAGACACATGGGGCAGCACAATCCTTTCAGCTTCACAGGCTCCTGGCACTCCACCGGGGGAGGACACGACTCCATGAAGCACGTCACCTGGGCATCCTAGAGGGAGGGAGTGGGGGAGGAAAGAGAGGGAGGGAAAGAAAGAAAGACAGAAATAGAGGGCGGGGGGGTCGTCAGTTTTGGCATGAGAAACCTTCCCCTCTGCCAGCAGTTGGAAAAGTGAGAGACTGGAGATTCATGAAGATAAAGAGGTGAAAAGAATCGGTCAAGAATCGGTCAAGCATGTACACACTGTACATGGGTCTGCGGTGCCATGAAGTTGGTACTTCGGTGCCAGGAGATTGGTACTGCGGTGCCATGAAGTTGGTACTTCAGTGCCAGGAGGTTGGTACTGCTGTGCAGGAGGTTAGTACTGCAGTGCCAGAAAATGAAGACAGGAGGTTAGTACTAAGGTGCCAGGAGGTTGGTACTGTCGTGCCAGGAGGTTAGTACTGCGGTGCCAGGAGGTTGGCACTGTGGTGCCAGCAGGTTGGTACTGCGGTGCCAGGGTGTTAGTACTGCGGTGCCATGGGGCTAGTACTGCCAAATAGTAGAAGGGTGTAATGCTGGCCATGGCGCCACAACAGGGAAGAATGGGACAGGACAGGTGGATCCTGGCACTGGCGTGGTGCTAAATGGAGTAGTGATGGCACGCCAATGGCTCTGTCAATCTGATCATCTAGCCCGCCTCCAGGCAGTGTGAAAAGTTGTGGAAAGAGGCCGCTAATGGCAAACAGGCCTGATAAGCTGGGTGTGAATGTGAGAAGTGAATATACTGTACACTTTGCACTGTGTGCGTGTTGAGGAGATGGTGGTGAATAGACTGTGGTCGTGCAAGTCTGTGTGTGGTCTGTACATGTGTGTGTGATCTCTATGGACATGTACATCAAGTTAGTAGAGGCACAAGCTTCATGCAGTCATTGCGTGCTAGGAATAAGGGACCAAATACTTAACTTTTGACTACTTTAATACACATACAGTTGAAGTCGGAAGTTTACATACACCTTAGCCAAATACATTTAAACTCAGTTTTTCACAATTCCTGACATTTAATCAGAGTAAAAATTCCCTGTCTTAGGTCAGTTAGGATCACCACTTTATTTTAAGAATGTGAAATGTCAGAATAATAGTAGAGAGAATGATTTATTTCAGCTTTTATTTCTTTCATCACAATCCCAGTGGGTCAGAAGTGTACATACACTCAATGAGTATTTGGTAGCATTGACTTGACTTGGGTCAAGCATTTCAGGTAGCCTTCCACAAGCTTCCCACAATAAGTTGGGTGAATTTTGGCCCATTCCTCCTGACAGAGCTGGTGTAACTGAGTCAGGTTTGTAGGCCTCCTTGCTTGCACACGCTTTTTCAGTTCAGCCCACAAGTGTTCTAGTATTAGTATAGTATTGAGGTCAGGGCTATGTGATGGCCATTCCAATACCTTGACTTTGTTGTCATTTAGCCATTTTGCCACAACTTTGGAAGTATGCTTGGGGTCATTGTCCATTTGGAAAACCCATTTGCGACCAGGCTTTAACTTCCTGACTGATGTCCTGAGATGTTGCTTCAATATATCCACATAATTTTCCTACCTAATGATGCCATCTATTTTGTGAAGTGCACCAGTCCCTCCTGCAGCAAAGCACCCCCACAACATGATGCTGCCACCCCAATGCTTCACGGTTGGGATGGTGTTCTTCGGCTTGCAAGCCTCCCCCTTTTTCCTCCAGACATAATGATGGTCATTATGGCCAAACAGTTCTATTTTTGTTTCATCAGGCCAGAGGACATTTCTCCAAAAAGCACAATCTTTGTCCCCATGTGCAGTTACAAACCGTAGTCTGTCTTTTTCATGGCAGTTTTGGAGCAGTGGCTTCTTCCTTGCTGAGCGGTCTTTCAGGTTATGTCGATATAGGACTCGTTTTACTGTGGATATAGATACTTTTCTACCTGTTTCCTCCAGCATCTTCACAAGGTCCTTTGCTGTTGTTCTGGGATTGATTTGCACTTTTCACACCAAAGTACGTTCATCTCTAGGAGACAGAACGGGTCTCCTTCCTGAGTGGTATGACGGCTGTGTGGTCCCAGGGTGTTTATACTTTTTTTTATTTTTTTTTATTTCACCTTTATTTAACCAGGTAGGCTAGTTGAGAACAAGTTCTCATTTACAACTGCGACCTGGCCAAGATAAAGCATAGCAGTGTGAACAGACAACAACACAGAGTTACACATGGAGTAAACAATAAACAAGTCAATAACATGGTAGAAAAAAGAGAATCTATATACAATGTGTGCAAAAGGCATGAGGTAGGCAATAAATCGAGTAATTACAATTTAGCAGATTAACACTGGAGTGATAAATCATCAGATGATCATGTGCAAGAAGAGATACTGGTGTGCAAAAGAGCAGAAAAGTAAATAAATAAAAGCAGTATGGGGGGTGAGGTAGGTAAATTGGGTGGGTAGTTTAAAGATGGACTTTGTACAGCTGCAGCGATCGGTTAGCTGCTCGGATAGCAGATTTTTAAAGTTGTAGAGGGAGATAAAAGTCTCCAACTTCAGAGATTTTTGCAATTCGTTCCAGTCGCAGGCAGCAGAGAACTGGAAGGAAAGGCGTCCAAATGAGGTTTTGGCTTTAGGGATGATCAGTGAGATACACCTGCTGGAGCGCGTGCTATGGGTGGGTGTAGCCATCGTGACCAGTGAACTGAGATAAGGCGGCACTTTACCTAGCATAGCCTTGTAGATGACCTGGAGCCAGTGGGTCTGACGACGAACATGTAGCGAGGGCCAGCCGACTAGGGCATACAGGTCGCAGTGGTGGGTCGTATAAGGTGCTTTAGTAACAAAACGGATGGCACTGTGATAGACTGCATCCAGTTTGCTGAGTAGAGTATTGGAAGCTATTTTGTAGATGACATCGCCGAAGTCGAGGATCGGTAGGATAGTCAGTTTTACTAGGGTAAGTTTGGCGGCGTGAGTGAAGGAGGCTTTGTTGCGGAATAGAAAGCCGACTCTAGATTTGATTTTGGATTGGAGATGTTTGATATGAGTCTGGAAGGAGAGTTTGCAGTCTAGCCAGACACCTAGGTACTTATAGATGTCCACATATTCTAGGTCGGAACCGTCCAGGGTGGTGATGCTAGTCGGGCGTGCGGGTGCAGGCAGCGAACGGTTGAAAAGCATGCATTTGGTTTTACTAGCGTTTAAGAGCAGTTGGAGGCCACGGAAGGAGTGTTGTATGGCATTGAAGCTCGTTTGGAAGGTTAGATAGCACAGTGTCCAAGGAAGGGCCGGAAGTGTACAGAATGGTGTCGTCTGCATAGAGGTGGATCAGGGAATCGCCCGCAGCAAGAGCAACATCATTGATGTATACAGAGAAAAGAGTCGGCCCGAGAATTGAACCCTGTGGTACCCCCATAGAGACTGCCAGAGGACCGGACAACATGCCCTCCGATTTGACACACTGAACTCTGTCTGCAAAGTAGTTGGTGAACCAGGTAAGGCAGTCATTAGAAAAACCGAGGCTACTGAGTCTGCCGATAAGAATATGGTGATTGACAGAGTCGAAAGCATTGGCCAGGTTGATGAAGACTGCTGCACAGTAATGTCTTTTATCGATGGCGGTTATGACATCGTTTAGTACCTTGAGCGTGGCTGAGGTGCACCCGTGACCGGCTCGGAAACCGGATTGCACAGCGGAGAAGGTACGGTGGGATTCGAGATGGTCAGTGATCTGTTTGTTGACTTGGCTTTCGAAGACCTTAGATAGGCAGGGCAGGATGGATATAGGTCTGTAACAGTTTGGGTCCAGGGTGTCTCCCCCTTTGAAGAGGGGGATCACCGCGGCAGCTTTCCAATCCTTGGGGATCTCAGATGATACGAAAGAGAGGTTGAACAGGCTGGTAATAGGGGGTGCGACAATGGCGGCGGACAGTTTCAGAAATAGGGGGTCCAGATTGTCAAGCCCAGCTGATTTGTATGGGTCCAGGTTTTCCAGCTCTTTCAGAACATCTGCTATCTGGATATGGGTAAAGGAGAAGCTGGGGAGGCTTGGGCGAGTAGCAGCGGGGGGGGAGGGGCTGTTGGCCAAGGTTGGAGTCGCCAGGAGGAAGGCATGGCCAGCCATTGAGAAATGTTTGTTGAAGTTTTCGATTATCATGGACTTATCAGTGGTGACCGTGTTACCTAGCCTCAGTGAAGTGGGCAGCTGGGAGGAGGTGCTCTTGTTTTCCATGGACTTTACAGTATCCCAGAACTTTTTGGAGTTAGAGCTACAGGATGCAAATTTCTGCTTGAAAAAGCTGGCCTTTGCTTTCCTGACTGACTGCGTGTATTGGTTCCTGACTTCCCTGAACAGTTGCATATCGCGGGGGCTCTTCGATGCTATTGCAGTTCGCCACAGGATGTTTTTGTGCTGGTCGAGGGCAGTCAGGTCTGGAGTGAACCAAGGGCTATATCTGTTCTTGGTTCTGCATTTTTTGAACGGAGCATGCTTGTCTAATATGGTGAGGAAGTAACTTTTAAAGAATGACCAGGCATCCTCAACTGACGGGATGAGGTCAATATCCTTCCAGGGTACCCGGGCCAGGTCGATTAGAAAGGCCTGCTCGCAGAAGTATTTTAGGGAGCGTTTGACAGTGATGAGGGGTGGTCGTTTGGCCGCGGACCCGTGGCGGATACAGGCAATGAGGCAGTGATCGCTGAGATCTTGATTGAAGACAGCAGAGGTGTATTTGGAGGGCAAGTTGGTCAGGATAATGTCTATTAGGGTGCCCATGTTTACGGATTTAGGGTTGTACCTGGTGGGTTCCTTGATGATTTGTGTGAGATTGGGGGCATCAAGCTTAGATTGTAGGACTGCCGGGGTGTTAAGCATATCCCAGTTTAGGTCACCTAACAGAACAAACTCTGAAGCTAGATGGGGAGCGATCAATTCACAGATGGTGTCCAGGGCACAGCTGGGAGCTGAGGGGGGTCGGTAGCAGGCGGCAACAGTGAGAGACTTATTTCTGGAGAGATTCATTTTTAAAATTAGAAGTTCGAACTGTTTGGGCATAGACCTGGAAAGTATGACAGAACTTTGCAGGCTATCTCTGCAGTAGATTGCAACTCCTCCCACTTGCGTACTATTGTTTGTACAGATGAACGTGGTAGTACCTTCAGGCATTTGGAAATTGCTCCCAAGGATGAACCAGACTTGTGGAGGTCTGCAATTTTGTTTCTGAGGACTTGGTTGATTTCTTTTGATTTGACCATGATGTCAAGCAAAGAGGCACTCGGTTTGAAGGTAGGCCTTGAAATACATCCACAAGTAGATCTCTAATTAACTCAAATGATGTCAATTAGCCTATCAGAAGATTCTAAAGCCATGACTTACTTTTCTGGAATTTTCCAAGCTGTTTAAAGTTAGTCAATTTAGTGTATGTTAACTTCTGACCCACTAGAATTGTGAAATAATCTGGAAGTAAACAATTGTTGGAAAAATGACTTGTCATGCACAAAGTAGATGTCCTAACCAACTTGCCAAAACTATAGTTTGTTAACAAGAAATTTATGGAGTGGTTGAAAAACTAGTTTTAATGACTCCAACCTAAGTGTATGTAAACTTCTGACTTCAACTGTACATGTATAAGTGAATTTTTCCAAATACTTATGACACTTTCAAAAGGGGGGACTAGATACATGAAGTAATTTCATTTCTAAATGAAACAGATACTGTATTAAAAAACCCATTCTGTACTTTCGCTTCATATGAAACATTTTGGATCTCAAATCTAAAATGCTGGAGTATAGAGCCGAATTAAAAGTTACAGCTTCACTGTCCAAATAAATACGTAGGGGAGTGTATGCATGTGTGTGGAGCGGGGGGGTGCATACTCTGCACTCGCATGTGTGTGGAGCGGGGGGGGGTACATATTCTGCACTCGCATGTGTGTGGAGCGGGGGGGGTACATATTCTGCACTCGCATGTGTGTGGAGCGGGGGGGTACATACTCTGCATTCACATGTGTGTGGAGCGGGGGGGTACATGCTCTGCACTCGCATGTGTGTGGAGCGGGGGGGGGTACATATTCTGCACTCGCATGTGTGTGGATACTCTGCACTCGCATGTGTGTGGAGCGGGGGGGGTACATATTCTGCACTCGCATGTGTGTGGAGCGGGGGGGGGTACATATTCTGCACTCGCATGTGTGTGGAGCGGTGGGGTACATGCTCTGCACTCGCATGTGTGTGGAGCGGAGGGGGGTACATATTCTGCACTCGCATGTGTGTGGAGCGGGGGGGTACATACTCTGCACACGCATGTGTGTGGAGCGGGGGGGTACATACTCTGCACTCGCATGTGTGTGGAGCGGGGGGGTACATACTCTGCACTCGCATGTGTGTGGAGCGGGGGGGTACATGCTCTGCACTCGCATGTGTGTGGAGCGGGGGGGTACATATTCTGCACTCGCATGTGTGTGGATACTCTGCACTCGCATGTGTGTGGAGCGGGGTGGTACATATTCTGCACTCGCATGTGTGTGGAGCGGGGGGGTACATACTCTGCACTCGCATGTGTGTGGAGCGGGGGGGTACATATTCTGCACTCGCATGTGTGTGGATACTCTGCACTCGCATGTGTGTGGAGCGGGGGGGTACATACTCCGCACTCGCATGTGTGTGGAGCGGGGGGGTACATACTCTGCACTCGCATGTGTGTGGAGTGGGGGGGGTACATACTCTGCACTCGCATGTGTGTGGAGCGGGGGGGGTACATACTCTGCTATCGCATGTGTGTGGAGCGGGGGGGGGGTACATATTCTGCACTCGCATGTGTGTGGAGCGGGGGGGCACATACTCTGCACTCGCATGTGTGTGGAGCGGGGGGGTACATACTCTGCACTCGCATGTGTGTGGAGCGGGGGGGGGGGGGGCACATACTATGCACTCGCATGTGTGTGGAGCGGGGGGGTACATACTCTGCACTCGCATGTGTGTGGAGTGGGGGGGTACATACTCTGCACTCGCATGTGTGTGGAGGGGGGGGGTAATTACCTTGCATTCGCATGTGTGTGGAGCGGGGGGGTACATACTCTGCACTCGCATGTGTGTGGAGTGGGGGGGTACATACTCTGCACTCGCATGTGTGTGGAGCGGGGGGGGGGGGTGCACATACTCTGCACTCGCATGTGTGTGGAGCGGGGGGGGTACATACTCTGCACTCGCATGCGTGTGGAGTGGGGGGGGTACATACTCTGCACTCGCATGCGTGTGGAGCGGGGGGGTACATACTCTGCACTCGCATGTGTGTGGAGCGGGGGGGTACATACTCTGCACTCGCATGTGTGTGGAGCGGGGGGGGGTACATGCTCTGCACTCGCATGTGTGTGGAGCGGTGGGGTACATGCTCTGCACTCGCATGTGTGTGGAGTGGGGGGGTACATACTCTGCACTCGCATGTGTGTGGAGCGGGGGGGGTACATACTCTGCACTCGCATGTGTGTGGAGCGGGGGGGTACATACTCTGCACTCGCATGTGTGTGGAGCGAGGGGGTACATACTCTGCACTCGCATGTGTGTGGAGCGGGGGGGGTACATACTCTGCACTCGCATGTGTGTGGAGCGGGGGGGGTACATACTCTGCACTCGCATGTGTGTGGAGCGGGGGGGTACATACTCTGCACTCGCATGTGTGTGGAGCGGGGGGGTACATACTCTGCACTCGCATGCGTGTGGAGCGGGGGGGTACATACTCTGCACTCGCATGCGTGTGGAGCGGGGGGGTACATACTCTGCACTCGCATGCGTGTGGAGCGGGGGGGTACATACTCTGCACTCGCATGCGTGTGGAGCGGGGGGGTACATACTCTGCACTCGCATGCGTGTGGAGCGGGGGGGTACATATTCTGCACTCGCATGTGTGTGGAGCGGCGGTGGGGTACATGCTCTGCACTCGCATGTGTGTGGAGTGGGGGGGTACATACTCTGTACTCGCATGTGTGTGGAGCGGGGGGTACATGCTCTGCACTCGCATGTGTGTGGAGCGGGGGGGTACATGCTCTGCACTCGCATGTGTGTGGAGCGGGGGGGTACATGCTCTGCACTCGCATGTGTGTGGAGCGGGGGGGTACATGCTCTGCACTCGCATGTGTGTGGAGCGGGGGGGTACATACTCTGCACTCGCATGTGTGTGGAGCGGGGGGGTACATACTCTGCACTCGCATGTGTGTGGAGCGGGGGGGGTACATACTCTGCACTCGCATGTGTGTGGAGCGGGGGGGTACATACTCTGCACTCGCATGTGTGTGGAGCGGGGGGGGTACATACTCTGCACTCGCATGTGTGTGGAGCGGGGGGGGTACATACTCTGCACTCGCATGTGTGTGGAGCGGGGGGGGTACATACTCTGCACTCGCATGTGTGTGGAGCGGGGGGGGTACATACTCTGCACTCGCATGTGTGTGGAGCGGGGGGGTACATGCTCTGCACTCGCATGTGTGTGGAGCGGTGGGGTACATGCTCTGCACTCGCATGTGTGTGGAGTGGGGGGGTACATGCTCTGCACTCGCATGTGTGTGGAGCGGGGGGGTACATGCTCTGCACTCGCATGTGTGTGGAGCGGGGGGGTACATACTCTGCACTCGCATGTGTGTGGAGCGGGGGGGGTACATACTCTGCACTCGCATGTGTGTGGAGCGGGGGGGGGTACATACTCTGCACTCGCATGTGTGTGGAGCGGGGGGGTACATACTCTGCACTCGCATGTGTGTGGAGCGGGGGGGTACATACTCTGCACTCGCATGTGTGTGGAGCGGGGGGGTACATACTCTGCACTCGCATGTGTGTGGAGCGGGGGGGTACATACTCTGCACTCGCATGTGTGTGGAGCGGGGGGGTACATACTCTGCACTCGCATGTGTGTGGAGCGGGGGGGTACATACTCTGCACTCGCATGTGTGTGGAGCGGGGGGGTACATACTCTGCTATCGCATGTGTGTGGAGCGGGGGGGTACATACTCTGCTCTCGCATGTGTGTGGAGCGGGGGGGGGTACATACTCTGCATTCGCATGTGTGTGGAGCGGGGGGGGGCACATACTCTGCACTCGCATGTGTGTGGAGCGGGGGGGGTACATACTCTGCACTCGCATGTGTGTGGAGCGGGGGGGGTACATACTCTGCACTCGCATGTGTGTGGAGCGGGGGGGTACATACTCTGCACTCGCATGTGTGTGGAGCGGGGGGGTACATACTCTGCACTCGCATGTGTGTGGAGCGGGGGGGGTACATACTCTGCACTCGCATGTGTGTGGAGCGGGGGGGTACATACTCTGCACTCGCATGTGTGTGGAGCGGGGGGGTACATATTCTGCATTCACATGTGTGTGGAGCGGGGGGGTACATACTCTGCACTCGCATGTGTGTGGAGCGGGGGGGTACATATTCTGCATTCACATGTGTGTGGAGCGGGGGGTACATACTCTGCACTCGCATGTGTGTGGAGCGGGGGGGTACATATTCTGCATTCACATGTGTGTGGAGCGGGGGGTACATACTCTGCACTCGCATGTGTGTGGAGCGGGGGGGTACATATTCTGCATTCACATGTGTGTGGAGCGGGGGGGTACATATTCTGCATTCACATGTGTGTGGAGCGGGGGGTACATACTCTGCACTCGCATGTGGAGCACGGATCCTTCTTCCACCTTTCTCCGTCCGATCGCTCACGACCCTCCGCATCAGTGCAGTCTGTCTTACTCAGACGAGCTTCAAGTCTTTTAATCTGCAGACAGGCAGGAGGGGTTAATGGAGGCTAAAGAAAGGAGGTAGCACCCCCTCTGCTAACTAAAGCCCAGAGCAACACACAAAACTAAAGCCCAGAGCAACCCCCCCCCCCCACCCCACCCCCACCAGCACACACACACACCCACAGCCCAAAGTCTTTCCTGTAATGTGAGTCACGCGAACAAGCTAGACCCGGGGAAGTTTTATTTAACCATCCACTTACAATAAATACCCCCCTTCAAAGACCCAGGCAGCCCACAGAGGGGCCAAGGGCAGGGCACAGGGCCCAGTCTGTTTAAATCATCTGTACCACTTACAACTTAAAGTGGAACTGACAGTGTTTTAGCAACATGAAATCTTATAAAAATCTGTTCATATAAACCCCCAGGAAAAAATATGATGCCATTTTTCTGATGCTTAGATATGGTAATTTTCACATTTTCATACTTTCATCGAATGTTTGGGAATGACATACAGTAACGCATTTGTGAAAATTCTACAGCAATATATAGTGGGAAAGCAGCAGCATGTGCGTTTGGACAATGAATAGACACTGCAGTAAATAAAACCTATCGCCTCGATCAAACCTACAGCGTCATTGCGCACAATGGTACGCAGCATCATCTGGATATGTGTGCAACAAAAGTTCAACATTCACCTTCTGCTATCATTTCCGTCAAACCGCCTACGCATACAATTTGATGCATACGTTTGATACATCCAACGTATGAACCACACAGAAACTGCCTCTAACGCAATGCTGCAAGGCAAACGCAGAGTACCATTGGAAATGAATGTACTTCTGGTGTACCAAAGTGCAATTAGGCTCTCTGTTTGATCAAGGCATAATAAAAACAGACAGTAGCAACAGCGTAGCAACAGCGTGACTTTAGACCATTAGAACACATTCGCCAAAAGTCACAAAATACACCTGAATGGATTTCTGCGAATATGTAATTACCACATGAGTCCACTTACATTTAGGAACTTTACAGTCCTATTTATCCAACAACCATGAACAGGTGTCTTTCCCTCCTTAAGATCAACAACTAATGTTAGCCAGAGAAAGATGAGCTAAAATCTAACGAGGGAACAGTAGATAAACACTCTAAAACCTTTTCAGCTTGTAGTTGACCATCAAAATTGCGCTGATAAACGATGGGGAATAGTAGCCCACTCGCCCTTCTGCAGCTCGCCTGCCAATGCATGCTTGTCTCAACCCATGTTTTGACAATTGAATGAGAACTGCCTGCCCGTCCGCCCATTTAATTGATGCCAAATACATTTGATTGACAACTAAGAAATATGCATGCTAACTGTGGTTCAATTCAGCATAGCTAGCTAGCAAAGCCATCCAAATTTCTTGCTTGATAACCAAAAAAAAAAAAAAACACGGTATGAGGGTAAAAAGTTGGCCACTTACCCACTCGTCCAATGACATGACATCTTCCCAGCAGCTAGCTAGTTAACTAATGTTTGGGTCCGTGTTTATCGCTAAATAAATAGCTACATGAATAGATACGCTAGTCTATTAGCCATGTATTGACAGACTTGTGATCATTGCCCTTGCTTGTTTGATTGTATTGACATTCCCAACCTTAGTTACATTCGTCCGTTTTTGTCCAAAATAAAGAGTAATTGAAACTGAAACAGTGCATCCTGAATGGGTAGAGGAAGCAAACAATGTACCAGGCCAGCTGTAATTTATAACCTGATAGCAGGAACTACCAAGAAATGTATTGGTGAATTATTTGAATCATGCATCGAACTGCATCCCTCTATTCGGCCAACAATGGAATTTGGAGTAAAAAAGTACGCATTTAAAAAAAATCTCTTATAAAGTAATTTTTTTGCATGAACTGAGAACTATATATTTTTTACTGATATTATGATTGTCTGTTTGTTTCATATCTGCAAAGTAGTTAAAACGCTTTAAGTTCCACTTTAATCAAAGCCATGTTAGCCTGTTAGCCTACAGCACAGTTAGCTCTCCTTTATCCCACCCCAGTGTGCTACATGCTAAAATGCTCTACCATCAGGCAGCATATCCTGTTCAATCTGGGCACATACAATACCGGCTAATAGTGTCTGGATTCCACAATGTTCTGCATAGGTTCTAAGTGTAAGAGCCTGAGCTGAATATGACTGGACATGCAGTGTAGAGGAAGGATGTAAAGAAGCACTCAAATCACTATCCAACAAGACTGGTGTTGCTATTTCAATGTGTGATGAGCAGACGGAATGAGACTGGGGTAACACTTCTTAAAGAACAAACCCAGCAGAGCTAGCCGTATGTAGTGTACAACTGTTCTCACCTGCTTCCGTAAACCTGTGATAGTCTTCTGCATGTCCACCACAAAGTCTTGGAAGTCATTCAGCGAGGGTTCAATGCTTTGTTGCCAGGTGAGAGAGACATTCACAAGATTTTCAGGAGTGCTTTCAGCTGGGCTGAAATATAAGAAAACACATCCCAAAATACAACCATATGTTATTATAGCATAACTTTGTGAGTTATAATACTTTTAGTCACCACAGTCGTTAGCTATGACACAGAATGGTTATCACATTCAAGGAACTTAATGTAGCCAGATACCTGCTGTTCTCCTGTATGCTGTTGGCTGCAGGCTTCTCCTCTGCAGAGCTCTGGTCCACTGACCTTCGCCCTCTGAAGTGGTAGGACAGGGCATTGAACTGACCCTTGGTTCTGCAGTCTGGGGGTACAACAAATCACAACTTAAACAATGGGGCAAATCAGGAAACTCAGATTACATAAAGATGAATGAATTAAAGCTCTGGGCCCATGCCCTGTGCAGTCTTATCTGTCAGTGATGCTGGTGAGTACTGCTAAAGCTCTGCTGACAGTCTCTCACTCACACCTTAGTACAGTGTGGTGGTAGGTGGGGATCTGCCCTGAACACACACCACTTCATCTTCAGGTCCCCTTTCAACACACTTCAAAGAGCTTATCTAAGAGCAGGGCTACCAAGACGCCACCCTCCCACACACCCACACACCCTTCTTGCGACTATAGGGGGTGCTGTTTCAAATTAGCATAATTGTCTCTACAGATGAAACGGCTTCCTACTCAATTCTTGATCGTACAATATGCATATTATTACTATTATTGGATAGAAAACACTCTCTAGTTTCTATAGCCGTTGGAATTTTGTCTCTGAGTGGAACAGAACTCATTTTACAGCAATTTCCCTGACATGGAGTCAGATTTCACACATTTTGGCCCCTGATCTGGAGTCAGTTTAAAGGCCACTGTGAACGCTATGAGGATACGGACACTGCTTACGTCTTCCCCTGGATGCCTTTACGTGATGACGCTTTGAATGGTATCGATTGCACAATCACAGCCACTATAAAAGAAAAAAACCTGTAGGTAGGAACTCTTTTCCAGCTGCGCCGGACGCGCGGTGGACACCGCCCTGCTCTTTTTCCAAGCGTTAGTGTAGCCAGTAATATTTCTCCGGCCATGTTTTCACCCGTTATAGGTGTTAACAGCATCATAAGGTAGTTCATTTGAACTGCTGTATAGCAATTTATATCCTTTTAGTGCGATTTTGAGGCATTGCTTTGTTGTGCACTTTGACGCGCTGGGCACATTTCGGGCTCCCGGTCGTATGTTAGTGGGCATTTCGATGGACAAGTGGACATCTTTCGACCAAAAGAAGATTAGACCCAAGAAAGGATTCTTTGCCCAAGATTCTGATGGAAGAACAGCTCACAGTAAGAACAATTTATGATGATAAATCGTGTTTCTGTCGAAAAATGTTAAAGCTTACGCCGCCATCTTGTTTTGTATAGCTTCGCTTGGCGCAACCTGTATTGAAAAGTAAGGATAATTTAAAAAATGTAAATCAGCGATTGCATTAAGAACTAATTTGTCTTTCGATTCCTGTCAACCCTGTATTTTTTAGTCAAGTATATGATTAGCTATTGATTAAACTAGATCACTCAAAGATGGCGACCGACATTTCCAGGCTTGTTTTGCTACTATTTTCATTGTATAACCACGTTTTTTTATGGCTAAATATGCACATTTTCGAACAAACTGTATATGTATGTTGTAATATGATGTTACAGGAGTGTCATCTGAAAAATTCTGAGAAGGTAAGTGAAAAAATTAATATATTTTCGCTCTCTTTGGCTAGAATCAGTGCTCGGGTAACGTTTGCGTATGTGGTATGCTAATATAACGATTTATTGTGTTTTCGCCGTAAAACACTTAGAAAATCTGAAATGTTGTCTGAATTCACAAGATCTGTGTCTGTTCATTGCTATGTGCTGTGTATTTTTAAGAAATGTTTTATGATGAGTAAATTGGTAATACAGGTTGCTGTCTGTAGTAATTCTAGGAGCTTTGGTGAGATTTGTGATGCTGGCTGCAATGGCAAACTATGATTTATACCTGAAATATGCACATTTTTCTAACAAAACCTATCCTATACCATAAATATGTTATCAGACTGTCATCTGATGAGGTTTTTTCTTGGTTAGTGGCTATCAATATCTTAGTTTAGCCGAATTGGTGATAGCTACTGGTGTTGAGAAAAAATGGTGGACAAAGAAAAAGGGTGTCTTTTGCTAACATGGTTAGCTAATAGATTTACATATTTTGTCTTCCCTGTAAAACATTTTAAAAATCTGAAATGGTGACTTTATTCACAATATCTGTATCTTTCATTAGGTGTCTTGGACTTTTGATTTAATGATATTTAGATGCTACTTATTAATTGTGACGCTCTGCTAGCGATGCTAATCAGTGTGGGGGGGGGGGGGGGGGCTCCCGGATCCGGGGTAGAGGCTTGTTAGAGGTTATAGACGGTTTCCCTGACAAGGTCACGCAAATGATGAACATGCATTGCAAGGGTAGAAGGCCCTGTGTTATGATTCTGAATGGTCAGATAGTTAGCCACAATGACCAGAAGCTGCCATGTGGGGAATACTAGGTGGTTTGTTTCAGCTTGTTCTATCTTGTTTTTGATACCTTGTCTTGTTTTGAGGTGTTTTGACTTATACTACTTCTATGATAATATGGCAAAAATGTACCAGCTAGCTAACAACTGCAGCAATGTATTTGAGAGACAACAAGTGCTTATTGTGAAAATGCATTTATGTTTTCAATACATTTGGAGACAAAATATTATTTACATGTTGTCAATAATCCTTTTCTAAGCCAACACCATCTACTTTGCCCCCAAGATGCTCACCCCCTCCTTATAATAGAAGAGCAATAAACACCCTGACAGAAACCAGTTACACAGAGAGGCCCTGTAATTGAGGCCCTGTAATTAAGTGGGCTGTAACTTACACTGTGGGAGCTTCTCAGGTTGGGGTGATGATACACAAAAGCTATAAAACACATATAACATGAAGGAAAAAAACTCAGCTCTAAAATACTTATTTATCAAAAAGAAAACTCTCGCTCACTCACATGCATGAAGAGAAAGACACACACACACACACACACACACACACACACACACACACACACACACACACACACACACACACACACACACACACACACACACACACACACACACACACAGAAACCAGAGCATAACTCTTTCCTCTTCTCCCCTGACCCTCTCCACATCTGACCCTCTCCACATCTGACCCTCTCCACATCTGACCCTCTTCTCCACTGACCCTCTTCTCCACTGACCCTCTTCTCCACTGACCCTCTACATATCTGACCCTCTCCACCTGTGACCCTCCATATGTCCGACCCTCTCTATGTCTGACCCTCTCCACCTCTGGCCCTCTTCTACTCTGACCCTCTCCAAGTCTGACCCTCTCCACCTCTGACCCTCTCTATGTCTGACCCTCTTCTCCACTGACCCTCTTCTCCACTGACCCTCTTCTACTCTGACCCTCTCCATATCTGACCCTCTCCACCTCTGACCCTCTCTATGTCTGACCCTCTTCTCCTCTGACCCTCTCCACCTCTGACCCTCTACTCTGACCCTCTTTTTGTCTGACCCGCTCCACGTCTGCCCCTCTTCTCCTCTGACCCTCTTCTCTTCTGCCCCTCTCCACCTCTGACCCTCTACTCTGACCCTCTTTTTGTCTGACCCGCTCCACGTCTGCCCCTCTTCTCCTCTGATCCTCTTCTCTTCTGCCCCTCTCCACCTCTGACCCTCTACTCTGACCCTCTTTTTGTCTGACCCGCTCCACGTCTGCCCCTCTTCTCCTCTGACCCTCTTCTCCTCTTCTCTTCTGACCCTCTCCACCTCTGACCCTCTACTCTGATCTTCTTTTTGTCTGACCTTCTCCACGTCTGCCCCTCTTCTCTTCTGACCCTTTCCACATCTGACCCTCTTCTCCTCTGACCCTCTCCACGTCTGACCCTCTTCTCCTCTGACCCTCTACATGTCTGACCCTCTTCTCCTCTGACTCTCTCCCCATCTGACCCTCTCCACTGACAGGATATTCACTTTTTATTAGCTTTTCCCATGTTCATTTGTGAAGGCTGAGTGAACTCAGGGTCAGAGCCAAGAGAAAAAAGGAAAACAATCATCTAAGCATAAGAGACCACAGTCGACCACAAATGTAATCCCAAAATCATTATGTTCTCAAGGGACATTATCTGAGCTCATAGCAAGGACTAGTGAAACTAGTTGGCCATTGTCCAAGGCTGATTTGGAATAAAACATACTTGACTTATATTTCACTATATTTAATTTGACTTGATGAATAACCAATTTTCCAATATTAATGTCACAAGCATGAGGCAACAGTTGAAGGTGGAGGGAGAGTCAGGTGAAAGTAGGGTGAGTACACCCCCAGACCTCTCCACTTCACCCCCGTATCCACCTGAATAGAAAATATTTAACTCAAAAGTCCCTGAATGCCTACTCAGTGTAAATCATGACATCATCTAAAACATTCAAAGGATCCAATGGAAAAGTGCATTGTGACTAGTGTGTCTCACAGTAGGGAGTAAATAGCTTAATATGTGTAATAGCTGCTCACAGAAGCCCTGTATTCTCACCCAGCCACCCAGAATAAGTGGCTCAGAGTCATCCACTCAGGGGTTCGTTGGAGGGAAAATTCAGCTGCTCTCCAAAAACCAAAACCTCTCCTGCACCCCCAGATACCAATTCCAACTTTCCAACAATTTCCAATAGCATATCTACTAGCCTATGCTTAGGCTGAAGAGAAGTGTCCCAGATAATTCAATAAATTGGTGAATTGGTTGCGCTGCTCGTACATGTGACGACATGTGACAAATAATATATTTTAGTAGATGGGCCGAGACAAACCCCCATACTCATACCTACTGTCATCCCAGTCATGTAGCCTACTACTGGGTTAGTCAATGGAACCCTGGGATGGAATGTACAACATCAGGGCTAACTCTCAATGTAATATGTAACCCTTACAATCACATGGTAATGTGTTAAGAAGCCTGGTCATGTACCAGGAGTCTGGGGTCAGAGGGTAGTACCAGGAGTCTGGGGTCAGAGGATAGTACCAGGAGTCTGGGGTCAGAAGGTAGTACCAGGAGTCTGTGGTCAGAGGGTAGTACCAGGAGGCTGTGGTCAGAGGGTAGTACCAGGAGTCTGGGGTCAGAGGGTAGTACCAGGAGTCTGGGGTCAGAGGATAGTACCAGGAGTCTGGGGTCAGAGGATAGTACCAGGAGTCTGGGGTCAGAAAGTAGTACCAGGAGTCTGTGGTCAGAGGGTAGTACCAGGAGGCTGGGGTCAGAGGGTAGTACCAGGAGTCTGGGGTCAGAGGATAGTACCAGGAGTCTGGGGTCAGAAAGTAGTACCAGGAGGCTGGGGTCAGAGGGTAGTACCAGGAGTCTGGGGTCAGAAGGTAGTACCAGGAGGCTGGGGTCAGAAGGTAGTACCAGGAGTCTGGGGTCAGAGGGTAGTACCAGGAGTCTGGGGTCAGAAGGTAGTACCAGGAGTCTGGGGTCAGAAGGTAGTACCAGGAGTCTGGGGTCAGAGGGTAGTACCAGGAGTCTGGGGTCAGAAGGTAGTACCAGGAGTCTGGGGTCAGAAGGTAGTACCAGGAGGCTGGGGTCAGAGGGTAGTACCAGGAGGCTGGGGTCAGAGGGTAGTACCAGGAGGCTGGGGTCAGAGGGTAGTACCAGGAGGCTGGGGTCAAAGGGTAGTACCAGGAGGCTGGGGTCAGAGGGTAGGACCAGGAGCCTGGGGTCAGAGGGTAGTACCAGGAGGCTGGGGTCAGAGGGTAGTACCAGGAGGCTGGGGTCAGAGGGTAGTACCAGGAGGCTGGGGTCAGAAGGTAGTACCAGGAGGCTGGGGTCAAAGGGTAGTACCAGGAGGCTGGGGTCAGAAGGTAGTACCAGGAGGCTGGGGTCAGAAGGTAGTACCAGGAGGCTGGGGTCAAAGGGTAGTACCAGGAGTCTGGGGTCAGAGGGTAGTACCAGGAGGCTGGGGTCAGAGGGTAGTACCAGGAGTCTGTGGTCAGAGGGTAGTACCAGGAGTCTGGGGTCAGAAGGTAGTACCAGCAGGCTGGGGTCAGAAGGTAGTACCAGGAGTCTGGGGTCAGAAGGTAGTACCAGGAGGCTGGGGTCAGAAAGTAGTACCAGGAGTCTGGGGTCAGAAGGTAGTACCAGGAGGCTGGGGTCAGAAGGTAGTACCAGGAGTCTGGGGTCAGAAAGTAGTACCAGGAGGCTGGGGTCAGAAGGTAGTACCAGGAGTCTGGGGTCAGAAAGTAGTACCAGGAGGCTGGGGTCAGAAGGTAGTACCAGGAGGCTGGGGTCAAAGGGTAGTACCAGGAGGCTGGGGTCAGAGGGTAGTACCAGGAGGCTGGGGTCAGAGGGTAGTACCAGGAGGCTGGGGTCAGAGGGTAGTACCAGGAGGCTGGGGTCAGAAGATAGTAGGGAACAGTAGAGCAGGTAGCTGATTACATACATCTCTCAAGACAAACACACTACCAAAATATGAAAAATAACCCATGGCATTTATTGTAATGTTGATCAAAGGTACATTCTTGACCCACTAAACAATTCCAATTATACCCAAGCCCTAACCTATACAGCCACAACTGGGGATCCAATCTAGCTAGTCAATGGCCCATTTCACTGTGATGAGACAAAGCCTGAACATTTGTATTATTTAATCTCTGTCCTATCTTATCTGTGTTTGTTGTTTTCACATGCAGGCAAATGACAGCAGTCATACAGATAGCACTGTCAGGCAAATGCACAAAGCTTTTGTAAATGCAGTCTCAAACACTGTGGGGCACTGACCAATTATTACCCAAAGCCTAGTCAGGTGCCTCGTAATCAAATGTAGAGCCTCTCTTGTCCTGTTGCTTCCCACATCACATTCCACAGAAATAAGCGTCCAAACATTAACCCTGCGTAACCGTGTATAACCCTGTGTACCAACAGTACCAACAGTCTGGGTATCTTTTTTTTAAATCTTTGAAGCAGTAAATCCTAAAATATTCCATTCTGATGAAGAATAAGAGGAAGTTCACTCAAGAGTATTGGACCATAGTTACACTCCACAACATGTATAAAAAAGCATCAACACAACCAATCCCAGAGACTCCCCATTTCCACAGATCACTACTTTTCACCAAAGACATATAGAAAGACAATACACTATGTCTATGACAAAAAGTAGTGCACTACTTAAGGAATAAGGAGTAGTTTAAGACAGAATGAATGTGTGTTTTATATTCTATGTTACCCACCTTCGCAGCAGTCCTGCCACATGCGCAGGTCAATGTTGGGGATGTCGTCACAGCTGCCATATCCGTGGGGCAGCTGTGCCACGCTGAACACGTCTTGCTGGATACGAGTGATGTTATCACCGTTGTCACACAGCACCCTCGTCAGAGATGCCTGCTTCAGCTGGGTCAGCTGGGCCGGGGTGAATACACCTGGGTTCTCATACCAGAACCTGGAAGCACAACCCAGGAGGAGAGGAGAGGATGGAGGGTTACATGTAAACACACACCATACAGACAAAACCTATACTGTGTCCATCTCTCTCTCTCTCTCTCTCTCTCTCTCTCTCTCTCTCTCTCTCTCTCTCTCTCTCTCTCTCTCTCTCTCTCTCTCCTCTCTCTCTCTCTCTCTCTCTCTCTCTCTCTCTCTCTCTCTCTCTCTCTCTCTCTCTCTCTCTCTCTCTCTCTCTCTCTCTCTCTCTCTCTCTCTCTCTCTCTCATCCTCCTAAAAAATGTGTTGAGGATGAGCATAATTAATTTGACAAGAATTGGTAGCTGAGGGGATGTGAGCTCACCGGTCCCCATCTCTAAGGCGTTTGAACTGGACAGCCAGCAAACACATGAGGGTGGGTCCCAGCCGGCTACCAGGAACCAAGTCCTCAGCCATCAGAGCAGGGAACAGGTCGATGTTCTGGGGAGTGCCGTATAGCCTGGAGAGATAGGAATAGACAGACAGTCACAGCACTGTTACTCAACCCCAATGGAGCCACAGTTCAAGTGTGACTGCAAATGATTGATAGCTAAAAACCTGGTTTGCACCTCTGCAGCTTCTCCCTGACTTGGGGATTCTTGATCTCATTCCTCAGGTCGTCAAAGCTCTGTGCCGAGGTCAGGTTACAGAAGGTCCGGTAGTCATTGTAGGGCGGTATCCCATGATCCCTTCCTCTCTGGATGTTCATGGCGGCCAGGTCCAGCGCCACAGAGTGGGCCATGGAGAACAACCTCTCCGTCAGCTCCGTGTTCAACAGCTGGGTCGACACACGCATCTTCCCCGCCACTCCGAACAGGCCCCGCAGTAGGGGGTCGATGCCACCCTCATTGACGATGCGGAAGGGGGAGAAGAAGGCACGGTGCAGGGAGATGTGGCCCTGGGGGATGGGCTGGAAGTGCTCGTCCAGCCGGTACAAGATGGGGTTGATGAGGGTGTGTCCGAAGCGGAAGGCGGCCGTGGCGAAGGCGTTGAGGATGCCGGCATTGATGTTGGGGTTGTAGCCGTGGTAGTCGCCAATCAGCTTCCTCCCCGCGTCACCCATGACCTGAGGGAGGGGGTGACCATTATCATCATCATCACCAATAATAATCATTTACAGAGATAGCACCTTTCATCAATCTGAAGACCTTTGACAGGAACCTTGGTTAGATCTATATAGTTGAGTAGTCCTTACCTTGGTTAGAGTATGAGAGAGTACTAGATCTATATAGTAGAGTAGTCCTTATCTTGGTTAGAGTATGAGAGAGTACTAGATATATATAGTAGAGTAGTCCTTACCTTGGTTAGAGTATGAGACAGAGTAGTATATCTATATAGTAGAGTAGTCCTTACCTTGGTTAGAGTATGAGAGAGTACTAGATATATATAGTAGAGTAGTCCTTATCTTGGTTAGAGTATGAGAGAGTACTAGATATATATAGTAGAGTAGTCCTTACCTTGGTTAGAGTATGAGACAGAGTAGTATATCTATATAGTAGAGTAGTCCTTACCTTGGTTAGAGTATGAGACATAGTACTAGATCTCTATAGCAGAGTAGTCCTTACCTTGGTTAGAGTATGAGACAGAGTACTAGATCTATATAGTAGAGTAGTCCTTACCTTGGTTAGAGTATGAGACAGAGTACTAGATCTATATAGTAGAGTAGTCCTTACCTTGGTTAGAGTATGAGACAGAGTACTAGATCTATATAGTAGAGTAGTCCTTACCTTGGTTAGAGTATGAGACAGAGTACTAGATCTATATAGTAGAGTAGTCCTTACTTTGGTTAGAGTATGAGACAGAGTACTAGATCTATATAGTAGAGTAGTCCTTACCTTGGTTAGAGTATGAGAGAGTACTAGATCTTTATAGCAGAATAGTCCTTACCTTGGTTAGAGTATGAGAGAGTACTAGATATATATAGTAGAGTAGTCCTTACCTTGGTTAGAGTATGAGACAGAGTAGTATATCTATATAGTAGAGTAGTCCTTACCTTGGTTAGAGTATGAGACAGAGTACTAGATCTATATAGTAGAGTAGTCCTTACCTTGGTTAGAGTATGAGACAGAGTAGTATATCTATATAGTAGAGTAGTCCTTACCTTGGTTAGAGTATGAGACAGAGTACTAGATCTATATAGTAGAGTAGTCCTTACCTTGGTTAGAGTATGAGACAGAGTACTAGATCTATATAGTAGAGTAGTCCTTACCTTGGTTAGAGTATGAGACAGAGTACTAGATCTATATAGTAGAGTAGTCCTTACCTTGGTTAGAGTATGAGACAGAGTACTAGATCTATATAGTAGAGTAGTCCTTACCTTGGTTAGAGTATGAGACAGAGTACTAGATCTATATAGTAGAGTAGTCCTTACCTTGGTTAGAGTATGAGACAGAGTAGTATATCTATATAGTAGAGTAGTCCTTACCTTGGTTAGAGTATGAGACAGAGTACTAGATCTATATAGTAGAGTAGTCCTTACCTTGGTTAGAGTATGAGACAGAGTACTAGATCTATATAGTAGAGTAGTCCTTACCTTGGTTAGAGTATGAGACAGAGTAGTATATCTATATAGTAGAGTAGTCCTTACCTTGGTTAGAGTATGAGACAGAGTACTAGATCTATATAGTAGAGTAGTCCTTACCTTGGTTAGAGTATGAGACAGAGTAGTATATCTATATAGTAGAGTAGTCCTTACCTTGGTTAGAGTATGAGACAGAGTACTAGATCTATATAGTAGAGTAGTCCTTACCTTGGTTAGAGTATGAGACAGAGTACTAGATCTATATAGTAGAGTAGTCCTTACCTTGGTTAGAGTATGAGACAGAGTAGTATATCTATATAGTAGAGTAGTCCTTACCTTGGTTAGAGTATGAGACAGAGTACTAGATCTATATAGTAGAGTAGTCCTTACCTTGGTTAGAGTATGAGACAGAGTAGTATATCTATATAGTAGAGTAGTCCTTACCTTGGGCAGCCAGTGGTTGTAGGTGATGTGCTGCATCTGTGCGCCAACTATCTTCCTTGCCTCGTGGTAGATGGTGTCTCCGTCCCAGTGTGGGTTGAGTCTGAGCAGCTCTGTAGCTATGCGGTTGTGTTCCCTGAACCACACGGTGTGCATGGCTGTCAGACCCAGCTGCTCGTTGGCCCTGTGGTCTCCAGCCAGGAAGCAGGGAATGGGGCTCTCGTTCTCATCCCTCATACACTCTGTAGGGGGCCCCGTGGCGAAGGGTAGCAGGGGCTTCCCAGAGCGCTGGACGATGCCCTGCCTCAGCAGACCCCTCTGACTGGCCAGGTCGCGGACCTCCTCTGACTCGTGGCGTGAGCTGCCGTACACGTTGGACGCATCGATGTACGATGTCAGCTGGTTGATCTGTTCCCGTGGAAACACGCTGTTCATGAGGAGTGATGTCATGCCGCTGCCGCACACGGGACTGGAGCGCACAAAGAACATGCAGCGTGACCCGCTGCGCGCCTGCCGAGGGTCCCCCGGGGGGAACTGGATTGGGAAGCAGGGAGGGTCATTGGTGCACACGTTGGTACACAGCTGGCCGTCTGAGAAACGTGATTGGCTGAGGGCGGCAACTGTGGAATCTAGATCATGGTCCAGGAACTGTCCCCACTGCATGAGCATGTGGGTGTAGTGGTCATCTGGGGTGATGGTCTCCGTGCCGATCATGGTGGTGGAAACGAGGCGGGGAAAAGGCAGGGCGTGGCCGTTGTGATGTCGGCTGCTAGCGCCATGCGGCAGGTTGAAGCCGTTGTCGTAGACTGACTTGAGGAGGCGCTGGAAGGCGGTGAGGGAGGCGCCCCACATGGGGTGCTGCAGGTTGTTGCAGGTGCCGTCGTGGCTGCGGTACTTCTGGTGGAAGCAGATGTCAGAACAGTTGTTGAAGCGGCGGTGGGCCGTGCAGCCTGATAGGTTGGCGATCACATCCAGGAAGTGAGGGGACACCAGGTCATTGTAGCGGAATGCTGGGGACGAAGGGAGGGACAGGAGGTGTACTTTATGGTGTACTGTATAAGGCCACATACAGAGGAAACAAGCACAGGGCTGTGTACTACACCACTACATCAATATAGTTCCACCTAACAGAGGAGCATGTAGGCTACTAATGTTTGCCCTGGGAATGTAAACCTGCATCTTGAGGGCAAAGAGTGTTCCTCTGACATGCGCTAACTCCCTGAGAAACTAGACAGCTCCTGTGTTACAGCTCAGTGTGTGTGTGTTTGTGTGATGTGTGAGGTGCTTTGTGTAACTCAACTCAATGGGGAAAAGTGAGACTTCTCATCATAAGTCAGCTGGCTGATGAAACATCAACAACCACCAACCCTCCCATCTCCTCCCAAATCCCACCCTTCAACCTCCATCGACTGGTCATTCACAGAATCGATCCAGCCATACACAACCTTCAGGGTAGCAGTGTGTGGGGGGAGAGGGTGTCCCAGGTCACATAGACATAAACCAAACAGGCTACATTGTTTTTGCTGACGTGCAAAAGTTAGGGCCCGGTGTAACAATGAACACTTGACTGTTGTCATAACCAGTGAAAACACTGAGCCTTTCTCTCTCTCTCTCTCTCTCTCTCTCTCTCTCTCTCTCTCTCTCTCTCTCTCTCTCTCTCTCTCTCTCTCTCTCTCTCTCTCTCTCTCTCTCTCTCTCTCTCTCTTTCTCTCTAGCTCTCTCTCTCTCTCTCTCTCTCTCTCTCTCTCTCTCGCTCTCTCTAGCTCGCTATCTCTCTCTCTAGCTCGCTATCTCTCTCTCTCTCTCTCTCTCTCCCTCCCTCCCTCCCTCCCTCATAAATCCTAAATATGGGGAACCAGTCCCCTTGTTTGGGTCATTGGACACATTGCTCTTTTCACCCGTGACAAATGACCATATTAGGCATGATGTATCGGTAGTAAAACCCTTTATGAGCATCCAGTCAAATGCTCAGTGGTTCACTGGGTCAGAATGAGAAGAACATGTCATACAGATGTCATAAACATCTATCTACAGCCAGAGATTTTTTTTAAATCCAACTGAAGTAACCCATTGAATGTTTGTGGATTGGGGCATTGGCATGTCCTCCTCACTTCCATACATTCACATTGCATAGAAAGTCTGCTAACTCATAACTCAATCAAAGCCTTATATGTCCTCTTTATTCCATAGGGATGGCTGTCTGCTGTCTCACCTGTGCCGTTGGTGTCGACCATGAGGCCCTGGTTGACGTGGTTCTGGATGAGGAGCAGGGTTTGTTCGAAGATCTCCCCCGCCCTGGCCTGCCCCACTGTGTAGGGGTCCCTGGGGTAACGAAATAGGGCCAGCAACTCTCCAGGGGTACGAGGGTTACTACAGAGAGAGAGAGAGATGAGGGGGGAGAGAGAGAGAGAGACCGAATAGGGGCGCAGTATGTAGTATTACAAACAAATACAGTATGTACTACTACAAAGAAATATAGTATGTAGTGTTACAAATAAATACAGTGTGTAGTATTAAAAATAAATACAGTATGTAGTATTACAAAGAAATACAGTATGTAGTATTACAAAGAAATACAGTTTGTAGTAATACAAAGAAATACAGTATGTAGTATTACAAAGAAATACAGTATGTACTATTACAAATAAATACAGTATACTATTACAAATAAATACAGTATGTAGTATTACAAGAAATACAGTATGCATTATTACAAAGACATAAAGAAATATGTTGTATTACAAAGAAATACAGTATGTAGTATTACAAATAAATACTGTATGCATTATTACAAAGAAATATGTAGTATTACAAAGAATATATAGTACTTAGAGGATCCAAATTAAGAATGTTTGATATGCTAGTCATATATAGTGATGATGACACATCGGACGGAGCATTGCAATCCAAGTCCTCAGGCTGTGAGAAGACCTTTAGTCGATGTGCCAGTTACAGAGTACAAACACAAACACACAAGCCAGTGAAGCCACAGGAGCTCTGGGGGCCCAGAGCTAGAAATCCCTAGCTGGCTGGCTGGCTGGCTGGCTGGCTGGCTGTGTGTGTGTGTGTGTGTGTGTGTGTGTGTGTGTGTGTGTGTGTGTGTGTGTGTGTGTGTGTGTGTGTGTGTGTGTGTGTGTGTGTGTGTGTGTGTGTGTGTGTGTGTGTGTGTGTGTGTGTGTGTGTGTGTGTGTGTGTGTGTGTGTGTGTGTGCATATGGAAACATGCTCCTGTTAACCACATCATCAGATCAAAGAGCTTACCCACAAAACATGACTCAAGATAGAGTTCAGAAATTATAATATAACAAAGCTTAGATTCATAAGCCTGATTCCAACCCGCTGACTAAAAGGGCATTTGACTTACCCATCAAACAGATGCCTCCTGGTGGATTCGATGGCACTGTCCACGTTGCGGATGGCCTCTTCAATAGACGACGTCACAAAGGTGTCCCCTTGTCTACTTACTGGAGGCACTGCAAACAGATAGGCACTGCTTTCATAGCCAGTCGTAAAATCAACTAACACTGATAATTAAACAATAGAATAATTTGCCATAAACTGATATCAGATGTTTCAACTGTGTATGTCATCTGTTGTGCTGTGTTCAAGACAGCTTGAGGTAGAATTATAACCTAGATCAGGGGTAGGCAACTAGATTCATGACTACATTGAGACACGATCATGTCTATTTTTGTATTCATGAGAATACTTGGGAACAGATTTCTTAAATTAAACAAAGTTTTTGATGAATTCCTGGTGATTGTAAAAATGTTTGTTGTCGGAGGGAACAGAACACAGATTGGAGGGAACAGAACACATTTCTGTCAGACTGCGTAGTGAATTTGTAGTGTGCCATGTAAAAAATTGAGTGTCTGATGTGTAGGCTGCAGACCCGTCCAACAACAACCCAACATGGTCACAGTTCACTGTCGGCACGCTAGCTAGCATCGGCTACGAGACAGCGTGCAAGCAGGCCAAGGAAAATAAGCAACACTGGGGCTCGAGCTGAGGAGTAGGCCCAACCTATGGTGTTACAATAGCTGTGTTACATCGGTCACAAAGCCTTGGTCCGATGAGGAGTGGGGTGTGTGCAGGCTTTGGTTCTATCCCAGCAAAAACACATCTGATTCAGGTGTGTTAGAGCAGGGCTGGAACAAAAGCTTGCAATGTCTGTAGTTCTCCACAAATAGGGTTAGCCTAGATTAGCATACTCTAGCTGTGTCTTACCTAGGACAGTGAGCACCATGCTAGCGGACTGGTAGCCAATAGGGTTGCGGGCGACACACTCGTAGCGTCCACCGTCGGCTAGACCCACGTCCTTGACCTCCAAGAAGCCCTCAGGGGCGATGTGGAACTTCCCACTTTCCGTCACCTGGACACCGTCCTGCAGAGTTGCCGGGAAAGACAAGGGTTGAAAGGTCAGGAGGTGTGGACTAGTGTGGGGTAATGAGTAGGGCACTGCCTTGAGTTACACAGTAGGGTCTGACAGGCCTGCTTAAACCCTACATCCCAAAGAGAGCACTCCATTCTGCCACCTCTGGTCTCTTGGCTCTCCAACCCCTATGGGAAGGAAGCTCCCACTCAGCCCAGTCCAAGTTTTTCTCTATCCTGGCACCACAATGGAGGAACCAGCTACCCCCTGAAGCTAGGACAGCAGAGTCCCTGCCGATCTTCTGAAAACATCTGAAACCCTACTTCTTCAAATAGTATCTTAAATAATCCCACAACACATATTCATATACATACACTATATATACAAAAATATGTGGACACCCCTTCAAATGAGTGGATGTTCGGTTATTTCAGCCACACCCATTGCTGACAGGTGTATAAATCGAGCACACAGCCATGCAATCTCCATAGACAAACATTGGCAGTAGAATGGCAATACTGAAGAGCTCAGTGACTTTCAATGTGGCACCGTCATAGGCTGCCACCTTTCCAACAAGTAAGTTCGTTAAATTTCTGCCCTGCTAGAGCTGTTAAATGTAAGTGCTGATATTGTGAAGTGGAAACGTCTAGGAACAACAACGGCTCAGCAGCGAAGTGGTAGGCCACACAAGCTCACAGAAAGGACCACCGAGTGCTGAAGCGCGTAGCGCGTAAAAGTTGGATGTCCTTGTTTACAACACTCACTAGTTCCAAACTGACTCTGGAAGCGAAGTCAGCACAATAACTGTTCGTTGGGAGCTCTATGAAATGGGTTTCCATGGCCGAGCAGCCGCACACAAGCCTAAGATCACCATGCGCAATGCCAAGTGTCAGCTGGAGTGGTGTAAAGCTCACCGCCATTGGATTCTGGAGCAGTGGAAACGCGTTCCCGGGAGTGATGAATCACGCTTCACTATCTGGCAGTCCGATGGACTAATCTAGGTTTGGCGGATGCCAGGAGAAAGCTACATGCCCCAATGCATAGTGCCAACTGTAACATTTGGTGGAGGAGGAATAATGGTCTGGGGTTGTTTTTCATAATTTGGGCTAGGCCCCTTAGTTTCAGTGAAGGGAAATCTTAACGCTACAGACACTAATGACATTCTAGACGACTCTGTGCTTCCAACTTTGTGGAAGCAGTTTGAGGAAGACCCTTTCCTGTTTCAGAATTGAAATAACCTTGACCTCAACCGCATCGAACAGATTTTGGATGAATTGGAAAGCAAACTGCAAGCCAGACCTAATCGCCCAATATCAGTGCCCAACCTCACTAATGCTCTTGTGGCTGAATGGAACCAAGTCCCCGCAGTAATGTTCCAACATCTACTGGAAAGCCTTCCCAGAAGAGTGGAGGCTGTTATTGCAGCAAAGGGGCGGGACCAACTCCATATTAATGCCCATGGTCTTGGAATGAGATGTTCGACGAGCAGGTGTCCACATACTTTTGGCAATATAGTATATATAATATCTTTCGTGAACTAACACTAGCACTTGACCCCCCCCCCCCCTTACTAGACTTTGCTGATAGCTACTTTACTGAGGAAAAATGTACTTACTATGACTGTGATATGTGGTTGTCCCGTCCCACCTAGCTATTTTAAGATTAATTCAAAATGTAAAAAATGCCTGGGTTATATGGAGACTATGAAATCAGCTTGGGTTACATGGCTATGTTTTACAATAGGCTGTGATATACTAGGCTGTACAAAGCAACTTTTTTCATATATACAGGCCTACTAATACTGTGAAAGTTACTAACAGCCATTATCTGATCAGAGCAGACCTTGACTTCCTTACCCTTCCCTTCCCTTTCCCATCCCTCCTTTCCCCATCCCCTGTCCTCAGCGAGAGCCTGGCTATGCTAGCCTTGTTGCCATGGAGGCCGTGACAACGGCAACCAGTAGTTGGTGACCAGGTGACAGGTGTCTAACCTTGTTCCAGGTGAGGACAGGCTCGGGCTGTCCCTGAGCTTTGCAGGGAATCTGGACGTCCGTGCCAGACTCCACAGTCACGTCCCTTGGAGCATTTGTGAAAACAGGCGTTACTGATGATTGAGAAACATGTGTTAATGACTACATCAACGCTCGCAGCAGCTCACAGTGCAGTGCAATCAATCCCAATGCAGTAAAGACACTTTGTCATCCAAATGTTCTCAGCATGTCAAAACAGACACTAATACTTATTATATTGTTGGCACACACACACACACACACACACACACAGACACAGACACAGACACAGACACAGACACACAGACACACACACAGACACAGACACACAGACACACAGACACACACACACACACACACACACACACACACACACACACACACACACACACACACACACACACACACACAGACACACACACACACACACACACACACACTGACATGTGCACACACACCCATACCCTCTCTCTATTTTTCATGTTTAAGTTCCATGTCCTCCTAAATATCTCTTATTACAGGGACTAGCTGAAGATTTTCATTCACACACAGCAGTGAAAGGTCAACACTCATTTACTGTCCTATCCAGTCAAAACCAGAGGTGACTCAGTGTGTCCCTGTGATTAGACGAGGGGTACACTCCTCTCTCTCACACACAGCTGGGGAGGTGCTTTTTCCTCTTCACAGTAAAAATTCCCATTCCCCAATGGTGGGTGTGTAACCCAATGCAGCCAGCCACCTAGTCATGAGAAGATCACTTTCCCTGTTTCAGGAAGGACCTCTAAGCCCTGAGGTATCCTGAGGTTTAAAGCAGATGAACTGTTCTCAAGATATCAAAGTAGACCAAACTCTTAGGAAAAAAGGTGCTATCTAGAACCTAAAAGGGTTCTTCGGCTGTCCCCATAGGAGAACCATTTGAAGAACCCCTTTTGGCTCCAGGAAGAACCTTTCTGGGTTTCATATAGAACCCTTTCCACAGAGGGTTCTACATGGAACCCCAAATTATTCTACCTGGAACCAAAAAGGGTTCTACTATGGGGACAGCCGAAGAACCCTTTTGGAACCTTCTTTTCTAACAGTGTAGGAAACTCTATAACACTCTATGATCTAACGCTGTCAGGCTAAAAAACATGTATCTCAACGTAGCCAACTAGCCATTCATCTTTCCCTGTCCACGTACAGTCTGTCAGTCTGTCTGTCTGTCTGTCTGTCTGTCTGTCTGTCTGTCTGTCTGTCTGTGTGTGTCTGTCTGTCTGTCTGTCTGTCTGTCTGTCTGTCTGTGTCTGTCTGTCTGTCTGTCTGTCTGTCTGTCTGTCTGTCTGTCTGTCTGTCTGTCTGTCTGTCTGTCTGTCTGTCTGTGTGTCTGTCTGTGTTTGCATGTCTCTCTCTCTCTCTCTCTCTCGCTCTGTTACTCGCTGAAAGTCTCATTTTGTTTAAGTGTTGCTCAGGGTTGTGTGTACAGGGTTTACAGTGTTGTAGGCCAATATGTATCATGTACTGCATGTTAACAGCCATTACTACATGGAAAACATGATGTCATCTGGGATTACAGAATGCCATGCTTTCCTGCCCCGCTCTGCTCAACATTCTACTTACAACTACAAGCCTGTCATTTCTGAGAGAGAGAGAGAGAGAGAGAGAGAGAGAGAGAGAGAGAGAGAGAGAGAGAGAGAGAGAGAGAGAGAGAGAGAGAGAGAGGAGAGAGAGAGAGAGAGAGAGAGAGAGAGAGAGAGAGAGAGAGAGAGAGAGAGAGAGAGAGAGAGAGAGAGAGAGAGAGAGAGAGAGAGAGAGAGAGAGAGAGAGAGAGAGAGAGAGAGAGAGAGAGAGAGAGAGAGAGAGAGAGAGAGAGAGAGAGAGAGAGAGAGAGACCACCCATACGTGGAATGTGTGCACGCATGACTGTAAGTCGCTTTGGATAAAAGTGTCTGCTAAATGGCATATATTATTATATTATTATTTCTCTGATTGCAGGCTGTCTAGAGTGTAAACGACAAATTAGCCCAAGACGTTGTGTCCTGTCACTCCCACGCTCTCAATCTTTACTACCCTCCACTCCCCTCTTTTTAAAAAGCCTACGAGTGTTTGGAGAGGCCCTTAAAATAACACATTGAAATGTTTTCCTTCTAGCCTACACAATGATGCAGTATAATTATCTCGTCACAGATGGCGTTCTCTAAAAATGGTCAACATTTACAAGGTGTCTTTGAATGTTTCGAAAAGTGTTTAAAACAAAATGTACTATAATTACTGCTCCATACACAACATTTGAATTCATTCGTCAATCATAACAGCATGCAGATTCATACTATATTCATACATCAGGCATAACATCTGGATCCTGCTAGGGTATAGAGTAGAGATCCGTCTCACCTCTCTGCTGGATGTTAAGCTGTACGGCGGTGCGCACCGTGCCCAGCGGGCTGACGGCCTGGCACTCATACTGGCCCTCATCGTGGGTCGCCACGCGGGCGATCCTCAGCGTGCCCGTAGAGAGGACCAGGTGGCGGCGGTCCTGGGGCAGGGGGCTGCCCCCCCGCGTCCAGGCGATAATGGGCTGGGGGTATCCGCTGGCCTCACAGGTGAAGTCCACCGTGTGACCCTCCAACACTGACTGGTCCTGGGGGGTCACTGTGAACTGGGGGGTCGCTGGGGAACAGGAACCACGGGAGAGTTAGGCACAAAAACAAGTTAAATAATGTTCTCTCAACAGTGTGTTGTATACATATGGGCAATTCTTAGCAGGTTGACGTTTATTAAGTCTTGTCCTGGAGGCAGAACTGAGCGATTTCCCCTTAGATAGGTCCGCAGGAAAGTCAAAATTGGCTATATTGAAACATTTATGAAAACAAAAAAGTGCTTTTTGGTCTTAATTTTAGGTTAGGCTGAGGCATTATGGTTAGCAGTGTGGTTAAGGGTAGGGTTAAGGTTAGGGTTAGGTTTAAAAGCAGATTTTACGACTTTGTGGCTGTGCTAGCTAGTGACCAGTCTGCAAAGCTGCCTTGAGAAAAAGATTCATGTCAAAAAACGCTAACCTGACAGTTCTTAGCAGACACAAACATATGTACCATTAAAATACCCTTTACACATATGGTTCTTCATTGAAAGCAAATTATACTGTGCATCATTGCTTCATATCTTGGTCCATGTTTGCCCATTGTCAATGTAAACTCAAGAAACTACAGAAGATTACAAACAAGATGTTTGCCACTGCCTCTCTCTAAATACTGACTCTACAGTGCTATTCACCCTGTACAATGATGTGAGCGGTAGCGTGGATGGTGTCCAGGTTGTTGGAGGCGAAGCAGGTGTACTGCCCCGCGTCTGCCTGCACCACGTGCTGGATGAACAGCCCCCCAGACGGGGTGGTGTTGATACGGGCATCGGTAGGCAGGGGCGTGCGGTCCCCCTTGGTCCAGGAGACCCGGGGCTGGGGCTGGCCTGTAGCGCTACACTCCAGGGTGATACTCTCCCCCACCAACACCTCTGTATTCTGGGGCTGGATCACAAAACTGGGCCGCGCTGGGGGAGGAAGGTAGGGGATGAGATAGAGAAAGAGAGACAGAGGAAGATTGAGACAAAGAATCTAAGTGATAACATGGGTGGAAACTAAAAAAGCCTATTCTTTCCCACATAAGGCCTTGAGTTGTTCCTGCCCACTTGATCTGACCAGGATGAATATCTGGTCCTACACAGAACCATATCATCTGGTCCTACACAGAACCATATCATCTGGCCCTATACATAATCATATTATCTGGCTCTACACAGATTCACATCATCTGGCCCTACACAGAACCATATCACCTGGCCCTACACAGAACCATATCACCTGGCCCTGAAACAGAACACTATAATCTGGCCCTACACAGAACCATATCACCTGGCCCTGAAACAGAACACTATAATCTGGCCCTACACAGAACCATATCACCTGGCCCTGAAACAGAACACTATAATCTGGCCCTACACAGAACCATATCACCTGGCCCTGAAACAGAACACTATAATCTGGCCCTACACAGAACCATATCATCTGGTCCTACACAGAACCATATAATCTGGTCCTACACAGAACCATATCATCTGGCCCTACACAGAACCATATAATCCGGCCCTACACAGAACCATATCATCTGGCCCTACACAGAACCATATCATCTGGACCTACACAGACTCATTTAATCTGGTCCTACACAGAGCCATATCACCTGGCCCTACACATAATCATATCATCTGGTCCTACACAGAACCATATCATCTGGTCCTACACAGAACCATATCATCTGGTCCTACACAGAGCCATATCATCTGGTCCTACACAGAACAATATCATCTGGTCCTACACAGAGCCATATCATCTGGTCCTACACAGAACCATATCATCTGGTCCTACACAGAACCATATCATCTGGTCCTACACAGAGCCATATCATCTGGTCCTACACAGAACCATATCATCTGGTCCTACACAGAGCCATATCATCTGGTCCTACACAGAACCATATCATCTGGTCCTACACAGAACCATATCATCTGGTCCTACACAGAGCCATATCATCTGGTCCTACACAGAGCCATATCATCTGGTCCTACACAGAACCATATCATCTGGTCCTACACAGAGCCATATCATCTGGTCCTACACAGAGCCATATAATCTGGTCCTACACATAACCATATCATCTGGCCCTACACAGAACCATATCATCTGGCCCTACACAGAACCATATCATCTTCCCCTACACAGAACCACATTTTCTGGCCCTACACAGAACCATATCATCTGTTTCTACACAGAACCATATCATCTGGCCCTACACAGAACCATATCATCTGACCCTACACAGAACCATATAATCTGGCCCTACACAGAACCATATAATCTGTTTCTACACAGAACCATATCATCTGACCCTACACAGAGCCATATAATCTGGCCCTACACAGAACCATATAATCTGTTTCTACACAGAACCATATCATCTGACCCTACACAGAACCATATAATCTGGCCCTACACAGAACCATATCATCTGGCCCTACACAGAACCATATCATCTGGCCCTACACAGAACCATATCATCTGGCCCTACACATAACCATATAATATGGCCCTACACATAACCATATTATATGGCCCTACACAGAACCATATAATATGGCCCTACACATAACCATATAATATGGCCCTACACATAACCATATAATATGGCCCTACACAGAACCATATAATCTGGCCCTACACAGAACCATATCATCTGGCCCTACACAGAACCATATCATCTGGCCCTACACATAACCATATAATATGGCCCTACACAGAACCATATCATCTGGCCCTACACATAACCATATAATATGGCCCTACACAGAACCATATAATATGGCCCTGAAACAGAACCATATAATCCGGCCCTACACAGAACCATATCATCTGGTCCTACACAGAGCCATATCATCTGGTCCTACACATAACCATATCATCTGGTCCTACACAGAGCCATATCATCTGGTCCTACACAGAACCATATCATCTGGTCCTACACAGAACCATATCATCTGGTCCTACACAGAACCATATCATCTGGTCCTACACAGAGAAATATAATCTGGCCCTACACAGAACCACAGCATCGGGCCAAGTGTGGAGGAAATAATGAGAGGGAGCAAGAGATCACCGATATAGGGTACCTTGTTAACTGTACAAGAGCATAAGCGTAACAGGTGCAGCCAAATATTACTCTAAGTAACCACTTCACTGTCATTGTAGAGAAGGACTTACATTATATAGCCCATGAAAAATATTCAAACATGTATTACATAATATGAGGGACCACTCACAGGGGGCTCCGAAGTATCTGAGTGTGACCTGAGAGGTCTTGACCTCTCCAGCTACGTTCTTGGCCATGCACTGGTACACTCCCTGGTCCGTCTCCCGCGTGTCCTGGATCATCAGAGTACCGTCCTCCAGCAGGTTGAGACGAGAGTCATCATGCATGTTCAGGGCATTACTGGGGAAAAATACACATACATAAATTACGTTACATAATCGCATACATACAGTATGTTTATATGTGGCAGCAGGTAGCCTAGCAGTTAAGAGTGTTGGACCAGTAACCGAACGGTTGCTGGTTCGAATCCCCGAGCTGACTAAAAATCAGTCTATGTACCCTTGAGCAAGGCACTTAACCATACTTGCTCCTGTAAATCTCTCTGGATTAGAGCGTCTGCTAATTGACTAAATGGCTAAATGTTAACTGTAGGAAAAAGTAGTTAGGACACATTGTTTCAACGTTGATGTCACCATTGGAGAGTGGGCCTTACTTGTTCATAAGCCAGATGATCTGTGGTTTGGGGTTTCCCTCGGCCCTGCAGGTGAAGTACACCGTGTTCCCTGACGTCACGTCAACATCCTGGGGCTCTGACGTGATCCTGGGCAACTCTGCACAGGAGAGAGGGAGGAGGATGAGAGGAGGATGGGATAAAGACAGGTTTAAGAGAACACAATAAAGCAACCAGCCACAATAAATACACCATTTCCTTTCAGAACAAGAGTCATGTCTCTGTTAGTCTGATATAACTAGGCCATAGTAATGGTCTGTAGAAAGGACACTCTGATATAACTAGGCCAGAGTAATGGTCTGTAGAGAGAACACTCTGATATAACTAGGCCATAGTAATGGTCTGTAGAAAGGACACTCTGATATAACTAGGCCAGAGTAATGGTCTGTAGAGAGAACACTCTGATATAACTAGGCCATAGTAATGGTCTGTAGAGAGAACACTCGGATATAACTAGGCCAGAGTAATGGTCTGTAGAGAGAACACTCTGATATAACTAGGCCAGAGTAATGGTCTGTAGAGAGAACACTCTGATATAACTAAGCCAGAGTAATGGTCTGTAGAGAGAACACTCTGATATAACTAGGCCAGAGCAACGGTCTGTAGAGAGAACACTCTGATATAACTAGGCCAGAGTAATGGTCTGTAGAAAGGACACTCTGATATAACTAGGCCATAGTAATGGTCTGTAGAAAGGACACTCTGATATAACTAGGCCAGAGTAATGGTCATTAGAAAGGACACTCTGATATAACTAGGCCATAGTAATGGTCTGTAGAAAGGACACTGATATAACTAGGCCAGAGTAATGGTCTGTAGAGAGGACACTCTGATATAACTAGGCCATAGTAATGGTCTGTAGAGAAGACACTGATATAACTAGGCCAATAGTAATGGTCTGTAGAGAGAACACTCTGATATAACTAGGCCAGAGTAATGGTCTGTAGAGAGAACACTCTGATATAACTAGGCCATAGTAATGGTCTGTAGAGAGGACACTCTGATATAACTAGGCCAGAGTAATGGTCTGTAGAGAGAACACTCTGATATAACTAGGCCATAGTAATGGTCTGTAGAGAAGACACTGATATAACTAGGCCATAGTAATGGTCTGTAGAGAGAACACTCTGATATAACTAGGCCATAGTAATGGTCTGTAGAGAAGACACTGATATAACTAGGCCATAGCAATGGTCTGTAGAGACACACTGATATAACTAGGCCAGAGTAATGGTCTGTAGAGAGGACACTCTGATATAACTAGGCCATAGCAATGGTCTGTAGAGAAACACTGATATAACTAGGCCAGAGTAATGGTCTGTAGAGAGAACACTCTGATATAACTAGGCCATAGTAATGGTCTGTAGAGAGAACACTCTGATATAACTAGGCCATAGTAATGGTCTGTAGAGAAGACACTGATATAACTAGGCCAGAGTAATGGTCTGTAGAGAAGACACTGATATAACTAGGCCAGAGTAATGGTATGTAGAGAGGACACTCTGATATAACTAGGCCATAGTAATGGTCTGTAGAGAGGACACTCTGATATAACTAGGCCATAGTAATGGTCTGTAGAGAGAACACTCTGATATAACTAGGCCATAGTAATGGTCTGTAGAGAAGACACTGATATAACTAGGCCATAGTAATGGTCTGTAGAGAAGACACTCTGATATAACTAGGCCAGAGTAATGGTCTGTAGAGAAGACACTGATATAACTAGGCCAGAGTAATGGTCTGTAGAAAGGACACTCTGATATAACTAGGCCATAGTAATGGTCTGTAGAGAGGACACTCTGATATAACTAGGCCAGAGTAATGGTCTGTAGAGAGGACACTCTGATATAACTAGGCCAGAGTAATGGTCTGTAGAGGGGACACTGATATAACTAGGCCAGAGCAATGGTCTGTAGAGAGGACACTCTGATATAACTAGGCCATAGTAATTGTCTGTAGAGAGGACACTCTGATATAACTAGGCCATAGCAATGGTCTGTAGAGAAACACTGATATAACTAGGCCAGAGTAATGGTCTGTAGAGAGGATACTCTGATATAACTAGGCCACAGCAATGGTCTGTAGAGAAACACTGATATAACTAGGCCAGAGTAATGGTCTGTAGAGAGAACACTCTGATATAACTAGGCCAGAGTAATGGTCTGTAGAGAGGACACTCTGATATAACTAGGCCAGAGCAATGGTCTGTAGAGAAGACACTGATATAACTAGGCCATAGTAATGGTCTGTAGAGAGAACACTCTGATATAACTAGGCCATAGTAATGGTCTGTAGAGAAGACACTGATATAACTAGGCCAGAGTAATGGTCTGTAGAGAAGACACTGATATAACTAGGCCAGAGTAATGGTATGTAGAGAGGACACTCTGATATAACTAGGCCATAGTAATGGTCTGTAGAGAGGACACTCTGATATAACTAGGCCATAGTAATGGTCTGTAGAGAGAACACTCTGATATAACTAGGCCATAGTAATGGTCTGTAGAGAAGACACTGATATAACTAGGCCATAGTAATGGTCTGTAGAGAGGACACTCTGATATAACTAGGCCAGAGTAATGGTCTGTAGAGAGAACACTCTGATATAACTAGGCCATAGTAATGGTCTGTAGAGAGAACACTCTGATATAACTAGGCCAGAGTAATGGTCTGTAGAGAGAACACTCTGATATAACTAGGCCAGAGTAATGGTCTGTAGAGAGAACAGTCTGATATAACTAAGCCAGAGTAATGGTCTGTAGAGAGAACACTCTGATATAACTAGGCCAGAGCAACGGTCTGTAGAGAGAACACTCTGATATAACTAGGCCAGAGTAATGGTCTGTAGAGAGAACACTCTGATATAACTAGGCCAGAGTAATGGTCTGTAGAGAGAACACTCTGATATAACTAGGCCAGAGTCATGGTCTGTAGAGAGAACACTCTGATATAACTAGGGCCATAGTAATGGTCTGTAGAGAGAACACTCTGATATAACTAGGCCAGAGCAATGGTCTGTAGAAAGGACACTCTGATATAACTAGGCCATAGTAATGGTCTGTAGAAAGGACACTCTGATATAACTAGGCCAGAGTAATGGTCAGTAGAAAGGACACTCTGATATAACTAGGCCATAGTAATGGTCTGTAGAAAGGACACTGATATAACTAGGCCAGAGTAATGGTCTGTAGAGAGGACACTCTGATATAACTAGGCCATAGTAATGGTCTGTAGAGAAGACACTGATATAACTAGGCCAATAGTAATGGTCTGTAGAGAGAACACTCTGATATAACTAGGCCAGAGTAATGGTCTGTAGAGAGAACACTCTGATATAACTAGGCCATAGTAATGGTCTGTAGAGAGGACACTCTGATATAACTAGGCCAGAGTAATGGTCTGTAGAGAGAACACTCTGATATAACTAGGCCATAGTAATGGTCTGTAGAGAAGACACTGATATAACTAGGCCATAGTAATGGTCTGTAGAGAGAACACTCTGATATAACTAGGCCATAGTAATGGTCTGTAGAGAGGACACTCTGATATAACTAGGCCATAGCAATGGTCTGTAGAGAAACACTGATATAACTAGGCCAGAGTAATGGTCTGTAGAGAGAACACTCTGATATAACTAGGCCAGAGGAATGGTCTGTAGAGAGGACACTCTGATATAACTAGGCCATAGTAATGGTCTGTAGAGAGAACACTCTGATATAACTAGGCCATAGTAATGGTCTGTAGAGAAGACACTGATATAACTAGGGCATAGTAATGGTCTGTAGAGAGGACACTCTGATATAACTAGGCCAGAGTAATGGTCTGTAGAGTGAACACTCTGATATAACTAGGCCATAGTAATGGTCTGTAGAAAGGACACTCTGATATAACTAGGCCAGAGTAATGGTCTGTAGAGAAGACACTCTGATATAACTAGGCCAGAGTAATGGTCTGTAGAGAGGACACTGATATAACTAGGCCAGAGCAATGGTCTGTAGAGAGGACACTCTGATACAACTAGGCCATAGTAATCGTCTGTAGAGAGGACACTCTGATATAACTAGGCCATAGCAATGGTCTGTAGAGAAACACTGATATAACTAGGCCAGAGTAATGGTCTGTAGAGAGGATACTCTGATATAACTAGGCCATAGCAATGGTCTGTAGAGAAACACTGATATAACTAGGCCAGAGTAATGGTCTGTAGAGAGAACACTCTGATATAACTAGGCCAGAGTAATGGTCTGTAGAGAGGACACTCTGATATAACTAGGCCAGAGCAATGGTCTGTAGAGAAGACACTGATATAACTAGGCCATAGTAATGGTCTGTAGAGAGAACACTCTGATATAACTAGGCCATAGTAATGGTCTGTAGAGAAGACACTGATATAACTAGGCCAGAGTAATGGTCTGTAGAGAAGACACTGATATAACTAGGCCAGAGTAATGGTATGTAGAGAGGACACTCTGATATAGATAGGCCATAGTAATGGTCTGTAGAGAGGACACTCTGATATAACTAGGCCATAGTAATGGTCTGTAGAGAGAACACTCTGATATAACTAGGCCATAGTAATGGTCTGTAGAGAAGACACTGATATAACTAGGCCATAGTAATGGTCTGTAGAGAGGACACTCTGATATAACTAGGCCAGAGTAATGGTCTGTAGAGTGAACACTCTGATATAACTAGGCCATAGTAATGGTCTGTAGAAAGGACACTCTGATATAACTAGGCCAGAGTAATGGTCTGTAGAGAAGACACTGATATAACTAGGCCAGAGCAATGGTCTGTAGAGAGGACACTCTGATATAACTAGGCCAGAGTAATGGTCTGTAGAGAGGACACTGATATAACTAGGCCAGAGCAATGGTCTGTAGAGAGGACACTCTGATATAACTAGGCCATAGTAATCGTCTGTAGAGAGGACACTCTGATATAACTAGGCCAT
Source organism: Salvelinus fontinalis (assembly GCF_029448725.1). Taxonomy (NCBI): domain Eukaryota; kingdom Metazoa; phylum Chordata; class Actinopteri; order Salmoniformes; family Salmonidae; genus Salvelinus; species Salvelinus fontinalis. The sequence continues at coordinate 17,313,228 of NC_074679.1, read as the reverse complement.
AGCAATGGTCTGTAGAGAAACACTGATATAACTAGGCCAGAGTAATGGTCTGTAGAGAGGACACTCTGATATAACTAGGCCATAGCAATGGTCTGTAGAGAAACACTGTTATAACTAGGCCAGAGTAATGGTCTGTAGAGAGAACACTCTGATATAACTAGGCCAGAGTAATGGTCTGTAGAGAGGACACTCTGATATAACTAGGCCAGAGCAATGGTCTGTAGAGAAGACACTGATATAACTAGGCCATAGTAATGGTCTGTAGAGAGAACACTCTGATATAACTAGGCCATAGTAATGGTCTGTAGAGAAGACACTGATATAAATAGGCCAGAGTAATGGTCTGTAGAGAGAACACTCTGATATAACTAGGGCCATAGTAATGGTCTGTAGAGAGAACACTCTGATATAACTTGGCCAGAGCAATGGTCAGTAGAAAGGACACTCTGATATAACTAGGCCATAGTAATGGTCTGTAGAAAGGACACTCTGATATAACTAGGCCAGAGTAATGGTCTGTAGAGAAGACACTGATATAACTAGGCCAGAGCAATGGTCTGTAGAGAGGACACTCTGATATAACTAGGCCAGAGTAATGGTCTGTAGAGAGGACACTGATATAACTAGGCCAGAGCAATGGTCTGTAAAGAGGACACTCTGATATAACTAGGCCATAGTAATGGTCTGTAGAGAGGACACTCTGATATAACTAGGCCATAGCAATGGTCTGTAGAGAAACACTGATATAACTAGGCCAGAGCAATGGTCTGTAGAGAGGACACTCTGATATAACTAGGCCAGAGTAATGGTCTGTAGAGAGAACACTCTGATTTAACTAGGCCAGAGTAATGGTCTGTAGAGAGGACACTCTGATATAACTAGGCCAGAGCAATGGTCTGTAGAGAAGACACTGATATAACTAGGCCATAGTAATGGTCTGCAGAGAGAACACTCTGATATAACTAGGCCATAGTAATGGTCTGTAGAGAAGACACTGATATAACTAGGCCAGAGTAATGGTCTGTAGAGAAGACACTGATATAACTAGGCCAGAGTAATGGTCTGTAGAGAGGACACTCTGATATAACTAGGCCATAGTAATGGTCTGTAGAGAGGACACTCTGATATAACTAGGCCATAGTAATGGTCTGTAGAGAGAACACTCTGATATAACTAGGCCATAGCAATGGTCTGTAGAGAAGACACTGATATAACTAGGCCATAGTAATGGCCTGTAGAGAGGACACTCTGATATAACTAGGCCAGAGTAATGGTCTGTAGAGAGAACACTCTGATATAACTAGGCCATAGTAATGGTCTGTAGAGAGAACACTCTGATATAACTAGGCCAGAGTAATGGTGTGTAGAGAGAACACTCTGATATAACTAGGCCAGAGTAATGGTCTGTAGAGAGAACACTCTGATATAACTAGGCCATAGTAATGGTCTGTAGAGAGAACACTCTGATATAACTAGGCCAGAGTAATGGTCTGTAGAGAGAACACTCTGATATAACTAGGCCAGTGTAATGGTCTGTAGAGAAGACACTGATATAACTAGGCCAGAGCAATGGTCTGTAGAGAGAACACTCTGATATAACTAGGCCAGAGCAATGGTCTGTAGAGAGGACACTCTGATATAACTAGGCCAGAGCAATGGTCTGTAGAGAGGACACTCTGATATAACTAGGCCATAGTAATGGTCTGTAGAAAGGACACTCTGATATAACTAGGCCATAGTAATGGTCTGTAGAAAGGACACTCTGATATAACTAGGCCATAGTAATGGTCTGTAGAGAGAACACTCTGATATAACTAGGCCATAGTAATGGTCTGTAGAGAAGACACTGATATAACTAGGCCATAGTAATGGTCTGTAGAGAGAGCACTCTGATATAACTAGGCCATAGTAATGGTCTGTAGAGAGGACACTCTGATATAACTAGGCCAGAGTAATGGTCTGTAGAGAGGACACTCTGATATAACTAGGCGATAGTAATGGTCTGTAGAGAGAACACTCTGATATAACTAGGCCATAGTAATGGTTTGTAGAGAAGACACTGATATAACTAGGCCATAGTAATGGTCTGTAGAGAGGACACTCTGATATAACTAGGCCATAGTAATGGTCTGTAGAGAGAACACTCTGATATAACTAGGCCATAGTAATGGTCTGTAGAGAAGACACTGATATAACTAGGCCATAGTAATGGTCTGTAGAGAGGACACTCTGATATAACTAGGCCAGAGTAATGGTCTGTAGAGAGAACACTCTGATATAACTAGGCCATAGTAATGGTCTGTAGAGAGAACACTCTGATATAACTAGGCCAGAGTAATGGTCTGTAGAGAGAACACTCTGAAATAACTAGGCCAGAGTAATGGTCTGTAGAGAGAACAGTCTGATATAACTAAGCCAGAGTAATGGTCTGTAGAGAGAACACTCTGATATAACTAGGCCAGAGCAACGGTCTGTAGAGAGAACACTCTGATATAACTAGGCCAGAGTAATGGTCTGTAGAGAGAACACTCTGATATAACTAGGCCAGAGTAATGGTCTGTAGAGAGAACACTCTGATATAACTAGGGCCATAGTAATGGTCTGTAGAGAGAACACTCTGATATAACTAGGCCAGAGCAATGGTCTGTAGAAAGGACACTCTGATATAACTAGGCCATAGTAATGGTCTGTAGAAAGGACACTCTGATATAACTAGGCCAGAGTAATGGTCAGTAGAAAGGACACTCTGATATAACTAGGCCATAGTAATGGTCTGTAGAAAGGACACTGATATAACTAGGCCAGAGTAATGGTCTGTAGAGAGGACACTCTGATATAACTAGGCCATAGTAATGGTCTGTAGAGAAGACACTGATATAACTAGGCCAATAGTAATGGTCTGTAGAGAGAACACTCTGATATAACTAGGCCAGAGTAATGGTCTGTAGAGAGAACACTCTGATATAACTAGGCCATAGTAATGGTCTGTAGAGAGGACACTCTGATATAACTAGGCCAGAGTAATGGTCTGTAGAGAGAACACTCTGATATAACTAGGCCATAGTAATGGTCTGTAGAGAAGACACTGATATAACTAGGCCATAGTAATGGTCTGTAGAGAGAACACTCTGATATAACTAGGCCATAGTAATGGTCTGTAGAGAGGACACTCTGATATAACTAGGCCATAGCAATGGTCTGTAGAGAAACACTGATATAACTAGGCCAGAGTAATGGTCTGTAGAGAGAACACTCTGATATAACTAGGCCAGAGTAATGGTCTGTAGAGAGGACACTCTGATATAACTAGGCCATAGTAATGGTCTGTAGAGAGAACACTCTGATATAACTAGGCCATAGTAATGGTCTGTAGAGAAGACACTGATATAACTAGGGCATAGTAATGGTCTGTAGAGAGGACACTCTGATATAACTAGGCCAGAGTAATGGTCTGTAGAGTGAACACTCTGATATAACTAGGCCATAGTAATGGTCTGTAGAAAGGACACTCTGATATAACTAGGCCAGAGTAATGGTCTGTAGAGAAGACACTGATATAACTAGGCCAGAGCAATGGTCTGTAGAGAGGACACTCTGATATAACTAGGCCAGAGTAATGGTCTGTAGAGAGGACACTGATATAACTAGGCCAGAGCAATGGTCTGTAGAGAGGACACTCTGATATAACTAGGCCATAGTAATCGTCTGTAGAGAGGACACTCTGATATAACTAGGCCATAGCAATGGTCTGTAGAGAAACACTGATATAACTAGGCCAGAGTAATGGTCTGTAGAGAGGATACTCTGATATAACTAGGCCATAGCAATGGTCTGTAGAGAAACACTGATATAACTAGGCCAGAGTAATGGTCTGTAGAGAGAACACTCTGATATAACTAGGCCAGAGTAATGGTCTGTAGAGAGGACACTCTGATATAACTAGGCCAGAGCAATGGTCTGTAGAGAAGACACTGATATAACTAGGCCATAGTAATGGTCTGTAGAGAGAACACTCTGATATAACTAGGCCATAGTAATGGTCTGTAGAGAAGACACTGATATAACTAGGCCAGAGTAATGGTCTGTAGAAAGGACACTCTGATATAACTAGGCCATAGTAATGGTCTGTAGAAAGGACACTCTGATATAACTAGGCCAGAGTAATGGTCAGTAGAAAGGACACTCTGATATAACTAGGCCATAGTAATGGTCTGTAGAGAGAACACTCTGATATAACTAGGCCAGAGTAATGGTCTGTAGAGAAGACACTGATATAACTAGGCCAGAGCAATGGTCTGTAGAGAGGACACTCTGATATAACTAGGCCAGAGTAATGGTCTGTAGAGAGGACACTGATATAACTAGGCCAGAGCAATGGTCTGTAGAGAGAACACTCTGATATAACTAGGCCAGTGTAATGGTCTGTAGAGAAGAAACTGATATAACTAGGCCAGAGCAATGGTCTGTAGAGAGAACACTCTGATATAACTAGGCCAGAGCAATGGTCTGTAGAGAGGACACTCTGATATAACTAGGCCAGAGCAATGGTCTGTAGAGAGGACACTCTGATATAACTAGGCCATAGTAATGGTCTGTAGAAAGGACACTCTGATATAACTAGGCCATAGTAATGGTCTGTAGAAAGGACACTCTGATATAACTAGGCCATAGTAATGGTCTGTAGAGAGAACACTCTGATATAACTAGGCCATAGTAATGGTCTGTAGAGAAGACACTGATATAACTAGGCCATAGTAATGGTCTGTAGAGAGAACACTCTGATATAACTAGGCCATAGTAATGGTCTGTAGAGAGGACACTCTGATATAACTAGGCCAGAGTAATGGTCTGTAGAGAGGACACTGATATAACTAGGCCATAGTAATGGTCTGTAGAGAGAACACTCTGATATAACTAGGCCATAGTAATGGTTTGTAGAGAAGACACTGATATAACTAGGCCATAGTAATGGTCTGTAGAGAGGACACTCTGATATAACTAGGCCAGAGTAATGGTCTGTAGAGTGAACACTCTGATATAACTAGGCCATAGTAATGGTCTGTAGAAAGGACACTCTGATATAACTAGGCCAGAGTAATGGTCTGTAGGGAAGACACTGATATAACTAGGCCAGAGCAATGGTCTGTAGAGAGGACACTCTGATATAACTAGGCCAGAGTAATGGTCTGTAGAGAGGACACTGATATAACTAGGCCAGAGCAACGGTCTGTAGAGAGGACACTCTGATATAACTAGGCCATAGTAATCGTCTGTAGAGAGGACACTCTGATATAACTAGGCCATAGCAATGGTCTGTAGAGAAACACTGATATAACTAGGCCAGAGTAATGGTCTGTAGAGAGGACACTCTGATATAACTAGGCCATAGCAATGGTCTGTAGAGAAACACTGATATAACTAGGCCAGAGTAGTGGACTGTAGAGAGAACACTCTGATATAACTAGGCCAGAGTAATGGTCTGTAGAGAGGACACTCTGATATAACTAGGCCAGAGCAATGGCCTGTAGAGAAGACACTGATATAACTAGGCCATAGTAATGGTCTGTAGAGAGAACACTCTGATATAACTAGGCCATAGTAATGGTCTGTAGAGAAGACACTGATATAACTAGGCCAGAGTAATGGTCTGTAGAGAGAACACTCTGATATAACTAGGCCAGAGTAATGGTCTGTAGAGAGAACACTCTGATATAACTAGGGCCATAGTAATGGTCTGTAGAGAGAACACTCTGATATAACTAGGCCATAGCAATGGTCTGTAGAAAGGACACTCTGATATAACTAGGCCATAGTAATGGTCTGTAGAAAGGACACTCTGATATAACTAGGCCAGAGTAATGGTCTGTAGAGAAGACACTGATATAACTAGGCCAGAGCAATGGTCTGTAGAGAGGACACTCTGATATAACTAGGCCAGAGTAATGGTCTGTAGAGAGGACACTGATATAACTAGGCCAGAGCAATGGTCTGTAGAGAGGACACTCTGATATAACTAGGCCATAGTAATGGTCTGTAGAGAGGACACTCTGATATAACTAGGCCATAGCAATGGTCTGTAGAGAAACACTGATATAACTAGGCCAGAGTAATGGTCTGTAGAGAGAACACTCTGATATAACTAGGCCAGAGTAATGGTCTGTAGAGAAGACACTGATATAACTAGGCCAGAGCAATGGTCTGTAGAGAGGACACTCTGATATAACTAGGCCAGTGTAATGGTCTGTAGAGAGGACACTGATATAACTAGGCCATAGTAATGGTCTGTAGAAAGGACACTCTGATACAACTAGGACATAGTAATGGTCTGTAGAAAGGACACTCTGATATAACTAGGCCATAGTAATGGTCTGTAGAGAGAACACTCTGATATAACTAGGCCATAGTAATGGTCTGTAGAGAAGACACTGATATAACTAGGCCATAGTAATGGTCTGTAGAGAGAACACTCTGATATAACTAGGCCATAGTAATGGTCTGTAGAAAGGACACTCTGATATAACTAGGCCAGAGTAATGGTCTGTATAGAGGACACTCTGATATAACTAGGCCATAGTAATGGTCTGTAGAGAGAACACTCTGATATAACTAGGCCATAGTAATGGTTTGTAGAGAAGACACTGATATAACTAGGCCATAGTAATGGTCTGTAGAGAGGACACTCTGATATAACTAGGCCAGAGTAATGGTCTGTAGAGTGAACACTCTGATATAACTAGGCCATAGTAATGGTCTGTAGAAAGGACACTCTGATATAACTAGGCCAGAGTAATGGTCTGTAGGGAAGACACTGATATAACTAGGCCAGAGCAATGGTCTGTAGAGAGGACACTCTGATATAACTAGGCCAGAGTAATGGTCTGTAGAGAAGACACTGATATAACTAGGCCAGAGCAATGGTCTGTAGAGAGGACACTCTGATATAACTAGGCCAGTGTAATGGTCTGTAGAGAGGACACTGATATAACTAGGCCATAGTAATGGTCTGTAGAGAGGACACTCTGATATAACTAGGCCAGAGTAATGGTCTGTAGAGTGAACACTCTGATATAACTAGGCCATAGTAATGGTCTGTAGAAAGGACACTCTGATATAACTAGGCCAGAGTAATGGTCTGTAGGGAAGACACTGATATAACTAGGCCAGAGCAATGGTCTGTAGAGAGGACACTCTGATATAACTAGGCCAGAGTAATGGTCTGTAGAGAGGACACTGATATAACTAGGCCAGAGCAATGGTCTGTAGAGAGGACACTCTGATATAACTAGGCCATAGTAATCGTCTGTAGAGAGGACACTCTGATATAACTAGGCCATAGCAATGGTCTGTAGAGAAACACTGATATAACTAGGCCAGAGTAATGGTCTGTAGAGAGGACACTCTGATATAACTAGGCCATAGCAATGGTCTGTAGAGAAACACTGATATAACTAGGCCAGAGTAATGGTTTGTAGAGAGAACACTCTGATATAACTAGGCCAGAGTAATGGTCTGTAGAGAGGACACTCTGATATAACTAGGCCAGAGCAATGGCCTGTAGAGAAGACACTGATATAACTAGGCCATAGTAATGGTCTGTAGAGAGAACACTCTGATATAACTAGGCCATAGTAATGGTCTGTAGAGAAGACACTGATATAACTAGGCCAGAGTAATGGTCTGTAGAGAGAACACTCTGATATAACTAGGCCAGAGTAATGGTCTGTAGAGAGAACACTCTGATATAACTAGGGACATAGTAATGGTCTGTAGAGAGAACACTCTGATATAACTAGGCCATAGCAATGGTCTGTAGAAAGGACACTCTGATATAACTAGGCCATGGTAATGGTCTGTAGAAAGGACACTCTGATATAACTAGGCCAGAGTAATGGTCTGTAGAGAAGACACTGATATAACTAGGCCAGAGCAATGGTCTGTAGAGAGGACACTCTGATATAACTAGGCCAGAGTAATGGTCTGTAGAGAGGACACTGATATAACTAGGCCAGAGCAATGGTCTGTAGAGAGGACACTCTGATATAACTAGGCCATAGTAATGGTCTGTAGAGAGGACACTCTGATATAACTAGGCCATAGCAATGGTCTGTAGAGAAACACTGATATAACTAGGCCAGAGTAATGGTCTGTAGAGAGGACACTCTGATATAACTAGGCCATAGCAATGGTCTGTAGAGAAACACTGATATAACTAGGCCAGAGTAATGGTCTGTAGAGAGAACACTCTGATATAACTAGGCCAGAGTAATGGTCTGTAGAGAAGACACTGATATAACTAGGCCAGAGCAATGGTCTGTAGAGAGGACACTCTGATATAACTAGGCCAGAGTAATGGTCTGTAGAGAGGACACTGATATAACTAGGCCAGAGCAATGGTCTGTAGAGAGGACACTCTGATATAACTAGGCCATAGTAATGGTCTGTAGAGAGGACACTGATATAACTAGGCCATCGCAATGGTCTGTAGAGAAACACTGATATAACTAGGCCAGAGTAATGGTTTGTAGAGAGAACACTCTGATATAACTAGGCCAGAGTAATGGTCTGTAGAGAGGACACTCTGATATAACTAGGCCAGAGCAATGGCCTGTAGAGAAGACACTGATATAACTAGGCCATAGTAATGGTCTGTAGAGAGAACACTCTGATATAACTAGGCCATAGTAATGGTCTGTAGAGAAGACACTGATATAACTAGGCCAGAGTAATGGTCTGTAGAGAGAACACTCTGATATAACTAGGCCAGAGTAATGGTCTGTAGAGAGAACACTCTGATATAACTAGGGACATAGTAATGGTCTGTAGAGAGAACACTCTGATATAACTAGGCCATAGCAATGGTCTGTAGAAAGGACACTCTGATATAACTAGGCCATGGTAATGGTCTGTAGAAAGGACACTCTGATATAACTAGGCCAGAGTAATGGTCTGTAGAGAAGACACTGATATAACTAGGCCAGAGCAATGGTCTGTAGAGAGGACACTCTGATATAACTAGGCCAGAGTAATGGTCTGTAGAGAGGACACTGATATAACTAGGCCAGAGCAATGGTCTGTAGAGAGGACACTCTGATATAACTAGGCCATAGTAATGGTCTGTAGAGAGGACACTCTGATATAACTAGGCCATAGCAATGGTCTGTAGAGAAACACTGATATAACTAGGCCAGAGTAATGGTCTGTAGAGAGGACACTCTGATATAACTAGGCCATAGCAATGGTCTGTAGAGAAACACTGATATAACTAGGCCAGAGTAATGGTCTGTAGAGAGAACACTCTGATATAACTAGGCCAGAGTAATGGTCTGTAGAGAAGACACTGATATAACTAGGCCAGAGCAATGGTCTGTAGAGAGGACACTCTGATATAACTAGGCCAGAGTAATGGTCTGTAGAGAGGACACTGATATAACTAGGCCAGAGCAATGGTCTGTAGAGAGGACACTCTGATATAACTAGGCCATAGTAATGGTCTGTAGAGAGGACACTGATATAACTAGGCCATCGCAATGGTCTGTAGAGAAACACTGATATAACTAGGCCAGAGTAATGGTCTGTAGAGAGGACACTCTGATATAACTAGGCCATAGCAATGGTCTGTAGAGAAACACTGATATAACTAGGCCAGAGTAATGGTCTGTAGAGAGAACACTCTGATATAACTAGGCCAGAGTAATGGTCTGTAGAGAGGACACTCTGATATAACTAGGCCAGAGCAATGGTCTGTAGAGAAGACACTGATATAACTAGGCCATAGTAATGGTCTGCAGAGAGAACACTCCGATATAACTAGGCCATAGTAATGGTCTGTAGAGAAGACACTGATATAACTAGGCCAGAGTAATGGTCTGTAGAGAGAACACTCTGATATAACTAGGCCAGAGTAATGGTCTGTAGAGAGAACACTCTGATATAACTAGGGACATAGTAATGGTCTGTAGAGAGAACACTCTGATATAACTAGGCCATAGCAATGGTCTGTAGAAAGGACACTCTGATATAACTAGGCCATAGTAATGGTCTGTAGAAAGGACACTCTGATATAACTAGGCCAGAGTAATGGTCTGTAGAGAAGACACTGATATAACTAGGCCAGAGCAATGGTCTGTAGAGAGGACACTCTGATATAACTAGGCCAGAGTAATGGTCTGTAGAGAGGACACTGATATAACTAGGCCAGAGCAATGGTCTGTAGAGAGGACACTCTGATATAACTAGGCCATAGTAATGGTCTGTAGAGAGGACACTCTGATATAACTAGGCCATAGCAATGGTCTGTAGAGAAACACTGATATAACTAGGCCAGAGTAATGGTCTGTAGAGAGGACACTCTGATATAACTAGGCCATAGCAATGGTCTGTAGAGAAACACTGATATAACTAGGCCAGAGTAATGGTCTGTAGAGAGAACACTCTGATATAACTAGGCCAGAGTAATGGTCTGTAGAGAAGACACTGATATAACTAGGCCAGAGCAATGGTCTGTAGAGAGGACACTCTGATATAACTAGGCCAGAGTAATGGTTTGTAGAGAGGACACTGATATAACTAGGCCAGAGCAATGGTCTGTAGAGAGGACACTCTGATATAACTAGGCCATAGTAATGGTCTGTAGAGAGGACACTGATATAACTAGGCCATCGCAATGGTCTGTAGAGAAACACTGATATAACTAGGCCAGAGTAATGGTCTGTAGAGAGGACACTCTGATATAACTAGGCCATAGCAATGGTCTGTAGAGAAACACTGATATAACTAGGCCAGAGTAATGGTCTGTAGAGAGAACACTCTGATATAACTAGGCCAGAGTAATGGTCTGTAGAGAGGACACTCTGATATAACTAGGCCAGAGCAATGGTCTGTAGAGAAGACACTGATTTAACTAGGCCATAGTAATGGTCTGCAGAGAGAACACTCCGATATAACTAGGCCATAGTAATGGTCTGTAGAGAAGACACTGATATAACTAGGCCAGAGTAATGGTCTGTAGAGAAGACACTGATATAACTAGGCCAGAGTAATGGTCTGTAGAGAGGACACTCTGATATAACTAGGCCATAGTAATGGTCTGTAGAGAGGACACTCTGATATAACTAGGCCATAGTAATGGTCTGTAGAGAGAACACTCTGATATAACTAGGCCATAGTAATGGTCTGTAGAGAAGACTCTGATATAACTAGGCCATATTAATGGTCTGTAGAGAGGACACTCTGAAATAACTAGGCCAGAGTAATGGTCTGTAGAGAGAACACTCTGATATAACTAGGCCATAGTAATGGTCTGTAGAGAGAACACTCTGATATAACTAGACCAGAGTAATGGTGTGTAGAGAGAACACACTGATATAACTAGGCCAGAGTAATGGTCTGTAGAGAGAACACTCTGATATAACTAGGCCATAGTAATGGTCTGTAGAGAGAACACTCTGATATAACTAGGCCAGAGTAATGGTCTGTAGAGAGAACCCTCTGATATAACTAGGCCAGTGTAATGGTCTGTAGAGAAGACACTGATATAACTAGGCCAGAGCAATGGTCTGTAGAGAGAACACTCTGATATAACTAGGCCAGAGCAATGGTCTGTAGAGAGGACACTCTGATATAACTAGGCCAGTGTAATGGTCTGTAGAGAGGACACTGATATAACTAGGCCATAGTAATGGTCTGTAGAAAGGACACTCTGATATAACTAGGCCATAGTAATGGTCTGTAGAAAGGACACTCTGATATAACTAGGCCATAGTAATTGTCTGTAGAAAGGACACTCTGATATAACTAGGCCATAGTAATGGTCTGTAGAAAGGACACTCTGATATAACTAGGCCATAGTAATTGTCTGTAGAAAGGACACTCTGATATAACTAGGCCATAGTAATGGTCTGTAGAAAGGACACTCTGATATAACTAGGCCATAGTAATGGTCTGTAGAAAGGACACTCTGATATAACTAGGCCAGAGTAATGGTCTGTAGAGAAGACACTGATATAACTAGGCCATAGTAATGGTCTGTAGAGAGAACACTCTGATATAACTAGGCCAGAGTAATGGTCTGTAGAGAGAACAGTCTGATATAACTAGGCCATAGTAATGGTCTGTAGAGAGAACACTCTGATATAACTAGGCCATAGTAATGGTCTGTAGAGAGAACACTCTGATATAACTAGGCCAGAGTAATGGTCTGTAGAGAAGACACTGATATAACTAGGCCATAGTAATGGTCTGTAGAGAGAACACTCTGATATAACTAGGCCATAGTAATGGTCTGTAGAGAGAACACTCTGATATAACTAGGCCATAGTAATGGTCTGTAGAGAGAACACTCTGATATAACTAGGCCATAGTAATGGTCTGTAGAGAGAACACTCTGATATAACTAGGCCATAGTAATGGTCTGTAGAGAGAACACTCTGATATAACTAGGCCAGAGTAATGGTCTGTAGAGAAGACACTGATATAACTAGGCCATAGTAATGGTCTGTAGAGAGAACACTCTGATATAACTAGGCCAGAGTAATGGTCTGTAGAGAAGACACTGATATAACTAGGCCAGAGTAATGGTCTGTAGAGAGGACACTCTGATATAACTAGGCCATAGTAATGGTCTGTAGAGAGAACACTCTGATATAACTAGGCCAGAGTAATGGTGTGTAGAGAGAACACACTGATATAACTAGGCCAGAGTAATGGTCTGTAGAGAGAACACTCTGATATAACTAGGCCAGAGTAATGGTCTGTAGAGAGAACACTCTGATATAACTAGGCCAGTGTAATGGTCTGTAGAGAAGACACTGATATAACTAGGCCAGAGCAATGGTCTGTAGAGAGAACACTCTGATATAACTAGGCCAGAGCAATGGTCTGTAGAGAGGACACTCTGATATAACTAGGCCAGTGTAATGGTCTGTAGAGAGGACACTGATATAACTAGGCCATAGTAATGGTCTGTAGAAAGGACACTCTGATATAACTAGGCCATAGTAATGGTCTGTAGAAAGGACACTCTGATATAACTAGGCCATAGTAATGGTCTGTAGAGAGAACACTCTGATATAACTAGGTCATATTAATGGTCTGTAGAGAAGACACTGATATAACTAGGCCATAGTAATGGTCTGTAGAGAGAACACTCTGATATAACTAGGCCATAGTAATGGTCTGTAGAGAGGACACTCTGATATAACTAGGCCAGAGTAATGGTCTGTAGAGAGAACACTCTGATATAACTAGGCCATAGTAATTGTCTGTAGAAAGGACACTCTGATATAACTAGGCCATAGTAATGGTCTGTAGAAAGGACACTCTGATATAACTAGGCCATAGTAATTGTCTGTAGAAAGGACACTCTGATATAACTAGGCCATAGTAATGGTCTGTAGAAAGGACACTCTGATATAACTAGGCCATAGTAATGGTCTGTAGAAAGGACACTCTGATATAACTAGGCCAGAGTAATGGTCTGTAGAGAAGACACTGATATAACTAGGCCATAGTAATGGTCTGTAGAGAGAACACTCTGATATAACTAGGCCAGAGTAATGGTCTGTAGAGAGAACAGTCTGATATAACTAGGCCATAGTAATGGTCTGTAGAGAGAACACTCTGATATAACTAGGCCATAGTAATGGTCTGTAGAGAGAACACTCTGATATAACTAGGCCAGAGTAATGGTCTGTAGAGAAGACACTGATATAACTAGGCCATAGTAATGGTCTGTAGAGAGAACACTCTGATATAACTAGGCCATAGTAATGGTCTGTAGAGAGAACACTCTGATATAACTAGGCCATAGTAATGGTCTGTAGAGAGAACACTCTGATATAACTAGGCCATAGTAATGGTCTGTAGAGAGAACACTCTGATATAACTAGGCCATAGTAATGGTCTGTAGAGGGAACACTCTGATATAACTAGGCCAGAGTAATGGTCTGTAGAGAAGACACTGATATAACTAGGCCATAGTAATGGTCTGTAGAGAGAACACTCTGATATAACTAGGCCAGAGTAATGGTCTGTAGAGAAGACACTGATATAACTAGGCCAGAGTAATGGTCTGTAGAGAGGACACTCTGATATAACTAGGCCATAGTAATGGTCTGTAGAGAAGACACTGATATAACTAGGCCATAGTAATGGTCTGTAGAGAGAACACTCTGATATAACTAGGCCATAGTAATGGTCTGTAGAGAGGACACTCTGATATAACTAGGCCAGAGTAATGGTCTGTAGAGAGAACACTCTGATATAACTAGGCCATAGTAATTGTCTGTAGAAAGGACACTCTGATATAACTAGGCCATAGTAATGGTCTGTAGAAAGGACACTCTGATATAACTAGGCCATAGTAATTGTCTGTAGAAAGGACACTCTGATATAACTAGGCCATAGTAATGGTCTGTAGAAAGGACACTCTGATATAACTAGGCCATAGTAATTGTCTGTAGAAAGGACACTCTGATATAACTAGGCCAGAGTAATGGTCTGTAGAGAGGACACTCTGATATAACTAGGCCAGAGTAATGGTCTGTAGAAAGGACACTCTGATATAGCTAGGCCAGAGTAATGGTCTGTAGAGAAGACACTGATAAAACTAGGCCATAGTAATGGTCTGTAGAGAGAACACTCTGATATAACTAGGCCAGAGTAATGGTCTGTAGAGAGAACAGTCTGATATAACTAGGCCATAGTAATGGTCTGTAGAGAGAACACTCTGATATAACTAGGCCATAGTAATGGTCTGTAGAGAGAACACTCTGATATAACTAGGCCAGAGTAATGGTCTGTAGAGAAGACACTGATATAACTAGGCCAGAGTAATGGTCTGTAGAGAGAACACTCTGATATAACTAGGCCATAGTAATGGTCTGTAGAGAGAACACTCTGATATAACTAGGTCAGAGTAATGGTCTGTAGAGAAGACACTGATATAACTAGGCCAGAGTAATGGTCTGTAGAGAGAACACTCTGATATAACTAGGCCATAGCAATGGTCTGTAGAAAGGACACTCTGATGTAACTAGGCCATAGTAATTGTCTGTAGAAAGGACACTCTGATATAACTAGGCCAGAGTAATGGTCTGTAGAGAGGAGACTCTGATATAACTAGGCCAGTGTAATGGTCTGTAGAGAGGACACTGATATAACTAGGTTATAGTAATGGTCTGTAGAAAGGACACTGATATAACTAGGCCATAGTAATGGTCTGTAGAGAGAACACTCTGATATAACTAGGCCATAGTAATGGTCTGTAGAGAAGACACTGATATAACTAGGCCATAGTAATGGTCTGTAGAGAGAACACTCTGATATAACTAGGCCATAGTAATGGTCTGTAGAGAGGACACTCTGATATAACTAGGCCAGAGTAATGGTCTGTAGAGAGAACACTCTGATATAACTAGGCCAGTGTAATGGTCTGTAGAGAAGACACTGATATAACTAGGCCAGAGTAATGGTCTGTAGAGAGAACACTCTGATATAACTAGGCCCGAGTAATGGTCTGTAGAGAGAACACTCTGATATAACTAGGCCAGAGTAATGGTCTGTAGAGAAGACACTGATATAACTAGGACAGAGTAATGGTCTGTAGAGAGGACACTCTGATATAACTAGGCCATAGTAATGGTCTGTAGAGAAGACACTGATATAACTAGGCCATAGTAATGGTCTGTATAGAGAACACTCTGATATAACTAGGCCAGAGTAATGGTCTGTAGAGAGAACACTCTGATATAACTAGGCCATAGTAATGGTCTGTAGAGAGGATACTCTGATATAACTAGGCCAGAGTAATGGTCTGTAGAGAGGACACTCTGATATAACTAGGCCATAGTAATGGTCTGTAGAGAAGACACTGATATAACTAGGCCATAGTAATGGTCTGTATAGAGAACACTCTGATATAACTAGGCCAGAGTAATGGTCTGTAGAGAGAACACTCTGATATAACTAGGCCAGAGTAATGGTCTGTAGAGAGGATACTCTGATATAACTAGGCCAGAGTAATGGTCTGTAGAGAGAACACTCTGATATAACTAGGCCAGAGTAATGGTCTGTAGAGAGAACAGTCTGATATAACTAGGCCATAGTAATGGTCTGTAGAGAGAACACTCTGATATAACTAGGCCATAGTAATGGTCTGTAGAGAGAACACTCTGATATAACTAGGCCAGAGTAATGGTCTGTAGAGAAGACACTGATATAACTAGGCCAGAGTAATGGTCTGTAGAGAGAACACTCTGATATAACTAGGCCATAGTAATGGTCTGTAGAGAGAACACTCTGATATAACTAGGTCAGAGTAATGGTCTGTAGAGAAGACACTGATATAACTAGGCCAGAGTAATGGTCTGTAGAGAGAACACTCTGATATAACTAGGCCATAGCAATGGTCTGTAGAAAGGACACTCTGATGTAACTAGGCCATAGTAATTGTCTGTAGAAAGGACACTCTGATATAACTAGGCCAGAGTAATGGTCTGTAGAGAGGAGACTCTGATATAACTAGGCCAGTGTAATGGTCTGTAGAGAGGACACTGATATAACTAGGTTATAGTAATGGTCTGTAGAAAGGACACTGATATAACTAGGCCATAGTAATGGTCTGTAGAGAGAACACTCTGATATAACTAGGCCATAGTAATGGTCTGTAGAGAAGACACTGATATAACTAGGCCATAGTAATGGTCTGTAGAGAGAACACTCTGATATAACTAGGCCATAGTAATGGTCTGTAGAGAGGACACTCTGATATAACTAGGCCAGAGTAATGGTCTGTAGAGAGAACACTCTGATATAACTAGGCCAGTGTAATGGTCTGTAGAGAAGACACTGATATAACTAGGCCAGAGTAATGGTCTGTAGAGAGAACACTCTGATATAACTAGGCCCGAGTAATGGTCTGTAGAGAGAACACTCTGATATAACTAGGCCAGAGTAATGGTCTGTAGAGAAGACACTGATATAACTAGGACAGAGTAATGGTCTGTAGAGAGGACACTCTGATATAACTAGGCCATAGTAATGGTCTGTAGAGAAGACACTGATATAACTAGGCCATAGTAATGGTCTGTATAGAGAACACTCTGATATAACTAGGCCAGAGTAATGGTCTGTAGAGAGAACACTCTGATATAACTAGGCCATAGTAATGGTCTGTAGAGAGGATACTCTGATATAACTAGGCCAGAGTAATGGTCTGTAGAGAGGACACTCTGATATAACTAGGCCATAGTAATGGTCTGTAGAGAAGACACTGATATAACTAGGCCATAGTAATGGTCTGTATAGAGAACACTCTGATATAACTAGGCCAGAGTAATGGTCTGTAGAGAGAACACTCTGATATAACTAGGCCAGAGTAATGGTCTGTAGAGAGGATACTCTGATATAACTAGGCCAGAGTAATGGTCTGTAGAGAGAACACTCTGATATAACTAGGCCATAGTAATGGTCTGTAGAGAAGACACTGATATAACTAGGCCATAGTAATGGTCTGTAGAGAGAACACTCTGATATAACTAGGCCATAGTAATGGTCTGTAGAGAAGACACTGATATAACTAGGCCAGAGTAATGGTCTGTAGAGAGAACACTCTGATATAACTAGGCCAGAGTAATGGTCTGTAGAGAGAACAGTCTGATATAACTAGGCCAGTGTAATGGTCTGTAGAGAGAACAGTCTGATATAACTAAGCCAGAGCAATGGTCTGTAGAAAGGACACTCTGATATAACTAGGCCAGAGCAATGGTCTGTAGAGAAGACACTGATATAACTAGGCCAGAGTAATGGTCTGTAGAGAGAACACTCTGATATAACTAGGCCAGAGCAATGGTCTGTAGAAAGGACACTCTGATATAACTAGGCCATAGTAATGGTCTGTAGAAAGGACACTCTGATATAACTAGGCCATAGTAATTGTCTGTAGAAAGGACACTCTGATATAACTAGGTCAGAGTAATGGTCTGTAGAGAGGACACTCTGATATAACTAGGCCAGTGTAATGGTCTGTAGAGAGGACACTGATATAACTAGGCCATAGTAATGGTCTGTAGAAAGGACACTCTGATATAACTAGGCCATAGTAATGGTCTGTAGAAAGGACACTCTGATATAACTAGGCCATAGTAATGGTCTGTAGAGAGAACACTCTGATATAACTAGGCCATAGTAATGGTCTGTAGAGAAGACACTGATATAACTAGGCCATAGTAATGGTCTGTAGAGAGAACACTCTGATATAACTAGGCCATAGTAATGGTCTGTAGAGAGGACACTCTGATATAACTAGGCCAGAGTAATGGTCTGTAGAGAGAACACTCTGATATAACTAGGCCAGTGTAATGGTCTGTAGAGAAGACACTGATATAACTAGGCCAGAGTAATGGTCTGTAGAGAGAACACTCTGATATAACTAGGCCCGAGTAATGGTCTGTAGAGAGAACACTCTGATATAACTAGGCCATAGTAATGGTCTGTAGAGAGAACACTCTGATATAACTAGGCCAGAGTAATGGTCTGTAGAGAAGACACTGATATAACTAGGCCAGAGTAATGGTCTGTAGAGAGGACACTCTGATATAACTAGGCCATAGTAATGGTCTGTAGAGAAGACACTGATATAACTAGGCCATAGTAATGGTCTGTATAGAGAACACTCTGATATAACTAGGCCAGAGTAATGGTCTGTAGAGAGAACACTCTGATATAACTAGACCATAGTAATGGTCTGTAGAAAGGACACTCTGATATAACTAGGCCATAGTAATTGTCTGTAGAAAGGACACTCTGATATAACTAGGCCATAGTAATTGTCTGTAGAAAGGACACTCTGATATAACTAGGCCAGAGTAATGGTCTGTAGAGAGGAGACTCTGATATAACTAGGCCAGTGTAATGGTCTGTAGAGAGGACACTGATATAACTAGGTTATAGTAATGGTCTGTAGAAAGGACACTGATATAACTAGGCCATAGTAATGGTCTGTAGAAAGGACACTCTGATATAACTAGGCCATAGTAATGGTCTGTAGAGAGAACACTCTGATATAACTAGGCCATAGTAATGGTCTGTAGAGAAGACACTGATATAACTAGGCCATAGTAATGGTCTGTAGAGAGAACACTCTGATATAACTAGGCCATAGTAATGGTCTGTAGAGAGGACACTCTGATATAACTAGGCCAGAGTAATGGTCTGTAGAGAGAACACTCTGATATAACTAGGCCAGTGTAATGGTCTGTAGAGAAGACACTGATATAACTAGGCCAGAGTAATGGTCTGTAGAGAGAACACTCTGATATAACTAGGCCCGAGTAATGGTCTGTAGAGAGAACACTCTGATATAACTAGGCCAGAGTAATGGTCTGTAGAGAAGACACTGATATAACTAGGACAGAGTAATGGTCTGTAGAGAGGACACTCTGATATAACTAGGCCATAGTAATGGTCTGTAGAGAAGACACTGATATAACTAGGCCATAGTAATGGTCTGTATAGAGAACACTCTGATATAACTAGGCCAGAGTAATGGTCTGTAGAGAGAACACTCTGATATAACTAGGCCATAGTAATGGTCTGTAGAGAGGATACTCTGATATAACTAGGCCAGAGTAATGGTCTGTAGAGAGGACACTCTGATATAACTAGGCCATAGTAATGGTCTGTAGAGAAGACACTGATATAACTAGGCCATAGTAATGGTCTGTATAGAGAACACTCTGATATAACTAGGCCAGAGTAATGGTCTGTAGAGAGAACACTCTGATATAACTAGGCCAGAGTAATGGTCTGTAGAGAGGATACTCTGATATAACTAGGCCAGAGTAATGGTCTGTAGAGAGAACACTCTGATATAACTAGGCCATAGTAATGGTCTGTAGAGAAGACACTGATATAACTAGGCCATAGTAATGGTCTGTAGAGAGAACACTCTGATATAACTAGGCCATAGTAATGGTCTGTAGAGAAGACACTGATATAACTAGGCCAGAGTAATGGTCTGTAGAGAGAACACTCTGATATAACTAGGCCAGAGTAATGGTCTGTAGAGAGAACAGTCTGATATAACTAGGCCAGTGTAATGGTCTGTAGAGAGAACAGTCTGATATAACTAAGCCAGAGCAATGGTCTGTAGAAAGGACACTCTGATATAACTAGGCCAGAGCAATGGTCTGTAGAGAAGACACTGATATAACTAGGCCAGAGTAATGGTCTGTAGAGAGAACACTCTGATATAACTAGGCCAGAGCAATGGTCTGTAGAAAGAACACTCTGATATAACTAGGCCATAGTAATGGTCTGTAGAAAGGACACTCTGATATAACTAGGCCATAGTAATTGTCTGTAGAAAGGACACTCTGATATAACTAGGTCAGAGTAATGGTCTGTAGAGAGGACACTCTGATATAACTAGGCCAGTGTAATGGTCTGTAGAGAGGACACTGATATAACTAGGCCATAGTAATGGTCTGTAGAAAGGACACTCTGATATAACTAGGCCATAGTAATGGTCTGTAGAAAGGACACTCTGATATAACTAGGCCATAGTAATGGTCTGTAGAGAGAACACTCTGATATAACTAGGCCATAGTAATGGTCTGTAGAGAAGACACTGATATAACTAGGCCATAGTAATGGTCTGTAGAGAGAACACTCTGATATAACTAGGCCATAGTAATGGTCTGTAGAGAGGACACTCTGATATAACTAGGCCAGAGTAATGGTCTGTAGAGAGAACACTCTGATATAACTAGGCCAGTGTAATGGTCTGTAGAGAAGACACTGATATAACTAGGCCAGAGTAATGGTCTGTAGAGAGAACACTCTGATATAACTAGGCCCGAGTAATGGTCTGTAGAGAGAACACTCTGATATAACTAGGCCATAGTAATGGTCTGTAGAGAGAACACTCTGATATAACTAGGCCAGAGTAATGGTCTGTAGAGAAGACACTGATATAACTAGGCCAGAGTAATGGTCTGTAGAGAGGACACTCTGATATAACTAGGCCATAGTAATGGTCTGTAGAGAAGACACTGATATAACTAGGCCATAGTAATGGTCTGTATAGAGAACACTCTGATATAACTAGGCCAGAGTAATGGTCTGTAGAGAGAACACTCTGATATAACTAGGCCAGAGTAATGGTCTGTAGAGAGGATACTCTGATATAACTAGGCCAGAGTAATGGTCTGTAGAGAGGACACTCTGATATAACTAGGCCATAGTAATGGTCTGTAGAGAAGACACTGATATAACTAGGCCATAGTAATGGTCTGTATAGAGAACACTCTGATATAACTAGGCCAGAGTAATGGTCTGTAGAGAGAACACTCTGATATAACTAGGCCAGAGTAATGGTCTGTAGAGAGGATACTCTGATATAACTAGGCCAGAGTAATGGTCTGTAGAGAGAACACTCTGATATAACTAGGCCATAGTAATGGTCTGTAGAGAAGACACTGATATAACTAGGCCATAGTAATGGTCTGTAGAGAGAACACTCTGATATAACTAGGCCATAGTAATGGTCTGTAGAGAAGACACTGATATAACTAGGCCAGAGTAATGGTCTGTAGAGAGAACACTCTGATATAACTAGGCCAGAGTAATGGTCTGTAGAGATAACAGTCTGATATAACTAGGCCAGTGTAATGGTCTGTAGAGAGAACAGTCTGATATAACTAAGCCAGAGCAATGGTCTGTAGAAAGGACACTCTGATATAACTAGGCCATAGTAATTGTCTGTAGAAAGGACACTCTGATATAACTAGGTCAGAGTAATGGTCTGTAGAGAGGACACTCTGATATAACTAGGCCAGTGTAATGGTCTGTAGAGAGGACACTGATATAACTAGGCCATAGTAATGGTCTGTAGAAAGGACACTCTGATATAACTAGGCCATAGTAATGGTCTGTAGAAAGGACACTCTGATATAACTAGGCCATAGTAATGGTCTGTAGAGAGAACACTCTGATATAACTAGGCCATAGTAATGGTCTGTAGAGAAGACACTGATATAACTAGGCCATAGTAATGGTCTGTAGAGAGAACACTCTGATATAACTAGGCCATAGTAATGGTCTGTAGAGAGGACACTCTGATATAACTAGGCCAGAGTAATGGTCTGTAGAGAGAACACTCTGATATAACTAGGCCAGTGTAATGGTCTGTAGAGAAGACACTGATATAACTAGGCCAGAGTAATGGTCTGTAGAGAGAACACTCTGATATAACTAGGCCAGAGTAATGGTCTGTAGAGATAACAGTCTGATATAACTAGGCCAGTGTAATGGTCTGTAGAGAGAACAGTCTGATATAACTAAGCCAGAGCAATGGTCTGTAGAAAGGACACTCTGATATAACTAGGCCATAGTAATTGTCTGTAGAAAGGACACTCTGATATAACTAGGTCAGAGTAATGGTCTGTAGAGAGGACACTCTGATATAACTAGGCCAGTGTAATGGTCTGTAGAGAGGACACTGATATAACTAGGCCATAGTAATGGTCTGTAGAAAGGACACTCTGATATAACTAGGCCATAGTAATGGTCTGTAGAAAGGACACTCTGATATAACTAGGCCATAGTAATGGTCTGTAGAGAGAACACTCTGATATAACTAGGCCATAGTAATGGTCTGTAGAGAAGACACTGATATAACTAGGCCATAGTAATGGTCTGTAGAGAGAACACTCTGATATAACTAGGCCATAGTAATGGTCTGTAGAGAGGACACTCTGATATAACTAGGCCAGAGTAATGGTCTGTAGAGAGAACACTCTGATATAACTAGGCCAGTGTAATGGTCTGTAGAGAAGACACTGATATAACTAGGCCAGAGTAATGGTCTGTAGAGAGAACACTCTGATATAACTAGGCCAGAGTAATGGTCTGTAGAGAGAACACTCTGATATAACTAGGCCAGTGTAATGGTCTGTAGAGAGAACAGTCTGATATAACTAAGCCAGAGCGTGGTCTGTAGAAAGGACACTCTGATATAACTAGGCCAGAGCAATGGTCTGTAGAAAGGACACTCTGATATAACTAGGCCATAGTAATGGTCTGTAGAGAAGACACTGATATAACTAGGCCAGAGTAATGGTCTGTAGAGAGAACACTCTGATATAACTAGGCCAGAGCAATGGTCTGTAGAAAGGACACTCTGATATAACTAGGCCATAGTAATGGTCTGTAGAGAGAACACTCTGATATAACTAGGCCATAGTAATTGTCTGTAGAAAGGACACTCTGATATAACTAGGCCATAGTAATGGTCTGTAGAAGGACACTCTGATATAACTAGGCCATAGTAATGGTCTGTAGAGAAGACACTGATATAACTAGGCCATAGTAATTGTCTGTAGAGAGGACACTCTGATATAACTAGGCCATAGTAATGGTCTGTAGAGAAGACACTGATATAAATCTTCTTGAGAATACAGGGGGTGCTGTTTTCACATTAGCATAATTGCCTCTACAGATAAAACTGCCTCTTATTCAATTATTGCTGTTACTATATGCATATAACCATATACCATTGGATAGAAAACAAGCTATGGTTTCTAAAACCGTTCCAATTTTGTCTGTGAGTGAAACACAGGTCATTTCACAGCACTTTCCCTGAGCCAGAAGAAGATTGCAAGATGTGTATGCTCGCTTCAACGCTCTGCCTATATATGGTCACGCGACCTATGACCCGAAACACACTTCCTTCTTCTTCCTCTGGGTGTCTGGAAGACGTCAGAGGAGAAATTTTTTGTTTATCTTGTACTGACGTGAAATAAGACCTATTTCTTTAGCGTGACCGACAACTTCCGGTTTTCTGAAACGCGCGTTTTAGAGAAGCCATTGACTTTTGTTATGCTGACGTTACGGATGAAAACTATCTCCGTGTCGAAGTTTGTTTGATACATGTGACCATATCACCGTAATGTATGTTTTTTCAATATAGTTTAATCAGATTATTAGAATTTTTTCGGGAGTTTTGCCGTGTTCCGTTCTTTGAGTTTTTTAACTTTGGACAGGGGCCGTGCCAGTCGACCAGTACCCAGGCTAAATGAAGAGGGGAAGTTGCCATTGTGAATGGATTGAACGACTCATCAGGACTAAGGACACCTTGATCAACATTCTGATGAAAGACCAGCAATAGTAAGACCCAATTTACGATGTTATTTCATATATCTGTCGTGCATGTGAACTGGTCGCGCGCGTCCAGCTGGTTCTGGCTGGCCTGGTTATGCTAATTTAGCGCTACATTTTGTTTTCGCTATAAAACATTTAAAAAATCTGAAATATTGTTTGGATTCACCAGATGTTGGGCTTTCAATGTCTGTACGCTGTGTATTTTTTCTGAAATGTTTTAAGACAAGTAATTAGTTATATAACGTTGGTCTCTGTAATTGTTCTAGCTGCATCAGCACTATATCAGATTGCAGCTGCAATGTAGAACTGTGATTTATACCTGAAAAATGCACATTTAAAAAAAAAAAACTATGCTATACCATAAATATGTTATCAGACTGTCATCTTAAGAATTTGTTTGTTGGTTAGTGGCTATCAATATCTTAGTTTAGCCGAATTGGTGATAGCACCTGATGGAGTAAGAAACTGTTGGAGTAAGAAAATGGTGTCATTTTGCTAACGTGTTTAGCTAATAGATTTACATATTGTGTCTTCCCTGTAAAACATTTAAAAAATCTGAAATGGTGGTTTTATTCACAAGATCTGTGTCTTTCATTGGGTGTCTTGGACTTGTGATTTAATGATATTTAGATGCTACTATTTAATTGTGACGCTATGCTAGCGATGCTAATCAGTGTGGGGGGTGTGGGGGGTGCTCCCGGATCCGGGTTAGGTACTCTGTAGAGGATAACTAGGCCATAGTAATGGTCTGTAGAGAGAACACTCTGATATAACTAGGCCAGAGCAATGGTCTGTAGAAAGGACACTCTGAAATAACTAGGCCATAGTAATGGTCTGTAGAGAGAACACTCTGATATAACTAGGCCATAGTAATTGTCTGTAGAAAGGACACTCTGATATAACTAGGCCATAGTAATGGTCTGTAGAAAGGACACTCTGATATAACTAGGCCATAGTAATTGTCTGTAGAAAGGACACTCTGATATAACTAGGCCAGAGTAATGGTCTGTAGAGAGGACACTCTGATATAACTAGGCCAGTGTAATGGTCTGTAGAGAGGACACTGATATAACTAGGCCATAGTAATGGTCTGTAGAAAGGACACTCTGATATAACTAGGCCATAGTAATGGTCTGTAGAGAGAACACTCTGATATAACTAGGCCATAGTAATGGTCTGTAGAGAGAACACTCTGATATAACTAGGCCCGAGTAATGGTCTGTAGAGAGAACACTCTGATATAACTAGGCCATAGTAATGGTCTGTAGAGAGAACACTCTGATATAACTAGGCCAGAGTAATGGTCTGTAGAGAAGACACTGATATAACTAGGCCAGAGTAATGGTCTGTAGAGAGGACACTCTGATATAACTAGGCCATAGTAATGGTCTGTAGAGAAGACACTGATATAACTAGGCCATAGTAATGGTCTGTATAGAGAACACTCTGATATAACTAGGCCAGAGTAATGGTCTGTAGAGAGAACACTCTGATATAACTAGGCCAGAGTAATGGTCTGTAGAGAGGATACTCTGATATAACTAGGCCAGAGTAATGGTCTGTAGAGAGGACACTCTGATATAACTAGGCCATAGTAATGGTCTGTAGAGAAGACACTGATATAACTAGGCCATAGTAATGGTCTGTATAGAGAACACTCTGATATAACTAGGCCAGAGTAATGGTCTGTAGAGAGAACACTCTGATATAACTAGGCCATAGTAATGGTCTGTAGAGAGGATACTCTGATATAACTAGGCCATAGTAATGGTCTGTAGAGAAGACACTGATATAACTAGGCCATAGTAATGGTCTGTAGAGAGAACACTCTGATATAACTAGGCCATAGTAATGGTCTGTAGAGAAGACACTGATATAACTAGGCCAGAGTAATGGTCTGTAGAGAGAACACTCTGATATAACTAGGCCAGAGTAATGGTCTGTAGAGAGAACAGTCTGATATAACTAAGCCAGAGCAATGGTCTGTAGAAAGGACACTCTGATATAACTAGGCCAGAGCAATGGTCTGTAGAGAAGACACTGATATAACTAGGCCAGAGTAATGGTCTGTAGAGAGAACACTCTGATATAACTAGGCCAGAGCAATGGTCTGTAGAAAGGACACTCTGATATAACTAGGCCATAGTAATGGTCTGTAGAAAGGACACTCTGATATAACTAGGCCATAGTAATTGTCTGTAGAAAGGACACTCTGATATAACTAGGTCAGAGTAATGGTCTGTAGAGAGGACACTCTGATATAACTAGCCCAGAGTAATGGTCTGTAGAGAGAACACTCTGATATAACTAGGACAGTGTAATGGTCTGTAGAGAGGACACTGATATAACTAGGCCATAGTAATGGTCTGTAGAGAAGACACTGATATAACTAGGCCATAGTAATGGTCTGTAGAGAGGACACTCTGATATAACTAGGCCAGAGTAATGGTCTGTAGAGAGAACACTCTGATATAACTAGGCCAGTGTAATGGTCTGTAGAGAGAACACTCTGATATAACTAGGCCAGTGTAATGGTCTGTAGAGAGAACAGTCTGATATAACTAAGCCAGAGCAATGGTCTGTAGAAAGGACACTGATATAACTAGGCCAGAGCAATGGTCTGTAGAAAGGACACTCTGATATAACTAGGCCATAGTAATGGTCTGTAGAAAGGACACTCTGATATAACTAGGCCAGAGTAATGGTCTGTAGAGAAGACACTGATATAACTAGGCCAGAGTAATGGTCTGTAGAGAGAACACTCTGATATAACTAGGCCAGAGCAATGGTATGTAGAAAGGACACTCTGATATAACTAGGCCATAGTAATGGTCTGTAGAGAGAACACTCTGATATAACTAGGCCATAGTAATTGTCTGTAGAAAGGACACTCTGATATAACTAGGCCATAGTAATGGTCTGTAGAAAGGACACTCTGATATAACTAGGCCAGAGCAACGGTCTGTAGAGAGAACACTCTGATATAACTAGGCCATAGTAATGGTCTGTAGAGAGGACACTGATATAACTAGGCCAGAGTAATGGTCTGTAGAGAGGACACTCTGATATAACTAGGCCAGTGTAATGGTCTGTAGAGAGGACACTGATATACCTAGGCCAGAGTAATGGTCTGTAGAGAGAACAATCTGATATAACTAAGCCAGAGCAATGGTCTGTAGAGAGGACACTCTGATATAACTAGACCAGAGTAATGGTCTGTAGAGAGGACACTGATATAACTAGGCCAGAGTAATGGTCTGTAGAAAGGACACTCTGATATAACTAGGCCATAGTAATGGTCTGTAGAAAGGACACTCTGATATAACTAGGCCATAGTAATGGTCTGTAGAGAAGATACTAATATAACTAGGCCAGTGTAATGGTCTGTAGAGAAGTCTGGTGCGGGGGTTTGGTGTGGGGGCCTGGTGAGGGGGCTTGGTGAGGGGGTCTGTTGAGGGGGTTTTGTGTGGGAGCTTGGTGAGGGGGCCTGTTGAGGGGGCCTGGTGAGGGGATTTGGTGTGGGAGCCTGGTGAGGGGGCCTGTTGGGGGGGTTTTGTGTGGGAGCTTGGTGAGGGGGCCTGTTGAGGGGGCCTGGTGAGGGGGTTTGGTGTGGGAGCCTGGTGAGGGGGCCTGTTGAGGGGATTTGGTGTGGGAGCCTGGTGAGCGGGCCTGTTGAGGGGGTTTGGTGTGGGAGCCTGGTGAGGGGGCCTGTTGAGGGGATTTGGTGTGGGAGCCTGGTGAGCGGGCCTGTTGAGGGGGTTTGGTGTGGGAGCCTGGTGAGGGGGCTTGGTGAAGGGTCCTTTGTAGCTCAGTTGGTAGAGCATAGCCAGAGGAGTGAGTGCATTTCCAGAGAATGTGTGCACGCATGACTTTGGATAAAAGCTTTGGATAAAAGCGTCTGCTAAATGGCATATATTATTTAAGCAATAAGTTATTGAGGAGGTGTGGTATACAGCCAATATAT
The DNA here is from genome assembly GCF_029448725.1 of Salvelinus fontinalis. Taxonomy (NCBI): domain Eukaryota; kingdom Metazoa; phylum Chordata; class Actinopteri; order Salmoniformes; family Salmonidae; genus Salvelinus; species Salvelinus fontinalis. Next base: position 17,285,105 of record NC_074679.1, on the reverse strand, counting down.
CACGACCAAGGACTGTTGTTAAGCACGATGCAATGCAGAGTGCCTGGATACAGCCCTTAGCCGTGGTATATTGGCCATATACCACAAACCCCCGAGGTGCCTTATTGCTATTATAAACTGGTTATCAAAGTCATTAGAACAGTAAATACATGTTTTGTCATACCTGGTTTGAACCCTGAATGCTGATTGGCTGAAAGCCTTGGTATTTCAGACTGTAACAAAAAAACATGTTTTAATGTTCTAATTCAATTGGTAACCAGTTTATAATCACAATAAGGCACCTCTGGGGTTTGTGGTATATGGCCAATATATCGCGGCTGTATCCAGGCACTCCACGTTGAATCATACTTAAGAACAGCCAGGCCTGGTGAAGGGGCCTCTCTGATTAAGAACAGGGATGGAAACAAAGGTGTGTGTACACACACCCACACACACAAATCAACTCCTGTGAGGAAATAGTTCAACTGTTCCAGGAATAAGGGAGGCAGTGTCCCTGTGAGGAAATAGTTCAACTGCTCCAGGAATAAGGGAGGCAGTGTCCCTGTGAGGAAATAGTTCAACTGCTCCAGGAATAAGGCAGGCAGTGTCCCTGTGAGTGCTCTGGAGCGTGGTGGTGGTGGTGGTGGTGGTGGTGAACTTCAGCCTGCTGCCTCCTGAGAGATTCTGACCTCTCTTGCAGACTGGCACTTTTAGGTGCACATACATAATTCACTCACTCACTCCATCCAAACACACACACACACACGCCTATTTGTCTACATGTGACAGACACATTTAATAGACAGCATAGAGTAGGCCCTCCAGTCCAGCATCTCTTCGCTCTCTCCTAACGCACACATTGTGCACATGGGACAGGCCAAGACATAAATCTGTCTGCTCTGGGCCATCCAGGTCCTCCATCACCAACCAGCGTAGCAGGCCAACCAGCAGCTCCAACCAGACCGATGGGAAGCAGTAACCTCAGATTGTGTCTTTCTCACCACCACCTCTATACCACATAAGACCACATCAGCACTGGGCACTAATTACACTGTTCGTTTTCCTTAACTCCAAACATGGCAACCCAGCCCTGGCTCCTGTCTCCTTCATAGGCCCAGGTCAGAGAAGGGACAGGAAAGGGAGTGGGTAGCCAGGCCAGCAGGGAGGTGGCACTTAACCACAGGCCCTGTTGTTTTGACAGCTGCTTGTTCCATTGTTTACAGCAGAGAGGAGCAGAGAGGGAAGAGATGGGAGGGGAGATATGAAAGAGAGAGGAGGGAAGGGAGAGGAGGAATGAAGAGGGGAGAGGAGGGCAGAGAAGGAGGGCAGGGGAGAGGAGAAGGAGAGGAGGGGAGAAGAGGGAAGGGAGAGATGGAGAGGAGGAGGGTTTTATGGGGTTCATTATTTCATTCTGCCAGCCTCACCCATCCATCCCTCACACCAGTGGAGGCTTCTGAGGGTAAGACAGCTTATAATAATGTCTGGAACGCAGTGGCGGCCGGTGTCATTTACGATGAGGGAGCACGATTATTTATTTTATGAGCATGGCCTTATTTCTATTACAGCATATTGGATGACTGTCATTCATATTCTATTCACCCAGTTCAATGTAAAATCAATAGGTTTAGGCTACTACATTTTTCCCTATACCCATCATGAGGTTGCTACAACCTAGCCTATGAATGAAAGTTTACAACGTAAGTGCAAACTGGTTGGTAGAAAGATTTGAGATGACAGACAGGTGACACATGGACAGACAGCTCATTCAATGCTGTCTTAGTTCCAGCCTCTGACTATGGTGGTATGTAAACAGCTACAGAGAATATAGATGAAAACTCTCTGTAGGTAGTGTTGTCTGCACCTTATTATGAGAAACTCTACCTCAGGCGAGCAATAGCTTGTACATCTCTTTCTCCGCCTCCTCTTCACACAGATCACTGGGGATGGGGCTTGTTCCCGAGGGAGCCGTATATCCTCCGCCTTGGGCTTGTCAGAGTCGTGAAAGACGAAAAAGGATTCTGCTAGTCGGTGGTGAGTAATCGCAGTCCTTATGTCTAGAAGTAATTTTCGGTCATAAGAGACGGTAGCGGCAACATTATGTACAAAAAGAGTAAACAAAACAAACAAAACAACACAACCGGTTGGGGGCACGTACAACGTCTGCCTTCTGCTCCGGCACCATCTTACTAGGCAGAGTTCCTTTCTAGGCAGAGTTCCTCTGTCCAGTGTCTGTGTTCTTTTGCCCATCTTAATCTTTTCTTTTTATTGGGCAGTCTGAGGTAAGGCGTTTTCTTTGCAACTCTGCCTAGAAGGCCAGCATCCCGGAGTCCCCTCTTCACTGTTGACATTGAGCCTGGTGTTTTGCAGGTACTATTTAATGAAGCTGCCAGTTGAGGACTTGTGAGGCGCCTGTTTCTCAAACTAGACACTAATGTACTTGTCCTCTTGCTCAGTTGTGCACCAGGGCCTCCCACTCCTCTTTCTATTCTGGTTAGAGCCAGTTTGCACTGTTTTGTGAAGGGATTAGTACACAGCGTTGTACGAGATCGTCAGTTTCTTGGCAATTTCTCACATGGAATAGCCTTCATTTCTCAGAATAAGAATAGACTGACTGAGTTTCATAAGAAAGGTCTTTGTTTCTGAGCCTGTAATCGAACCCACAAATGCTGATGCTCCAGATACGCAACTATTCTACAATAATCATTTACAACATTAACAATGTCTACACTGTATTTCTGATCAATTTGATGTTATTTTAATGGACAAAAAATGTGCTATTCTTTCAAAAACAAGAACATTTCTTGACCACAAACTTTTGAACAGTAGTGTATAAACAGCTTGTTGTATTTCTTCTCACATCTATGAGCTCTCCTCCGCTCACCTTTTCCTTTCGCTTGTAGACTTCAATACACAACACATTAGCTATCTGTGACCATGCAAAAAAACAGCCTAGATCATTGTCACCATATTAGCTAAAGTAACATCATCAACTATTATTGACCCTTATTTTTCCATGTAAGTTGTCTGAGAACACATTCTCATTTACAGCAACAACCTAGGGAATAGTTACAGGGGAGAGGAGGGGGATGAATGAGCCACTTGTAAACTTGGGATGATTAGGTGCCCTGATGGTATAAAGGCCAGATTGGGAATTTAGCCAGGACACCAGGGTTAACACCCCTACTCTTACAATACGTGTAAAAAATCTTGAGTGACCACAGAGAGTCAGCACACCTGTTTAACATCCCATAGACAACACCCTACCCAGGGCAATGTCCCCAATCACTGCCCTGGGAGATTGTGTAAGACCAGAGGAAGAGTGCCTCCTTCTGGCCCTACAACACCACTTACAGTAGCATCTGGTCTCCCATCCAGGAACTGACCAGTACCAACGCTGCTTAGCTTCAGAAGAAAGCCAGCAGTGGGATGCAGGGTGATATGCTGCTGGCTAATAGAACTATACATTAGTAAACCCGCTACAATCATGCAGTACAGCGTAGTAAACAGTTTAGCAGTTACACCAGTGGGCCCCGGTGGCAATAAATTAATAAAACCAAAAGCTTACCTTGACATGGAAGAGTTCCAGTGTTGGATAGTCTTAGCCAGCTAGCTAACATAGCATCATTCTGTTTGAGCCGGGAATTTGAGTGGGATAAACTTGCTAGCTACATTTGCTAGCTAAGTAAGTGAAAGTTATTCTTTTTTACAAAATATAGCTCTCTCTCTCTCTCCTCCATTACTGAAGAAATTAATTGGTTAAAAATTGTTCAACTGTTTTCATCTCTCTCTTTGAGTCAACTACTCACCACATTTTATGCACTGCAGTGCTAGCTAGCTGTAGCTTATGCTTTCAGTACTAGATGCATTCTCTGATCCTTTGCTTGGGTGGACAACATGTCAGTTCATGCTACAAGAGCTCTGATAGGTTGGAGGATGTCCTTCCGGAAGTTGTCATAATTACTGTGTAAGTCTATGGAAGGGGGTAAGAACCAATAGCCTCCTAGGATTTGTATTGAAGTCAATGTACCCAGAGGAGGACGGAAGCCAGCTGTCCTCCGGCTACACCGTGGTGCTACCCTACACAATGCTGTGGAGGATACTGTAGACCTTCTTTGCAAAACAGTGTATTTTAATCAATTATTTGGTGTCATGTAAATACATTTTGTATAGTTTTTTCTAAAAAGGATAACTTTTTTAATGTTTCACTATTTTTACTTTTATGAAATTCACTAAGGAGGATGGTCCTCTCCTAAGGAGTGTTTGATGTATTTGATACCATTCCACCTATTCCGCTCCAGCCAATACTACGAGCCCGTCCTCCCCAATTAGCGTGCCACCAACCTCCTGTGCCTCACATACTCAAATCACTTTCTCATTTCACCCATCTCTTCCCCCCATACAGTCAGACAGGCGCTTGATCCCTTTATCCAATCTACACTCCACCCGTCCACCCATGAGACACACCCAGGACACAGTGCTGATGGGTTAAGCCAGGGGTGTCAAACTCATTCCACGGAGGGCCTTGTGTCTGCAGGTTTTTGGTCTTTCCTTTCAATAAAGCCCTAGACAACCAGGTGTGGGGAGTTCCTAACTAATTAGTGATGTTAATTCATCAATCAAGTACAAGGGTGGAGCGAAAACCCGCAGACACTCGGCCCTCCATGGAATGAGTTTGACACCTGTGGGTTAAGCAGATACTTCATTCTTGTGTAATTTTCTTATGTTTTCTTATTATTACTTGTGTTATTATTTGTATTATTATTATTTTTTTTACTCCGCATCGTTGTGAAAGGGCTTGTAAGTAAGCATTTCACGATAAAGTCTACACCGGTTTCGGCGCACGTGACAAATACATTTTGTATTTGCTGGCTCCAGGAGGCAGGCTGCTGGGTTCTGTGGCTCAGAGCAGTGGCAGAGCAGTGGCATGCTACCCAGCCCAGGACCTCATCTGCTGGGGCCGTGGTGAAACAACAGCTGGCTGGAGAACACAGACCATCCCCAGTAGAGACAATGCAGACAGGACACAGACAGACAGACAGACGGAGAGAGAGAGTGACAGACAGACACAGAGACAGACAGACAGCAGGGACCCACCTGGGGAAATCCCCTGACAACAGCTAAAGGGACAGGTAAGGCTTTATGTGGCTAGTGAGTTGGGGTTTCAGTGAAGTGGATGGTATGTGAAAGAAGGTATGTGTGTGTTTACACGGACCTCGGAGTGTTTTTGCCACAGTTAAAATATTCTGCATAGCTGGCTAAGTGAGCGCAGGTTGACGTTTATTGTCATGAATCTGACCCTAGAGGCAAGAACTGTGCGATTTCTGATAGAATGGTCCGCTGCAAAGTCAAAATTGGCTATATCGTAATAATTAATGACAACAAAAATGGGCTTTTTGGTCTTAATTTAAGGTTAAGGTCAGGCATTAGGGTTAGCAGCGGAGTTAAGGTTAGGGTTAAGATTAAGGTTAAAATCAGATTGATGTGACTTTGTGGCTGTGGCAGCTGGTAACCACTCTGCAGAGCTGCCTCCAAAACAAGATTCATGACAATAAATGCCAACCTATTAAGTGAGTATGAGTGTGTGCGTGCACGTGTGATGTGTGCGTAATGTGTGTGTGTGTGTAAGCACCTGCGCCTGTGTGTGTGTGCCCTTACACCTGTGTGTGTGTGTCCTCACCACAGTTGAGCTCCTCAGCGGTGAGTGTGGCCACAGATCGTCCCTGCAGCCGTCTGGGGTAGTCACAGGTGGCAGCAGCCTGGGCATTGCCTGACTCAGCATACTGCTTCAACAGGTCAGCCAGCCACAGCAGCTCACAGTCACAGTTCAGAGTGTTAGAGTCCAGGCGCCTGCACACAGAGCGAGAGTGAGAGAGAGGATGAGAGAGAAATAGCGAGACCGTGAGAGGAAGAGAGAGGGAGAGAGAAATAGAGAGAGAGTGAGCGAGGCATGAGAGAGCATGAGAGAGAGAGAGAGAGAGAGAGAGAGAGAGAGAGAGAGAGAGAGAGAGAGAGAGAGAGAGAGAGAGAGAGAGGGGAAGAGAAAGAGAGAGAGAGAGAAAGTGAGCGTGAGGGGATGAGAGAGAGAATGTGAGAGAGAGAGAACGACAGAGAGAGAGGGGTGGGAGTGAGGGGAAGAGAGAGAGAACGTGAGAGAGCGACAGATAGAGAGAGTGAGGGGAAGAGAGAGAGAACATGAGAGAGAGAGAGAGAGAGAGAGAGAGACAGAGAGAGAGGGGGGTGGGAGAGATTACAGTATTACTGACCATCTCATGCCTGTTTATAGTAGTGCTCTAAATATAGCGTTTTAGCTGTTTTTAATGACCTGTTTGTCAGTTGCCGATGTCTGTGTATCCTGCACCTGCACAAAGCTGTGAGATTGTATACATTATACTCATCCTCAGTATAACTCAACCTCTCATAAATACAGTATTTTCTGTAATGTACAGTAGACAACAATGTAATATCAAACACCAATACAGGACTTCTAACTGTACATCATACAATACAGATCACACTACTAGCAGTCCTGTTTTATTATAGTTGCATGGTTAAATAGTATGGGTAAACATTTTGACTGGTGTCAGTAATGGGCTGAGTCTGTCTGTAGTCAGTAGTGGGCTGAATCTGTATGGAGTCAGTAGTGGGATGAGTCTGTCTGGGCGGTAGTGGGCTCAGTCTGTCTGGAGTCAGTAGTGGACTGAGTCTGTCTGGAGTCTGAGTTTGTCTGGAGTCAGTAGTGGGATGAGTCTGTCTGGGTGGTAGTCAGCTGAGTCTGTCTGTAGTCAGTAGTAGGCTGATCCTGTCTGGAGTCTGAGTTTGTCTGGAGTCAGTTGTGGACTGAGTCTGTCTGGAGTCTGAGTCTGTCTGGAGTCAGTATTGGGATGAGTCTGTCTGGGCGGTAGTGGGCTGAGCCTGTCTGTAGTCAGTAGTGGGATGAGTCTGTCTGGGCGGTAGTGGGCTGCGTCTGTCTGGAGTCTGAGTCTGTCTGGAGTTAGTAGTGGGATGAGTCTGTCTGGAGTCAGTAGTGGGCTGAGTCTGTCTGTAGTCAGTAGTGGGATGAGTCTGTCTGGAGTCAGTAGTGGGCTGAGTCTGTCTGGAGTCAGTAGTGGGAGGAGTCTGTCTGGAGCCAGTAGTGGGCTGAGTCTGTCTGTAGTCAGTAGTGGGATGAGTCTGTCTGGAGCCAGTAGTGGGCTGAGTCTGTCTGTAGTCAGTAGTGGGATGAGTCTGTCTGGAGTCAGTAGTGGGCTCAGTCTGTCTGTAGTCAGTAGTGGGATGAGTCTGTCTGGAGCCAGTAGTGGGCTGAGTCTGTCTGGAGTCAGTAGTGGGCTGAGTCTGTCTGTAGTCAGTATTGGGATGAGTCTGTCTGGAAGGTAGAGTAAATCCTTTCTGGCAGCCTACCAGTGTGGACTGAGACTGGCAAAACACACATGCACACACACAGCTATGCCACACAGCTATGCCACACAGCTATGCCCAGCTCAGTCCAAACACTGACTCAGCATGGCCTTTTTGGGAGTACTCCTCTCCTGCTGTGGGATACTGTCTGTCTGCTCCAGAGTACAGATTGGCTGGCACTTCACTTCCTATTTATCCTTTCTTCTACTGGTCTCTTCAGGTTTCAGGGAGATTTGTACATTCCAGGAGACAGTAATATCCTCATTTAATCTTATCCCACTCTGAACATCATCCAAATCTGAGTGCCGTAATAATCAGAGGGAAATATTGTTTTTGAATCCCATTCCTCCCACGTTGCCAGTTGTCTTGTCTGTCTACTGTACCTCTCAACCACAGCATACTGGTTCTGGGTCCAACACATCTTGGAAGTATTTTGAAGTATTTTGAAGTATTTTGAAGTATACATCTCTGAAGTATTTAGAGTGAGATGTTGAAAAGGGGAAGAACATAATAGGGGAAAGGTAAAACTCTGATCCTAATGTACTGCCTGTCCGCTGATCCTAATGTAGTGCCTGTCTGCTGATCCTAATGTACTGCCTGTCCGCTGATCCTAATGTACTGCCTGTCCGCTGATCCTAATGTACTGCCTGTCTGCTGATCCTAATGTAGTGCCTGTGTGCTGATCCTAATGTACTGCCTGTCCGCTGATCCTAATGTACTGCCTGTCCGCTGATCCTAATGTAGTGCCTGTGTGCTGATCCTAATGTACTGCCTGTCCGCTGATCCTAATGTACTGCCTGTCCGCTGATCCTAATGTACTGCCTGTCTGCTGATCCTAATGTACTGCCTGTCCACTGATCCTAATGTACTGCCTGTCCGCTGATCATAATGTACTGCCTGTCCGCTGATCCTAATGTACTGCCTATCCGCTGATCCTAATGTACTGCCTGTCCGCTGATCCTAATGTACTGCCTGTCCGCTGATCCTAATGTACTGCCTGTCTGCTGATCCTAATGTACTGCCTGTCTGCTGATCATAATGTACTGTCTGTCTGCTGATCCTAATGTACTGCCTTTCTGCTGATCCTAATGTCCGCTGTACACAGACAGGCAGGGTTTGTATCTCTCACAGCATTCTCAGACAACACAATAGCTGCCCTGTGCATGCACGTTGTCAGTGAACTTACAGTCTCTTCATGGACTGGAGATGGGAGAAGGTCCCCAGCACGAGATGGGTAATTCTGTTGTTGTGCAAAAACCTGCAGGAGAGAAAGAGTGAGAGACAGACACAGATAATCAGATAAAGTCATAGATAAGTCATAGATAATTATAGACACATGCTGTGTGTAATGTGTACGTCTGACAGACTGTTGACTAGGTTGACAGGAGTTGACCTCTAAAGGGATTGAACTCTATGCATCATGCCTATAGCTACAGCATGTCACAGTGTCAACCACCACATGAGGTTAGTGACTCATGAGGAATGTGTATATTTACTATGGATTACTTGAGCTTACTACTTTGACACTACTTCTAGACATTACTTACAGCATCAGTCCCTTTGATGTAGGCCTGCAGGCTCATATTGGGAGCCATATGTTTTTGGAAGACGGTCATTTGACGATTTTATATCATCATTATTTTGATCTGGGTTAAGAAATATGATCAGTTTACCACACATGACACATGATCAAAGCTTCCCGTCCATGACCGCTTCCTTCACAACCATACAACGATCTTACAGGAAGATTACATTCTGGATCGAAAACTGATGACAGATAAATTAATTAATAAAGCTATGTTTATGGAAACATTTTCCCCAAACAACGCCAACAAACCTCCATATTTGTTAGCAATCACCATAAATCTAAAGAAACAACAAGACGTTTTCCTTCTCATTCTTCTCTTCAATCCACAGGAGATAGATACATCTTCCAGAATGCTCTTGTCCACAAACTAGCGAGACTGGGCAATCTATTTTCATGGAGATCTTCCCCTACAAACGTTCCAGAATCAGTGCGCCTGGGAATTCCTTCCCCTTTTCCATCCGTGTGCAGGCGGCTCCTCTCCCTCTCTGGGGAGGGTTGGGAACGTGTGTGGCAGGATTCCAGGTGTAGCCAATAAACACGGAGAGAAGGAGGAATTCAGCTCTGGCGTGAAAACAGAGGCCAGCCGGCCGGTCAGCCATCCATCCATCCATCCATCCATCCAGCCATCCATCCATCTGGCAGAAGGTCCAAGGCCAGTGGGGGTGCAAGAGTCTGACACAGTTCACTGAATGTCAACACTCACTCTATTCATCCACTGAATCTACTGCTACTTCAATAATACAGTTGTTTTATTTCATTTGTCCCCTCATAGTGTTCCTTTATTTCTCGCAGATCCCCTTATGTTGTGTCACGAGAGTTGATATCTCTCCAGGTGTTATCAGTGGACCCTCTGGCCCTGTAGGGTAACCAGCTGACCTGGGCTCTCAACTTCTGTCCTACACAGCACATAAAGATCTGATGGGTCGGTGGAGAACACACACGCACACAGACCTCTGAAGTCGTAACAGGTTGTGGGACCTTTCAGAATAACTATGAGAAGGACCCTGAGTTTTTCCTGACAACATGTCAGGAATCTGAGTTTGAACGGTTGGGAGGAGCACCAGACAGAAGGCAGAGTGAGGGCTCAGGGAAAATACAGCCAAACACATGCGCTGGGCACATGTATCCCTGTACAGTCTGTCCTCATAGCTATTTACCCGTAACAGACAAACAGCTTTAAAAATGGCCCAATAGACCTCAAGAGACTTGTTGAGGAGATTAGCTGTCCTGATGTAGGATGAAGGCATCTCAGAACATTGAAAGGTCATCCAACGGTTGTACTGCTTTGAAAAGCCCCACTTAAAGTCCAGCTTCATGCTAAACACATAGGGCTCTGTCATTAGGGAACAGTGCATTCTATTCCCAGTACATTATGTAGTCTATTTTGTGGGGTTTAAAGTATATTTACCAGTATGTATACGTTGTAAAGTCTGTTCTGCACTCAGTGCCGTTTGAAATAAGTCAGTTCAGGTAGAAGACTGACGGTGACAAGCACGTACACGCCACAACAAATCATTATATCATTTGGAGAGTTGTCCTATTGTTTGTTTAAGATGCATCACTCCATCATTTAGAAAAATGAGAAGCGTAGAGTAAGAACGCAACTTGGTATAATAGAGTGAAATGTGAAGATAGTGGACTTACAGGCGTTCAAGCTTTGGGAGGTGGGTGAAGGATTCCGGTTCTAAGGACTCAATGTTGTTGAAGTGCAGGTACCTGGAAGAGGAAGGATCATGGACACAGTATCACCAGATTAGGATTAATCATAACTCAGAACTAATGGCAAGAAACAGCAAGGTTAGACAAATGAAATATGAACTCCAATTAGTCACTGAACAGTAACTTTTAGGTTCAGTGACATATTTGCTTATTAAACAGACAAAGCAACAGTCAAAGCAAGCAAACGTTGAGCCAAGCTGCACTAATCAGCAATAAAAGACATGATGACGATCTTGTGCAATAGTGGATATAGCACAACATCCACTTACTACACTATAGGTAGACAGGTAGCCTAGCGCTTAAGAGCATTGGGCCAGTAACTGAAAGGTCACTGGTTCGAATCCCCAAATAGGCTAAGTGAAGGATCTGTTGTTGTGCCCTTGAACAAGGCACATAACCCTAATTGCTCCTGTAAGTCGCTCTGCATAAGAGCGTCTGCTACATGACTCATATGTAAAATAAATGCATTAAGACTTTGGCACAGCACACGAGCTTTACTAATAGAGTTTGACACAGCCAAGGATCTTAGTGAAGGATGTCTGGTTGATATCCAACCTAAGATTTCCTGCATCTGTCTAAAAGAGATAGATTTAGGGTGTTGTCTTCTCTCCTCATAGAGTAGCAGTGTTAAGGCTGGCCAGGGGATGGTCCAAGGACAACAGAACACTGAACAGCCAAGAGGAATTACACAGACAACCATATTTAATCTCTGAGAGAGAGGAAGAGAGAAAACTTGGCAACAGACGTATAGCCCTGTAATCACAGCCAGTTGATGTATGTGAGTCACACACCAGTGATTTAACATCAAATGTAAACATGTCTAACCTGACAGTTAAAAGACAGTGTAATAGAACCAAGCGTCACAAGACATTTCAAGCACCAAATTGAGACTTATTGTGACAAGGAACTTTTTTTGATATATGTTGAAGAGGAGCAGAAACATGCTTTGTGTACATTTCTACTCATGTTCTGTAGTCTATTTGGCGTTAAATTACTTTTTGGTCACAGATAGGCATGTTCGAATTTAACATATTCAACAACAAGCAAGCCAAAATGCTTGTAAAAATACTCTCATTTAAACAGCAAGGGAGTGAAGGACATTAAATCCGAGACTGGCGGTACTTTAAAGAATTGTTTATTCCCTCCCAACCTAACCTACGGCTTGAATAGCATATTTGAAGACCAACAGAATAGCAGAGGGCCATTAAAGTGGTTCAGAACTTGTTACCCACACATAAGACCCTTCATTACTGTATCAAATCTCAAACCAGCTGCAGGGCAAAGAGCCTGGAGTTTGATTTGGTTTCGCTTCATGAATAGCCATTTGTTCAGTGGCTATGCATGTGGTTATGAAGGGACAAACAGCCACAAGGCTTTTCCCTAGGATCAACCACCACGATAGGGCTTTGAGGGGGAAGATGCATGTTAGCCATTTTTCTTTTGGTGTAGTTTAGACACAAACTGCCTACATGGAGGACATAACTTTGCTAAATATAGTATCCAGTAATATCCACCCTTTTTAGACTGATGTCAGTGTACCTCTATAAGATTGACATATGAAGGCAACTTGCTGTGATATATAGCTTCCCAGAAGGTTTAGGGTTAACCAACAACAGTAGTCTCACTGAGCGCAGCCTTTTCCAACAGTTGAAGGACTTGTTCATCTACTATTGGCTGAAAGAAGGCCATTTCAGTTCAATGACATTGGTGGTCTATGTGTGACAATAATCAGATGTGATCCTATATACATGTTTATATACTACTCTGCATGGACAGTTTGCTTTGTTGGAAGTTTTGTATGAGCCGTGGTCATACACTCCTAACGTTCACATTTCACACATTATAAAATCGTTACATCAATAAAAAGTTTTTAAATAATAATTGAAATTAATCTATTTTCTGGAATGTTTTGAACATATTCAAGTCATTAAGATGACATGCAATTTGGTAAAGGAGTTATAATAATAGCATAAGGTCACATTTATATAGATTTTGAGCCACCCTTTCTCATGCTGATACTAAAAGTATGTCTCACAAGCACATGTAATAACAACATGGTGACCTCTACCACTCTGCTTGGGAAATGCGTGGGGGCCCTCTATGAAATAACAGAACTAGTGCATAATACAACTAGATTGACAATCACAACTAAGGTCAAAAGTGACACAAGTAGTCAGTGTACAGTAGTCCCCACAGAGGATGTAAGACACACAAAGAAGGGCAAGCTGTGCATGGGGCAAGCAGGAGCTGTATCTGTAGTCTGAAGCACATGAAGCCAAGGCCTGCTTGAGTCTGGATCTGCCTAGCTACAGTATGGCTGCGGTAAGGCAGGGCAGGGGGAGAGCAGGGGAGGGGCAGGGCAGGGGCAAGGCAGGCACAGGGCAGGGGCAAGGCAGGGGCAGGCGAGGGGCAGGGCAGGGTTGGGGCAGGGTTGAGTTAGGGCCAGGGTTGGGGCAGGGAAGGGATGGGGCAGGGCCAGGGTTTAGGCAGGGCCAGGGGCAGAGATGGGGCAGGGCAGGGGCAGGGTTGGGGCAGGGTTATGGGAGGGCCAGGGTTGGGGCAGGAGAGGGCTGGGGCATGGTTGGGGCAGAGCTGATGCAGGGCTGGGGCAGGGCAGGGCTGGTGATCTCATGCTGTAGCTTTGCGCATTAGGACCGGGTGACACACATCCGTTGTCGTGACAATGAGACATGCTACTCATGCAGGGGTTCATAAAGTCAGCGCAACATACAAGGGTGAGTGTATACAACGGCATGCATAGTGGCTGTATGACAGTGGGGGCTTGGGGGGTCGCAAGGAGGACGTTTGGAGAGACGGACAGATCAGATATGAAGGTGCAGAGGGGAAGGGGAGGAAGAGGTTGAGTAGGAGGAAGAGGAGGACGAGGAGGTGGTCACTTACAGTTGCTCTAGAGAGACAAGTCCCTTAAATGCTTGTCTGTCAATTGATTGGATTTCATTCTTGTACAAATAGCTGAAAGGAAAAATAATCAGTAACATTAGTCAAACACACAGCGGATCAAATGACTTCTCTCTAGTACCTAAGAAAATGACAGAATGTCTTAGTTCAATAGTTACTGTATGACAGTAAAACCAACTTAATGGGATCAATATTTTAAATACTCTGTTTTCACAATACATGAACAATAGCTACAGTATATCACCGCACGGCTGCACCGTTACCTAGATGACAAATGTAAAGCAGCTGATACACAAGGTGCAGCAGAGCTGAGCAAAATGTGAGTAATGTTTGAAAAGCACTTCATAAATAAAGTTATTGTTGTTTGTTACAAAAAGAGACTCACAGCTCAAATCACAAAGATGGTCAATGTTGTCAATGTCAATACATAAAAATAAAATGCTCATCATAACTTGCATAACATACATGTACAAAAACACATCACAAAAAGAAAAGTGTGTATGGAAACAAGTCTGAACAGATAGAATATACAGTATGACAGAGGGTCAGTGGGTTCCTTAAAGTTCATTGACGTCTTCCAAAAAATATAACTGGAACACTGTAATGTTCCAGAACATTTAAAGAAAAACATCACATGACATGTCTGTGTTTTCCCTCCCTCTAACATGACAGAGAGATGTGACACTAGAATAGCAATGGCTTAGGGCAATCTTCCCTTTCATCCTCTACTCATCTCCAGTTACTTTACATTGATGGGTAGTTGATGAGAGATTCACATGCTCTCATCAAATATGACGCAATGTGGGCCTATGGAAAAATAAACAGCTCCGCTTCCTCCATCTTCCTGTATCAGGGCTCTCACATCACTCAGAGAGCATATTTTCCTTACTAAACTTTACATGTCAACAAGGATCATGAGGCAAATTGAACATAGATATTGTCAAAGAGCGTTCAACTGAGTAGGCCTACAGTTATTGGTGAAACTAAAAGAATCATGCAGCTCCACAGCCAAAGCACTGTGGACCTGTTGCTGTAACACTACGGAGTCTAGCTGAATGTTTAGCTTATCTTGGTTTACAGGGAGTGTGTGTGGAGAGCTTCAAGTTCCTCGGTGTCCATATCACTAAGGACCTATCATGGTGAAAACACACCCACACAGTCATGAAGAGGGCACGATAACGCCTCTTCCCCCTCAGGAGCCTGAAAAGATTTGGCATGGGTCCTCAGATCCTCAAAAACTTATACAGCTGCATCATTGTGAGTATTTTGACTGGCTGCATCACCACTGGTATGGCAGCTGTTTGACTGTAAGGCACTACAGAGGGTAGTGCATACCAGAGGAGGCTGGTGGGGGGAGCTATAGGAGGACAGGCTCATTGTAATGACTGGAATGTAATACATGGAACGGTATCAAACATACAGTACCATTCAAAAGTTTGGACACACCTACTCATTCAAGGGTTTTTCTTTATTTTTACTATTGTCTACATTGTAGAATAATAGTGAAGACATCAATACTATGAAATAACACATATGGAATCATGTAGTAACCAAAAAAAGTGTTAAACAAATCAAAATATATTTTATATTTAAGGTACTTCAAGGTAGCCACTCTTTGCCTTGATGACAGCTTGGCACACTCTTGGCATTCTCTCAACCAGCTTCATGAGGTAGTCATCTAGAAGGCATTTCAATTAGCAGGTGTGCATTGTTAAAAGTTAATTTGTGGAATTTCCTTCCTTTCTTAATGTGTTTTAGCCAATCAGTTGTGTTGTGAAATGGCAGGGTTGGTATACAGAAGATAGTCCTATTTGGTAAAATACCAAGTCCATATTATGGCAAGAACAGCTCAGATAAGCAAAGAGAAACGACAGTCCATCATTACTTTAAGACATTAAGGTCAGTCAATCTGGAAAATGTCAAGAACTTTGAGAGTTTCTTTAAGTGCAGTCGCAAAAACCATCAAGCGCTATCATGAAACTGGCTCTCATGAGGACCGCCACAGGAAAGGAAGACCCAGAGTTACCTCTACTGCAGAAGATAAATTCATTAGAGTTACCAGCCTCAGAAATTGCAGCCCAAATAAATGCTTCACAGAGTTCAAGTAACAGACACTTCTCAACATCAATTGTTCAACGTTGCGATCCAGAAATACTAACGAAATGTATAGCACTCAGAATTAAAAAGGTTTTACCAGGTATTGTTCATTCTGATCAGACAAGTTTTTTACATGGACAATACATTGGAATAATATGCGACAACTACTAGAAATAATAGAACATCATGGAACCTCTAAGAAGCCAGGCCTGGTATTTATAGCGGATTTTGAAAAGGCCTTTGTAAGACTGGATTTTATTTATAAATGCCTGGATTTTTTAAATGTTGGTGATTCTCTTATAAAATGTGTAAAAGTAATGTATAGCAACCCCAGGTGTAAAACAGTAAATAGCAGCTACTTTTCAGAGAGTTTTGAGGATTTAAACAAGGGTGTCCGCCATCACCATATCTATTCATTATGGTCATCAAAATGCTAACTATTAAAATCAGATCAAATAACTGTCACGTTCTGACCATAGTTCTTTTGTGTTTTCTTTGTTTTAGTGTTGGTCAGGACGTGAGCTGAGTGGGCATTCTATGTTGTGTGTCTAGTTTTCCTGTTTCTGTGTTTGGCCTGATATGGTTCCCAATCAGAGGCAGGTGTTAGTCGTTTGTCTCTGATTGGGAGCCATATTTAGGTAGCCTGTTTTGTGTTGGGTTTTGTGGGTGGTTGTCTTCTGTCTTTGTGTCTATGGACCAGATAGGACTGTTTCGGTTTTTTCACATTCGTTGTTTTGTAATTTTGTAGTGTTCACGTTTATCGTCTTTATTAAAACATGTTGAACACTAACCGCGCTGCGCTTTGATCCTCTCCTTCGTCCACAGAAGAAAGCCGTTACAGAACCACCCACCAAAATAGGACCAAGCAGCGTGGTAACGGGCAGCAGCGGCAGCGGAAGCAGGAAAGGCAGCGATGTCAGGAAAAATGGACTTGGGAGGACGAGTTGGACGGAAAAGGACCCTGGGACCCCTTTGCCCAGGGGAATATCGCCGCCCCAAGGCAGAGCTGGAGGCAGCGAAAGCAGAGAGGCGGCATTTTGAGGAGCTAGCTCGGCAGCCGAGTCTGGATTATACAACTTAGGAGAAGATAGACAGGTGGTCGATCGATCCAGAGAGAGTGCCGGAGCCCGCCTGGGATTCGCAGGAGCAGTGCGAGGAGGGATACCGGCGAATGAGGTAAGCACGACGGCGCGGTAGAAAGCCCGAGAAGCAGCCCCAAAAATGTCTTGGGGGGGGGGGGGGGGGCACACGGGAAGTGTAGCTGGGTCAAGTAGGGGACTTGAGCCAGCTCCCCGTGCTTATCGTAAGGAGCAGAGGATGGAATCAGAGCAGTCGGCGAAATTGAGGTATGAGTCGGAGAATGTTGAGGAGTTATTGTACAGATTGGAGGAGAGTGAATGGAAGGGAGATTATGAGACATTCGAGGTGTTGTTGATAAAATTGGAGGAAAGTGAAGAGAGAGAGCTGTTGGTTTGGCGTAGTATGCACGGTATTCGCCCTGAGGAGCGTGTTAGCTGTGTGATGCCACATGTGTCAGTTCCTAGTGCTCATCCTAAGGCATGTGTTAAAGTTCCGGAGCAATTGATGCCAGTACCTTCACAACCTGGAGTGTGCTGTTCCTGCTCCCCGCAATCGCCCAGAGGTGCGTGTTCCCAGCCCAGTACCACCAGTGCCAACACCACGCACCAGGCTTCCTGTGCGTCTCCAGAGCCCTGTACGCACTGTTCCTTCTCCCAGCACTAGCCCTGAGGTGCGTGCCCTCAGCCCGGTACCACCAGTGCCGGTACCACGCACCAGGCTTATAGTGCGCCTCGAGAGTCCAGTGTGCCCTGTTCCTGCTCCCCGCACTCGCCCCATGCGTGTACCCAGTCCGGTACCACCAGTTCCGGCACCACGCACCAGGCCTACTGTGCGCCTCAGCAGGCCAGAGTCTGCCGTCTGCCCAGCGCCGCCTGCGCTGCCCGTCTGCCCAGCGCCGCCTGCGCTGCCCGTCTGCCCAGCGCCGCCTGCGCTGCCCGTCTGCCCAGCGCCGCCTGCGCTGCCCGTCTGCCCAGCGCCGCCTGCGCTGCCCGTCTGCCCAGCTCCATCTGAGCTGCCCGTCTGCCCAGCGCCACCTGAGCTGCCCGTCTGCTCAGCGCCATCTGAGCTGCCCGTCTGCCCAGCGCCATCTGAGCTGCCCGTCTGCCCAGCGCCATCTGAGCTGCCCGTCTGCCCAGCGCCATCTGAGCCGCCCGTCTGCCCAGCCCCATCTGAGCCGTCCGTCTGTCCTGAGCCGCTAGAGCCGTCCGCCAGTCAGGAGCCGCCAGAGCCGCCCGCCAGTCAGGAGCCGCCAGAGCCGCCCGCCAGTCAGGAGCCGCCAGAGCCGCCCGCCAGTCAGGAGCCGCCAGAGCCGCCCGCCAGTCAGGAGCAGCCAGAGCCGCCCTCCAGTCAGGAGCTGCCAGAGCCGCCCGCCAGTCAGGAGCTGCCAGAGCCGCCCGCCAGTCAGGAGCTGCCCTGCAGTCATGAGCTGTCCTCCAGTCATGAGCTGCCCTTCAGTCATGAGCTGCCCTTCAGTCATGAGCTGCCCTTCAGTCATGAGCTGCCATTCAGTCCGGAGCTGCCATTCAGTCCGGAGCTGCCATTCAGTCCGGAGCTGCCATTCAGTCCTTCGTCCACAGAAGAAAGCCGTTACAATAACAACATTAGAGGATTAGAAATCCAAGGCTTAAAAACAAAGGAGTTAATGTATGCCAATGACTCAAGTTTTATATTAAGGCTGCAAGCTAGATCCCTGCAATGTCTCATTGAAGATCTAGATAACTTTTCTGGACTCTCTGGACTAAAAGTTAATTATGATAAGTGTACAATATTACGTATTGGATCTTTAAAAAATACAACTTTTACATTACCCTGCAGTTTACCTATAAAATGGGCTGACGGTGAAGTAGACATTCTTGGTATTCATATCACAAAAGATATAAATGAGCTCTCCACAATGAATTGCAATAAAACTTGTCAAAATAGACAAGATCCTGCAACCATGGAAAGGTAAATACCTGTCTATTTATAGAAAAATTGCCCTGATTAACTCCTTGGTCATATCTCAGTTTACTCACTTACTTATGGAGCTGCCTACTCCTGATGATTCATTTTTTAAATCATATTAGCAAATATTTCGCAATATCTGGGACTGTAACGTTCGTCTTGTGGTGATTTAACGGACCAAGACGCAGCGGGTGATGAAGACATACTGAATTTATTAAACAAACGAAACACTGACAAAACACTAGAACAAACTACAAAACAAGAAACGAAGGCAACAGACCTGGACTATGAACTTACACGTAACAAAGAACGAACGAACAAGTACTGACTACAAACAAAACGAACTCACGAAACAGTCCCGTATGGTGCAACAAACACTGAGACAGGAAACAACCACCCACAACAAACAGTGTGAAACAACCTACCTGGGAGATCTGTCGACATGCCCTTGACATTCTGCAAGTTTATTGTATGTTTTAAATATTCAATAAACAATAAATAATACAGATAAAAGGTTCAGAAGAGACTGTGTGAATCAGGCCTTCATGGTCGAATTGCTGCAAAGAAACCATTACTAAAGGACAGCAATAATAAGAAGAGACTTGCTTGGGCCGAAAAAATACAAGCAATGGACATTAGACCCGTGGAAATCTGTCCTTTGGTCTGATGAGTCCAAATTTGAGATTTTTGCTTCCAGCCGCTGTGTCTTTGTGAGACGCAGAGTAGGTGAATGGATATTCTCTGCATGTGTGATTTCCACCGTGAAGCATGGAGGAGGAGGTGGAATTGTGTGGGGGTGCTTTGCTGGTGACACTGTTGGTGATTTATAGAATTCAAGGCACACAACCAGCCTGGCTACCACAGCCATTCTGCACCGAAATACCATCCCATCTGGTTTGCGCTTAGTGGGACTATCATTTGTTTTTCAACAGGACAATGTCCCAACACACCTCCAGGGTGTCTAAGGGCTATTTGACCAAGAAGGAGAGTGATAGAGTGCTGCATCAGATGACCTGGCCTCCACAATCACTGACCTCAACCCAACTGAGATGGTTTGGGATGAGTTGGACCGCAGAGTGAAGGAAAAGCAGCCAACAAGTGCTCAGCATATGTGGGAAGTCCTTAAAGACTTTTGGAAAAACATTCCAGGTGAAGCTGGTTGAGAGAATGCCAAGAGTGTGCAAAGCTGTCATCAAAGCAAAGGGTTTCTACTTTAAAAACCTTTCTACTTTAAAAACCTCATATTTTGATTTGTTTAACACTTTTTTGGTTAAAACATGATTCCATATGTGTTATTTCATAGTTTTGATGTCTTCACTATTATTCTACAATGTAGAAAATAGTACAAATAAAGAAAAACCCTTGAATGAGTAGGTGTGTCCAAACTTTTGATTGGTACTGTATGTAAATCATGTTTGACTCCATTCAATTGCTCCCACCAGCCTCCTCTGGTGCTTAAGAACTAGTACATCCCTGGGGCTGAGCTCCCTGCCATCCAGGACCTCTATACCAGGCGGTGTCAGAGGAAGGCCTTAAAAAATGTCAAAGACTCAAGCCACCCAAGTCATAGACTGGTCTCTCTGATTCCGCACCAGAGCGCCAAGTCTGGGACCAAAAGTCTCCTGAATAGGGTCTACCTCCAAGTCACAAAACTGCTGAACAGTTAATCAAATGCTGCTACTCTATTATATATCCTGACTGCCTAGTCACTTCACCCCTACGTACTACATGTACACATTACCTAAACTACCTCATACACCTACACAGTGACTCTGTACTGGTATTCCCTGTATATAGCCTCGTTATTGTTATTTTATTGTTACTATTTCCTTTTTTAGCAAATTTCTATTACTTCTTAACTCCGCAATCTTTGGGTAAGAATTTCACGATAAAGTCTACACCTGTTGCATTCGTCGCTTGTGACGAATAGAATTTGATTTGATTCGACTTGATTTGTGTGTGAGAGATTGTGCTGAGGCCTGGAAGTGTGGGGTCTGCGTGGGAAACCGGATGGATTCGGAAGCTGTGGGGTCAACTCTCAAGGGGAAGAATACTGAGATCTCTTGCTTGAATAACCCCAAAGCTTCTGTGACTTCGTACTCACACAGTTCAATGACAATTCAACTGACCCGCCATTTTGTAAAAAAAGAGGAGGAAGGGAAGCTGCTAAGGTACACAATAGTAGATTTTGGTAGACAGAAGCTGCTAAGGTACACAATAGTAGGTTTTGGTAGACAGAAGCTGCTAAGGTACACAATAGTAGGTTTTGGTAGACAGATGCTGCTAAGGTACACAATAGTAGGTTTTGGTAGACAGAAGCTGCTAAGGTACACAATAGTAGGTTTTGGTAGACAGAAGCTGCTAAGGTACACAATAGTAGGTTTTGGTAGACAGAAGGTGCTAAGGTACACAATAGTACATTTTGGTAGACAGAAGGTTCTCTTTGGTAAAAGGAGTAAATTGGTCATCAAAAAGAAAGGAGGACCAAGGCTCTTTTCGTTCAAATGCCTTTATTTGTATGGCATGTTCAATGGAAACAAAGTGCAAAAATGTACGCCATTTTACTCTGACTGTACACCCACACACATGTTGTGAAACAGAAGGAGAGAGATCTTACTCCTCACCGCCAATTACAAAATACTGAGACCAAGGCCTGTAAAGTCATCTCTGTCCTTGACCATCTAATGACATTTCTAACTATGCAACCTGACAAAATTCCAGCCTAAAACTCAATCAGAGCTCCACAGAACAAAAACAACAGCAACAGAAACCACATCAGGAGATGTGGATTTAGATAAGTGATAAGTAGGGCCCTGAGTACCTCCTGACCATGTGAAGAAACTCTGGTTAGGCTATAGCCTAAAGGAGGTGCGATAGACTAGTGTCTTTCTAGGGGATGTACATCAAGTTGCCTCACGCTACAGTAATAGGAGATAGGCTCCTGCTCCTATGAGCCGTTCCGGCTGGCACAAGCCAAAACTACCTACTTCTAGATCAAATCAGATGGTCAGAAAAATACTTCTTGCATTAGTCATCATTACCATGAACCATATTCCAGTAACACTAGACCCTTTGACCGAGAGCTAACCCTTAAAGGGGCTGTACAGACTTCTGTTAGGTCATTCAGTGGAGGGGGCTTTACTAGGGGCCAAGCGAAAGAGGTGCTATCTCCCAGGTTATAAGGGCAGGGTGAGAGGGGCCAAGGGCATAGAAGGACGATCCCCCAGGCTATGGGTTCAGGGTGAGAGGGGCAAGGGGGGAAGAGGGACAATCCCTCAGGAAATGGGTGCAGGGTGAGAGGGGCAGGGCTGAAGGGCTGAATACAGGGGCTGGATCAGTGTGCTGGCCTCAGATTAACTCTGGTTAAAAGGGACAGGGCCTTCTAATTAAAACTAGTCAAAAGTCACGGGAGTCACCCACACTACAGCATGCAGAGAGGAGAGGGATGTGTGTGTGTATATGTGTAGGTATGTGTGTGTGTGTGTGTGTATATGTGTAGGTATGTGTGTGTGTGTGTGTGTGTATATGTGTAGGTACGTGTGTGTGTATATGTGTAGGTATGTGTGTATATGTGTATATGTGTAGGTATGTGTGTGTGTGTGTATATGTGTAGGTATGTGTGTGTATATGTGTAGGTATGTGTGTGTGTGTGTATATGTGTAGGTATGTGTGTGTGTGTATATGTGTAGGTATGTGTGTGTGTATATGTGTAGGTATGTGTGTGTGTATATGTGTAGGTATGTGTGTGTGTGTATATGTGTAGGTATGTGTGTGTGTGTAGAGGTGTAGGTATGTGTATGTGTGTATATGTGTAGGTATGTGTGTGTGTGTATATGTGTAGGTATGTGTGTGTGTGTGTATATGTGTAGGTATGTGTGTGTGTATATGTGTAGGTATGTGTGTGTGTATATGTGTAGGTATGTGTGTGTATATGTGTAGGTATGTGTGTGTATATGTGTAGGTATGTGTGTGTATATGTGTAGGTATGTGTGTGTGTATATGTGTAGGTATGTGTGTGTGTGTATATGTGTAGGTATGTGTGTATGTGTGTATATGTCTAGGTATGTGTGTGTGTGTATATGTGTAGGTATGTGTGTGTGTATATGTGTAGGTATGTGTGTGTGTGTGTGTGTATACGTGTAGGTATGTGTGTGTGTATATGTGTAGGTATGTGTGTGTGTATATGTGTAGGTATGTGTGTGTGCATGTGTAGGTATGTGAGTGTGTGTATATGTGTAGGTATGTGTGTGTGTGTGTATATATGTGTAGGTATGTGTGTGTGTGCATATGTGTAGGTATGTGTGTGTGTATATGTGTAGGTATGTGTGTGTGTGTGTATGTGTAGGTATGTGTGTGTGTGTGTATGTGTAGGTATGTGTGTGTGTGTGTGTGTAGGTATGTGTGTGTGTGTATGTGTAGGTATGTGTGTGTGTGTGTGTGTGTATGTGTAGGTATGTGTGTGTGTGTGTGTGTGTATGTGTAGGTATGTGTGTGTGTGTGTGTGTGTATGTGTAGGTATGTGTGTGTGTGTATATGTAGGTATGTGTGTGTGTGTATATGTGTAGGTTATGTGTGTGTATATGTGTAGGTATGTGTGTGTGTGTATATGTGTAGGTATGTGTGTGTGTGTATGTGTAGGTATGTGTGTGTGTGTATATGTGTAGGTTATGTGTGTGTATATGTGTAGGTATGTGTGTGTGTGTATATGTGTAGGTATGTGTGTGTGTGTATATGTGTAGGTATGTGTGTGTGTATATGTGTAGGTTATGTGTGTGTATATGTGTAGGTATGTGTGTGTGTGTATATGTGTAGGTATGTGTGTGTGTGTGTATGTGTAGGTATGTGTGTGTGTATATGTGTAGGTATGTGTGTGTGTGTATATATGTGTAGGTATGTGTGTGTGTGTGTATGTGTAGGTATGTGTGTGTGTATATGTGTAGGTATGTGTGTGTGTGTATATATGTGTAGGTATGTGTGTGTATGTGTAGGTATGTGTGTGTGTGTGTGTGTGTATATGTGTAGGTATGTGTGTGTGTGTATATGTGTAGGTATGTGTGTGTGTGTATGTGTAGGTATGTGTGTGTGTATATGTGTAGGTATGTGTGTGTGTGACTGACACATCCCCAGCTTTCCCCTCCTCCTCTACAGTAGTTGACCAGCTAGCATCAGAAATATTGTTTGTCTGACATGTTTGAGGTGACTAAGCAGAACTGTGACCATCATATTATCTACAAAAAATGACTTTACAAAACAGATGGTACCGATGGTAGTTCCGGACATGCTATGCATGCATTCCACAGTATTTTAAATAGAAGTATCTACAATACACACACCAAAGTAGGCCCTGACCTCATTAGTCTGTCTCAAGTTATTCTCATGAATGTATCCATCATCAGGTATGAGTAAAGACAAAGAAATGATCTACAGGACAGCCAACCAAAAAAGTCAACCTGGTGAGCTGCAGGTCTGAGTTAACTAACCCAGGGCCAAGTAGAGGAGGGGAGGAGAAGGTTCATTGAGGGGAATGCAGGGGGTATATGAGACTGAGTAGGTGGGGAGACTAGAGAGCCAGACATTTCAGACATATGTACCGTATGTGAATGTAAACACAGACATAACTGACAGGCTCTGGGGTTATAATAGGCAGTGACTCACAAACACAAGGACTAAACCATACTGCAGCAACCCAAGGCTATGTGCTGCCTGCCTGCTGCTCAAGCCTACCTCTGTTCTCCTCATTGCCTTCAGGTCACCACATGCAGACAGATAAATTCACAGGATTAGATAATGGGGTTCTTTTTTGGTCTTACTTCATTTCCTGTACCATACTAACACACTTTTTTCTGTTCTGACTAAGCAGTCTAGCAATGTCCAGTTTACAGCCACAGAGTGTGTTTGTGTTTCCAGACACAAGCCCGAGACAGGTTTTGTCATGCTTTATCATCAGCCGACAAGGCAAAGAGTGAAACTTGAACTACAACCTTTTGCCTATTGAGCCTGTCCGAGCAAAATGTCACTGTTTCAATGTTTCAATGAAACACTGTTTCAATGAAACCAATCCATCTGTGACTTGACATCCAGAAGAGAATAACATTGACATAAAGGCATAACAACTCACAGATATTTGAGGTTTTCCAGGTCTTCAAAGGCTCCTCTGGGGATCCGTCTGATGTGGTTGTTGTTGAGGAGGCTGTAAAGTCAAGAGAATGGCCATTAATAAAGACCTCCCAGTGGACTATTAGACTTACACAAAGTGAATCTGTGCAGACTAGTCGATACAACTTTAAAGTGGTCCATACTGACATATTGCTGTGTCATGATCTAATGCTAGGCCAATGCCAGTCTAAACACAGTTCAACTTTCAGAGTACATAGTATATGTGAGATCCTTCATCCTTGCCACACTACACTGTGGCTATTCTATGAAGCATCTGGTTTGATTCCTACACACTGTCACAATTTGTCTTGCATTTCTAATGGCTTTCAGGTCTATGGGGTATAATCTGGACAAGGATCAATAATGGCTGTCATAGACTTTCTATAACATAGCAAAATCTTGAGTTGGCGATCCCTTAACTCAATGCACTAAAAACTGGCATTAATGCAAAGAAATACGTTTTGGAAAATAATATGATATGTATAAGCAGAACATTACTTGGGCAAAACATGTCTCCTAAATCCTCACCTAGCTCTTTTTCCTGAACACATTTGGCCTTTCTACAGAGGGTCCGACATGGAACCCAAAATGGTTCTAACTGGAACCAAAAGGGTTCTACTTGGAAGCAAAAAGGGGTTTCCAGGGGGACAGCCAAAGAACCCTTTTGGAACTCTTTTTTCTAAGTGTAGGTACAGTCTGTCAGAGGCCGAAGCAAAAAGAGACAGGCAGCAGGCCCCTAACTGCAGTCTTTCCTTCACATAAGAGCCAGACATCTATTTCTGTATGCCTGACAGTCTCCCAGCAGGTTTCAGACACGATGCTATTCTTCAGTCTGTGAGACAGAGATTAAAGCCGTGAAATATGGAACTCCACAGACTACATGGCTAGCAGGTGGTCTGCTACTGTCGGAAAATCTCATCTGAGCTTTCTCTGCTTTGACATTACCTTCCCTACCCTTCATATTCAGAGGCACTAGGCTCTTTGGCTGATTCCTGCCACATGGCTGGCTGTAGACTAGCAGGCTGGCAGGGCTGACACATGATAGACGGCTGGGAGATTGAAGGGGAAAAATACATTCCTACCAGATTATGAGGTAACCTACATGTGTGAAACAACAGCAGAATAGAGAGCAAGAATTTGCCACTCGGTGTCCGTGTTTGTGGACTGACTGACTGTACGCAGGATTGCAGGACTTTCCAGGAAAAACTAATGCTGTGACGTGTTTTAGAGTCTTGGGACAAAAGATAGACAAAGAGAACTGGGTGCTTCTGGGAAGAGATGGGGCTTACAGGAGTAGTCGACTCCTGATGAGTGCCGATTGCATTAGTGTATATTTGAACGCTCAGTTTAAACACATTTGCAGTGAGTTCTCCAGTACCAATTCAATTACAATCTCTTCAATTGCTGAGTATGTAGGGTAAAGGAGCCTACCTCTGTTCACCTCAGGGAGGAAGGAGGAAGAAGGGAGGAGAGGAGGGAGACTTACAGTGTGTTGAGGTTCTTTAGCCGTCTGAAGGAGCCGGGCTGCAAGTCCTTGATTTTGTTGAACCTCAGGTCTCTATGGAGGGAAAAACAGGAAGAACACAGTCATTAACAACACCGGGGCACTCGAGTCTGTCAAACCAATCATTACCATGACAAATATTTTACTGGATAATGTCTATGAGGAAACAGGCTGGTACAATGAGTACAGTACACCGTACATACATTAGTATCACTTAGGAATCTCTTAGGAATCACTTTCATTATAAAGGACGAATAATAGCCACATTATTCATATCACAGGAATGCCATTTATCAAGCTTTAACCAGTGGCACATAGGATAGGTTCACTTAACATTTGCCCTAAAGATAACAATTAAGAGAGATGAGGGAGTTTAGTAGCTTATCACTTTACTTGAACCTCTCATTGTAAAGGCTTAGAGACGATATCATGTCATGCCATTAACCACTCACACCCATTATGACAAATGACATCATGATAGGCCTATAACACCTAACTAAAATACTGTGGAATTTAGAGCTAGACGCACGTAATCTAATTCAGTGAAATGTGAACATTTCTAAACAATGAAGTTACGCTTGTGGAACTTAGCCTCTAAGTCATTTGACCTTCAACAAAGAGCAGATAGCCTCGCTGTAAAGGCCAACAACTGTCACGTTCGTCATATGAAGGAGACCAAGGTGCAGCGTGGTATGCGTACATATGACGAACGTGACAGAAGAACCCACCACAAAAGGACCAAGCAGCGTGTTAATGAGGAGCGGACATCCTGTGCCCGGGAAAAAGATGAGTGGAGGACATCCTGGACCGGGGAGGAGGTAATGGCAGGGGACAAGACCCTGCCATGGAAGCAGGTGGAAATAGCGCAGGAGGAACGGCGACGATACAAGGGGACACGGTTAGCATGGAAGCCCGAGAGGCAGCCCCAATACATATTATTTATTTTTTTGGGGGGGGGGGCACACGAGGAGATTGGCTGAGACAGGTTGGAGACCTGAGCCAATTCCTCGTGCTTACCATGGGGAGCGTGTTACTGGTCAGACACCGTGTTACGCAGTGATGCGCACGTCTCCAGTTCGGATTCGTAGCCCGGTGCGCTCAATTCCAGCTCCTCACATTTGCCGGGCTAGAATGGGCATCCAGCCAGGACGGATGGTGCCGGCCCAGCGCTCCTGGTCTCCAGTACACCTCCTTGGACCAGGATATCCTGCGCCGGTTCTGCATACTGTGTCTTCGGTGCGTCTGCACAGCCCAGTGCATCCTGTGCTAGCGCCCTGCACTTGCCGGGCTCAAGTGAGCATCCAGCCAGGATGCATTGTGCCAGCTCTACGCTCCAGATCTCCAGTGCGCCTCCACAGTCCAGTACGTCCTGTGCCTCCTCTCCGCACTCGCCCTGAGAAGCGTGTTCCCAACCGGGTACCACCAGTGCCGGCACCACGCATCAGACCTCCAGTGCACCTCCACAGTCCAGTACGTCCTGTGCCTCCTCTCCGCACTCGCTCTGAGATGCGTGTCATCAGCCCGGTACCACCAGTTCCGGCACCACGCATCAGGCCTCCAGTGCGTTTCCACAGTCCAGTACGGCCTGTGCCTCTTCCCCGCACTCGCCCTGAGGTGCATGTCCTCAGCCCAGTACCCAGTCCAGAGCTTCCGGCAACAGTTCCCAGTCCAGAGCTTCCGGCAACAGTACCCAGTCCAGAGCTTCCAGCGACAGTACCCAGTCCAGAGCTTCCAGCGACAGTACCCAGTCTAGAGCTTCCGGCGACAGTACCCAGTCTAGAGCTTCCGGCGACAGTACCCAGTCTAGAGCTTCCGGCGACAGTTCCCAGTCCAGAGCTTCCGGCGACGTTTCACAGTCCGGAACCTCCAACGATGGGCCACAGTCCGGAACCTCCAACGACGGGCCACAGTCCGGAACCTCCAACGACGGTCCACAGTCCGGAACCTCCACCGACGGTCCCCAGTCCGGGGTCTCCAGCGACGGTCCCCAGTCCAGGGTCTCCAGCGACGGTCCCCAGTCCGGCGTCTCCAGCGACGGTCCCCAGTCCAGGGTCTCCAGCGAAGGTCCCCAGTCCGGGGTCTCCGGCGACGGTTCGCAGTCCAGAGCCTCCGGCGATGATCCACGGTCCGGTTCTACAAAGGCGGAGGGATCAGCGTAAAGCTGAAACGGGAGCCGCCACCGACGGTAGATGCCCACCCGGACCCTCCCCTATAGGTTCAGGTTTGCGGCCGGGAGTCCGCACCTTTGGGGGGGGGGGGGGGGGGGGGGTAGGGTACTGTCACGCCCTGACCTGAGATATCTCTGTTTTCTTTATATTTTGGTTAGGTCAGGGTGTGACTAGGGTCGGTACGCTAGTTTTTGTATTGTCTAGGTTTTTTTGTATGTCTAGGGTTTTTGTAGGTCTAGGTGATTTGTATGTCTATGGTGGCCTGATATGGTTCCCAATCAGAGGCAGCTGTTTATCGTTGTCTCTGATTGGGGATCATATTTAGGTAGCCATTTCCCTTTGGTGTTTGTGGGATCTTGTTCTATGTTTAGTTGCCTGTCTGCACTATTCGTATAGCGGTTTGTTTTGTTATTTCGTTAGTTTGTTCAGTGTTTCATTCTTTTAATCCTTATAATGAACGTGACAACAACAAAGACCATAACAACTACAGTCCGCAAGCCTCTGACCCAACATGGCTTGCTGAGAACTAGGAGACATAGTCCAGCCACACTAACAATGTCAAGACAAGACAGTGTTGGAGTCACAACACAGATAGGCTTTATCTCAATGGTTAGGAGAGGGAATCCTAGATCAACCACCCTGCTACCCAGATTCAACTATAAACAATAGAATTCACACTCATCAGCTACTCTGGACTGACCTTAACATTCACTGACTGACTCCAGGTCACAATACGCTAACAGAGAGATACAAGTTAGACTTTGGCCAGACAGTGTCAAGTGATTCCAATGATGATTCCTGTAAGTGTTGCTGAGTGGGTAACTGGGAGTAAAGTCAAGGGTTTGGGATAGAATATGCTGATAAAGGATTTGAAGAATTCAAATTGTATTTCTACTACGTCAGTAAAGATGTGTGTTCTGTGTCTATTCTCTTTCACCTTTGTTGACGTGGTGTTCTCTATGACAGTCTACTTTTCAGCGCATGGGTTCTTATTCACTTTCTGGTCTGTATTTGCTTTGTATTAATGTTGCCTAGTTACCACATGCACAACAGTCACTGAGGGCCAAATCATAAAAACTGGACATTCCAGAATGTCTTACTTTCTCATGTTTCTGTGAAAATGTCAGCCAAAAAACAAAGCCACCTGATTTCATAGCACGTGAAATGTTTATTGTTCACTCACTCTGTAAAACTCCTGCATGTGGATCCAACTATAGAGCTCAGCTTTTTATATACTCACATCCCTTCATATTGGAACTTCAACAAAGGCTGAGTGCACCACTGGTTAGAGCAGGAAGAGCAGGAAGCCAGCTGAGCACCAGTCACTGTCTGTATCAATATCAGAAACACTGCTCTGATATCCTACCATCTACAGGCCCCAACCTCAACAGAAGTCAAGTTACATAACATTGTTTAATTTGGAAACGTGAGAATTTAGTGGCAAATTATTTCTGTGTCTATTGTGTTCTTTTAGTCATATTTCAAACTCCATAGAATAAGAAATGCAAGCATAACGGACCACATCAAACCCAAAACAGCTGTACTTTTCAACAGCTGTACTCTCCTTCCTGATAAAATACAACAGCTGTACACTCCTTCCTGACAAAATACAACAGATGCAGTAGAATATGAGGGTGAAAAATATTTTTCCATTCTATGAATTCACACTGTAGCAACAAAGCTGGTGTTTATAGATGGAAGATAACTGTTGGTGAAGTTGTGTGCCCTGAAGGGGAGACCCATCTCTTCATTCACAGACTCATGGACACTCTTACTGACAGTTGTCCTGCTTTGCGTGATGTATTGTTGTCTCTACCTTCTTGCCCTTTGTGCTGTTGTCTGTGCCCAATAATGTTCGTACCATGTTGTGCTGCTGCCATGTTGTGTTGCTACCATGTTGTTGTCATGTTGTGTTGCTACCATGCTGTGTTTTCGATGTGCTGCTGCCATGCTATGTTGTTGTCTTAGGTCTCTCTTTATGTGGTGTCTCTCTTGTTGTGATGTGTGCTTTGTCCTATATTTTAATTTTAATTTTTAATCCCAGCTCCCGTCCCCGCAGGAGGCCTTTCGCCTTCTGGTAGGCCGTCATTGTAAATAAGAATGTGTTCTTAATTGCCTAGTTAAATAAAGGTTAAATAAAATAAAATAAATAAATCCTGGGAGTCAGGGAGTGAAGAGCTTTGCCAAGGCATGCTGGAACAGGGGCTGCCCCCACTCCTCCAGGCCCAGGGAAGGAGGGAGAAGAAGGGAAAGGAGAGGAAGGCACAGGGGGCTCTGGGGGCTGGAAAAAGTTAGAAGAACAAGACACTAGAACCAGATGAAGGAAGGCTGCTGAAAAGTGTTTGGGAGAAAAGACTGATGGATTGCCCTGAGAGACTTATGTAGAGGTAAACAAGAAAGTTGTGAAAGTTCAAATAAATGGCAAAGTGTACCTATCCATCAAGCACACATGATCTATTCCAAGCACTTGGATGATAATCCCTAAAGTTTACAGTACCTACTACAAAGCTTTCCAAAACAGTTAGACATACAACCATAGATATAAAACCGGAGATGGGAATTCCAGTTCATCTGACATCCTAATAGGTCCGCTATTTTAGCTGATGTAAAAGGGGCTATGACATCAGCCTATCTATGCATACAACGACATTCTCAAGTCGTATGTATTTATGGGAAAAAAGGAAGGGCAAAAATAGGTCAGGGCTGAAATACAGAGGGAGCATTTATGGCTGTTGGTCTCAGACACATCAGGATCAGGTAGTCCTAATATCCCACAGAATTAGCCTATCACCAGATTACACCCACACATCATGATCAGGTAGGCCTAATATCCCACAGAATTAGCCTTTCACCAGATTACACCCACACATCATGATCAGGTAGGCCTAATATCCCACAGAATTAGCCTTTCACCAGATTACACCCACACATCACGATCAGGTAGGCCTAATATCCCACAGAATTAGCCTTTCACCAGATTACACCCACACATCACGATCAGGTAGGCCTAATATCCCACAGAATTAGCCTTTCACCAGATTACACCCACACATCACGATCAGGTAGGCCTAATATCCCACAGAATTAGCCTTTCACCAGACTACACCAACTATTGATTGTGTTAGATGAATGATGCCTTTGTTAACAGAAGCACTTGTCCCCTAAAGTGTTCGAATCCTAACCGTATAGTAGTATGGAGTGTGTTTCCCAACGTAGTGGAACACATAAAGAAACCCCAATCAGGCCAGGTATGGCCATAGGAGAACCAAAAGTTCCTACAGTAGAATCTAAACAGCAGTCCTGCAATCACTCATATTCACTAGTAGGCCTGCAATTCTTCTTACATTAATGGCAGAAAATATCCTTTCTCAAATAGCCACCAGTACTTTTGGGGACTATGGTTAACAACCGGCAAACAATATGGTATTGTGATCGCAGCGGTAAATTGGTTTACCATGTCAGATAGAGGAGGGCAATTCCACAGTAACAGGTTAATACTGAGATTACAATTTTCACTTTAAAATGTATGCCAAACCAAAACCAATGATTGGGGGAAAGGGGGATACCTAGTCAGTTGTACAACTGAATGCTTTCAACCGAAATGTGTCTTCCGCATTTAACCCAACCTTCCTCCCTTTTCTCTAAGTAATCTCTGATCTGTGACAGCTATACAGTGCATGGGGCAGTGAGGATGAACTTTAACTTGTCCCATAAGCGGGACATTTTGTCCTATCTCTCGTCAGTGATGAATTGTCATCGACAGATGAAACATTCCTTCAGATTCCTACCACACTGTTGAGGATTCAGAGATGTAGTGCTACTGACTGGGGCCTTATGGAGTGGAATAGGCCATCCTAATCCTCCTGTAGAACATATACAGAGACCACAGCACTTGAACTCAAGCGGATATAAAACTTGGCTCAGCACCTGTAGCCCTCAAGAGCACATGTGAAAGAATTATGGAAAAACATATCACAGGAAGACAATCCAAACCCCTTTCGGCGTGTAGTACATGTTAGAACTGTGATAAATTTAACCCCCTTTGGCGTGTAGTACATGTTAGAACTGTGATATATTTAACCCCCTTCGGCGTGTAGTACATGTTAGAACTGTGATATCTTTAACCCCCTTCGGCGTGTAGTACATGTTAGAACTGTGATATCTTTAACCCCCTTCGGCGTGTAGTACATGTTAGAACTGTGATATATTTAACCCCCTTCGGCGTGTAGTACATGTTAGAACTGTGATAAATTTAACCCCCTTCGGTGTGTAGTACATGTTAGAACTGTCATATATTTAACCCCCTTCGGCGTGTAGTACATGTTAGAACTGTCATATATTTAACCCCCTTCGGCGTGTAGTACATGTTAGAACTGTGATATATTTAACCCCCTTCGGCGTGTAGTACATGTTAGAACTGTGATAAATTTAACCCCCTTCGGCGTGTAGTACATGTTAGAACTGTCATATATTTAACCCCCTTCGGCGTGTAGTACATGTTAGAACTGTGATATCTTTAACCCCCTTCGGCGTGTAGTACATGTTAGAACTGTGATATGTTTAACCCCCTTCGGCGTGTAGTACATGTTAGAACTGTGATATATTTAACCCCCTTCGGCGTATAGTACATGTTAGAACTGTGATATGTTTAACCCCCTTCGGCGTGTAGTACATGTTAGAACTGTGATATGTTTAACCCCCTTCGGCGTGTAGTACATGTTAGAACTGTGATATCTTTAACCCCCTTCGGCGTATAGTACATGTTAGAACTGTGATATGTTTAACCCCCTTCGGCGTGTAGTACATGTTAGAACTGTGATATGTTTAACCCCCTTCGGCGTGTAGTACATGTTAGAACTGTGATATATTTAACCCCCTTCGGCGTATAGTACATGTTAGAACTGTGATATGTTTAACCCCCTTCGGCGTGTAGTACATGTTAGAACTGTGATATGTTTAACCCCCTTCGGCGTGTAGTACATGTTAGAACTGTGATATATTTAACCCCCTTCGGCGTATAGTACATGTTAGAACTGTGATATGTTTAACCCCCTTCGGCGTGTAGTACATGTTAGAACTGTGATATCCTTGTCGAGGGTTCTTAGTGACTAAGGACTTTGATCAGTCATACATGAATGTTAAAAGCTATTCATTTACTGCCTTACCCTAAAAACAGAGTTTCCCACAAAGAAGCACATCTCTTTGAGACTTGGAACTGCAAAATACATATTGTGAGATCATGTATGTCTTGCCACATGTGCTGCATTGAGTCAACACACTGTTGGAGAGGACTGGAGACAAGAGATGACACAATGTACATGGCGACAACACTTGGAAACAGGATGCTGCTCAGTGCTCTTGCTTCTTGTTGGTTGGCTGCCCATCCAAACTCAACCATTCCGCAGTTGAAATGAGCAAATGGCCGATAAGAGCCCTGTGCTTGATAACAAGGGACGGCTGTGATTCCCACCAACGCCAGGAAGACAGCAGCTTTCCCACTCAAAACCCATTTTCTCTGTCAGTATGGAAAGGCCTGGCTATGAGTGGGGTAAAACGGCAGGCATCATGGCTGCATGAGTACAGTTCCACTTAGCAAGGTCGTTGGCAATCCACAAGCAAAAGTAAATTTGCAAAAAGGCTCTGTAGCCTGTGCAACGCAAACCCTAATCTGTGAGGCACTAAGGGAGTGGCTGGGACATCTCCAACTTCAGTTCCAGCTCTAGCATCTGAGTGCCATGTGTGGACCCCTCCTCTCTCTCTCGCTCTCTCTCTCTCACTCACTCTCAATTCAAATTCAATTTCAATTTCAATTTAAGGGCTTTATTGGCATGTGAAACATATGTCAACATTGCCAAAGCAAGTGAAGAAGATAATATAAAAAAAAAAATAAACAATACAAATTAACAGTAAACATTACACTCACAAAAGGTCCAAAAGAATAAAGACATTTCATATGTCATATTATGTGCAAATAGTTAAAGTACAAAGAGAAAATAAATAAATATAAATATGGGTTGTATTTACAACAGGTCACAAATCTTGCTGCTGTGATGGCACACTGTGGTATTTCACCCAATAGATATGGGAGTTAATAAAATTTGGGTTTGTTTTCGAATTCTTTGTGGATCTGAGGGAAATATGTGTCTCTAGTGGGGTCATACATTTGGCAAGAGGTTAGAAAGTGCAGCTCAGTTTCCACCTCGTTTTGTGGGCAGCGTGCACATAGCCTGTCTTCTCTTGAGAGCCAGGTCTGCCTATGGCGGCCTTTCTCAATAGCAAGGCTATGCTCACTGAGCCTTAAGTTTGAGTCAGTCACAGTGGTCAGGTATTCTGCCACTGTGTACTCTCTGTTTAGGGCCAAATAGCATTCTAGTTTGCTCAGTTTATTTGTTAATTCTTTCCAATATGTCAAGTAATTATTATTTATTTCTTATGATTTGGTTAGGTCTAATTGTGTTGCTGTCCTGGGGCTCTGTGGGGTCTGTTTCTGTTTGTGAACAGAGCCACAGGACCAGCTTGCTTAGTGGGCTCTTCTCCAGGTTAATCTCTCTGTAGGTGATGGCTTTGTTATGGAAGGTTTGGTAATGGGTTCCTTTCAGGTGCTTGGAGAATTTAACGGCTCTTTTCTGGATATTGATAATTCCCATTTTGTGAATTCTTGGTTGGTGAGCAGGCCCCAGACGTCACAACCATAAAGGGCAACAGGTTCTATAACTGATTCAAGTATTTTTTGCCAGATCCTAATTGCTATGTGAAATTTTATGTTCCCTTTGACGGCGTAGAAGGCCCTTCTCGCCTTCTTGCCATGTCTCTCAGATCCTTCACAGCTTTGCCGAAGTTACCTGTGGTGTTGATGTTTAGCCCGAGGTATGTATAGATTTTTGTGTGCTTTAGGGCAATGGTGTCTAGATGGAATGTGTATTTGTGGTCCTGGCAACTGGACCTTTTTTGGAACACCATTATTTGTGTATTACTGAGATTTACTGTCAGGGCCCAGGTCTGACAGAATCTGTGCAGAAGATCTAGGTGCTGCCCTCTTTGAGGGAGTGGGGGGCATGGGGTGGGCAGGAGGGGAAGAGGTCTGATCTGAGGGGGCCTAAATGGGGTATGGGCATGGTTGACTTGGGGGAGTGATAATTGGTTGGGGTGGGGGTGTGGATGTGGATGTGGCTGGTGGTGCTGTAGTCTGGATGTTGGTCCTCTCGGTGTGGGTCCTCTAGGGGGGAGGGTCCCGCAGGTCTGGGAGAGTGTCTCGCTGGTCTGGGCGGGGTGTCTGTTGATCTGTTGCTCGAGTGCTGTGGCCACCCTTTCCTGCTGTGATCTCAGGTTGTTTGTGGCTGTGTGTATTATTATGTGGCTGGGTGACCCTAGTTGGTCCTCAGACAGAAGGTCTAGGGCGCGCTCGGTGTTTGGACACCAGAGTTTAGACACTGTGTGTTTGGGAAAAAGTTTATTTTCTTGTATATATTTCCCGATTGAGTCCATAAGAATTTCCTCAGTGGGTGTGGGGGTTTGTCAGGAGGATTATCAGAATGGTTGAAAGGGGGGGTGCTCAGATGGGGTGGGATCCCCTGGGCTCGGGGTTCTTAATTTGTCTGTCCTGCTGTGATGTTGAGGCTATGGTCAGGTTCTGGGGTGGACTGTTCTGCTGTGGTGTTCAAGACTTTGGTCAGGGTCTGAAGTGGGCTGATCTGGTGGCTACTCTGAGGGGGTGGCCAGCTCTCTAATGGGTTGTTCTCTGTCACACGGCATCGTTCTCAACTACTCCTCGAGCACTTTCACCTTCTCCTCTAGTGCTCTGTTCTTCTCCTGCTCCTGCTCTTCTCCTGTTGATGGTGTCTCACCACAGTCCATAGTGCAGATATGTCTCTCCACCTCCATCTCTCCAGGTCTGATTGAGGGAGTGTTGTTGAGCTGGTTGGAGTGTGCTGACTGGAGTGTGTTCACCTGCTGTTCCAGCTCCACTTGCCTTACCTCCAGCTGGGTGAATTCATCCTTCATTTCAATGAGGGAGTAGTACTCTGTGCTGGGAGGTTGACTTTCCGCTTGGGAGGTTGTATTATGAAGAGGTCTGGTCTGACATGCTCAGGGTGAGGGTATCTTTCTCAAGAGAGCTTATCCAGCTAAGCTATCTCTTTGATTATGCGAAAGTCCAGCTGAAACTGTTTGGGGTTGCCCAGTGTTCCAGACTTGTACAGGTTGACATTGGCTGACTCTGTCCTCATTGTCTAATATCCTGAGTTTCCATTGCCCCCCCCCCCCCCCCTTTAACAGAGTGGTAGTGTGTTAGTAAAGCACTGTGCCATGCAAGGGCATGGTCTGTGTGCAAGATTAAGTTTCAAAAAAGTAGCTTCAGACTAAGCATTACTCAATCAGTTCCAGGTTGGATGGTGTTTTCAGGTTTCTGTTTGTTAGCTTGGAAATAAGATTCTTTGGTTGTAGAAATCCTTCGAAAATCAGGTTGTAGTTTTGGAGATTTGATTTGGAGTGAAGGTTATGTTGTGGAGGGTTGTATCCTGTATACAGAACCAGTAAAAAGTTTGGAGACACCTAGTCATTCAAGGGTTTTTCCTTATTTTTTACTATTTTCTTCATTGTAGAATAATAGTGAAGACATCACAACTATGAAATAACACATATGGAATCATGTAGTAACCAAAAAAGTGTTAAACAAAATCAGAATATATTTGATATTTGAGATTCTTCAAAGTAGCCACCCTTTGTCTTAATGACAGCTTTGCACAATCTTGGCATTCTCTCAACCAGCTTCATGAGGTAGTCACCTGGAATGCATTCCAATTAAGGTGT
Source organism: Salvelinus fontinalis (assembly GCF_029448725.1). Classification (NCBI taxonomy): domain Eukaryota; kingdom Metazoa; phylum Chordata; class Actinopteri; order Salmoniformes; family Salmonidae; genus Salvelinus; species Salvelinus fontinalis. The sequence goes on along the minus strand of NC_074679.1, from coordinate 17,247,748 downwards.
GCTTTGTTTAAAGTTAATTTTTGGAATTTATTTCCTATTAATGAATTTGAGCCAATCAGTTATGTTGTGACAGGGTACGGGTGGTATACAGAAGATAGCCCATATTATGGCAAGAACAGCTCAAATAAGCAAAGAGAAATGACAGTCCATCAATACTTTAAGACATGAAAGTCAGTCATCCTGAAAATGTCAAGAACTTTCAACGTTTCTTCAAGTGCAGTCGCAAAAAGTGCTATGATAAAACTGGCTCTCATTAGGACCATCACAGGAAAGGAAGACCCAGAGTTACCACTGCTGAATGATAAGTTCATTAGAGTTACCAGCCTCAGAAATTGCAGCCCAACTAAATGCTTCACAGAGTTCATGTAACAGACACATCTCAACATCATCTTTTCAGAGGAGACTGTGGGAATCAGGCCTTCAAAGTCGAATTTCTGCAAAGAAACCACTACTAAAGGACACCAATAAGAAAAAGATAATTGCTTGGGCCAAGAAACACAAGCAATGGTCATTAGACGGGTGGAAATCTGTCATTTGGTCTGATGAGTCCAAATGTGATATTTTTGAACCCCACCTCCATGTGTCTTTGTGAGACGCAGAGTAGGTGAACGGATGATCTCCGCATGTGTAGTTCCCACCATGAAGCATGGAGGAGGTGTGATGGTGTGGGGGTGCTTTGCTGGTGACACTGTATGTGATTTATTTAGAATTCAAGGCACACTTAACCAGCCTGGCTACCACAACATACTGCAGCGATACTCCATCCCATCTGGTTTGCACTTAGTGGGACTATCATTTGTTTTTCAACAGGTTGTGTAAGGCCTATTTGACCAAGAAGGAGAGTGATTGAGTGCTGCATCAGATGACCTGGCCTCCACAATCACCTGACCTCAATCCAATTGAGATGTTTCTAGATGAGTTGGACCGAGTGAAGGAAAAGCAGCCAACAAGTGCTCAGCATATGTGGGAACTCCTTCAAGACTGATGGAAACTCATTCCAGGTGAAGCTGGTTGAGACAATGCCAAGAGTGTGCAATGCTGTTATCAAGGCAAAGGGTGGCTACTTAGAAGAATCTCAAATATTTATATTATTTTTTTGATATGTTTAACACTTTTTTGGTTTCTACATTATTCCATGTTATTTCATAGTTTAGATTAATTCACTATTATTCTACAAGTAGAAAATAGTAAAAATAAAGAAAAACTCTTGAATGAGTAGGTGTGTCCAAACTTTTGACTGGTACTGTATGTCCTTGCAGAAAAATCCAAGTCTCTCTCTCTGCCCCACCTCCAAAGCCCTCTCAAATACACCTCTCTCTCTCTCTCTCTCTCTCTCTCTCTCTCTCTCTCTCTCTCTCTCTCGCTCTCTCAGTCAGGCGATTGTTTAGCTTTCTGACACATGCCCAACTTGGACAGCCGAGGACTCTCTCTGGGCGTGCGTGACTCATACATTGTTAAACAAGAACATGGCAGTCTCCCCACCTCGAAGAACAAGGCCATCTCAATCTCCAAACATGGTTGGAGCTTTTCTTTAATAAGTCTCTGTCTGTATCCTGCAGTGTAGAATACCACAGAGCCTGAAGGAGTTGGACAGAGCACCGACAGGACCTGAGGGCCATTGCCAATGCAACAGCCTGGACTGCTTCTCAGACATTCATTAGAGAAAGCTTTCACAGGCAGTGTAGCAGCACAGAAAAACACAGGAGACGTGACTGAGATCATAATCAGGGATGACATTTGAAGTAAAGGGATTCCCCATTCACTTTTCTCTATCAGGGTATTGTGTCTTCTTCTCTGACATCCTTTAATGTCTTCATCCAGGAATCTATCTTACCAACAGTCACAAAGATCTTATCAAGCATTATAAAGGTTCATTATGAGGGCATAAAAAAGCAATCCACTTCAGCACCAGACAATTTCCCTCCAATGAGACCATTCACTGACAACATGGCTGCAAAGTATTGATATGCTTTATTTGCAACTATACACACACAGCCCCTCCTGTACATGCATAAAAACTCCTAAACAAGTCACAAGGGGAGAATCTAACTTTTAGGAGACGTCCTTGGTGGAACAATGCTGTAATAACGCTATGACAATGTTCTTTTTAGAGAAATGCTGCAAAAACACTTGTACAACATTAGAATTCAGCAGCCAAGCTGCCCCCCCCCCCCCCTCTCAACCCCCTATAGGACAGCCACAGGAAGAGAGAGGCCAGTAGGGTTCCTTTCAACAACTATCTTCGGCACAATCTCCCTGTGCAAATGAGCAAAGCGTTGCGGATTTCTGGCTTTGCATTCCATAATGCTGCAAAGACTGAACGCCTCACCAAGCCTGACTGCAGCAAATTCCACACAATGGCGCTCCTCTTTTCTCTCCCTCCCTGACTGTCTGTCCCGCTCTCTAACTCACTCATTCAGGCCCCTGCTGTAGGCCATCAGTACGTTTCATGCACGCTAATAATTCAACATGAAACTGATTATGGCAGTAGGCCAAGTATGACATTAGTCATGTAAACACCTTACTCTGCTTATCTTAAACACTTCTTATGGCTGCAATCCCGTTAACGGGATGATATGACAACAGCCAGTGAAAGTGCAGGGCGCCAAATTCAAACAACAGAAATCTCATAATTAAAATTCCTCAAGCATACATGTATTTTATACAATTTTAAAGGTAATCTTGTTGTTAATCCCACCACGGTGTTCGATTTCAAATAGGCTTTACAGCGAAAGCACCACAAACAATTATGTTAGGTCACCGCCAAGTCACAGAAAAACACAGCCATTTTTCCAGCCAAAGAGAGGAGTCACAAAAAGCACAAATAGAGATAAAATTAACCACTAACCTTTGATGATCTTCATCAGATGACACTCATAGGACTTCATGTTACACAATACATATATGTTTTGTTCGATAAAGTGCATATTTATATAAAAACATCTCAGTATACATTGGCGCGTTACATTCACTAGTTCCAAAAACATCCGGTGATATTGCAGAGAGCCAAATCATTTTACAGAAATACTCATTATAAATGTCGATGAAAATACAATTGTTAGACATGGAAATATAGATATACTTCTCCTTAATGCAAGCGCTGTGTCAGATTTCAAAAAAAGCAAACCATGCAATAATCTGAGTACAGCTGTCAGACAACAAAGCAGCCAAAAAGATATCCGCCATATTGGGTAGTCAACAGAAGTCAGAAATAGCATTATAAATATTCACTTACCTTTGATGATCTTCATCAGAATGCACTCCCAGGAATCCCAGTTCCACATTAAATGTTTGATTTAGTTCGATAATGTCCATCATTTATGTCTAAAGAGCTACTTTTGTTAGCACGTTTGGTAAATAAATCCAAAGTCATGAAGTGCGTTCCCTAGTTGCCGACGAAATGTCAAAAAGTTCCGTTACTGTCCGTAGAAACTTGTCAAACTAAGTATAGAATTAATCTTTAGGATGTTTTTAACATAAAACGTCAATAATGTTCCAACCGGAGAATTCTTATGTCTGTAGAAAAGCAATGGAACGAGAGCTAACTCTCTCGTGACCGCGCCTCAGAGCCTGTGGCAATCTGCCAAACACCTGGCTCATTCCTCTCTCATTTTCCCCCACTTCACAGCAGAATCCTCAAACAAGTTTCTAAAGACGGTTGACATCTAGTGGAAGCCTTAGGAAGTGCAATATAACCAATATCCCACTGTGTATTCAATAGGGGCTGGGATGAAAATCGACCAACCTCAGATTTCCCACTTCCTGTTTGGATTTCTTCTCAGGTTTTTGCCTGCCAAATGAGTTCTGTTATACTCACAGACATCATTCAAACCGTTTTAGAAACTTCAGAGTGTTTTCTATCCAATACTAATAATAATATGCATATATTAGCAACTGGGGCTGAGGAGCAGGCCGTTTACTCTGGGCACCTTTCATCCAAGCTACTCAATACTGCCCCTGCAGCCATAAGAAGTTAATCAGCGTAAGGTCATAATCGAAGTAAGCATATGCCGATTAAAGCACCTGTTTTTCTGAACAATCTTTTGAATTATTAGGACATGTCATCACCTGAATCTGAGTTCCAGCTGTGTACTTGATCTGTGTGTGTGCTAGCATCAGCAGCGAAGGCTTCCCTCTTTTGCGCAAATGAAGTGAGCTCATAAAAACTGAAAGTATGCATCTTTGAAATAGTTTTCATATACAAACTTTACGGACAAATACATGACGAAGTACAGATGTTTATATTTTTTGTTAAACATTTATTATAATAAAATAAATAAAATAAGAGACATATATTGCAAAGACACCAAGAGACAACACAAATACGATTTACACACTATTCATATATGCATAGTCCTTCATATTCTATTCTAAGTAGGGATTGAAAGAGAAATGGTAACCCCCTGTCGGCTGCCTGACCAAATCTACCCAGTAGGGCTCTAAGGACTTCACTTGGGAGTCTCGTAAATGTTAAGTCGCAAATCAAGACCATTTTTAGTTTTAGTATTTTTTTTTGTTGTTTTACTTTTTACCCCTTTTTCTCCCCAATTTTGTGATATCCAATTGATAGTTACAGTTTTGTCCCATCACTCCCATACGGACTCGGGAGAGGCGAAGGTTGAGAGCCATGCGTCCTCCGAAACACGACCCCGCCAAGCCGCACCGCTTCTTGACACACTGCTCACTTAAGGACAAGGACATCCCAACCGCCCAAACCCTCCCCTAACCCGGACGATGCTGGGGCCAATTGTGCTCATGGGTTTCCCGGTCGTGGCCAGCTGCGACACAGCCTGGGATCAAACCCGGATCTGTAGTGACGGCTCTAGCACTGATCAGTGCCTTAGACCGCTGCGCCACTCTGGAGACCCAATCAAAACCATCTTATATAGACGGCAGGTTCCCTGCCTTGTAGCATGCTGTACAGTTCAACTTTAACCCTATCCTGCTTTGAACCCCCAGTGTCTCAGTCAACCTCTAACCACTCAGTGTGTCTTATCACACTCTGATCAACCAGCAGCTACTTCTCTGATTCTGGCTGCTCCTGTCAACTATCATGTTTCCGCTGAAGATCAGGTGAAAAACTGACTTGTTGATTCTCCAAACTACAAAGCAAAACCTTTGACCTGAAATTAATTCTGATAGCCTGTGAGAGTGAACCAAAGGCTGAGCCTTTACATTTAATCTCTGATGTTACTTTAACGATATTAGTCTAATACAGAACAGAGTTTCAAGAGGGTTTGTTTGTAGTAATTCCGTTAAAAACACCACATCCACCACAGGGTGTAAGAGTGAAAACGCTAATAAAGGAGCTCATTTGAATACTAAACATTACTTAAAGGAAGCAAACTAGGCCATAACAAGCCACTTTATGAGCTAGCACATTGACACATTTACAATGGACAGACTCCCCTTTGCCATGGCGTTGCCCATGTGTTTATAATAAGGGTTCACTTTCACAATGTTTAACACATTTCTGCAGTGGGTGCCAGGCCATGTGACAACACATGCAGGGCACCACAGAGAAATTAATATACGTAGACATAAATAACAAGAGACTATTTGTAAGGCTTCAGACAAGACATCTAAATTTGAAAGAACCAAAAAGGAAACATTCCGTAACAATCCGGTATGCACTTAAATGTCACAGAAACATTCTCCACATAAACCTCACAATTGCAAGACAAGCAGACGATATTAAACGGGCCCCGGGGCTAAATTATGAAAGACCGTAGTATCGACAAGCTCCGACGTTATCGGTTCTGCCTACGGTACTGGAGAAATTAAGAAATAAATGTCCTATTTATTATTGCTACATAAACATTACTTGCACATTTTATCTCACCAACCATTTCTAATTTGCAGTAAGATGAAGACATTCATCTATGATGCATTTTCGCTATTCCCAATCCAGAAGAGAGATCTCACACGCTACAGAACACACACACACACAAGAAAGACCCTGCTCTTAACTAGTGACGATGGCGGAGAGAACTAAACGTTAAAAAGTGTGGTTACACTTCACCAGAGTCGATGCTGACAATGCTCATTGCCACAAGTGCAACAAGACTTTTGCTTGTAAGGGCGGAAACACGAGCAATCTGTCCAAACATCTATGGAAAGTGCATCATGTACAGGCAGAGAATAGCACAGTTTTCGACTGCCTAGCTTGTAGCTCATCTCTCGTTGTCCGATCTACGTTAGCTATGTATGCTAGCAGTCTAGAGCACACACATGGAGTCAAGTCAATTATGAGAACATCGGTTCATGATCAAAAGGAACCATTAGCCAGCTGATTGTTTAGCTATGGGTGCGTTCATAAATTCAATCACTCATTTAAAGATGTTGCAACTTTTTTGTTAAAGTTGCAGCCACAATGAACCAACCCACTCCTCCCTCTAATACCGCTAGTCCAAGCCATAGACAAGCCCAAAGCCCCTTCACGCTGGGAGCTAGTGGGAGGATGACTGAGGAGAAGGTGAATGACTGCCACCTAGTCATGACCAAGTTCATAGTGAAAGGCCTACACCCCTTTGCAACAGTGGTGATCAGCTCACTGGTCACGATAGCCACCTTTCCTTCCAGTTCTCTGCTGCCAGTGACTGGAACAAATTGCAAAAATTGCTGAAGCTGGAGATATTTCCCTCACCAACTTTAAACATCAGCTATGTGAGCAACTAACTGATCGCTGCAACTGTACATAGTCCATCTGTAAATAGCCCACCCAATCTACCTACCTCATCCCCATATTGTTTTTATTTACTTTTCTGCTCTTTTGCACACCAGTATCTCTACTTGCACATCATCATCTGCTCATTTATGACTCCAGTGTTAATCTGCTAAATTGTAATTACCTCGCTACTATGGCCTATTTATTGCCTTACCTCCTCACGCCATTTGCACACACTGTATATAGACTTAATTTTTTTCTATTGTGTTATTGACTTGTTTATTTTGTTTGCTTGTTTATTCCATGTGTCACTGTGTTGTTGTTTGTGTCGCACTGCTTTGCTTTATCTTGGTCAGGTCGCAGTTGTAAATGAGAACTTGTTCTCAACTAGCCTACCTGGTAAAAAAAAATTAAAAATCTATATATATTGAATTGTATTAATTTTTAGGATACAGAGTATAAAAGGGTTGTATGTTAGTCCCATCACTCCACAATACCATACACAACAACACAATAATTCAATAATGATAATTCATCACATGAAAACGATATCTTTTTTTACTGTAGTGAGATGAGCAAGGCACTCAACCCCAAATATACCGCTCCATCCAGGAGTTACCTCAGTGACACATTCATTCCTACCTGGTGTGGTGTAGAAAAGGCCAATGTGATCACTGAGCTGAAGGACGTGCCAAAGCTGGCCATCCCATCAGACGGGTGGACCAGCCTCTGTCAGGACCACTATCTCACTGTTACAGTGCAGACCACAAGCCAGGGCAGTGTAAAACAGAAGGTCCTCCACACCAGGGCAGTGTACAAATTGCAAACTGGCGAAGTAGTTGCAGAGGAGATCTCAGACATTCTGGAAGAGTTTGAGATAGAGCAAGATTGTAGCTGTGACTGTTGATAATGCTGGCAATATGAATGTTGCCATCAAGAGGCTACACATCCTAAAAATAGGATGCTTGCACACACATTGAATCTGGCAGCGCACAAAATCTACCAAATGACTTCCATTGATAAATGGGCAGCCCGAATCAGAGCAGTGGTCCTGTGGTTCAAGAGATCCTCGATGTCCAAAACAGTCTGGAAGGAAAAGCAGCAGCTCCTTGGTAAGAAGCCAGTTCAATCTATTAATGTATTATTTTGAAATTCTCACACTTAACAATTTAATGCAATATTCAAGTGTGCGGTAATTAAATGTATGTTGTTTTTGTTGTTGTTTCAGGCCTTCTGCAACACTCACTCATCCTTGATGTCAAGACCAGATGGAACTCTATCTAATGATAGAGATATTCATGGAGCAGTATCCAGCGATCCAAGCAGCAGTCTTGGACCCACGACTGAGAAAAGCAATGACCTGGGACAACCTGGACTGTCTGAAGGACGAGGACTTCCATAAGGCTGAGGAGTTTGTCCAGCTCATGAGAATCCTCTATACACACACAATGTGTCTGTCATGTGAAAAGAGTGCCACCTGTGGACAGATCATACCAATCCTCCACAAACTGGAAGAGAACTTCACTGTGAAGCATGAAGATACAACGTTAGTAGCAACCATCAAAGAGAAGGTGTGGGAGAACCTCTCCGAGCGCTATCAGGATGAGGACATTCAAGCCTTCCTGCATGAGGCCACAGGAATGGACCTAAGATTTAAAGGGAGGCCGGTGAGTGACGCCACCTGGGACAGGCTGAGGAAGGCAACTGTTGAGGCCAATGTGACAGGAGCAACACCAGGGCTGTCAGAGTAGCCGGAGCAGACAGACACAGAGCACCAGCAACAAGATGAGGAGCCTGAAGGAGAAGGAGAGGAAATGGAGGAGACAGTCCCTCCATTGTACAAAACAAGGAGTGCCTTGGAGGAGCTGTTCTCAGAGGACAGGGAGTAGAGGTTGACGATCCAACAGGACACCTCGTCCCTCACCCTCAGCGAGCATGTTGACCTAGAGGTTGAGCTCTACAAAGGCCTGCCTCCCATCCCTATGGCTGAAGATCCTGTGATGTGGTGGTGGGAGAAGAGAGCTACTCTGCCCCTCCTCACAAACATTGCAACAAGCTACCTCTGTGCTCAAGCCTCCTCCACCCCTAGCAAGAGGGTATTTTCGACTGCAGGGAACACAATAAACCAGGAGAGGTCCCGACTTCTGCCAGAGAAGGCAAATATGTTGATCTTTCTCCAGAAGAACTGCTAAGAACTGTTAGTCCTTTTGCAGCCTACCTGCAGGCCTTACCCATGTTGCTCGATACCACTGTCTTTTCTTTTGCAGGCAAATATTGTTTATTTCATTTGTTTTACATTACCATCATCACAACATTAGAGTCTGTAATAGTGATTTGTTCAAAACACTGCTGTTTCTTTTGCTGTAAATAATTGTTTATTTGATTTATTTTACATTTCAGAAAATACAGCAATGTTAATTCTGTTCTTAATTTGTGTCAGGTTTTTTTTTCATAAAAAATAACGAAAATAACCGATAAGAATACCGTTAAAGTACTGGATCGATAAGCAGTATCGGTAAGAGTAGTAATACCATTAAAATCTAAACGATACCCATCCCTACTTGTGTCTTTTATGGCTTAAAATGTGCCTTTACAGAGCATTAGCAAGCGGAACAATAAGCATCAACAGCTGTGGGCCTGTGTGTCGGTACAGGCTGAGAGGATTCATGAGAGCTGATGGCAAAATAGAGCTGACAATGTGAAAGTAATCATTCCTCCATTTTAGGAAATCCCAGAGCAGGAATACAGCAGTGTCGTTACAGAGAGGAAGGGTCATTTACTATTATGCCTCAAACAGAGTCCTCAGAGACAACAGCTGAAAAATAAATACGGAACATCAATGGTGGGAGGAAAAAAAGAAAAACCCTGAACGTTAAAACAACGGGAGCATCGAGCACAGGTCCTGGGTGTACCGTATTCCCCTGTTCCCTTCAGGAAGTAAAGGGAAGAGAGATGTTTAGAGTTCAACGATACTTATCTCACATGAGCCACTTACTTTTTGAGATTCTCTTATTCAGTGTACAAATATGTGTGTATGTTTTTTAGCCGGAGTGGTTGGGCCAGGGTCCATGAGTTCTTTCAGGGGTTGACATCAGGAGAGAAGCATGCATTACACACACTGGGTAGAATGACTAGGCTCAGAGCGTTTAGACACACACACCACATTAGAACTGGGGTCAGTCTGAGCTCCAGCCCCAGCCCCGGCCCCAGCTCCAGCCCCACCCCCAGCTCCAGCCCCAGCTCCAGCCCCAGCCCCAGCCCCAGCCCCAGCCCCAGCTCCAGCTCCAGCCCCAGCTCCAGCCCCAGCCCCAGCCCCAGCTCCAGCCCCAGCCCCAGCCCCAGCCCCAGCTCCAGCCCCAGCCCCAGCTCCAGCCCCAGCCCCAGCCCCAGCCCCAGCTCCAGCCCCAGCCCCAGCCCCAGCCCCAGCCCCAGCCCCAGCCCCAGCTCCAGCCCCAGCCCCAGCCCCAGCCCCCGCCCGAGCCCCAGCCCCAGCTCCAGCTGGGCCTCTCAGGGGAGACACAGGCATCTGGCACAAAGCTGCCTGCCCTGCCCTGCACCAACCAAAATGTTCCCCTAATCAAATACATCACAGGAGAGAACTAGGGAGGGTTTATAAGTTTAGAGAGGGAGAGAGAAAAAATGGGAAAGAGAAAGAGGGGGAGAGTGAAAGAGAGGGAGAAAGTAAGAGAGAGAGAGAAGGGGATACTGTGGAAGAAGAGAGAAACTTAAGAGATGGAGAGAGAAAAAAGGGAAGACATATAGAGAAAGAGAGATAGATAGATTGAGAGACAGAGAAAGGAGAAATAGAGATTGAGATTTCAAACAATAACAAAATACATTCCCACAGCTTTGAGGAACCTGGTTGTGGAATGCTGATGAGGAGGAATTTTCACATCAGAGACGGGCACACTGCCAGATCAGGACAAGGAATGCAACGCCCAGACCGTCAGGGCTTGGCCAGCCAGCATCTCTCCAAATGAATCTCTACATACAATACCTCCTGTCTCCAACATGCCCACCCAGTCACCTCGGCCTCCCAGCCCTCACAGCCTTCCATCAGCTGACCCAGGTTGGAAGGGCCAGTGTTTTGGTCCTGGGACTGTGGCTGAAATTAGTTAAGCTACGAGAAAGGGATTAGATTAAAATGTTGTATTTTTAGCCTCCATAAGAGTCCATAAAGCCTCCAGAAAGTATGACACAGGACTGGTGTCATAACATGGTTCTACCCACACACAAACATACACACTCACTTCTCTCCTTCAAAGGAGCTGCTTTTAATCCAGCCTGATTTCTGTTTAATACGGCTTAATGTGATCTGCTATGCAGACAGACTTTATATTCAGGGAGATACATATTCCCCACAATCAAGCGTTCCTTCAAAAGAGTGCTTGAGTTCAGTGTGTGCACAATTTACAGTGGAACAATGGGAAGGCAGGGACAGTCGCATTCATGTTCTGACAAGACTGAGCGCAGGCCGGCAGGGCAAGGCGACAGGTGGCTGCTTACTTCAAAGTCCTGCGAGCCAACAGACACATGCTTTCCCCTCCAAAGCCTTCCTCCGTACAACACTCCACACTGACAGATTCAGAAACGTCCAACGGAGGAAGGAAGAAGGAGATGAAGAAGAAGAAAAGGGGCTCCGACTATGCTCTGATGTCTGAAGCCTTTGCCCTAGTTTCCGGAACAAGCATATATGTATAATTCCCATTTCAGACAGAATATGTGGTATGTTAACTGTAAAAAAAAAAAAAAAATGGTTACAGGGTCTGTCAAAATGCAGGAATCATGACTAGGTCTTTAGGTGGATTTTAATTTGCCATGGTTTTTTTTTAACCTCCTACCCCTTTCAGATATACCAACAAGCTTGTATAAAAAAAATCAGGCATGGTAAATTAGTGGAATTTTGGTCTCTGTATGAAAGATGTATGATAAACCTGGAAAATAAATAGCAGAATCCATCATTGCAACTTTGAATATTGGCAACCAGAATGGTGATCTGTTCCAGAAGAGGATAGCTCTTATGATACTGCATTCTCAACTGTGGATTAAATATGGTAAGAATAGATACATTAACACAATTTAAATTATTCGGCTTAAAAACAAACATAAGCGATCGTATGGCCATTGCAAAGAGCTTGGGTTGGTTGTTACTCCTCCAGCAATCCGTCCAGCAATCCGTGCGTTCATTCCGTTCCCTCCATAGCCTACAAACTTTCCCTTCAGATACAATGTAACGTTACTTACAGGATGGTTGTCGATGGAGCGACAGCAGGTACGGTTTCCAGATTTAAATGCATACATCTCACGGTGGTACGAAAACATAAACACCGGCTTGGACAAGAAATGACAGCCTGCGGGCCAACGGCGACCAAAATCAGTACTACCGCGATTAGAAAAGGGGAGAAGAGTTGGCTTGTCCTCAGCGCCATTGCTAGGGAGTCAGCAGCGCAGAGAACACACCGCCAGCTACCCCTCTCGCAGACTAACTACTACATCGGCAGAGTTATTGTAAAGCTGAATTCAGCTGCCTTAGACCCGCTCCCTCCCTCAAAGCAGAGGGAGAGAGAGAAGTAAGGCAGTGTTACAAGTTATATTGGATCCGGGAGCAAGCCAATCAAGAAACCATGTCAAAGTAGAGTTAGGCCTAATGGAAAGTATGGTTAATAAAATTATACTTTATACATCATCTGTTTAAAAGTTGATCAATGTACTCTTCAATAAACACATCGTACACCATGTATACCACACTAACTCACGTTTCTGGAGTTTCCAGGAAATTGCTATTCACAAGAATTAGGTAATTTTCTGAGCTTGTAATGCACCTATAAATATTTTATTACAATAGTTACCCTGTAATGATGCCGTAAAATGTTGCCAGTTTGTCTCCTGCTGGGTGGAATGTAGGACAGACAATGGGACGATGGGCCCATTCTCAGCCAAATATGGAAAACATTGCCATACTATGATATGGTTTAAGAAGGATGTTATTACTAGTTCAGGAAATGTCTGATACTCCCAGTCTTATCTCCAAATGATTGTGTTACTTTCCATGTATTTACAGCTCATAATAGTAGTTCTGAATATGGTGGTTGGTGTTCGATACATTTTGTGTTGTATTATAGGTAATTGGGGGATTCCCTCTAACTGCAGTCCGACTGACAGGTAAGAACATTTCCATAGGACTATGATGATATACAGTGCTCTGTGCTGCCATCCTCTGGTTTTCATGTGGTATGACACTGGGGAGGTATATGCCTGTAACAAAACACCCACTCCACTTCATAGCGGTCTGAATTAACTCCACATTTACCACATGGCATGAAGCGTTATCCTAAGTAAGCTTGATTCTTATTGCAAAACATCTGAGGATTGTTCTGGAATGTGAAATTCAGTAACTATTTTGTGAATAAATTAAAAAAACATGGGAATTAATGCAGCCGTTCACTGAACGCAAAATGTTTACTGTTCCAAGAATGGTGGGTTTTGAATGAGCATGAACAAGAATGATGACTGACTATCAAACTGACAGGCCTGTGGCAACACAATTTTTTCTTTATTCAGAGTAAGATGTGTCAACATCCAGCATGACAAGAATTGTACAAAGTTCACAATTTAAAAATGAAATATCACAGCAACTTGTGATCTCACACACTTATAGCAAAATTAAAATGTCAACAAATCCATGCTGTGTAGTACAAAAATAAATTAAACTTCAGTTCCACAGAGAGCACAATAGTTTGTACAAAATCCTGTTTTTGTTCATGATTACTTAAATCAACCTCAAAATGAATAAGTTATAATAAATAAACTCTGATGAATTCACAATAATTTATATGAAAATTCAGCATTCTAATATGTGACACCTTTTGTGTTCCCTATGTAAATAGTCACAGATAACTTTTCTCAAATTTGATATTATGTACTAATGGTAGATGAGCAGCCGGTTTGTGCTTTAAATCCCGTTCAATTGTACTGATAATGAAAATGAATTCAAAAACTGATACTAGGTATTACTCTACTGAAAGCATTACTATATTGTCAAAAATCTGCAGACACGATGCTGTGGAGAAAGGCATACTGTATGCAGTCATTGACGATGGAGCCCTAAAGAGGACGTAAAAGTACAATAGACAAGATCAGGTGAATGACAAGCACCTTTGCATTAGCTTTCAAGAAGGCCAATTCTGCACATGGTCGCTAACAACTAATACCACAACATAAAGAGGGGCCGCATACAGACATAAAACTGCATCACCTCATTCAGAGCAGAAGAGTCAACTAGAAGAGTGAATTTCCCACTCTCCAAGCCTAATGGGGAAACAACCTCTTTTTACTTCCTCTTTCTTTTTTACCTTTAATTGATTGACTATTTAATTTGTACAGTGATTAGATATAAAGTGCTGCTGGGGATTAGTTAATATTCATATAACATACCAAAATGAAATAGCATCATTGTTTGACCATTTGATTATACAGTATTACTTGTATGGTTATAATCGTAATTTCTGATTCAAATCCCTGTAGTCTCGTTCAGTGGTACTAATTCATCACCTAGTGGCTCTTAGCAGTTATTTGCTCCAATCGTGTGCCAAAGGAACACCTGGACATTGCACGCTGCCGCATGTTAGGATACTATCTCTAAGACAAGTGCAAATAGTCTACTGGCAAGTGGGGACAATGACCCTGTAAGTCCCGCTCTCTCTCATACTTTAGTATAAATACTGTTTACAAAACCTTTGTCACCCTCCGGTAGGCTCTCAGGTACTGCTTGAGTTTCTGTAGAAACATCAGAACATGGAAACAAAGGTGTCCCTTATGTGCAAAATTGTCTGTAAAGAGAGTGGAACTCATCAAGCATCTTTCATCTTTAAAACTGAATGTTCAACATTTTTTAAATACTTTCTTTGTAATTAAAAGATTTATATAAAACATTTTATTTTATATATAGTAAAAAGATTAATTTGTTCCTCCACCCCTATGTTTATAAACAAGTCATTGCATATAACCAAATATTTTTTTCCTGTAGATTGCATCCCATATCTATAAACATATGATTTAGATATATATTGCTGAGACATTGCCCGATTCTAGCAACAGAAGTTTCGAAATTTTAAACAGAACTAAATACTAAATTCTAGAATGACTCCTGCATACTCTATTGCCATTATATATCACCAATGGGTATCTACAAACACAACATATCAAGAGCAAATAGTACTTTCTAGATAATGGGATTTTCACCATTGTGTTTCCGTGTCATGATGTTTACAATAAACTGTTACATTCATACAACCATCAAGTCAGTTTCTTTCCATACTCATTTCCAACACATAAAAAATGCCCCCACCTATAGCTACCAAACTTTTTTTTTAAAGACAAAGAATTTTTCAAGCATTGTTAAAAATAAAGTCATTTGCAACCAAGTCTTGCTATTCAACAATCTGCAAACAAGAAAAAACAAACATCTTTAGAATTCCAAAGTCATCCATTGAGGAAAACATCATTGAAAAGTAGCTACCTCCGTGCAGTTCCCCCATTTTTTTGAAACTTTTTTTTTCACTGTCCAGTGCAGCTTCTTCATCTAAGATGCTTCATCAAGCACTGAAAGGAACTAATGTCTTATGTTATACAGCTTACTGTTCAGAAATATACACAAACAATGTGCATACATGAGCAGTTAGAAACATTACATCACACTATGTCAGCTCATACAGTATGAAAACGTACAAAAGGTGAATGTTTTCAAAAACTATTTTGTCATTTATTATTATTTTTCTTCAAAGCAAGACCAAAAAGAAAACTCATTATGAATTTTTCTAAGCATAACGTTTATTTTTTTAAGAACGAAAATCAATATGTAACACTGTATGCTACGTTACAGCAGCAAACCATGAGGCATCATCCTATCATGTCACTTCAAGCTCTTTCCTGCGAATGGTGATTTCTTTCACTCCTCTTTGAGAAGATGCTCTGTCATTTGCTGGGCTTGGTAGCGGGCTGGGTTACGCTTGGATTCCTTGCACCGCTTGTTTGATGTTTTCCAGCAGGGCTTTGTTCTCTGGACTCTGGTAATGCTCCTGGTTAGTGTACATGTCTGTTAGAGTGGTCACATAAGCATCAAAGTTCTGATCGCTGATCGGCTCCTGTGGAACATTTCAACAACAGCAGAAAGGTGAGATCATAAGAATAAGGAGTGATGAACAGAGAACAGAAGACAGGCCAGAAAATAACTGTCTAAAATCATCCTTTGAGGAGCTAAGACTTACAAACAGCTGTTTTAACAAAAAAATCGAACCATAGATAATAAAACCACTTGAAACAAACTATTCTCTAAACTAGCCCTGTGAAAGTGCCTTCATATTTGATTGTTCTAAAAATAAGGCTGAGATATAAATAAGGGAAAAGGCTGAGAAGTAGTGGTCTTAGACAAAGATGATCAACACAGAGAAAGATGTCATGCAGTGACGTCCACATTGGGAAGAGAGGGTCATGCTGCAGTGTCTATACACATTTTATGTTTATACACTTTGCAACCAACAAGTGCACTTTTACTTGGCTAAAACAAGATTTTGCCATTCAAATAGATGATCATTGAGGTTAGAAAGACTGTAATAAAGGAAAATTCAGGATTGGAAGGGAATCAGGAAGACTGGGGAAAATAAATGGTCATAAGAATGAAATAAAGATGGACATGGGAAAGACATAAGGACATGAATGGGAGAGTTTCTGAACAAGACAGAGAACTAAATCTGCTGACTCTATTATGGTGCCTTTGATGATACTATCATTAGGGCACTGTGTTTTGATGATATTATCATTAAGGCCCTGTGTTTTGATGATACTATCATTAAGGCCCTGTGTTTTGATGATATTATCATTAAGGCCCTTTGTTTTGATGATACTATCATTAACTTCTTTGGGAAGGGGGTCAGTATTGAGTAGCTTGGATGAATAAGGTGTCCAGAGTAAACTGCCTGCTACTCAGCCCCAAAAGCTAGAATATGCATATAATTAATAGCTGTGGATAGAAAACACTCTAAAGTTTAAAAAACTGTTTGAATGATGTCTGTGAGTATAACAGAACTCATGTGGCAGGCAAAAACCTGAGAAAAAAATCCAACCAGGAAGTGGGAAATCTGAGGTTTGTAGGTTTTCAAGTCTTTGCCTATCCAATATACAGTGTCTATGGGGTCATATTGCACTTCCTAAGGCTTCCACTAGATGTTAACAATCTTTAGAACCTTGTTTTAGGCTTCTACTGTGAAGGGGGAAAGAATAAGAACTGTTTGACTAAGAGGTCTGGCAGAATGCCATGAGCTGAGTCAGGCATGCGGCCGTGAGAGCGAGCTCTGTTCCTTTTCATTTCTAAAGACAAAGGAATTGTCTAGTTGAAACATTATTGAAGGTTTATGATAAAAACATCCTAAAGATTGATTCCATACATCGCTTGAAATGTTTCTACGAACTGTAATATAACTTTTTTTAAATTTTTCGTCTGAACTAATTGCTCACGCACTGTGCATTTGGATTACTGGGCTAAACACGCGAACACAAAGGAGGTATTGGACATAAATTATGGACTTTATCGAACAAATCAAACATTTATTGTGGAACTGGGATTCCTGTGAGTGCATTCCGATGAAGATCATCAAAGGTAAGTGAATATTTATAACACTATTTCTGAGTTTTGTGACACCTCTCCTTCTTTGGAAAATGGCTGTATGTTTTTCTGTGACTTGGCGCTGACCAAACATAATCGCAAGGTGTGCTTTCGCCGTACAGCCTTTTTGAAATCTGACACAGTGGCTGAATTAACAAGAAGTTTATCTTTAAAATGGTGTATAATACTTGTATGTTTGAGGAATTTAAATGATGAGATTTCTGTTGCAACTGGCTGTTGGTTAGGTGGGACACTAGCGTCCCACATATCCCAGAGAAGTTTTAAAGCCCTGTGTTTTGATGATACTATCATTAGGGCCCTGTATTTTGATGATAATATCATTAGGGCCCTGTGTTTTGATGATACTATCATTAGGGCCCTGTGTTTTGATGATACTATCATTAGGACCCTGTGTTTTGATGATGCTATAATTAGAGCCCTGTGTTTTGATGATACTATCATTAGGGCCCTGTGTTTTAATGATAGTATCATTAGGGCCCTGCGGTTTGATGATGCTATCATTAGGGCCCTGTGTTTTAATTAAACTATATTTCGGGCCCTGTGTTTTGATGTTTCTGTCATTAGGGCCCTGTGTTTTGATGATACTATCATTAGGGCCCTGTGTTTTAATTAAACTATATTTCGGGGCCTGTGTTTTGATGTTTCTGTCATTAGGGCCCTGTGTTTTAATGATACTATCATTAGGGCCCTGTGTTTTAATTAAACTATATTTCGGGCCCTGTGTTTTAATTAAACTATATTTCGGGCTCTGTGTTTTAATTAAACTATATTTCGGGCCCTGTGTTTTGATGTTTCTATCATTAGGGCCCTGTGTTTTGAGGTTTCTATCATTAGGGCCCTGTGTTTTAATGATACTATCATTAGGGCCCTGTGTTTTGATGTTTCTATCATTAGGGCCCTGTGTTTTGATGTTTCTGTCATTAGGGCCCTGTGTTTTGATGTTTCTATCATTAGGGCCCTGTGTTTTAATGATACTATCATTAGGGCCCTGTGTTTTAATGATACTATCATTAGGGCCCTGTGTTTTAATGATACTATCATTAGGGCCCTGTGTTTTAATGATACAATCATTAGGGCCCTGTGTTTTAATGATACTATCATTAGGGCCCTGTGTTTTAATTAAACTATATTTCGGGCCCTGTGTTTTGATGTTTCTGTCATTAGGGCCCTGTGTTTTAATGATACTATCATTAGGGCCCTGTGTTTTAATGATACTATCATTAGGGCCCTGTGTTTTAATTAAACTATATTTCGGGCCCTGTGTTTTGATGTTTCTGTCATTAGGGCCCTGTGTTTTGATGACACTATAATTAGTGCCCTGTGTTTTGATGACACTATAATTAGTGCCCTGTGTTTTGATGGTACAATAATTAGGGCCCTGTGTTTTAATTAAACTATATTTTGGGCCCTGTAATTTGATGTTTCTGTCATTAGGGCCCTGTGTTTTAATGATACTATCATTAGGGCCCTGTGTTTTAATTAAACTATATTTCGGGCCCTGTGTTTTAATTAAACTATATTTCGGGCTCTGTGTTTTAATTAAACTATATTTCGGGCCCTGTGTTTTGATGTTTCTATCATTAGGGCCCTGTGTTTTGAGGTTTCTATCATTAGGGCCCTGTGTTTTAATGATACTATCATTAGGGCCCTGTGTTTTGATGTTTCTATCATTAGGGCCCTGTGTTTTGATGTTTCTGTCATTAGGGCCCTGTGTTTTGATGTTTCTATCATTAGGGCCCTGTGTTTTAATGATACTATCATTAGGGCCCTGTGTTTTAATGATACTATCATTAGGGCCCTGTGTTTTAATGATACTATCATTAGGGCCCTGTGTTTTAATGATACAATCATTAGGGCCCTGTGTTTTAATGATACTATCATTAGGGCCCTGTGTTTTAATTAAACTATATTTCGGGCCCTGTGTTTTGATGTTTCTGTCATTAGGGCCCTGTGTTTTAATGATACTATCATTAGGGCCCTGTGTTTTAATGATACTATCATTAGGGCCCTGTGTTTTAATTAAACTATATTTCGGGCCCTGTGTTTTGATGTTTCTGTCATTAGGGCCCTGTGTTTTGATGACACTATAATTAGTGCCCTGTGTTTTGATGACACTATAATTAGTGCCCTGTGTTTTGATGGTACAATAATTAGGGCCCTGTGTTTTAATTAAACTATATTTTGGGCCCTGTAATTTGATGTTTCTGTCATTAGGGCCCTGTGTTTTAATGATACTATCATTAGGGCCCTGTGTTTTAATTCAACTATATTTCGGTCCCTGTGTTTTAATTAAACTATATTTCGGGCCCTGTGTTTTGATGTTTCTATCATTAGGGCCCTGTGTTTTGATGTTTCTATCATTAGGGCCCTGTGTTTTAATGATACTATCATTAGGGCCCTGTGTTTTGATGTTTCTATCATTAGGGCCCTGTGTTTTGGTGTTTCTGTCATTAGGGCCCTGTGTTTTGATGTTTCTATCATTAGGGCCCTGTGTTTTAATGATACTATCATTAGGGCCCTGTGTTTTAATGATACTATCATTAGGGCCCTGTGTTTTAATGATACTATCATTAGGGCCCTGTGTTTTAATGATACTATCATTAGGGCCCTGTGTTGTAATGATACTATCATTAGGGCCCTGTGTTTTAATTAAACTATATTTCGGGCCCTGTGTTTTGATGTTTCTGTCATTAGGGCCCTGTGTTTTAATGATACTATCATTAGGGCCCTGTGTTTTAATGATACTATCATTAGGGCCCTGTGTTTTAATTAAACTATATTTTGGGCCCTGTGTTTTGATGTTTCTGTCATTAGGGCCCTGTGTTTTGATGACACTATAATTAGTGCCCTGTGTTTTGATGGTACAATAATTAGGGCCCTGTGTTTTGATGGTACAATAATTAGTGCCCTGTGTTTTGATGGTACAATAATTAGGGCCCTGTGTTTTGATGGTACAATAATTAGGGCCCTGTGTTTTGATGGTACAATAATTAGGGCCCTGTGTTTTGCGGTTTTTCATCAAACTGTACCCTTTTCTTGTCAGATGGTCCAGCACTATCCTCAGACAATTGCTTTAATTTTTTGTTTAATTTCCATTTCTGGATAAAGCTTAAAATACAGGAGAACATCTTGCTATGTAACATGATTGCACAAAACACAGGCCCAGTCTTTCATACAGTGCCCTGATGAGGAAACAAGGAGAAGGATTAACAGAAAGAAAAGCAGTGTTAGAGTAAGAATATGATGAATGATTGTCTTACTCTCTGATGCATCTGTAAGCAGCTGTTATTTCTAATGGAAGCCTCTTTGTGTGCCAGCGGTTTCTATGGGGGAAAAGGTTAGTTACTGTTAGTTGCTACCTAGTTACTGGTACTCTCTCAAACAATCCCTAGGTGGTAGCATTTGCGCTACAGCACCAACAGAACATCTGACACAATTGATATGTGAAATAAATAGAGGCAAAACAGAAGAAAACATAGCGAATTGGGCCAGCAACTGAATCCAGCTCACAACATAGTCAGAATGATCACAGCCTCTGGAATGATGTCGTATTGTGTTTACACACAAAAGTTACACATTTTAAGATAAGGAGATAGAGTTTTAAGAATAAAAAAATGCCAAGATTTTAATTTGTGATTGACATAGGCATCATTCATAGTTCTTGGACCAGTGCTATTTTTTCCTTTTCTTCTGAAGACTATAAGAAAATAATCTAATGGATGCTTATGGAGAAAAGCTGTTTTTGACATGCCTTAAATACATTTAGCACTACAGTAAATACAGACCTGCAATTATAGCATGTACTGTACTATGAAAATCCATGATAGCTCAACAAGTAAGTTTGTTGAATTTACAAACATAGTAGCCTATAGCTATAGACAGAGAGCCAAAGTGGTAGAGACTTAAGTTTTCATTTCACTGTTAACAGGTAGATGTCAGTACTTTACTCAAGCAGTAAAAATCTTTAGGTGCCGGTACTCAGCTCTGGTGAGCTCCTGACCAAGTCAAGCACTGTTAACTCCTTTGTTTGAAACTGATTGTCTAATCTCTCTATAATTCATAACACACGCCTCATATAAAACTTCCCCTTTTCAGTTTGGCTAAAATTAGGAATACTCTTATTTTCCATTGATCTAGGCTTGGAAAGCCCCTGCTCAACTCAGCATGCACAACCACTGGAACCTTATGGGCTTCACAGAAATGAAAAGATAAATACTGTACATAGATGAGTATGTAAATGAATCAACTCATATGCTACAGTATGTTTGCTTATAGGAACTTGCCCGACTGCCGTGCTTGGTGTTCCCTTACCATATGAGGGAGCTGGATATTAGCTAAAGTGTTAATCAGTGTCTGGCTGAGGCCGGCCAGCTCATGCAGGAGAGATTCATTTTCATGTTCAATCACCTTGTTTTCTTCCTCTATTGACTTCAGATTAGACTCCATTGTGGTAATCTAGGGAATGGGGGGGAGAGTGAGAGAAGAAGAAGGTTACCGTAAAGGTAGTGCTTCTTTACCTCTGGTTGTTACAGTGGAGCACACAGGGTGCAGTTCACAGTTCACATAACACGGGCAGCGGCCTACCTCAGACATGTCACAACTCACTGCTGATTGGCTGGCGTGCAGCCATGTCTATGACATCATCACACGGAGAGATGGATGTAACCGCAACAGAGCAACACAGGTGAAGAGCAATGAAGCATGGACAGATGATATTCAACACACTGACACTCACTCAAATGTACTAAAAGTCTGTGGGGTGTATTCCAACAAATAGGCCATGCGCCTTCAATGCACATACAGTACAATTCAGTTCCAAAGATGTACTACAAGTTGGAAAACAGACGGTATTTCAAAATGATATCAAACTTGCATGCAATCTGAAAAAGGCAAACTGTAGGTGAACATAAATATTGTGAAGCTTCTCTCTTTCCTCTCCTCCTGGAGTGTTTGATACTTCCTTGATACTGATGTGTAGCTTCTGCAACTCACAGACACAAATAGTTCTTTAGGAAGGAACCCTTTCATACAAGCTGTGGAAGCTGCTGCTCCTGTTCCTGTTAGTGGGGACAGGGTGCTTCCCTTTGTTGGCTGTGAGTGACTATGCTCTCTCTGTTTGGCATGCAGGCACTCACAGAGGTATAGTGCTTTATAATTAGGAATCCCCCACTTTGTTACACTGCATTCTCCCAGATGTGAGATATACTGGGATTTATCTCGATGATGGTAGATCATGAATGAAAATTGGACAGCTTTTTCTAAACTGGAGTAACTTTTCTGGTAACCTTTTTAGCAGATGGTAGATTCATTTTGGTGAATGCTGTACAACAATGAATTACACACTTCATTGTAGTACACATTACCATTATATGAGTGCTGACAATAGCAGAATGATGTGCCACAATGGGTAGAAACTGAAAGGTAAGCATGAAATGAGTCAAATCTTCAAGTAAACAGATGGCATAGTACTACTGACTTACCTGTGTTCTAAGTTTGATCATATCTGCTTCCACTTGTGAATTTGATTCACTTAAATCTTTGATTTCTTCATCCAGCTGTTTAATTTCTTCCTCATTTTCGATTCCTTAAAAATATTATACAGTAAACAATTATTGGACACCTGCCACCCACCCAAAGCCCAACTAAATATTTCAAATGATTTCACAATATTTCAAATTTCAAGTGTCAGTGGTGGGTGAATGAGATGTGTGATAGAGGCAGAGGGATGGTCTCTTATACACTAATTGTCACTGGCTAGTTTGCTAGCCAGTTTGCTAGCTCAGGGGCTGTATGGCAATCCTGTACCCTTTATTTCAGATTGGGGTTCCACTCAGTAGCTCATTACACATACACACTCCTGATTGGTTCTTTATGTCAGAATGGGATTCTACTCAGTGGCTCATTACCTAGTGGTTAGAGCGTTGGCCAGTCACCGAAAGGTTGCTAGATCGAATCCCCGAGCTGACAAGGTAAAAATCTGTCGTTCTGCCACTGAACAAGGCAGTTAACCCACTGTTCCTAGGCCGCCATTGTAAATAAGAATTTGTTCTTAACTGACTTGCCTAGTTAAATAAAGGTTAAATAAAAATACAAATAAAAATTACACACACCCAATCCTGACTGGCTCTTTATGTAAGATTTGGATTCTACTCAGTAGCTCATTACGTGTACCGACTCCTGATTGGCTCTTTATATCAGATTGGGATTCGACTCAGTAGATCATTACGCATACACACACACTCCTGGTTGGCTCTGTATGTCAGATTGGGATTTCACTCAGTAGCTCATTACGCATACACACTCCTAATTGGCTCCATTGTGTGAGTGAGCGGTGACAGTCATTACCGTTGCTGGTGCGCTGTTTTATCGTTAGCATTTCAGACAGTCCAGACAGTCTGGCTTTCTTCATGGCAGAGGTGGCACGCGGACAGCCCGACAAACTTGGGGAACATTTTAGAAAATAGGACATTTTTTGACATACATACAAGTAGTGCATATTTTATTTAAACACACACACAAAACCTGACTGGATGAGTGAAGCATTGGCTCCACTAGCTTTCACAGATCCCGTCAGATCAGTGATTACTTCAAGGAAGAGAGAAAGAGAGGATGATGATCAAATATTGATGCAGGACACAGACCCACCTCCGATGTGTGAGGAAGCTCCCACTGACGTGACCCGAGCCGTCACAGCCCGGGGTGGGACAGGACATGCCGTCTGTCTTCCCAGCCTTCCATGTGAACTGGGAGCCGTTCATGTAACCGTCCTTCTGCCGCTTGGCCGCTAGGGGGCAGCCTGATGCACTGCGGTGAGATGCGTACTTCCCTGTCACATGACCCTGACCGCCACAGCCCGGGACCGGACACCTGTGAATGGCGTAGGGATGCTCTGGTTATTCTAATAACCAGGGTCAAGAGTTTTTTTCTGACAATGACCCAGAAGTTTTCCTGCTCAGGATGCATTGTCAGGAAGAATTGTGTAATTAATGACATAGTTATTACTATGACATAAGGTCTATGTAATGTAAAGTTGGACCACATATAGCTTCATGGGTGCTTGAGTTGAGGACATTTCATTTCAGAAATGAATGCAGTATGACTTTGTTTGTATTTTGAGTTATAGTGTGCAGAATGGGAGACGATATGGTATCAGTAATCACTCTGACTTAAATATAAATAAAAACAACTTCAATCTGGTCTGATCTGGTCTAATCTGTCCCTTTGGCAGTTTATCACACTGACACAGACTACAGTCAGTCAACGTTAAATCAGCACTTGGCAATATGGCTAATCAGATGCAGTGAAGCTGAAAATGTTTCAACACATCATATTTCCCCAGTGGATTATTGTTACAACTCCCCTTGGTTTTATTAAACTATCAATCAGGCTTATTATATTTCCAGAAACAGTCACAATCTCTTTCCCGAAAATGGTCCAAACCCCCACACACAGTTCCAAACGCTTTCAGAAAGAGAAAAGATTGACTCTAAGTGCAAGAACTTTTCTCCTCCAGCCAATGCTTATTTGGAGCAGTTTTTTGTTGTTGATTTTATTAGGATCCCCATTAGCCGACGGCAGTGGTGACAGCTAGTCTTACTGGGGTCCGACGTGTAACTAAAAAGACATTACAGACAAAATACTTTACAATTTGCATACATTGAAAACATTAACATGTAGTGTGCGTGTGTGTCCATCTATCAGTTACATGTACATGTCAGTACATATAGTACACACAACAAGCAGGTCAGATAGGGGAGAGGCATTGTGCCGTGAGGTGTTGCTTTATTTGTTTTCTGAAACCAGGTTTGCTGTTCACTTGCGCTATATAAGATGGAAGGGAGTTCCATGCAATCATGGCTTTTAGTGAAGATAGATGTGTGGGAAAGCGACCCTGCCTCTGTTGGCTTGGCTGACCGTGTGAGATAGATTGACAGACAGACAGGGTGTTGGTTTTCTCTCAGCACCACTGAGAAATCGATGAGAGTGCAGCCAGAAAAGCTCATTAGAGAGAATCCAGATCAATCTCTGTCTCTCTCTCCAGCTAACTGCCTGTATCTTTTTGTGATGCCACAACATAAGATCCCTACATAGGACAACCCTCATTTTCAAACCATGGCAGACTGGGAGTTGCCTGTCTCTGTTTCAATCTAGAAAGAACAGTGAGAGTTGGTTAAGGGCATCTAGAAATTGGGTGAGAGCTGTGGTTCCCTGAGTCTTTGAGAGGGGTTTGGCAGGGTAACTCTACCTGATGGGCTCCTGGTCCTCCTTGTCCTCTTTACTGTGTGTTATCTTTATTCCACTCTTCCTGGCCCGCGGACACCCTGATAGACTGCAGAGGAAACACAACCAGATCAATTGCAAATATTATTAATACAAAGAACTTACTCTGAACCAGCCTGAGAGGTGAGTGTGTGCTGTCCACTGCCAGTGTGAATAACTACACGTGTGTGTGTGTATGTGTTTATTTTACCTTCTGTGTGATGCGTAGTTGCCAGTATTATGCCCAGAACCATCGCACCCCGGTGTCGGGCACCTGGGACAGAAAACACAGCGAATCAGGGCCTACAGCAACCAACGTAAGGGACACAGTCAAAAACAGACTCATTCTGTACCGTTACATCAATGATGTATTTCACTGTATCAGTCAGCAGAGTGTACTCCAATTACGGGAAGGGTGTTAAGGTTAAGGGAAAACAATAAAGGAAAATGTATTTAAAAAAAAAATATATATATATATATATACACTGCTCAAAAAAATAAAGGGAACACTTAAACAACACAATGTAACTCCAAGTCAATCACACTTCTGTGACATCAAACTGTCCACTTAGGAAGCAACACTGATTGACAATAAATTTCACATGCTGTTGTGCAAATGGAATAGACAAAAGGTGGAAATTATAGGCAATTAGTATGACACCCCCAAAAAAGGAATGGTTCTGCAGGTGGTGACCACAGACCACTTCTCGGTTCCTATGCTTCCTGGCTGATGTTTTGGTCACTTTTGAATGCTGGCGGTGCTTTCACTCTAGTGGTAGCATGAGACGGAGTCTACAACCCACACAAATGGCTCAGGTAGTGCAGTTCAGCCAGGATGGCACATCAATGCGAGCTGTGGCAAAAAGGTTTGTTGTTTCTGTCAGTGTAGTGTCCAGAGCATGGAGGCGCTACCAGGAGACAGGCCAGTACATCAGGAGACGTGGAGGAGGCCGTAGGAGGGCAACAACCCAGCAGCAGGACCGCTACCTCCGCCTTTGTGCAAGGAGGTGCACTGCCAGAGCCCTGCAAAATGACCTCTAGCAGGCCACAAATGTGCATGTGTCAGCATATGGTCTCACAAGGGGTCTGAGGATCTCATCTCGGTACCTAATGGCAGTCAGGCTACCTCTGGCGAGCACATGGAGGGCTGTGCGGCCCCACAAAGAAATGCCACCCCACACCACCAACCCACCACCAAACCGGTCATGCTGGAGGATGTTGCAGGTAGCAGAACGTTCTCCACGGCGTCTCCAGACTCTGTCACGTCTGTCACATGTGCTCATGTGCTCAGTGTGAACCTGCTTTCATCTGTGAAGAGCACAGGGCGCCAGTGGCGAATTTGCCAATCTTGGTGTTCTCTGGCAAATGCCAAACGTCCTGCACGGTGTTGGGATGTAAGCACAACCCCCACCTGTGGACGTCAGGCCCTCATACCACCCTCATGGAGTCTGTTTCTGACCGTTTGAGCAGACACATGCACATTTGTGGCCTGCTGGAGGTCATTTTGCAGGGCTCTGGCAGTGCACCTCCTTGCACAAAGGCGGAGGTAGCAGTCCTGCTGCTGGGTTGTTGCCCTCCTACGGCCTCCTCCACGTCTCCTGATGTACTGGCCTGTCTCCTGGTAGCGCCTCCATGCTCTAGACACTACACTGACAGACACAACAAACCTTTTTGCCACAGCTCGCATTGATGTGCCATCCTGGATGAGCTGCACTACCTGAGCCACTTGTGTGGGTTGTAGACTCCGTCTCATGCTACCACTAGCGTGAAAGCACCGCCAGCATTCAAAAGTGACCAAAACATCAGCCAGGAAGCATAGGAACTGAGAAGTGGTCTGTGGTCACCACCTGCAGAACCATTCCCTTTTTGGGAGTGTCTTACTAATTGCCTATAATTTCCACCTTTTGTCTATTCCATTTGCACAACAGCATGTGAAATTTATTGTCAATCAGTGTTGCTTCCTAAGTGGACAGTTTGATTTCACAGAAGTGTGATTGACTTGGAGTTACATTGTGTTGTTTAAGTGTTCCCTTTATTTTTTTGAGCAGTGTATATATAGGGTATAGGAAATTATGCAGACAATTACATTGATAGAACCTACAATATATCTGCAATATTAAAGCTGATATACCCCATAAATAAAACATACATATTAATAACAGTCAGTAGAGTGTATTTGCTTTGTCTGAGGAACTAAAATCAAGTTCAGAATTCAGGAATCGGGAATTATACTTTTTCACAATATATCAACAAAAGAGGAAACAAAAATAAGAATGAAACATCTCACGCCTTACTTGAGCTCTTGTGAGTTGGTGGCCATCATACTTCGAATGCTTTTGTCAGCTAAAGGACAGCCAGTGAGACTGGAAGATATACCATGACAACGTTAGTGAGGCAAAGAAGAGAGAGGGCCCACCACTGAAACATAAAGACACAGACAAACATGCACAGTACACACTGTACACACACTTACACACAAACTCACACGTTGACAAGACTGGAATTGCAAGAAAGCCATGATGCAAGTGCAGGGGGGACTATGGATCAGTAAATAAAAGTGTTAACCCCTCTAAATAACTGCATTCAGAAATAGCCTGTGTAGAACATAAATGTTTTGTTGACATGATCTGTAAGTTCATTGATTACATTCCTTGACGTTATGGGGTTTCTGGTAGGCCTATGTTTACCATGATGATACACATCACTTAGACACTATGTTGACTCAAAGGGTTAACTGTAATCATACTCAAGGGTAACACAGAGATGTGCATTCTGGCTGCAGTAGTCCGAGAGCATAGTTGAGGTAAGCTGAAAACAATACATCCAAGTCACTTGACCACTGCCCTCACACCCAGATGTTGGGCATCTGTCACCAGAGAAATAGACAGAATGAAACCAAAACTAGAGGAAAGTAAAATAAAATAAATAGGTTTGTTTATCCCTTTTAGTGTTGGCTGATTTGTTTTTCATTGTTTCCAGTTTAGCTTGACTGTCTGAAAAAATGTTTTGGACTGTTTTGGACCCGTTCTAGAGCGCAGCTGCTACATGATGAGGTAATCATGTTTTATTACATTAAACCATCAACATAAGAGAAGCATAAGAAACCAGCAATACACTGGCTGAAGAGCTGTGGATCAAATGAAAAGCTGGCTGAACAGTACGTGGCAAAATGTAGCATGCCATTAGTGCCAAGGGGGAGAGGTGGGTGGGGTGGTTCCTCTGAAGTAAAGGAACCGAACAGAGACAGGAAAGAAGGAAAAGCCAAGAGGAGAAAAGCAGATGGGAGCAGGGGGGGTGGATCAGAATGGAGGGGTGGCACACATACGCACACACACACACACACACATCCCGTACAGGTCAGTCTTACGTTATCAGGTCCTTCTTGCTCTCTTTGCACTGGGCATACTTGGGCTTGGGGCTGTGCATGGTGACATCATCAGAGTAACCTCGCTGCTCCAGCAGCTCCTGGAACGGGTCCAGGTCATTCGTCTAGAGAAAGAGAGGGATGGAGGAGAGAGAAAGGTTATATGAGAGAGATTGGGATGAGAGGGTGAATAAGAGAGAGGGATGAGAGAGAAAAGAGGAGAGAGAGGGATGGGGGAGAGTGATAGAGAGATACACACAGTCAAATAGATGGCGAGGACGGAGGGGGACTTGTTGTTCCAGTTTACACAGGATGGAGCTAGCATGCCATGATTTTTTACACATACAAAGCTGTTTCTTTTTGTCTTTTCAAACCGACCCCATTTAAAAGGAAACAAGCACTCATTATGATCAAGTGAGGTCAATAAGTGGGCGCGGCCAACACACCTGAACACAGAGTTTTGTTGATGCTGAGAATGGAAATCTCTGAACGTTACTAAAGTTTTCTTGTGTTTTTTATGGAAATGTATCTTAATGTTCTCGGGAACAATATGAGAACATGACTTTAAATATAATCATGAGGAAACCTGTAGGAAACGTTATGCTGTACTAAAAGTACTAAAATTCCCACAGAAGAACTTTGTTCCTTAAAACCTCTTTAGGTTAGGGGGTGCTGTTGTCACTTTTTCTGGAAATCGTATAATTTTTAAACGGCTTCCTTCTCAATTCTTGCTCGTACAATATGCATATTATTATTATTATTGGATAGAAAACAGTCTCTAGTTTCTATAGCCGTTGAAATTTTGTCTCTGAGTGGAACAGAACTCATTCTACAGCAATTTCCCTGACATGGAGTCAGATTTCACACATCTTGGCCCCTGATCTGGAGTCAGTTTAAAGGCCGCTGTGAATGCTATGAGGATACTAACACTGCTTACGTCTTCCCCTGGATGTCTTTACGTGATGACGATTTGAATGGAGTCGATTGCGCAATCACAGCCTCTATAAATCAGATCAACGTGTAGGTAGTAACTCTTTTCCAGCTGCGCCGGACGCGCGGTGGACACCGACCTGCTCTTTTTCCAAGCATTAGTGTAGCCAGTAATATTTCTCCGGTCATGTTTTTACTTGTAATAGGTGTTAAAGACATCATAAGGTAGTTAATTTAAACCGTTTTATAGCAATTTATATCCGTTTAGTGCGATTTTGGGACATTTATTTCTGAGACACTTTGAATCTCTGGGCACGTTTCCAGTTCATGCCGAACGCAATGGGCATTTCCACATGGCAAGAGGACAGCTTTCGACCAAAAGACGATTAGACCCAAGAAAGGATTCTTTGCCCAAGATTCTGATGGAAGAACAGCTCAAAGTAAGAACAATTTATTATGATAAATCGTGTTTCTGTCGAAAAATGTTAATCGCTTATGACGCCATTTTGTTAGACGTAGCTTCGCTTGGCGCAAACTGTATTGAAAAGTAAGGATAATTTAAAAAATGTAAATCAGCGATTGTATTAAGAATTAAATTGTCTATCAATCGCTGTCCACCCTATATTTTTTAGTCACGTTTATGAGTATTTATGTATACGACTAGATCACTGTCTAATATGGCGCACGACATTGTCTGACCAGCTGGGCAACTTTTGTCATTGTCTAACCATGATTTTGGTGGCTAAATATGCACATTTTCGAACAAACTGTATATGTATGTTGAAGTATGATGTTACAGGAGTGTCATCTGAAGAATTCTGAGAAGGTTAGTGAAAAAATTAATATATTTTGGCGATGTTTACGTTATCGCTCTCTTTGGCTAGAATCAATGCTCTGGTAATGTTTGCACATGTGGTATGCTAATATAACGATTTATTGTGTTTTCGCTGTAAGACACTTAGAAAATCTGAAATATTGTCTGTATTCACAGGATCTGTGTCTTTCGATTAGTGTATGCTGTGTATTTTTACGAAATGTTTGATGATTAGTAATTAGGTAATACACGTTGCTCTATGTGTTTATTCTAGTCCATTTGTGACGGTGGGTGCAATTGTAAACTATGATATCTACCTGAAATATGCACATTTTTCTAACAAAACCTATCCTATACCATAAATATGTTATCAGACTGTCATCTGATGAGGTTTTTTCTTGGTTAGTGGCTATCAATATCTTAGTTTAGCCGAATTGGTGATAGCTACTGGTGTTGGTGGACAAAGAAAAGATGGTGTCTTTTGCTAAGGTGTTTAGCTAATAGATTTACATATTGTGTCTTCCCTGTAAAACATTTTAAAAATCGGACATGTTGGCTGGATTCACACGATCTGTGTCTTTCATTAGCTGTATTGGACTTGTTAATGTGTGAAAGTTAAATATTAAAAATATATATATTTTTTGAATTTAGCCCTCTGCCTTTTCAGTGGAATGTGGGAGGAGTGCCGCTAGTGGCACCCCCGTCCTAGACAGGTTAACGTTCTCTGAACAACTTGAGAACATTCCCAATGTCAAACCAGTTGGAGAACGTTCCTAGCTCATTACCAACATTTTATGTAACCAGGTTTGAACTTTAAGAAAATGTTCTGTTAAAGTAATGAAAATAAAGTTTTTTTCTCAAGTTACTTAAATGTGCTGAGAATATTCCATAGCTAAGCAAATATCCTGCACCATTCCCCAAAATGTGTTGGAAGGTTGTATGCTAAATAACCATAAGACAACCACGCTCCCACCAAGCTTTAAGAAACATATTGTTCCCAGAAGATTATCTGCTAGCTGGGTATGGATTGAAACTGACAGCTCTGACAGAGCAAGTACTGTAGGAGACAGAGGGCATGGGAGGCATTGCCCATCGGGCTGCCAGTGGCTGCCAGCACCAGTTTACAGCTGTGTCGGGGCAGCCAGCAGGGTAGAAGAGGAGCACAAGGTAAAGGGTGTCCCCTATCACTTATTTGTTTGTTTTACTTTCCTTGTGGGGACCAAACAAATGACTCCCATTCAAAATCCTATTTTCCCTAATCCCTAACCCTAACCCTTAACCTTAACCAAACCCCTAACCTTAACCCCAAACCCTTTACCCTAAACCTAACTCCTAACCCTTTACCCTAAACCTAACCCTAATTGTAACCCTAACCCTAATTGTAACCATAACCCTAATCCTAATCCTTAAAACTAAAATTCCCTTTTTCCTAGTGGGGACTGGCGAATTGTCCTTGTTTTACTCTCCATATGAGGACTTCTGGTCTCCACAAACACACATAAACTAAAGTTATTACTCAGACCTTCAGAGGGTGGATTATCAGCCTCTCACACACATATACACACAGAGAGAGAGAGCAAGAGAGAGACAGAGTGAGAGAGAGAGAGAGAGAGAGAGAGAGAGAGAGAGAGAGGGAGCGAGAGAGAGAGTGGGAGACAGAACGAGAGAGAGAAAGAGTCAGAGCTGCCCTGGCGTTCTCAGAGCTTTAGAAGCAGCTTTCTTTAAAACACAATGGCACTTTCTATCTCAATTTGTATGCAAATTAGGTGCCTGCCTGTCTGAGCTGGGTGGCCGGCTGGTGGCTGAGGAGGCTCTGCCATGCCGTCAATCTGGGTTTTGGGGAGACACAGCACTCAGGAAGTAGTCACATTATCCCTACCTATATGTACAACTAACTCAATTACCTCATACCCCTAAACATCGTCTCAGTACTGATACCCGTGTATGTAGCCCTAACCCTAACCCTTAACCTTAACCAAACCCCTAACCTTAACCCCAAACCCTTCATTCATTGTGCATTTATTCCTCGTGTAATTTTTTTATTTTTTATTCTGCATTGTTGGGAAAGGCCCATAAGTAAGCATTTTACTATTATTCTACATCTGTTGTTTACGAAGCATGTGACAAATGCACTTTGATTTGAATAATACCGTCGACAACCATCACTGCACCAAAGGATCATAGGAGTACCTAAGCCAATTTGTTCATGAGTTTTGCAAATCGACAGAAGAGTCTCTGACTGAGGAGACTGGAAATGTGGTTGTGTAATTAATGCAGCCTTTGAGGATCGATTGAGTAAATAACTTCTTATCACAACAGACTGGCAACATCAGGGCTATCTTGACAAGAAAACCTGGAGTCTATTCAGTGCTCTTCCATGTCGCCCCTAGGAGGGGTGCGTCACTTGAGTGGGTTGAGTCACTGACGTGGTCTTCCTGTCTGGGTTGGCGCCCTCCCTTGGGTTGTGCCGTGGCGGAGATCTTTGTGGGCTATACTCGACCTTGTCTCAGGATGGTAAGTTGGTGGTTGAAGATATCCCTCTAGTGGTGTGGGGGCTGTGCTTTGGCAAAGTGGGTGGGGTTATATCCTGCCTGTTTGGCCCTGTCCGGGGGTATCATCGGATGGGGCCACAGTGTCTCCTGACCCCTCCTGTCTCAGCCTCCAGTATTTATGCTCCAGTAGTTTATGTGTCAGGGGGCTAGGGTCAGTCTGTTATATCTGGAGTACTTCTCCTGTCTTATCCGGTGTCCTGTGTGAATTTAAGTATGCTCTCTCTAATTCTCTCTTTCTCTCTTTCTCTCTCTCTCTCGGGTGACCTGAGCCCTAGGACCATGCCTCAGGACTACCTGGCATGATGACTCCTTGCTGTCCCCAGTCCACCTGGCCGTGCTGCTGCTCCAGTTTCAACTGTTCTGCCTGCGGCTATGGAACCCTGACCTGTTCACCGGACGTGCTACCTCTCCCAGACCTGCTGTTTTCAACTCTCTAGAGACAGCAGGAGCGGTAGAGACACTCTCAATGATCGGCTATGAAAAGCCAACTGACATTTACTCCTGAGGTGCTGACTTGTTGCACCCTCGACAACTACTGTGATTATTATTATTTTACCATGCTGGTCATTTATGAACATTTTAACATCTTGGCCATGTTCAGTTATAATCTCCACACGGTAAAGCCAGAAGAGGACTGGCCACCCCTCATAGCCTGGTTCCTCTCTAGGTTTCTTCCTAGGTTTTGGCCTTTCTAGGGAGTTTTTCCTAGCCACCGTGCTTCTACACCTGCATTGCTTGCTGTTTGGGGTTTTAGGCCGGGTTTCTGTACAGCACTTTGAGATCAGCTGATGTAAGAAGGGCTATATAAATACATTTGATTTGATTTGATATTTCTGGATTGAAGCTATCTATTTGCAGGACAATTTGCTGGATTATATGAGGAAAACCTCACAGTAAGACTCCCTTTGTTGTGCTGCAGTAGGCACTATGTTGTGCTCCTCAGTTTAACTGTGCCTATTGCCCTCAGCACAATGGAATCAGAATTAGGGAGCTGGCTGAGCGTTCTAATGCAGTACTTAACAGATACACTAGATGGCACTCTGGTGAAGTCCCAGATGGCTAGTGTCTGGCTGCAGACTGGCTTTGTCTACAGTGCAGGCTGCCAGGTAAATCCTCAATTTTCCTGTGTGCACAGTAATGCCCCTAAAGACACAGGCAAATATATCCAGCAAAAATTGAAGAACAGGGTAATTTTGTTAGGTCCTCTACATTTCAAAAACGGGCACACGCAGGCAGGCACACACGCAGGCACACACACACACACAGGCACACACACACACACACACGCACACACACACACACACACACACACACACACGCACACACACACACACACACACGCAGGCACACACACACACACAGTCACACACACACACACACACGCACACACACACACACACACACACACACACACGCAGGCACACACACACACACATACACGCAGGCACACACACACACACACACACACACACACACACACACACACACACACACACACACACACACACACACACACACACACACACACACACACACACACACACACACACACACACACACACACGTGTGTCATCTATAGTTTGGAAGGGGATCAACTCTTACAAGAGTACCAGGTAGATTTTGTGATTCAATGAGTAGCTGTTGGTGTTGTCTTACTAGGGCAATTGAATTTAAGTGCTGTCTTTTACCTACTAGCCTACAGTAGTTCATCATTGCTGTTTGAACTGTCTGATTGCTCAGCACTTGTCATTGTGGACTTAGTTTAGATTAGTTTCACGCTAGTTTTATGCCTATTTGTGTAACAGTCTTGCTAATTTGTGGGCGTGTTGTATTATAAGGAGTGTTTTCTCCACCTCTGGCAATCAGCAATCAGTGCTGGGAGGTGTCTTTCACCTCTGCTAGGCATTTAGTGGTAGTACTTCAGTCTCCCCTGTATTTTCAGCGGCAACTGTAAGCAGAGGTTTTGTCACCAAAACAAATGCTGTTTCCGAAACAAAGATGTTCTGCCAAGTTGTTCTGAGCAGTTATATGAGGAAGGAAAGAGAGGAAGGCTCCACTAGACTCTCTCACTTGAATATCTTACCTAGTTATTTTCTGATGATCTCATTTTGCTCTTTTGTAGCTTTGGAAAGTATGTGTGTGTTTCCCATCCTAGTTTGCGCCTCTCCCTGAAGGTTTTACAGATGCTCCCCACCCTGTGGCTGCAACCCTTCTAATTTAGTGTACCTTGTGTGCACAACCCATGTGTAAGTCCTCATCTCTGCAGCGTTTGGAACTGCCTATCTGCGGTCAATAAGGAACTCAGCCTGTTGCCCTTCAGTCCCTACACCTTTTGGCCCTGTCAGAGACATGGATTTCCCCAGAGAACACTGCTACTCCAGCTGCTCTCGCGTCATCTGGCTATCTTAAAGTCTGAGAGCATCTGTTCTTTGCAGTGGTAGCACAGTTCTACTCATTTCTCCTAAGTGGAGATTTTCTATTTTCCCCCTCTCTCACCTGTCTATCTCTTCATTTGAATTCCATGCTCTTACTGTCACTTGTCCACTCAAGCTTAACAATGTTGTCATCTATCGCCCATCAGGTGCCCTTGGAGAGTTTCTTAATGAGCTTGACACCTTGATAAGCTAACTTCCCGATGATGGCTCACCACTCATCGTACTGGGCGACTTTAACCTCCCGACGCCTGACTTTAATTAACTTATTTACACCTCTTCTTTCCACTCCTTTCCTCTTTTGACCTCACCCTTTCCCAGTCACCTCCCACTCACAATATAGGCAATACACTTGACCTGATATTCACTAGAGGCTGTTCATCTACTAATGTCACTGCAACCCACTCCATGTCTCTGATCACTACTTTGTTTCCTTTTCTCTCCATTTTTCCTCCAATCCTACCCACTCAGCCCCCACCCATATGGTCATGTGCTGCCACAATCTTCTCTCTCTCTCTCCTATCCTATCCTCATCCTGCTAAATCCTTCTCCCTCCTGACTCTGCCTCTTCGACCCTACTTTCCTCCCTTTCTGCATCCTTTGACTCTCACTGTCCCCTTTCCCTTTCTTCCCAGCCGGCCCGACTTTCCTCTCCTGTTCCGTGCCTGAGTGACTCACTGCGTGCTAACAGAACATCGCTGCGGAAAGCTGAGCAGAAATGGAGGAAAAATGAACTTCCGGAGGAAAAATAAACTTCCAGAGGACCTATCTTCCTTCCACCCGCTCCTCTCTAAAGCTGCTTTCTAACGCTTAAAATGTTAAGCTTCTGCCTCCAACCCTGCGAAACTCTTTTCCATTTTCTACTCCCTCCTTAATCCTCCACCTCCTCCTCCCCCCTCTCTGTGGATGACTGTCAACCACTTTGAAAAAAAGGTTGATGACATCCGCTCCTTTTTAACTCAGACTACTGAGTCCACTGTTGCCACTCACACAGAACTACTCCTATGCCTTGACCTCTTTCTCCCCTCTCTCTCCAGATGGAATCCTGTGACTAGTGATGTCCAGCTGCTTGTCAACCTTCCCACTCAACCCCATCTCCTCCTCCCTTCTCCAAACCATCTCTGGAGACCTCCCATTCCTTACTTCCCTTATCAACTCATCCCTGACCACTCCCTGACCAAGATGGCCAGAGTCGCTACCCTCAAGATACCAGCACTCCACCCATCTGACTTCAGAAACTACAGACTGGAACCCTCTCAGAATTGGATGAAACCTGGCACCATCCCTCTGCACATCCCTGGATTGCATCCTACCTGGCAAGTCGCTCCTACCACGTGGCATGGAGAAGATCTGTCTACACCACATGCTCTCAATACTGGTGTCCCCCAGGGCTCGGTTCTAGGCCCTCTCCTCTTTTCTTTTTACACCAAGTCACTCGGCTCTGTCATAACCCCCTTTCTGACACCCACGTGGTGACATGCATCTCTGCGTGCCTGACAGGCATCTCAGCCCACTACCTCAAGCTCAACCTTGACAAAAGGGAACTGCTCTTCGACCCGCCTGCTCCAAGACCTCTCCACTCCACGGTGTCCCCCTCACAGAGTACAAAGAACCATGGCGTGACCCTGGATAACACCCTGTTGTTCTCTGCAAACATCAAAGCAGTGACTCTCTTCTCCAAGTTCATCTGTAGATGCTCTTCTCTGTCCTGGAACAAGCTTCCCCCTAAAGTCAGGACAGTGGACATCCTGTCTATCTTAGGAAAACGTCTGAAACCCTACCTCTTTGACGAGTATCTTAAATAACTCTCACTGAAAATGTACATGATACCATTGTGATGTGTTGTCTAACATAGCATTCTTAAAATAAATGCACTAATTGTAAGTCGCTCTGGATAAGAGTGTCTGCTAAATGACTGAAATGTAAAAATATTGTTAAATATTGAAATGTATTTGGAAATACACTTGTAAAGTATTGGCATGTAGTTGAAAATACTCAAATACAATGACTGAAATACACTGAAATACACCATGCATTTAACCCAGATATTTGAAAATAATATTTGAAATAAGTATTTGAAAATACTTTCAAATACTTCCAATAGAAGTTGATTCTTGACACATAATTTGAAAAAAATAAAATACACAGAAAATACCCCAGGTCTGTCACACAGTCTTTTGATGAGAAGAGCTATGTAGATTCTACCACAATGTGGAAGCTATTTATTTGCATAATTCACAATAGCAGAGACACATAGTGGGCAGAGAGCATGATCCAAAATAAACCCAGACAACTCTGTCTGCTGTACGGTGATGCTGATGGAAATTTAACATACAAATAATTCATTGTTTTCCTGGAGAACTCCTAATATGACTTTCCAATCATTCAGCATGTACCTGAGATCTAGGCTGGTGTTTAAAATAACCTCAACTGAAATGGGAGTCTTATACAGAAAGGAATCAACAGAAAGTCCTTGGAGACAGATGGCTTGGGTTGAACAGATGTGAAAAACAGTAGGTACTGTATTGAATGCCAAATGGATGGGTGTAATGCAGAGTAGGGGGAGTTTGACTTCTGTATGAAGGCCGATGTAAAATGGAAAATGTTTGAAATGATGCAGTTTGTTTGCATGGAGGAAATTTAAATGTTCTTTGAATATTGAGGTACTGTGAAGCTAATGTTATGGAAAGTCATTATCATTAAATGTAGGATAACCACATCCGACAGTAGGAATTACAGTTTAGAGTAGTGCTCATCATCATCATGCTCCTCATTCTAGTACCTCTTTGCTGTCCTCGTCGATGCGTTTGATCTTGGTGTAATCAACTGGCAGGTCCCAGCAGTCATCCCCCATGCCGTAGCGCATCAGGGCCTGGCGCTGGGGCGACATGGGCTCCAGGGGGGTGAGCACTGCACCCACTCCATCCCCCAAACGCTGCTTTATACTCAGGTCTAATGTCCCGTTCTCATCTACCTCTAGGTCTGGGTTCTGGAGGAAGAGATAGAAGATAGACAGGGAAAGAGGGTGGGAGGGAAAGTAGTAATGATTAACAGAACAAAGGAGAGAAAGAAGGCAAAACAACACTCAGCTCAAAAATCTATTACATAGATGTGAATACAGAACTCTCCTAATATTTCCCAATGGGAGGAAAAAGGCATGGTGACTGGTGGGAGAGACATGGTCATCAGTAGTAAATGCATGGTGACTGGTGGGAGAGACATGGTCATCAGTGGTAAATGCATGGTGACTGGTGGGAGAGACATGGTCATCAGTAGTAAATGCATGGTGACTGGTGGGAGAGACATGGTCATCAGTAGTAAATGCATGGTGACTGGTGGGAGAGACATGGTCATCAGTAGTAAATGCATGGTGACTGGTGGGAGAGACATGGTCATCAGTGGTAAATGCATGGTGACTGGTGGGAGAGACATGGTCATCAGTAGTAAATGCATGGTGACTGGTGGGAGAGACATGGTCATCAGTAGTAAATGCATGGTGACTGGTGGGAGAGACATGGTCATCAGTAGTAAATGCATGGTGACTGGTGGGAGAGACATGGTCATCAGTAGTAAATGCATGGTGACTGGTGGGAGAGACATGGTCATCAGTGGTAAATGCAGGGTGACTGGTGGGAGAGACATGGTCATCAGTGGTAAATGCATGGTGACTGGTGGGAGAGACATGGTCATCAGTGGTAAATGCATGGTGACTGGTGGGAGAGACATGGTCATCAGTAGTAAATGCATGGTGACTGGTGGGAGAGACATGGTCATCAGTGGTAAATGCATGGTGACTGGTGGGAGAGACATGGTCATCAGTAGTAAATGCATGGTGACTAGTGGGAGAGACATGGTCATCAGTAGTAAATGCATGGTGACAGGTGGGAGAGACATGGTCATCAGTAGTAAATGCATGGTGACTGGTGTGAGAGACATGGTCATCAGTAGTAAATGCATGGTGACTGGTGGGAGAGACATGGTCATCAGTAGTAAATGCATGGTGACTGGTGTGAGAGACATGGTCATCAGTGGTAAATGCATGGTGACTGGTGGGAGAGACATGGTCATCAGTGGTAAATGCATGGTGACTGGTGGGAGAGACATGGTCATCAGTGGTAAATGCATGGTGACTGGTGGGAGAGACATGGTCATCAGTGGTAAATGCATGGTGACTGGTGGGAGAGACATGGTCATCAGTAGTAAATGCATGGTGACTGGTGGGAGAGACATGGTCATCAGTAGTAAATGCATGGTGACTGGTGGGAGAGACATGGTCATCAGTAGTAAATGCATGGTGACTAGTGGGAGAGACATGGTCATCAGTAGTAAATGCATGGTGACTGGTGGGAGAGACATGGTCATCAGTAGTAAATGCATGGTGACTGGTGGGAGAGACATGGTCATCAGTAGTAAATGCATGGTGACTGGTGGGAGAGACATGGTCATCAGTAGTAAATGCATGGTGACTGGTGGGAGAGCTATGGTCATCAGTAGTAAATGCATGGTGACTAGTGGGAGAGACATGGTCATCAGTAGTAAATGCATGGTGACTAGTGGGAGAGACATGGTCATCAGTAGTAAATGCATGGTGACTGGTGGGAGAGACATGGTCATCAGTGGT
The DNA here is from genome assembly GCF_029448725.1 of Salvelinus fontinalis. Classification (NCBI taxonomy): domain Eukaryota; kingdom Metazoa; phylum Chordata; class Actinopteri; order Salmoniformes; family Salmonidae; genus Salvelinus; species Salvelinus fontinalis. The sequence goes on along the minus strand of NC_074679.1, from coordinate 17,207,428 downwards.
AAATGCATGGTGACTAGTGGGAGAGACCTGGTCATCAGTGGTAAATGCATGGTGACTGGTGGGAGAGACATGGTCATCAGTAGTAAATGCATGGTGACTGGTGGGAGAGACATGGTCATCAGTAGTAAATGCATGGTGACTAGTGGGAGAGATATGGTCATCAGTAGTAAATGCATGGTGACTGGTGGGAGAGACATGGTCATCAGTAGTAAATGCATGGTGACTGGTGTGAGGGACATGGTCATCAGTAGTAAATGCATGGTGACTGGTGGGAGAGACATGGTCATCAGTAGTAAATGCATGGTGACTGGTGGGAGAGACATGGTCATCAGTAGTAAATGCATGGTGACTGGTGGGAGAGACATGGTCATCAGTCGTAAATGCATGGTGACTGGTGGGAGAGACATGGTCATCAGTAGTAAATGCATGGTGACTAGTGGGAGAGACATGGTCATCAGTAGTAAATGCATGGTGACTGGTGGGAGGGACATGGTCATCAGTAGTAAATGCATGGTGACTGGTGGGAGAGACATGGTCATCAGTAGTAAATGCATGGTGACTGGTGGGAGAGACATGGTCATCAGTAGTAAATGCATGGTGACTGGTGGGAGAGACATGGTCATCAGTAGTAAATGCATGGTGACTGGTGGGAGAGACATGGTCATCAGTAGTAAATGCATGGTGACTGGTGGGAGAGACATGGTCATCAGTGGTAAATGCATGGTGACTAGTGGGAGAGACATGGTCATCAGTGGTAAATGCATGGTGACTGGTGGGAGAGACATGGTCATCAGTAGTAAATGCATGGTGACTGGTGTGAGGGACATGGTCATCAGTAGTAAATGCATGGTGACTGGTGTGAGGGACATGGTCATCAGTAGTAAATGCATGGTGACTGGTGGGAGAGACATGGTCATCAGTAGTAAATGCATGGTGACTGGTGTGAGGGACATGGTCATCAGTGGTAAATGCATGGTGACTGGTGGGAGAGACATGGTCATCAGTAGTAAATGCATGGTGACTGGTGGGAGAGACATGGTCATCAGTAGTAAATGCATGGTGACTGGTGGGAGAGACATGGTCATCAGTAGTAAATGCATGGTGACTGGTGGGAGAGACATGGTCATCAGTAGTAAATGCATGGTGACTGGTGGGAGAGACATGGTCATCAGTGGTAAAGGGCACGTGCACACTGAGCAAATGTAGTGATCCTACACTAATCTATATACCCTTTCTCTCTGTCTCTCTTTGTCTTTGCAGCTCCATCTCTCCCTCGGAGTGACTATAACCTCCACAGCCAGAGGGAGCAGATTGGGGCCTGGCTGGTTTAAATGTGATGTGAGTGGACGGGGACAGAGAGTGGGGTGAGAGGTTTGTGGGAGGGCAATCCTGGGCGCCTGCAGGGGGACTGCTGCTAGTCAACCAAAAACACAAGAAATATACCAGAACAAACAGGGACACAGGAAGGCTTGAATAATCACTCAAAACACTCCCTCTCCCTCTCATCCTTCCTTTTCTACCCAACTGAATGTCCATGTACTGTATCTGCTGCAAATGTGCCCAGTAGAATCCTTCCCTTGAGGGTAGTGTTTTTAGAGGGGTTAGGAGGGGAGGGGTAATGTCTATTTGTCACCTTTCCCTTGCCCTCATTAATATCCTTTACCCCGACCCCCTCTCCTCCTCTCCCGCTCTCCACTCCTCGCGTTTTAACAGTGATTCCATACGACACTACCCCTAGGCTGGATTCTCCCTGTGTTCCAGTGGAGAAAAACCCTGACCCTCTTATCTGTGACGCACCTAAACTTATATAGGGTTCCAGGCTCAGAGGCTGGGGTGCTGCGGTGTGCTTCCAGAGCCATTTTTGGAAGGACCATAGCGTTAAAATGAGCATAACGCACATAGCATTAGCTACATTTTTATCACTCTCCGGCCAATATGGCAACAATACAGAATCAGCCTTTGTAGGCAAATGATAGACATATACAGTGGGGAGAACAAGTATTTGATACACTGCCGATTATGCAGGTTTTCCTACTTACAAAGCATGTAGAGGTCTGTCATTTTTATCATAGGTACACTTCAACTGTAAGAGACGGAATCTAAAATCCAGAAAATCACATTGTATGATTTTTAAGTAATTCATTTGCATTTTATTGCATGACATAAGTATTTGATACATCAGAAAAGCAGAACTTAATATTTGGTACAGAAACCTTTGTTTGCAATTACAGAGATCATACGTTTCCTGTAGTTCTTGACCAGGTTTGCACACACTGCAGCAGGGATTTTGGCCCACTCCTCCATACAGACCTTCTCCAGATCCTTCAGGTTTCGGGGCTGTCGCTGGGAAATACGGACTTTCAGCTCCCTCTAAATATTTTATATTGGGTTCAGGTCTGGAGACTGGCTAGGCCACTCCAGGAGCTTGAGATTCTTCTTACGGAGCCACTCCTTAGTTGCCCTGGCTGTGTGTTTCGGGTCATTGTCATGCTGGAAGACCCAGCCACGACCCATCTTCAATGCTCTTACTAAGGGAAGGAGGTTGTTGGCCAAGATCTCGCGATACATGGCCCCATCCATCCTCCCCTCAATACGGTGCAGTCGTCCTGTCCCCTTTGCAGAAAAGCATCCCCAAGAATGATGTTTCCACCTCCATGCTTCACGGTTGGTATGGTGTTCTTGGGGTTGTACTCATCCTTCTTCTTCCTCCAAACACGGCGAGTGGAGTTTAGACCAAAAAGCTCTATTTTTGTCTCATCAGACCACATTACCTTCTCCCATTCCTCCTCTGGATCATCCAGATGGTCATTGGCAAACTTCAGACGGGCCTGGACATGCGCTGGCTTGAGCAGGGGGACCTTGCGTGCGCTGCAGGATTTTAATCCATGACGGCGTAGTGTGTTACTAATGGTTTTCTTTGAGACTGTGGTCCCAGCTCTCTTCAGGTCATTGACCAGGTCCTGCCGTGTAGTTCTGGGCTGATCCCTCACCTTCCCCATGACCATTGATGCCCCACAAGGTGAGATCTTGCATGGAGCCCCAGACTGAGGGTGATTGACCGTCATCTTGAACTTCTTCCATTTTCTAATAATTGCGCCAACAGTTGTTGCCTTCTCACCAAGCTGCTTGCCTATTGTCCTGTAGCCCATCCCAGCCTTGTGTAGGTCTACAATTTTATCCCTGATGTCCTTACACAGCTCTCTGGTCTTGGCCATTGTGGAGAGGTTGGAGTCTGTTTGATGAGTGTGAGTGTGTGGACAGGTGTCTTTTATACAGGTAACGAGTTCAAACAGGTGCAGTTAATACAGGTAATGAGTGGAGAACAGGAGGGCTTCTTAAAGAAAAACTAACAGGTCTGTGAGAGCCGGAATTCTTACTGGTTGGTAGGTGATCAAATACTTATGTCATGCAATAAAATTAAAATGAATTACTTAAAAATCATACAATGTGATTTTCTGGATTTTTGTTTTAGATTCCGTCTCTCACAGTTGAAGTGTACCTATGATAAAAATTACAGACCTCTACATGCTTTGTAAGTAGGAAAACCTGCAAAATCGGCAGTGTATCAAATACTTGTTCTCCCCACTGTATAAGATCATCTGAGAAACTGATATATAGCTACTAAGATGTATAATAAACTGATAAATGGCTACTGAGATATACAGTGCATTCGGAAAGTATTCAGACCCCTTGACTTTTTCCACATTTTGTTATGTTACAACCTTACTGTCACGCCCTGACCTTAGTATTCTTTGTTTTCTTTATTATTTTTGGTTAGGTCAGGGTGTGACAAGGGTGATATATGTTTTTTTGTATGTTTATGGGGTTGTTGCTAGTCTAGGTGTTTTGTATATCTATGGTTGCCTAGATTGGTTCTCAATTAGAGGCAGCTGTTTATCGTTGTCTCTGATTGGGAACCATATTTAGGCAGCCATATTCCTTGAGTATTTTGTGGGTGATTGTCTATGGTTAGTTGCCTGTGTCAGCACTATTATTATATAGCTTCACGTTCGTTTTGTTGTTTTTGTATAGTTCGTTCAGTGTTCTTTCTTCATTAAAGAAGATGTACTCAAATCACGTTGCGGTTTGGTCTCATCACTATAACGAATGTGACACTTACTCTAAAATTGATGAAGTAAAACATTTTCCTCGTCAACCCATAATGACAAAGCGAAAACAGATTGTTAGAAATGTTTGCAAAAAAAACAGAAATATCTTATTTACACAAGTATTCAGACCGTTCGAAATTGAGCTCAGGTGCATCCTGTTTCCATTGATCATCGTTGAGATGTTTCTACAACTTGATTGAAGTCCCCCTGTGGTAAATACAATTGATTGGACATGATTTGGAGAGGCACACACCTGTCTATATAAGGTCCCACATTCTCCATTCTTAAGTGGAAGAAGTTTGGAACCCCCAAGACTCTTCCTAGAGCTGGCGGCCCGGCCAAACTGAGCAATCGGGAGTGTTGCTACTGAGATATATATTAAACTGATATATAGCTACCAAGATATATCATAAACATATATAGCTACCGAAATATATAATACACTGATATATAGCTACCAACATATATCATAAACTGATATATAGCTACTGAGATATATAATAAACTGATATATAGCTACCAAGATTTATCATAAACTGATATATAGCTACTGAGATATATCATAAACTGATATATAGCTACCAAGATATATAATAAACTGATATATAGCTACTGAGATATATCATAAACTGATATACAGCTACCAACATATATCATAAACTGATATATAGCTACCGAGATATATCATAAACTGATATATAGCTACTGAGATATATCATAAACTGATATATAGCTACCAAGATATATCATAAACTGATATATAGCTACCAAGATATATCATAAACTGATATATAGCTACTGAAATATGTAATAAACTGATATATAGTGTCACGTTCCTGACCTGTTTTCTGTTGTTTTTTATGTGTTTAGTTGGTCAGGGCGTGAGTTGGGGTGGGCATTCTATGTTATGTGTTTCTATGTTGGGTTAAATGTGTTGCCTGATATGGTTCTCAATTAGAGGCAGGTGTTTGACGTTTCCTCTGATTGAGAACCATATTAAGGTAGGCTGTTCTCACTGTTTGTTTGTGGGTGATTATTCCTGTGTCTGTGTCCGTTGCACCACACGGGACTGTTTCGTGTTTTCATTCGTTTGGTTAGTCTTTCCTGTTTGTGCGTTCTTCGTTATATGTAGTTCTCATGTTCAGGTCAGTCTACGTCCTTTGTTTGTTATTTTTGTAATTATCAAGTGTAGTTCGTGTCAGTGTTCGTCTTGTCTAATAAATTCAGTATGTCTACATTCAACGCTGCGTATTGGTCCTCAGATCCTTCTCGCCTCTCCTCGTCTGAGGAGGAGAACGACTTAGACAGCCGTTACAGAATCACCCACCAATCAAGGACCAAGCGGCGGAATAGCAAGCAACGGCGCACAAAGGATTCATGGACATAGGAGGAGATATTGGACGGTAAAGGTCCATGGGCACAGCCAGGAGAATATTGCCGCCCCAAAGAAGAGCTGGAGGCAGCTAAAGCTGAGAGGCGGCGATATGAGGAGGCAGCACGGAAACGAGGCTGGAAGCCCGCGAGTCAAACCCAAAAATTTCTTGGGGGGGGGGGGGGGGGGGGGGGGGCTCTCGGGGAGTGTAGTTGGGTCAGTCAGGAGACTTGAGCCAACTCCTCATGATTACCGTAAGGAGCCGGTGAGGGCGGTATTGGAGGTGAGCGAGGTAGAGACTGTGGAGGATTTAATGGGGAAATTGGAGGAGAGAGTAATGAGGGATTTGCTGGTTTGGTGCATGAGGCACGACATCCGCCCGACGGAGCGTGTCGGGGATTTGATGCCACCTGAGTCAGCTCTCTATACTCGTCCTGAGGTGCGGGCTAGCCGTCTGGTGAAGACCGTGCCAGCCTCACGCACCAGGCCTCCTGTGCACCTCCCTAGCCCTGCACGTCCTGTGCCAGCTCAGCACGCCAGCTCTCCTGTGGCAGCCCCATGCACCAGCACTCTGGTGCCGGCGCCACGTACCAGGTCTCCAGTTCCAGCACCCCGCACTCGCCTTGAGGTGCGTGTCTCCAGTCCGGTACCACCAGTTCCGGCACCACGCAACAAGCCTCCTGTGCGTCTCCAGAGCCCTGTTCCTCCTCCACGCACTAGCCCTATGGTGCGTGTCTCCAGCCCGGTACCACCAGTTCCGGCACCACGCACCAAGCCTCCTGTGCGTCTCCAGAGCCCTGTACGCACTGTTCCTTCTCCCCGCACTTGCCCTGAGGTGCGTGCCCTCAGTCCGGTACCACCGGTTCCGGCACCACGCACCAGGCCTATAGTGCGCTTTGAGAAACCAGTGTGCCCTGTTGCTGCTCCCCGCACTAGCCTTGAGGTGCGTGTCTCCAGTCCGGTACCACCAGTTCCGGTACCACGCACCAGGCTTATAGTGCGCTTCGAGAGTCCAGTGTGCCCTGTTCCTGCTCCCCACACTAGCCTTGAGGTGCGTGTCTCCAGTCCGGTACCACCAGTTCCGGCACCACGCACCAGGCCTACTATGCGCCTCAGCAGGTCAGAGTCGGCCGTCTGCCCAACGCCGCCTGCACTGCTCATCGGCCCAGCGCCGTCTGAGCTGCCTGCACAGCTCGTCTGCCCAGCGCCATCTGAGCTGCCTGCCTGCCCAGCACCATCTGAGCCATCCGTCTGCCCAGCGCCGTCTGAGCCATCCGTCTGCCTAGCGCCGTCTGAGCCATCCGCCTGCCCAGCGCCGTCTGAGCAATCCGTCTGCCCAGCGCCATCTGAGCCATCCGTCTGCTCAGCGCCGTCTGAGCCATTCGTCTGCCCAGCGCTGTCTGAGCCATCTGTCTGCCCAGCGCCGTCTGAGCCATCCGTCTGCCCATCGCCGTCTGAGCCATCCGCCTGCCCAGCGCCGTCTGAGCAATCCGTCTGCTGCATTTTGGTCCGACCCTTACTCCTCCTCCTCGTCTGAGGAGGAGAACGACTTAGACAGCCATTACATATAGCTACTGAGATATATAATAAACTGATATATAGCCACTGAGATATATCATAAACTGATATAAAGCTACTGCGATATATCATAAACTGATACATAGCTACTGAAATATGTAATAAACTGATATTTATCTACCAAGATATATAATAAATTATATTTAGCTACTGAGATATACAATAAATTATATTTAGTTACTGAGATATATAATACACTGATATATACCTACTGAGATATATAATAAACGATATTTAGCCACTAAGATATATACTACACTGATATATAGCTACTGAGATGTATAATAAACTGACCACCGGTATGTAATAAACGTGAGAGCTAATGCTCATATGTGAGGGATATCAAGCCAGCTCTCTCAATGTCCCTGTTCTTGTCCCAGTGTGTCCCCACCCTGGCCTTCACTCAGTGATATGAAACTGACTCAGTGATATGTAACCGGCTCAGTGATATGTAACCGGCTCAGTGATATGTAACCGGCTCAGTGATATGTTACCGGCTCAGTGATATGTTACCGGCTCAGTGATATGTAACCGGCTCAGTGATATGTTACCGGCTCAGTGATATGTTACCGGCTCAGTGATATGTTACCGGCTCAGTGATATGTAACCGGCTCAGTGATATGTAACCGGCTCAGTGATATGTAACCGGCTCAGTGATATGTAACCGGCTCAGTGATATGTAACCGGCTCAGTGATATGTTACCGTCTCAGTGATATGTTACCGGCTCAGTGATATGTAACCGTCTCAGTGATATGTTACCGGCTCAGTGATATGTTACCGGCTCAGTGATATGTTACCGGCTCAGTGATATGTTACCGGCTCAGTGATATGTTACCGGCTCAGTGATATGAAACTGACTCAGTGATATGTAACCGGCTCAGTGATATGTTACCGGCTCAGTGATATGTTACCGGCTCAGTGATATGTAACTGGCTCATTGATATGTTACCGGCTCAGTGATATGTTACCGGCTCAGTGATATGTTACCGGCTCAGTGATATGTAACCGGCTCAGTGATATGTTACCGGCTCAGTGATATGTTACCGGCTCAGTGATATGTAACCGGCTCAGTGATATGTTACCGGCTCAGTGATATGTTACCGGCTCAGTGATATGTAACCGGCTCAGTGATATGTTACCGGCTCAGTGATATGTTACCGGCTCAGTGATATGTAACCGGCTCAGTGATATGTTACCGGCTCAGTGATATGTTACCGGCTCAGTGATATGTTACCGGCTCAGTGATATGTTACCGGCTCAGTGATATGTTACCGGCTCAGTGATATGTTACCGGCTCAGTGATATGTAACCGGCTCAGTGATATGTTACCGGCTCAGTGATATGTTACCGGCTTAGTGATATGTTACCGGCTCAGTGATATGTTACCGGCTCAGTGAAATGTTACCGGCTCAGTGATATGTTACCGGCTCAGTGATATGTAACCGGCTCAGTGATATGTTACCGGCTCAGTGATATGTAACCGGCTCAGTGATATGTAACCGGCTCAGTGACATGTAACCGGCTCAGTGATATGTTACCGGCTCAGTGATATGTTACCGGCTCAGTGATATGTAACCGGCTCAGTGATATGTAACCGACTCAGTGATATGTAACCGGCTCAGTGATATGTAACCGGCTCAGTGATATGTTACCGGCTCAGTGATATGTTACCGGCTCAGTGATATGTAACCGGCTCAGTGATATGTTACCGGCTCAGTGATATGTTACCGGCTCAGTGATATGTAACCGGCTCAGTGATATGTTACCGGCTCAGTGATATGTTACCGGCTCAGTGATATGTAACCGGCTCAGTGATATGTTACCGGCTCAGTGATATGTTACCGGCTCAGTGATATGTTACCGGCTCAGTGATATGAAACTGACTCAGTGATATGTTACCGGCTCAGTGATATGAAACTGACTTAGTGATATGTAACCGGCTCAGTGATATGTTACCGGCTCAGTGATATGTTACCGGCTCAGTGATATGTTACCGGCTCAGTGATATGTTACCGGCTCAGTGATATGTTACCGGCTCATTGATATGTAACCGGCTCTGTGATATGTTACCGGCTCAGTGATATGTTACCGGCTCAGTGATATGTTACCGGCTCAGTGATATGTTACCGGCTCAGTGATATGTAACCGGCTCAGTGATATGTTACCGGCTCAGTGATATGTTACCGGCTTAGTGATATGTTACCGGCTCAGTGATATGTTACCGGCTCAGTGATATGTTACCGGCTCAGTGATATGTTACCGGCTCAGTGATATGTTACCGGCTCAGTGATATGTAACCGGCTCAGTGATATGTAACCGGCTCAGTGATATGTTACCGGCTCAGTGATATGTTACCGGCTCAGTGATATGTAACCGGCTCAGTGATATGTTACCGGCTCAGTGATATGTTACCGGCTCAGTGATATGTAACCGGCTCAGTGATATGTTACCGGCTCAGTGATATGTTACCGGCTCAGTGATATGTTACCGGCTCAGTGATATGAAACTGACTCAGTGATATGTTACCGGCTCAGTGATATGAAACTGACTTAGTGATATGTAACCGGCTCAGTGATATGTTACCGGCTCAGTGATATGTTACCGGCTCAGTGATATGTTACCGGCTCAGTGATATGTTACCGGCTCAGTGATATGTAACCGGCTCAGTGATATGTTACCGGCTCAGTGATATGTTACCGGCTCAGTGATATGTTACCGGCTCAGTGATATGTTACCGGCTCAGTGATATGTAACCGGCTCAGTGATATGTTACCGGCTCAGTGATATGTTACCGGCTTAGTGATATGTTACCGGCTCAGTGATATGTTACCGGCTCAGTGATATGTTACCGGCTCAGTGATATGTTACCGGCTCAGTGATATGTAACCGGCTCAGTGATATGTTACCGGCTCAGTGATATGTAACCGGCTCAGTGATATGTAACCGGCTCAGTGACATGTAACCGGCTCAGTGACATGTAACCGGCTCAGTGATATGTTACCGGCTCAGTGATATGTTACCGGCTCAGTGATATGTAACCGGCTCAGTGATATGTAACCGGCTCAGTGATATGTAACCGGCTCAGTGATATGTAACCGGCTCAGTGATATGTTACCGGCTCAGTAATATGTTACCGGCTCAGTGATATGTAACCGGCTCAGTGATATGTTACCGGCTCAGTGATATGTTACCGGCTCAGTGATATGTAACCGGCTCAGTGATATGTTACCGGCTCAGTGATATGTTACCGGCTCAGTGATATGTAACCGGCTCAGTGATATGTTACCGGCTCAGTGATATGTTACCGGCTCAGTGATATGTTACCGGCTCAGTGATATGAAACTGACTCAGTGATATGTTACCGGCTCAGTGATATGAAACTGACTTAGTGATATGTAACCGGCTCAGTGATATGTTACCGGCTCAGTGATATGTTACCGGCTCAGTGATATGTTACCGGCTCAGTGATATGTTACCGGCTCAGTGATATGTTACCGGCTCAGTGATATGTAACCGGCTCAGTGATATGTTACCGGCTCAGTGATATGTTACCGGCTCAGTGATATGTTACCGGCTCAGTGATATGTTACCGGCTCAGTGATATGTTACCGGCTCAGCTGTCATAGCCGTGGAGCCAAAGGGATGGGGCTCTGGCTGTCTGTGTACATCTGTGTCTACGTATAAAGGACCTGTCGGGTGTGTATGACAGAACTAATGTGACTGACCCATGATGTCTAATTAGTAGTAGATTGGGAGAGGAGGAAGCACCTTTACAGATCTTCCCCCGTTTCCACACAGACCACAGCATCATCATCTGACCCCTAGGTGGCCCCGGACCCCTGTTGCCAGAGCTGTGCTGGGTGGAGGTGGGCGCGAGAGAGTTGGAGGGCTCATTAGCTGCTTCCCCACATTACTTTCACCTGCCTCCTCCAGATCCTAAAATAAAACCAGGTATTCTCCCTTAGTATTCATGAGTATTCCTCAGTCTCCCTCACTTTCACTCAGAGAGATTGGAGTGGATGTAGATAGGGGAAAGACAGACAATGTGAGAAAAGCAATGACATGACTGGGAGTGTTCAGATGAAAGAAGGTTGAGAGTCTCCCTGACGTTTCCTGTGTCCATCTCTGCCTAGGAAACTCCTCTCAGTCTGCCTCACCTACAGAGCAGAGACGGACAGAGAGGAAGGGAGAAAGAGAGAAAGGAAGTCCTAATTGCCTAAGGCTCTTCTACGAGCTAAGTGCACTCCTCTCTACTTCACACTGAAGATGCCCCTCTACTCCCTTACTTTCTCTTCTGTTTTCCCATCCTTTCATCACCTCTCCTCTATGCATTCTTCTCAACTCTTTTCCCCTTTATCCTCGGCTCTCCAGCCCCAGACAGACCATGCTGCCAACATTAGCGCCAGGCTTGCGTTAGTACTCTGCTGTGCTTCCTCTCTCTCCTATTTGCCGGCTCAGCGTCTCCGTGCTGATAATGCAGGACTACAGACGCCTTATCGCCTCCTGATGACATATTGGGCTCACAAGCGCACGTCAACGCCGATCCATCCCACCGCGCTTCCTATCTACCCTGTCTGATCCCTGAAGGGAAATAAAAAACTGTCTCGCTGAGCGCCGTGTCAGAGACACAGCCGTGGATATATCTTTAACAGATCACCAGCGTTCATGGCTAAAGAGACCATATCATCCTCACTCATCACTGCTCACATTACCTGGCAGGACAGAGGAAGCTTGGAGGGAAATGCCTCTAGCAGTGGGATGGGACTGTGGTTGTAGGATATAGTTCAAAGGTTTAACCAATACTATAATAGACTATGGTAAACCACAGGATGCCAAGTAGGATTTGGATATTTCCAATTGGCTGAAAGTCAACCTCTATGACAAGAAATAACCTGTGTCATCCTCTCACTTTCTCTGAATTAGGTGCATGATGCACAACCCTATTTACTTGTGTTCCACCTTACATGAAGATTTCAGCTGTAAAGGGTTTATAAAGACTTTATAACATATGTATAAGTAGTTAATTAGCAACCTACCCGAGTACAGAGATCCTGGGGTTTTCCTCCCAGGCCGTGGGGCATCTCTCTGCAGCGTGTAGACAGGTTGAGGATGGCCGTGGCGGCCATGTGGGCAGCCTCCATGTCGTGGGTGTAGTCGAAGCTGCTCTTACTACAGGTGGAGCTGGCACTACTGCCTCCCCCTCCGCCCCCTCCTCCACAGCTCAGGCTGCTACTGCTGCTGCTGGGGGCGTAGGTGCTGGTCGTGCTACTCGCCGAGCTGGAGTTCTTACAGTAGCGCTTGGCTGAAGGACATACACAGGGGTAGGGATAGTTATCCACAAGTATAAACACATCCACGGCATAGAAATGCTCTTATAGTAACTTGGCAAAGGGAGATGCATTCATTTCAACAATATAGAATTTGGGAAGATTAAATATTGCTGAGTTTGGAAACAAGGGACCAAACTACAATGAATCTGTGGAGAAAAGACCTTCGAAATACAGAAAATTCATATACCATACTCTTAGAAAAAAAGGTGCTATCTAGATCCTAAAAGGGTTCTTCGGCTGTCCCCATAGGAGAACCCTTTGAAGAACCCTTTTTGGTTCCAGGTAGAACCCTTTTGGCTTCCATGTATAAACTTTTCCACAGAGGGTTCTAAATGGAACACAAAATGGTTCTACCTGGATCCAAAAAGGATTCCCCTTTGGGGAAAGCCGAATCCATTTGGAACATTTTCTCATCCTTCTATCCACAAAATGTATCAAATTGAAAACGTGAAACAACAATAAAGCAGGACAACAGAGTAAAGGGAAGAGACAACATGTCAGTCTGTACCGTCATATCCTTTAGGGGAAGTGTCCCTGCCTTGGAGTTTGGGTGCGATGGCCCGTTTGCCGTAGACATTGTTGCTGTGGCTGCTGTCAGTGAAGCTGCTGTAGTCAAAGCTGGTCTTAGAGTACTTCTCCAGCTCCTTGGCCAGGTTGGAGCGTGGCGTGCTGGTGGACACGTTGTTCTTGTAGCCGTACTGAGGGATCTCCAGCTGTTTCACAAAGCACATAGGCCTGGAAAATAAACCACGAGGGGGCGTAGGTTGGACAGAGCAGAGGCACCAAAAATCACGCAGGGGAGGTGGGAAGGGAGGAGAGGGGGGAGGGAAAGGTAGCAAAGGGAAAAGGCAACAGTCAACTAACCTCAGGTGATCCTTGCATTGAGCTTTGAGTTCATCTAAGCTACATGTCTATGCTGTCTGTCATTGCAACACTACAATGTCTCCTTAAATTGTCTTACCCAAACAGAACTCACAATTAAAGTCATGCATTTTCTCTGATATTATGTTGTGTCATTTTCCAATTTTCTAATCTAATTTGATAGATATGTTATATCTACCGTTGCTTATTTAAGCAATACAGCACAAGAGGGTGTGGTATATGGCCAATATATCACGACTAAGGGCTGTTCTTTAGCACGATGCAACATGGAGTGCCTGGATACAGTCCTTAGCCGTGGTATATTGGCAATATACCACAAACCCTGAGGTGCCTTAATGCTATTATAAACTGGTTACCAACATAATTAGAGCAGTAAAAATAAATGTTTTGTCATACCCGCGGTATACGGTCTGATATACCATGGCTGTCAACCAATCAGCATTCAGTGCTCGAACCACCCGTTTTATAATATTTTAATCATTATCTTATCATGCATATCAAATAAACTTTTGCTGAAATTATTCTGCTCTCTAAAACCCAATAAAGGCTTTCACTTCATAAACAAGAAAATTAATGTAGAGCTTCTCCAAACTATAACTGTCTGAGAGATCAAAAGATATAGAAATCAAACAGACATAGAGAACCTTTTAAATCTATAATACAGTAATTAAGAAAACCTTCCAACACTAACTAAGGTAGGTAAGGGTGTAAGGTAGAACTCTAGAATGGGGTCAATTCAATTCAGCCAGTTCAGGAAGAGTACAATCATTTGAAATGGAATTGAACTGAACCCTGGTAGAGCATTTGAAGTCCAATTCATATATTTAGGTCTTTCGACTGTGCCTACACTGTCTCTCCAAGTGAGGTGTTCCCCATGAGTGTAGTGTGGTGATCAGTCAGACCAGTACCTGAGCACGCGGTCAGAACCCTGGTTAGACTTGGAGGAGCCGTCACAACAGATGCTCTTGTCCTGGGATTTCTGCAGCTTCTCTGCTGCAGCGATGGGACACCCTGACAAACTGGAGGGACAGGGGGGATGAATAAGACAACCAGGAATGGAAGGGAGACTGGTCATATCTTATTAAAAAAAATTAACCAGGAAAAGCCCATTGAGACACAGAAGTCCTGCTTATACCTGGTTCTACCATGTGTCCTTTTCCTGATCTTGACCACATTCTGATTTTGCCCACATTTCTAAATGATTCAAAGACTCTTTGTGAACTGATCTGGATCATCTTATAAATGTAAGCGGGCAAGATTAGGATAAGATCAGGAAAGGTCAGGACGAAGGACGCATGTTAGCGGCAGGTATAAACGGGGCTAGAGTCTCTTTTGCATATAAGGGTCCCATTCAAGGTGGTAAATGACCTTTTAATGGCGTCAGACCGAGGCTCTGCATCTGTCGTCGTGCTCCTAGACCTTAGTGCTGCTTTTGATACCATCGAGCACTACATTCTTTTGGAGAGATTGAAACCCAAATTGGTCTGCAAGGACAAGTTCTGGCCTGGTTTAGATCGTATCTATTGGAAAGATATCAGTTTGTCTCTGTAGATGGTTTGTCCTCTGACAAATCAACTGTACATTTTGGTGTTCCTCAAGGCTCCATTTTAGGACCACTATTGTTTACACTATATATTTTACCTCTTGGTGATGTTATTCGGAAACATAATGTTAACTTTCATTACTATGCGGACGACACATTTCGATTAAACATTGTGAAGCCCCAAAATTGCCCCCAATGGAAACTGTGTTTCAGACACAAGGAAGTGGATAGCGGCAAATGTTCTACTTTTGAACTCTGAGAAAACAGAGATGCTAGTTCTAGGTCCCAAGAAACAAAGAGATCTTCTGTTGAGTCTGACAATTAATCTTGATGGTTGTACAGTCGTCTCAAATAAAACTGTGAACGACATTGGTGTTACTCTGGACCCTGATCTCTCTTTTGACGAACATATCAAGACTGCTTCAAGGACAGCTTTTTACCATCTACGTAACATTGCAAAAATTATACATTTTCTGTCCAAAAATGATTCCGAAAAATTCAACTATGCTTTTGTCACTTCTAGGATAGACTACTGCAATGCTCTACTTTCCGGCTACCCGGATAAAGCACTAAATAAACTTCAGTTAGTGCTAAACACGGCTGCTATAATCTTGACTAGAACCTCCAAAAAATGTGATCATATTACTCCAGTGCTAGCCTTTCTACACTGGCTTCCTGTTAAGGTTAGAGCTGGAGGCAGGGGAGAAAGCCCTGCCTCCAGCTGTTTGCTTAGAAATTCTAGGCACAGTAAGGAGACCTGCGTCTTGTGACCGTAGCATACGTGTAGGTATGTACGGCAGGACCAAATTGGAAAGATAGTTAGGAGCAAGCCCATGTAATGCGTTGTATAGAGCTCCATTTTTATGGAATGGTTTGCCTCTCCAAGTGAGAGACGCAGACTCGGTCTCGACTCGGTCTCTTTATTGAAGACTCATCTCTTCAGTATCTCCTATGATTGAGTGTAGTCCGGCCCAGGAGTGTGAAGGTGAATGGAGCAACGAACCACCCTTGCTGTATCTGCCTGGCCAGTTCCCCTCTCTCCACTAGGATTTTCTGCCTCAAACCCTATTACAATGGGCTGAGTCACTAGCTTACTGGTGCTCTTCCATGCCATCCCTAGGAGGGGTGTGCCAATTGAGTGGGTTGAGTCACTGACGTGATCTTCCTGTCCGGGTTGACCCCTCCCCTTGAGTTCGTGCAGTGGGTGAGATCTTTGTGGGCTATACTCGGCCTTGTCTCAGGATAGTAAGTTGGTGGTTGAAGATATCCCTCTAGTGGTGTGAGGGCTGTGCTTTGTCGGTGAGGTTATATCCTGCCTGTTTGGCCCTGTCCGCGGGTATCATCAGACGTGGCCACAGTGTCTCCCGACCCCTCCTGTCTCAGCCTCCAGTATTTATGCTGCAGTAGTTTGTGTCGGGGGCATAGGCGGAAATCCCAGGGGGGACGGGGGGGACACGACCCCCCCATCTTGGGAAAAATATGATTTGTCCCCCCCAATATATCACTGTAAACATAACTATGTAATTTCAATAATATTAATAATACGTAATGAAAGCACTTGTGCTGATTATAGACACTTAATAGCGCATTTAAATTTCAAAAGATTGCGACCCCCCCCGCCCTTTGCCTCACAATGGTTTGATCCACTGCCAGTTCTCTAGCTGGCAAGGTAATAGAGAGTTCGTATCTACTGTCCGAAAGGGACATGTACGTAACTGACGTGAGGTTAATCCAGTCAATCCATAGCAGGTCCATAGCAATGTTATTTATTTATTTTTATGTTGGCAGGGTTCACACACTAGGGGAATTTGCAGAGCTAGCGCGCAAACTAAAGCAAACATTAACTATCAAGCTAGCTAGTACCTATTCCATTTATGTGGCGTCGTCAAAGATGGAATCTTTGCTATCGTCAGTTTATTCCAAGATCAGCATGCAGCTGTAGTGCTTCGACGTCCCTGTGATAAGGTTAGCAATAAACTGAAGTCCAAACTGAACAGAACAGAACTACACTCTCTTCTACCATTGTCTTAAATATATATAATGGTCTCGTTGCAAAAGATAAATTGTCGCTAGTGAACTTTTTTTATTTTATTTTATTTCACCTTTATTTAACCAGGTAGCAAAGATTATAGCAAACACACAGAAACGGAATTGGTGCTCGCTAGCTTTACAAATTCAGCTATTGTTGGAAGCCAGCCAATATGAAACAAACTATTTAAATTACAAAAGGTTGCAGCATGTGTTGTGTAAATGTGTGTGTGTGCAGCTAGGTCAGCCAGCCAGCCAGGTAGAAAAATGGCAGAAAAAAGTAAGAAGACGGACATCAGAGTATTTGTCAGTACACCAAAACGCATAGTAAGAACTCTAGTATCCTAATATCTCAAAGACTAGTTGATAAAATGTTCATAAGAAAGAAGTGAAATGCTAATGGAAATGTTTCACAATGATGTCATTAGGCAGAGCAGGCAACAGATGGCACACAGACAGCAGAGTTGGGGACAGATATGCAGGGACAGATTGGCAGACAGGGAGTCTCAGGTAAGTTTGTTGAGTCTTTGTTTGGCAACATTATGAAAGGTTCTCAATTTTTTTGACTTGTAAAATAGGGACATAATTGGAAAATACCATGGATACCCCCACTCTCAATTTAAACTGGTGACTAAACTAAGATTTGTTTACGGCAATGGTATTGCTGTTGTGATTAATTGTGTAGTTTTGGGTACCGGTAGTTAGGAGTACGGCAAACACCTTATTTATTTTCTAGGAGACAGACTGAGTCAGTTAGGGTGGTGAAAGGGAAAGAGCCAGGGAGAGAGACTTCAGAGGACAGTGTCACAGCCACGGCAGGACCAAGTGTCACCCTTGTTGCCAGCAGCACCAGTATAGGGGACAGTGGCACAGCATTGTCCAGTTACCACAGTGATGGCACAAAACCATATCAGCCACACCCACAATTTATAGAACCGCAAACTCTTGCCAACAGAGTGTTGACGTTTCAAGAGAGATGGTTTCGCGATTTCCCCTGGCTACATTATAATCCATCAATAAAAGGAGTGTTGTGTTTTCACTGTAGCCAAGGGTTTTCAAGCCAGCCATCTTTTGGCCAAAGAGCTGATGCTGCCTTCATTAGTGCAGGATTTAGGAACTGGAGAAAAGGCATTGAAAAATTCACAGCACATCAAAATTGCCAAACCCACCGCCACTTTGTAATTGTAACAGCACACCAGCTAAATCCAATCAGTGTCCAGTTATGTCCAGCGCGTGGGGTAAACAGCAGGATGACGCAAGGCATTGCTTGATGAAAATTGTTAGTTCGGTGCGGCATGTAGTAAGACAGGGACAAGCCTTTAGAGGCCACACGGATGACAGTGGGAATTTATACCAGATTTTGAAACTTAGGGCAGAAGAGGATGATCCCATTTTACTGAAGTGGTTAACAGAGCGTACCACAATGTACACAGGCCCAAAAGCACAGAATGAAATTCGGAACATCATGGCCAATAGTCATTCGAGGCATTGCAGCTGAGATTAGGTCTCTTCCGATTGTACAATTTTCATTAATTGTTGATGGTACTCAAGATGTCTCTGGTGCTGAACAGGAGAATGTCTGTCTGCGTTATGTTGACCATGACCTTGTCCCTCACAAGGAGTTTATTGGGCTATACAGGGTGTCAGAGACAACAGGCGAGGGCATTGCGAAAGTGCCAACTGATGTGTTGTTGAGGAAACCCGCAAACATGTGCTCGGTTCTTTTGTTCAGTAGTGTGTATAGCAGTGGTTCTCAACCTTTTTGGGGTACTGGAACCCCTGCATATTTTGAGGCAAGGCAGGCAAGGTTTTGAGCGGTCCTCAGGGACCTCCACCCCCTCTATATTATATGTAAACTTACTGGAAACCTTGTGGTACTGACTACATTCATTACACTTTTTTATTTCACGGACCCCTTGCAATTAGTCCATGGACCCCTGTTTGAGAACCCATGGTGTAATTGATAGTTGTTCTTTTGTTTAGTAGTTTTCAGTACACTTACAAATGATTTATTTCATGTTATTTTATTTAAAATGGCATACTTTGTGCGACATACTTGTCCATAGCTGCTGTTTGAAGAGTTGAGACACTGAAGGATATTTTGTTTGATTTATTTGGGTTTTTCATTGAAGTAGTTATTTTGCTTTTAGAACTGTACTTATTTTAAGCTTTTTGTTCTTGCAAAGATATTGTAGACTCAGGCCAGGTGCACATATTTAATGACTATATAAATGTATCAGAAAAAGTCAAATTAAAAGGTCAATTCAATACGGAGACCAACT
The DNA here is from genome assembly GCF_029448725.1 of Salvelinus fontinalis. NCBI lineage: Eukaryota > Metazoa > Chordata > Actinopteri > Salmoniformes > Salmonidae > Salvelinus > Salvelinus fontinalis. The sequence goes on along the minus strand of NC_074679.1, from coordinate 17,188,303 downwards.
TTGTGATGGTTCTCAATGGAGATTCTTTTAGATGTGATCACACCATGTTCATTGTATTTATGAAAACTACACCCATACAGTGTACAGTACCATTGTCACCTACTGACCTTTCTTGATATTGCTGGTTGTAAGTACGAATACCTGCATACATACTGGACTGGTAAGGAGCACTGCTATAACTATTATTAGTAGTAGAATTATAATGATTTAAACATTTGAACAAGTTGGGAAAACCCTTCAGTTAACTACTGTACCTATCAATTATCCAGTTGTAGGAATTATGGTTCCTCAATATACATTTAACAACGTATGCTATGTGTTACAGCACTACTTTTGGTGTCCCCCTCAGGAATTGCTCTTGAGAAAATTTAATGTAATTGTCCCCTCCAAGGTTGATCTCAGATTTTCGCCCCTGGTCGGGGGGCTAGGGTCAGTCTGTTATATCTGGAGTTTTTCTCCTGTCTTATCAGGTGTCCTATGTGAATTGAAGTATGCTCTCTCTATTTTTCTCTCTCTTTTTTTCCTCTCTCGTGGAGGACCCAAGCCCTAGGACCATGCCTCAAGACTACCTGGCATGATGACTCCTTGCTGTCCCCAGTCCACCTGGTTGTGCTGCTGCTCCAGTTTCAACTGTTCTGCCTGTGGCTATGGAACCCTGACCTGTTCACCGGACGTGCTACCTGTCCCAGACCTGCTGTTTTCAACTCTCTAGAGACCGCAGGAGCGGTAGAGATAATCTGAATGATTGACTATGAAAAGCCAACTGACATTTACTCCTGAGGTGCTGACCTGTTGCACACTCGACAACAACTGTGATTATGAGTATTTGACTCTGCTGGACACCTATAAACATTTGAACATCTTGGCCATATTCTGTTATAATCTCCACCCGGCACAGTCAGAAGAGGACTGGCCACCCATCATAGCCTGGTTCCTCTCTAGCATTCTTCCAAGGTTCCGGCCTTTCAAGGGAGTTTTTCCTAGCCACCGTGCTTCTACACCTGCTTTGCTTGCTGTTTGGGGTTTTACGCTGGGTTTCTGTACAGCACTTTGTGACATCAGCTGATGTAAGAAGGGCTTTATAAATAAATATGATTGATTGATTCAATGCGTCCCTGGCCACCTGTCTGTCGCTCAGATTGTCTATCTGCCTGCCTGCCTGCCTTTCAATAAGTCTTTGGTTAATTTCCAATATCATAAATTTTCATTAAGCACTTTAAATAATAACACATTTGGTTATTATAACAGCTTGCTTATTTCTGGTTGAGTGGCTTCATGGAATTGTGAGATTAAAATACCTGCAGACACACACAATCCCCTCCCTGCAACTCCCCAATATATATATATTTAATGTACACACACACACACACACACACACACACACACACACACACACACACACACACACACACACACACACACACACACACACACACACACACACACACACACACACACACACACACACACACACACACACACACACACACACACACACACACACACACACACACACACACACACACACACACACACACACACACCAATCAACCAGCAGCATACCACCCTGCATACCACTACTGGCTTGCTTCTGAAGCTAAGCAGGGTTGGTCCTGGTCAGTCCCTTAATGGGAGACCAGATGCTGCTGGAAGTGGTGTTGGAGGGCCAGTAGGAGGCACTCTTTCCTCTGGTCTAAAAAAATATCCCAATGCCCCAGGGCAGTGCGTCTTTCGGATGGGACGTTAAACGGGTGTCCTGACTCTCTGAGGTCATTAAAGATCCCATGGCACTTATCGTAAGAGTAGGGGTGTTAACACCGGTGTCCTGGCTAAATTCCCAATCTGGCCCTCAAACCATCATGGTCACCTAATAATCCCCAGTTTACAATTGGCTCATTCATCCCCCTCCTCTCCCCTGTAACTATTCCCCAGGTCGTTGCTGCAAAGGAGAACGTGTTCTCAGTCAACTTACCTGGTAAAATAACGGTAAAATAAAAAATAAATAAAAAACCTCCCAATACACACACACTAACATCCCAAGGTTAAAAAGTCCCTTTGTTGTTATAAATGTCATCAAGTGTGAAGAGGGTTGAAGTCCTGTATCACGTCGTCCAGGGTTTGACCGGGGTAGGCCGTCATTGTAAATACAGATTCTTAATTGTTCTTAAATGACTTGCCTACTTAATAATAAAAAGTTCTTTAGATCACGGCCCTCAGCCAGTGCAGGTGGAGTGAGAGCTGCATTCTTGAGGTGTGATTATAGGTTAGCAGGTGTCCATATACTGTAGGTGAGTGTGTGTGTATTTTGCAAGTTTGTGTGTGTGTTAGTGTGAATGACTACGCATATTCTCAGAAAGTCAGTGTGTGTATGTCTGTGTGTATGTACTCTGTGTCTATTTGTGTGTATGCCTGTCTTAGTGTCAAGTGTGCGAGTGACACTGTGCTCAGCAGGAGAGAGCTCCAGTCTACGCAGGTCGGTAGCCTTACTTCCCTCCTGCCAAAGGTGGTAGAGAGGTGCTAATGGCTGCTTCGACACCCTAATATCTGCTGTGGGTGACTCCCTTCTTCTCTCCCGCTCTCCTAGCTTCAAAAAATGAGTATCCAACTACTTTTGGAAACCCCTTTTCCATCGCAGTCAATATAAAGTGACATTTGTGCAACAATATACAGACATAAAGTAATTGGCAAATTGATGATACAATTGGAACATAAATAAATGAATATATAAACAAATGAGAAAATAAATACAAAATAATCAGTAATATCCAGTAAAATACAAAAGAAAGACAATATATAAATAAAGAGGCAAGAAACCAGGATAAAGTAACCACCTGTCATTGGATGTGAAATAGAAAAAACTCGAACTGAACAAAAAGAGGATGTAACACAGACGATCCTGCCATTTTCCAATATGGTAGGCCGACTCACCTTCTGTGGGAGTTCCTGTTGCTATTGACATGGCCGCGTCCCGTGCAGCCCAGTGTAGGACACTTAAGAACATTTTCATACATAGCAAGGACTTCAGACAGACAGACAGACAGACAGACAGACAGACAGACAGACAGACAGACAGACAGACAGACAGACAGACAGACAGACAGGGAAGGTTAGAAGGCCAACAACCAGACAGTACCATTAGTGTGTGAAAGAGCGTGTCAGCATCTTGGTATTATCATCATCATTAGGATCTGTTCCAGCAATCTGAGGTTACCTCCTTCCTTCTCCCTATAGGGCACTATAGTCTGAAAGGGCATACATGCCTTTTATTTCCACCATACTGCTTTCACTGATCTAGTATTTTCAGATCACTGTGGAAAGAAGAAGGGGAGTATAGTGGAGAAGAGGAAGTAATCTAAGAGTGCTAGCCTAGGACACAGCCAGACACAGAAGACAGAGGAAGCTTAAGGCATGCAGAGAACAGAGCGAGTAGCCAACAGCCAATGGATAACGACCATGCAGAAGACATGCCAGAATTCCACAGATCGTGCCAAACACATACAGTATAGGGTTTTCTCTCTCTATACATAGATTATGCTCTTTGATGTCCTCCACGCATTATTAAATATTCCTGCCTTCAATAGCATTGACCATTAAAACAGTCCACAACTGTCTCCAGTTCCCTACGGCAGCCAATTAGAATAATGATCTATCTATGGACGTCTCGAAGAGGACCCGGTTGAGATCCCCCAGAGGGGAGAGAGGTGAGGGAGGGGTCAGACAGACGCCCTGCAGTATGGGTTAAATCAAATCAAATTGTGTTAGTCACATGCGCCGAATACAACAGTGAAATGCTTACTTGTGAGCCCCTAACCAACAATGCAGTTAAAAAAAATACCGATAAGAATAAGAGATAAAAGTAACAAGTAATTAAAGAGCAGCAGTAAAATAACAATAGCGAGACTATATACAGGGGGGTACCGGTACAGAGTCAATGTGCGTGGTTACCAGTTAGTTGAGGTAATATGTACATGTAGGTAGAGTTATTAAAGTGACTTTGCATAGATGATAACAACAGAGAGTAGCAGTGGTGTGAAAGAGGGGGGGGGGTTACAATGCAAATAGTCTGGGTAGCCATTTGATTAGATGTTCAGGAGTCTTATGGCTTGGGGGTAGAAGCTGTTTAGAAGTCTCTTGAACCTAGATTTGGCACTCTGGTTCCGCTTGCTGTGTGGTAGCAGAAAGAACAGTCTATGACTAGGGTGTCTGGAGTCTTTGACAATTTGGCAGGAAGCTTGGCCCCAGTGATGTGCTGGGCCGTTTGCACTACCCTCTGTAGTGCCTTGCGGTCGGAGGCCAAGCAGTTGCCATACCAGGCAGTGATGCAACCAGTCAGGATGCTCTCGATGGTGCAGCTGTTGAACCTTTTGAGGATTTGAGGACCCATGCCAAATGTTTTCAGTCTCCTGAAGGGGAAAAGGTTTTGTCGTGCCCTCTTCATGACTGTCTTGGTGTGCTTGGACCATGTCAATTTGTTGGTGATGTGGACACCAAGGAAGTTGAAGCTCTCAACCTGCTCCACTGCAGCCCCGTCGATGAGAGTGGGGGCGTGCTCGGTCCTCTTTTACCTGTAGTCCACAAGCATCTCCTTTGTCTTGAAGGTCCAAACTTTTTCAAATGAAATGGTCAAAAAGAAACAAAAATAACTACGTAGCAAATAGCATTTTCTCAAGCAAGAATTTTGCTCGGACTGTCTGGGAGAGGTCTGAGTGGGGAGGGGAAAACTAAAAACTAGTTGGTACTGGCAGAGAGGTTTGGAACGCTCTATCTTATTGGTCTATTAGAAATTATTCCAACCTCAAACTGTGGAAAAAAAAAATATATATATATATATATATACATATATATATATATATATATATATATATATATATATATATATATATGATATACATATAAAACACAGGTAAAATCACCTTTTAGACTGCACTGGGCCTTTAAAATTGGTCTCCGTGTCAGCTTCCTCATCTGTGTCAGCTTCATCATTATCACCCCTTCCACTCTGACCCTCGTCATCGTCACTCTCTGACATACTAATTAGTGCACAGAAGAAGTAATTGGGACATGCCCTCCACCTCAACACACCATGTGCCAACACATTATATTAGATCATATCACTACTCTGCCTGGCCATGACAAAGAGACTGTTATAATGACTAGAAACTTTTGGATTTGAATGTGAACAATTTCAGGGGGAAAAGCAGTGATTCTTGAGTGTATGCTACATTTTGAACTCTACTTCGTAGGTACAGTACACAATGTTCAGGAACAAAAAAAAGAGCTGTTATGAGGAGATTAAATATTTGAAATTTGACAAAGAGCCGGTTCAATGAGCAAACACGGAAAAGGAATCATTAATTTGTAACCTCACTTCATTTTAATATCCTAGATTTCCCTGGGAAGCGTCTTGTGCACTGTGTGAATGCTAAAAAAATGAAGTGAAGACATTGCATTAATAATGTATTGTCCACTCAGTACATTAAATGTGTTAATGGCTCTGACTCATCCCTGCAGGCACTGTGTGACAGAAACGCCTCCCTCCCTCTGCCCCTTCACAGTCAGCAGGTGTGTGTGTGTGTGTGTGTGTGTGTGTGTGTGTGTGTGTGTGTGTGTGTGTGTGTGTGTGTGTGTGTGTGTGTGTGTGTGTGTGTGTGTGTGTGTGTGTGTGTGTGTGTGTGTGTGTGTGTGTGTGTGTGTGTGTGTGTGTGTGTGTGTGTGTGTGTGTGTGAGAGAGAGGGTATTGACCACAGACAGGGAGAAACCGGGTGTCTGTCTGCACCATGGCAGATAATGCTTTTAAAGAAGAGTCCTATTGATACCTCACACAACCTGTACCAGGTCACCTTTTAACAACATGTTCAACTCAATGAAATTCTATTTGTCACGTACATAGTTTACAGCGGGTATAAAAGGTGAAGTGAAATGACTGCATGCTAGCTACATTTTAGTACAATAATCAATAACAACAAAAGTAAATTAACAAGTAATTGAAGGAGATAGTATGCACAATAACAAACTGATACTGTATGTACCCAATTGCAATTACAGTATAGATTATGAATGTGCTATGTCAGGTACGACAGTAAGTAAGCATTTCAATGTTAGTCCACACCTGTTGTATACGAAGCATGTGACAAGTACAATTTTATTTTATTTACAAATATACAGTGGAATAATGTCTTGGTCGTGCATTTGAATAAATAGTATACGGTGCCTTACTATTCAGACCCATTGACTTTTTCGACATTTTGTTATGTTACAGCCTTTTTTTTTTATTGATTAAATAAAACAATTTCCTCAGCAATCTACACACAATACCCCATAATGACAAAGCAAAAACTTTGATTTGCAAGTGTGTGTGTGTATGTGTATGTTAGTGTGCATGACTACGCACATTCTCAGAAAGTCAGTGTGTGTATGACTGTGTGTGTATATCTGTGTTTATGTACTGTGTGTCTATTTGTGTGTATGCCTGTCTTAGTGTCAGTGTGCAAGATTTTAGGACATTTTTGCTAATGTATTAAAAACAAAAAACAGAAAAACCTTATTTACCCTTTGCTATGAGACTCGAAATTGAGCTTAGCCGCATCCTCTTTCCATTGATATCCCTTGAGATGTTTCTACAAATTGATTTGAATCCACCTGTGGTAAATTCAATTGATTGGACATGATTTGGAAAGGAACACACCTGTTTATATAAGGTCCCCCAGTTGACAGTGCATGTCAGAGCAAAACCAAGCCATGAGGTCGAAGGAATTGTCCGTAGAGCTCAGAGACAGTGTTGTGTCGAGGCTCAGATCTGAGGAAGGTTTTGCAGCATAGAAGGTCCCCAACAACACAGTGGCCTCCATCGTTCTTAAATGGAAGAAGTTTGGAACCACCAAGACTCTTTCTAGAGCTGGCGGCCCGGCCAAAATGAGCAATCGGGGGAGAAGGGCATTGGTCAGATAGGTGGACCAAGAACCCAATGGTCACTCTGACAGAGCTCTAGAGTACCTCTGTGGAGATGTGAGAACCTTCCAGAAGGACAACCATCTCTGCAGCACTCCAATTAGCTGCCAGTTGAGGACTTGTGAGGCGTCTGTTTCTTAAACTACACACTCTAATGTACTTGTCCTCTTGCTCAGTTGTGTACCAGGGCCTCCCACTCTTTTTTCTATTCTTGATAGAGCCAGTTTGCGCTGTTCTGTGAAGGGAGTAGTACACAGCGTTGTACGAGATCTTCAGTTTTTTGTAAATTTCTCGCATGGAATAGCCTTAATTTCTCAGAATAAAAATATAGCGACGAGCATCAGAAGAAAGTTATTTGTTTCTGTCCATTTTGAGACTGGAATCGAACCCACAGATGCTGATGCTCCAGATACTCGACTAGTCTAAAGAAGGCCAGTTTTATTGCTTCTTTAATCAGAACAACAGTTTTCAGCTGTGCTAACGTAATTGCCAAAGGGTTTTCTAATGATAAATTAACCTTTTAAAATGATAACTTGGATTAGCTAACACAACGTGCCATTGGAACACAGGAGTGATGGTTGCTGATAATGGGCCTCTGTACACCTATGTAGATATTCCCTAAAAGAATCAGCCGTTTCCAGCTACAATAGTCATTTACAACATTAACAATGTCTACACTGTATTTCTGATCAATTTGATGTTATTTTAATGGACAAAAAAATGCGCTATTCTTTCAAAAACAAGCACATTTCTAAGTGACCCCAAACTTTTGAATGGTAGTGTAGTACTCAAAGAAAGAAAAAGCCACATCTGTTGCCTGGGTACTCTATAAGGCCATGTCTTATGTTAACTAATTTCAACAACAAAAAATATTGTATTTTTATTAGCAGTCTGGGTCATGGCAGATCATAACTTTACCTTTTGACTCCGGGTTAATGACGTGTTAAAGAGGTTTTATTGAGAAGGTTGGTGAACGGGACCAAACAGCCGGGGTGAAAACTTCAGACGGAGAGTGGCTAATGTTTATCGCCGCTGCAGTTGATCATCCGCACAAAGCTGTAATTATTCTATTTTATTCAACTGAATTTAATTGAGCAAAGAATACAAATAAATTATTGGGGCTTATTGTGCGGTTGAGATTGATATGCATACTCAGTCTCAAGACACACTTGTTGAATCAACGATGTTTCCACTTCATTTCAATGAAATTATGTTGAACCAACGTGGAATAGACGTTGAATTGACGTATGTGCACAGTGGGATCTTACTTTGTGCAGGTAAACATGATATGAATTCAGGGAGAAAATACCAGAAAAATAGCTTAAGTAAAAATAACGATCTGATTGCAGCAGTGGATGGGAATTTCAAGTGCTGCCACCCATCATTAGACAGTAGACGGGGCAGGTAATTAGTAAATTACTAACACAAGCAAACCCATGACCTCATGCACCCAAAAGTCACATCAAGAGAGCATTTGTAGCCCACACGACCCTCCCAGTGCACTCCCAACCTGACTAGCAAACACAGAGCAGCCATAACAAACACACAGCATTCAGACAAAACAAAGAAACATGCAGACCTTGCTTAAGTACAATACATTAAACAAACCTGACAGCAAACTGAGAGCCACAGGCTTTGCAAACAGTAGGTTTGGGGTAAATTCAATTTCAACTCACAAAATTATGGAATTGAATTGTACTTTTGGTTTGTCACCTAAATAAACTGAATTGAAGTGGAATTTATCCAGTCGCTGGTTACTGAGATGAGTGGTACAGTGAATTGTGTATGTGCAGTACTTACTTTCAGGTGGTACCCTGTCTTTGTGTGGACAGCCAGACAGGCTCCGATGGTGAGGGTACAACCCCGTCACATGACCTGTGCCATCACAGCCTGGCGTCGGGCACCGGCTCTCCTTCTTGTCACTGCGCGATAAATCTGAACACAGAAACATGGGGCAGAGGGAGAGAGAGTAGGAGAGAGAGTGGGAGAGAAAGAGAAGAAGAAAGAGAAATTAGCTTGCTTCATTGAAAGCAGCACATATGAACACTTTCACAAGATGAAAGTCATTGTGAACAGTGTGTGAATGTGAAAATGCTTGTAACCACAGCAATCAAAGTCAGTTGAATAATTGTTGTGGCTAAAAGCGTTATCACACACCTGAGACACATGGGACATTGTAGGAACACAAATAACATAAGGTGCGCTATATCATCGCCATCATTACATTTTTCACACCATTTGCCAGGGTATTTTTAAGTCTTGATAAATAAAGCCACAGCTGCAGGAGAGAAGAGCAGGTGGTGTCATTCTCCACCAATCCAGTCTGACTTTTTCCACCAATTATTTTCCACTAGTCATTATTGGCAATAATAAGACACGAACACACACACACACACACACACACACACACACACACACACACACACACACACACACACACACACACACACACACACACACACACACACACACACACACACACACACACACACACACACACACACACACGCAGGAGGGGATTGTCTTTCCCTTGCCCAACCTTACCCTCTCTATTTCTCCAAACCCGATCAGATAGTGTTACCATCCAAAAGAAGTGATACCAGCCCATGCCGGCCAGCATCAGGTGCAACAGCCTCCATTCAAATGTCTCCAACACGGGAACAAGGTCATAGATTGTTCTTTGATGCTGGGATATTCAGTAGCTATTATCTGCAGCTTGTTTTCCATTAAATTATTATCAGAATTTAAGGATGTCTTATTAATTTTGGCTAACATATTGCTTGTGCGACACAGATAACACACACAAATAAGAGCATTCTTCTAAGCCCATTTGTGGCAGCAAACATTTGGTAAGAGGTAAGGGAGAGAGGGTAAAGGAAAAGGAACAGAGCAACAGAGAGAGGGGATGCATTTCCTTTAACATGTTCCACATAGTAGTAGTAAATGAGTGAGAGAGACAGGGAGAGAGAGGATGAGAGAGAGAGAGAGAGAGAGAGAGAGAGAGAGAGAGAGAGAGAGAGAGAGAAAGAAAGAAGACAGATAGAGAGAGGTGCTTATAAAAGGCAGGACCACAGAGAGAGTCTGCTAATTAAAGTTTGATAGGCTGCTGTAACCTGGAACCTTCACCTCCACCACTTACAGAAGAACCAAAATAAAATAAAGAGAGGTAGTGAAAGAGAAAGGATTGGGTAGAGAGAGAGAGTGAGAGAGGGAAAGAGAGGGAGAAAGAGACAGAGAGGAGGGGAAGAGGAGGACGGAGACACAGATGGAGAAAGACAGAAAGAGAGAGAGAGGGAAAGAAAGGGAAAGAGAGAGTACATATACACCTACTCATACATAACAAGTCCCTGTTAATCCATAGATCAGAACACATCCTTCATTACCTTCCTGTACATTTAGGCTTTCCTCTTTCTCTGACGGTATCATATTAGGACACATGGGGTTGGTACACTGTGTCGTTTACCATACTGAGTTTCAGAGAAATAACTGTAAAATCACAGTACATAATGGCATGGAAAATGTTTTTCTCTGTATCACTGATGCAGTCTGACGATGAAACTAAAATATATGCTTGCTTGAAAAAAAATTACAGTTTCCAATAAGAGGAACACAGACGCTCTCGCGCACACAAACACACACCACGGGCCTCTGGCTGTCTGCCTCATGGTGGACAGTGGAGGACGGGAGGGAGGGAGGCAGCCAAGTGGAATGCATATTAGAAAGCAGAGGGTATCGATTGTAGATGGAGACAGGCCGTGCTTTGCATAGAAAATGGCCCCAATTACCATACCATCTCTGGATAATGAATGTGCAGTCAGTGGGCCTGTTGTTCGTTATCTTTCATTCGGATACTCTTCAATTTCCATTTTCCCGCCTGGTGTTTTTCCCTGGCCGGCCAGTCGGGCTCTCCCCTCATAGCCACCACCTCCGTTTCACTTTTAAATCACAGACAGTTCCCTGGTCAATGAGGTGTCTGCCGCTATCTCTCTAGGGAGAAGATATCATCGTGATGCAAGCCTTCACATACTCCTGTTATTCCAAAATTAGTCAGATACAGAGGCTGTGTCGTACATGGGAAATGACCATTTGTGTGGCATTTGTGTTTTCATTTGAGCCTGCTGTGAAGGAGAATCTTAATAGTTTGTCTCTAACTTCTCTCGTTATCTCAGCCTGGAGGCAGCATTGCATTAGCTGAAACCAAGACTGTTCTCAGGGCAGACCTGGTTGTAACTAGATATGTTCGAGTCCTGTCAGGGACAATTTTAGCATTTTAGCCAACCCTAATCCCTTTCCTAACATTAACCTAATTCTCCTAACCTGCCAGGTTAATTCTCCTAACCTGCTGCGTAAATTCTCCTAAGCTGCTACGAAAAGTAACTTCTGCTAGTCAAAACCTACAGACCTGCCTTGAGAACAGTCTTGGTTTCCACTAATGTGATACAGCATACTGGAGGGTGAGGTTACGGTCCTTGATATGAGTGTTCAATCTCTGTAGGATAGGAGACAGAATACAGTAGGAAGAATCACTCTTCAAATGATCTTGGAGAAGCAACCATTGTAAATGTCACTTTGTAATCTTCAAGTCAGAACTAAGTGTGCATAATATACCTACTTATGTGTCTGGGCAGATAAGCCACCCTAGAAGAGCATGTCTGAATAAACAGTATGGAAGTGCACCTGCACCACTAAACACCCAGTAAAAACCCAACTACAACACAAAGAGTCACCCATTCTGGGTGAAAAAGCCACATTCTCTTAATTATTTGGCTCTGGGACGCAGGACACAGTACAACTTTACCCGAAAACCTAATTTCCACAGATTCTATTGTATGCAGTACCGAGTTTCCTTTCAGAGGCAGCTTAGCAGGATTCTATTTAGTAGATTCCAGAGTCCCTTTCTGGTTTTAAAAATAGTCAGCTTTAGCCAGGCAGACAGGGAGGGATGTGATTTGCAGTCCTAACGGGCCGTGCAGATTGCCATTACTTATGCTTGACAAGCCTACCCTCTGATGTTGCCATGCCGGCCTATTTTAACAACATAAGCTTCTGCGGACGCTGCAGAGATGCTAGTCTCCAAATTGGCTGCAAAAGCTTGTCCTGGGGTCATAGTGAGGTTTCCCAGTGATCACGTCAGCCTGCCATCCCTATGTCTGTAACGATATGCGCTGAGAGTTGGGAAGCAAGTTCAGCAAGTGAGTGTTTTAATGAAATAAACACAACACAAAACAAGAAACACTAAAAGCACACAGACATGAAACTGAAACAGAAACAATGACACCTGGGGAAGGAACCGAAGGGAGTGACATATATAGGGAAGGTAATCAGGGAAGTGATGGAGTCCAGGTGAGTTTGACGACACACAGGTGCGCGCAACGATGGTGACAGGTGTGCGCCATAACTAGCAGCCTGGTGACCTAGAGGCCGGAGAGGGAGCACACGTGACAATGTCTCACAGACAGAGAGGGGATATGGGGAGGCAGAGCCAGGGACTGACCGGGGTTTACCTAACAAACATACATGAACTGTTCATTCACCTCAGCAAGGTGAAAGAGGTAGGCGAATGTCTGATGTTGTGGTAGCATACACAACACACTGTGCATCCTCTTTATAAGTCAAACAGATTCTAGGCAGGTTTACTTACCTTTATGGTAGTAGGGCTTCTTCATCCCATCATGGAGTCGGGCCTTGCGCTCCTCTCCGTAGCCGTGCCGTGATTGGTGCTCCCCATGATGGCCTCCATGGTGATGATGATACCTCACTCTGTCCCTCCGCGCTGCCTCGGCAGCCATCTTGTCCCTCATGGCCTTGGCCCTCTCAGACTCTAGTGCGATGGCCTTCTCCAGCAGAGACAGGTTCCCCTTGGTCATGTCGAACACCTCCTCCGAGTGGTCTGACGTCACCGACCGCGTATCCTCGTCCCGGTCGTGGATGTGGTTGTGGTAGCGGTCATCCTGAGCGCAGCTGGAGAAGGCCTTGGAGCGCGGGCTAAGCTGCTCCTCCAGCTTCATCAGGTTGACCATGTCAGAGTAGTTCCTCTCCAGGGTGCGCCTATCCTCCTGGCTCTGCTGGAGGTCCCCGTACCAAGGCTCGTGCGTGAGGGAGTGGGGGTGGGGGTTGAGATGGGGGTGCTGCCCCTGGGTGTCCCCACCGCCAGGGTAGCTCTGATGAGGGAGGCCTGTGCCCAAGCGGTCGGCCGGCTGCGTCTCACTCAGTTTGCGGGCCAGGTCGAAGCACTGGTTTCTCAGACACTCCAGGCTGCTTAGACACACCTCCTCATCACTCTCCTCCAGTCCGTTAGAGGGTTTACCCTGACCGTTACCACCTCCACCTCCTCCATTACAATTCCCTTCCCCGTTCTCCTCCGTCCCTTCCTCATAGTCTCCTCCATCCAGGTTGTCAGAAAGCACAGCCCCATGACCCTGGGCCAGCAGCTTCAGAGAGTCCACTGTCTCCCTCACTACATCACTGTCCACATCCAGAGTCAACTCACCCTTCCTGTGACCTTCCTCCCCACCCTCCTCCCCACCCTCCTCCTCTTCTTCCTCATCTTCCTCATCCTCCTCTTCTTCTTCTTCCTCCTCCTCTTCCTCCTCCTCCTCTTCCTCGGCGCTGTTGGAGGAGTTGCTGTTAATTTCAGACTCGGTCATGGCGCGGTAGGCGGCATCCTCTGCTATCTTCCCTAGGTTGAGCAGAGACTTGGCCACCAGCTCATCATAGTTCTCATATTCATCGTTGTTGTTGTCGTCCTTCTCCCCCGTCGGACCGGATTTGGGATGGCCGCCACCGCCGACACACTGATCATCCTCTGTACGCGAAAAAAAGAAGCACAAATGGATTGTAATCACATTTCACTCATTCTACTTAACGGGTAAATCAGATTTCTGGGCTTGGTCCATTTGAATTTGATAAGGAACTTTGCGTTCCTCAATAATGTACTTTCAGGGTCTTAATAGCAGCCTGTAAAGGAATTGTGAATCAGCACAGGAAGTGGGATAAAGTGGTCTGGAAATTTCCATAGAGATGTTTTGGATGTACATTCAGTACACTGCTTCCTAGTAATCTGGATTCTTCGTGTCACAACAACAAGAACAGTCTGCCAGTTGATGGCTAAGTAACTGGTATATAGCAACATGCTTTTCATTTGACAACATTTTTCATTTGACAACATTTTGACAAGATTTTGTAGGGGAGCAAACTGGGACCTTCAAACTGTAATCATCATGCTTTATGTTATACATTGATTGCCTCATGTAATGTGCGATTACCTTAATAGAATAATCAAATCCCTGCATTCTCCTCATTCCAGAATGTACATTATTGTCCAATCAACAGGATCTTTAGAATGCTGGCCATTGGCTAATTGTTTACGCCAGACATGCTGCTAATGCTAGCTGAACCTCTCCTGTCAGTAATGTGAAGCAGCCACTCTCTGGACCATTTCTCACATTCCCTCCCGGCCTGAACCGCCAAGAGCGCATCGCATTGCTCACACCCAAACCACCACACGTTTGCCACTTACATTCCTGCAGAGAAAAAGCCAAGAGGCCAACAAATAAGTAATACATGTAACTTGGATTTCTGGGGGAGCTAGAAAATCACCTGACAAAACAGTAGTGCGATGTAATCTTCCGTGGTGAAGTATTAATTATCACCAGGTTCGAAGACGCATCGGCTGTCCCAATACACTTGTGTGTGACCGGGTACATTTCAATAAGATAGAAGGAAACATGAAGCATGAAAGACATACATGCACAAACAAACACATATATGCATTCTTGAGATACTTTATATAGGTGTACACAAACATTAAATTCACACCCAGACAACACATTAACACACACACACACACACACACACACACACACACACACACACACACACACACACACACACACACACACACACACACACACACACACACACACACACACACACACACACACACACACACACACACACACACACACAAATCTACTGAGAGCAAGACAACATGTAGGGTGTTGGGGTGAGGGCTCTGGACCACGGAGAGAGAACAGTCACGACTGACCAGGCACATATTTTGACAGGGGAACACTTTCTTACAGTACCCTACCCTTGCCATGGCTGCCAGAGGTTACATTTTTTGAAGTTTTGAAACATGGCTCAGGAAAGCAATTTGAAGAGCAATCAAGGTACACAAAGGGGAAAGGGAAGCGAAACAGATTGAAAGAGGAACTGAGAGATTGCGCTGCTCCGTATAAAGCTTGGATTAGCAATGCAGCAGCAGTGTGCAAATATCCATTGAGAAACATAGAACCGTCATAACAATGCCACCTCTACTACAGTTAGCAGATTGGAATCTGCCTGCTGCCACTTATGTCTTGGAGGGTATGGTGGAAATGATAGTGGCCTAATGCATGTGGAGAGACTTATCTACATTTCTGAGAAGAAGAAAAAAGGAGACGAATAAAGGTGTGATTTCATCCTCCTATCTAAAGATGGCACTGTAGTTGAGAACGACAGAGAGAATCCCAAATATTCACTAAGTTTATTTAGGCCAGAGCAGAAAGCTAGAACACCCAGTGGAATTGACTGAATTGTGCTCTTTGAGTCAAGAATGGAAACAAAGACTATCTTCTGGACTGTGGTCTCTGTATTTAATGTCATTCTAGGGAGATTCTCACATGCCCAACAAAGACACAGAGGAGGGAGGATGATGCTACACTACTAGAAAGAAGCTAGCACGACTTACTGTACCACAGAGGGTTAACACGGAGAGGGGGGGGGATTCTCACTCTCTCTGTCTCTCTCTCTCTCTTTCTCGCTCTCTCAGAGCTCCAGTCTTAATTGGACGTGAAGGTTCTGTCAGGAAGGATTTTAGGTGTGGGGGTGAACGGCAGAATGAGTTGGAGAGAAAAATGTCAAATGTGGTGTTAGGGCACATAATAGGCAGAGACCACACATGGGGGAGAATTTGTCCCATACCAGACTGTCTCCAAACCAGACACAGGCTACTGTGTCTTCTCTCGATAGAGAGATCTGTGCTCAATGTGTTTGTTGCAGGTCATTTTGAACAGAAGGTTTTGTATCTAACTTATGCATGCCATTAAGCAAAGGTGGTTGGTAACACGGAACCCAAACCGGCTGCGCGTGTGCGCTATCGTGCATATATTTATTTTGCCCCCCCCCCCCCCACACCAAACGTGATCACGACACGCAGGTTAAAATATCAAAACAAACTCTGAACCAATTACATTAATTTGGGGACAGGTCGAAAAGCATTAAACATGTATGGCAATTTAGCTAGCTAGCTTGCACTTGCTAGCTAACGTTAATTTGGCCTATTTAGCTAGCTTGCTGTTGCTAGCTAATTTGCCCTGGGATATAAACATTGAGTTGTTATTTTACCTGAAATGCACAAGGACCTCTACTCTAACAATTAATACACACATAAAACGGCCAACCGAATCGTTTCTAGTCATCTCTCCTCCTTCCAGGCTTTTTCATCTTTGAACTTATATGGTGATCGCATCTAAACTTTCATTGTATTACCACGACAACCGGCAACAAAGTTCGTCTTTCAGTCACCCACGTAGGTATAACCAATGAGGAGATGGCACGTGGGTACCTGCTTCTATAAACCAATGAGGAGATGACTTTCAGCGCGATCTGCGTCAGAAATAGGAACGACTTCTATTTTAGCCCTTGGCGTCGCAGACGCTCGTTGGTGCGCGCAAGCAGTGTGGGTGCAATAATTGAATAACATGGATTTCTAAATGTATTTTGTGACGCTCGCGCACGCGACGTATCCGGTCTGGTCAGCATGTAAGCGAGGGTTACTTTTGACTTTCTTCACACAAATACATGCCCTCTCTGACACCTATGCAGTAGTTCTATGGATGCTGTCCTTTCAAGAGTGATAGCTTCTTTCACCGCATCATTTTGAGTCCTGATTCAGTGTTTCAGGGCATTTAGGTGTTTTGGAGATAGACGGACAGAGGGTTCCCATCCAGCCAGTGCTAAACTGGCATTTTCACAGGATCTGTGTCTGAGAGACAACGCCAGCACTGCATAACCTCCGACTGAGATAACTCTGAAGGTAACGGCAAAAGACCCCAAAACACCTAATATTACAGAGCTGAATCTCTCTTGAAAAAGAGCCTTCGCTGCCAAACCATCTCTCTATTCTTAGTGACTGGGTTTGATCTAGCACTAAAAAAAAATTAAGGTAGCTACAGTCGTCTTATACAGTAGGTTGGAGGAAAAGCAAATGCTCAAACAAATAAATAAACCAATCAAACAGATGAAACAAACAAAGATCAAAGGAATATGAACAGCATTTTATATTCTATGTTCTGGGACATGCAGGCTTGGGATTTTGTTTGCATGTTGTTGTGTAGAATTGTATCACATTTCATTTCCCAGTACGCTGGCAAAAGTATCATTTACTGACTTTATTCCCTTACTATACTGCACATATCTATATATACAGTGCCTTCGGAAAGTATTCAACGTCATGACTTTTTACACATTTTGTTACGTTACAGTCATAATCTAAAATGGATTTAAAAAAAATCTTCAGCAATTTGCACACAATACCCCATGATGACAAAGCCAAAACCGTTTTTTGTAACATTTTTGCAAATTTATTTTAAAAAATCCAGAAATACCTTATTTACATAAGTATTCCGACCTTTTGCTATGAGACTCGAAATTGCACTCAGGTGTATCGTGTTCCATTGATCATCCTTGAGATGTTTCTACAACTTGATTGAAGTCCACTTGTGGTAAAATCAATTGATTGGACATGATTTGGAAAGGCACACAACTGTCTATATAAGGTTCCACAGTTGACAGTGAATGTCAGAGCAAAAACCAAGCCATGAGGTCAAAAGAATTGTCCGTAGAGATTCGAGACAGGATTGTGTCGAGGCACAGACCTGGGGAAGGGTACAAAAACATTTCTGCAACATTGAAGGTCCCCAAGAACACAGTGGCCTCCATCATTATTAAATGGAAGAAGTTTGGAATCACCAAGACTCTTCCTAGAGATGGCCGCCTGGCAAAACTGGGCAATCGGGGGAGAAGGGCCTTGGTTAGGGAGGTGAACAAGAACCCGATGGTCAGTCTGACAGAGCTCTAGAGTCCCTCTGTGGAGATGGGAGAACCTTCAAGAAGGACAACCATCTCTGCAGCCCTCCACCAATCACGCCTGGCCAGATGGAAGCCACTACTCAGTAAAAGGAACATGACAGCACGCTTGGAGTTTGCCAAAAGGCACCTAAAGACTCACAGACCATGAGAAACAAGATTCTCAGGTCTGATGAAAGTAATATTAAACTACTTGGTTTGAATGCCATACGTCACGTCTGGAGGAAACCTGGCACCATCCCTATAGTGAAGCAGGGCGTGGCAGTATCATGCTGTGGGAATGTTTTTCAGCGGCAGGGACTGGGTACTAGTCAGGATCGAGGCAAAGATGAAAGGAGCAAAGTACAGAGAGATCCTTGATGAAAACTTGCTTCAGAGTGCCCAGGACCTCAGACTGAGGTGAGGGTTCACCTTCCAACAGGACAACGACCCTAAGCACACTGCCAAGCCAGCACAGGAGTGGCTTCGGGACAAGTCTCTGAATGTCCTTGAGTGGCCCAGCCAGAGGCCGGACTTGAACTAACATCTCTGGAGAGATCTGAAAATAGCTGTGCAGCGATGCACCCCATCCAACCTGACAGAGATTGAGAGGATCTGCAGAGAAGAATGGGAGAAACTCCCCAAATACAGGTGTGTCAAGTTTGTAGCGTCAAACCCAAGAAGATGCGAGGCTGCAATCGCTGCCAAAGCTGCTTCAACAAAGTGCTAAGTAAAGGGTCTGAATACTTATGTAAATGTGATATTAGCTTCTTTTTTTTATAATCGCAAAAAAATCCTAAAAAACGTTTTTTAGCTTTGTCATTATGTGTTATTCTATGTAGATTGATGAGGGAAAAATCTATTTCATCAATTTTAGAATAAGGCTGTAACCTAACAAAATGTGAAAAAGGTAAGGGGTCTGAATACTTTCTGAAGAAACTGTATACAGTACCAGTCAAACGTTTGGACACACCTACTAATTCAAGGGTTTTTCATTATTTTTACTATTTTCTACATTGTAGAATAATAGGGAAGACATCAAAACTATGAAATAACACATATGGAAAAAAAGTGTTAATCAAATCAAAATATATTTTAGATTTTAGAATCTTCAACGTAGCCACCCTTTGCCTTGATGACACTGTCATGACTGTCCTGATCAGGTCCGTTTACAGGAGACCACAACCCTACAGATTATCTCTTTAGGGGTCTGAAGATGTGGGGGTTTTATGACCCCTCACGCCCCTGGTAAATCTTAGGCCACACAACATTCCGGTGTGGAGATGGAGATCCACCCTCAGAACATTAAACATGCAATAAAGGGATTTTGGAACAATGGTTTCCATCAGCCACAATGGTGGTCATGACGATAGATGGAATATGAAAATGCATGTCATTTTTGTTTTGTTATTAAAGGTTAATAGATGACGTTATTACGAAAACATTGTAACGTTAAGAGTTTTCCTAATATACGTTTGATGTTTATACATTGTACGTTGTGTGGAAAATGTCCAAATCAAAGAGAATGTTTTGGTAAAGATGAAATGTGAAGTTAGTTCTCTAAAATTGGATTTGAGTAAAATCTAGACCTTGCCTCTTAACTTGGTAAGCCCAGAGAATTGCCCTAAAGGCGGTTACGCCCACTTCTGACCCGAGGGTATAAAACCTGTGAGTGAAGAATTAACAGATCAGACTAAGTGACCCGAGCTGCAGCCGAGGTCTAAAAAGTCAACGAACCCAAAACGTAACACAAGTTTGAAGACAAAGAAATCTTTTTCTACCCAAGCTACGGATGAGTAGCTGTGTCTAAGCGGGTGAATTCAAGCCGAACCACCTAGCCTCCACTCCCCATCATATCGTGGTATCAACACTGTTTCATTCCTACGCTTTTTCTCTCTTTTAAATCCCCATTTTGGGTAACACGCGCCATAGTGTGTTGGCCCGTTATATTAAGTTCTAATCAATAGCCTAGAATGTGTTTTTGTGTATGTGTATCTTTTATTATAATTTTTGCTTTCTAGTAAATAAATAATCAACTAAGATTGGTGTGGTACGAACTCATTGGTGAGACCCGGGTCCGTGCAGATTCCCAGATTATGCGACGTTCAGAACGAGACTGTAGAGGTAACTGATTAATTAGCGGCTGTTGTAAAATCGATATTCTGATATTCTTTGAGTTAATTTGGGAAATAGAAACTAAATTTAAAAAAAAATCCCATGGTGCCCCAGGTTAATGAGTAAATAATTGCTTGATTCAGTTAATCACGCAATTATAAACCTTTAATCATTCGATGAGCAACAGTTGTCACATTAACTAATACAACGTCACGACAACAGCTTTGCACACTCTTGGCCTTCTCCTAACCAGCTTCATGAGGTAGTCACCTGGAATGCATTTCAATTAACAAGTGTGTCTTGTTAAAAGTTAATTTGTGGAATTTCTTTCATTCTAATGTGTTTGAGAATCAGTTGTGTTGTGACAAGGTAGGGGTGGTATACAGATGATAGCCCTATTTGGCAAAAGACCAAGTCCATATTATGGCAAGAACATAAGCAAAGAGAAACGACAGTCCATCATTACTTCAAGACATGAAGGTAAGTCAATCCAGAAAATTTTAAGAACTTTGAAAGTTTCTTCAAGTGCAGTTACAAAAACTGTCAAGCACTATGATGAAACTGGCTCTCATGAGGACCGTCACAGGAAAGGAAGACCCAGAGTTACCTCTGCTGCAGAGGATAAATTCATTAGATTTAACTGCACCCCAGATTGCAGCCCAAATAAATGCTTCACCGAGTTCAAGTAACAGACAAGTCTCAACATCAACTGAGATGGCCGCCTCGCTTCGCGTTCCTAGGAAACTATGCAGTATTTTGTTTTTTTACATGTTATTTCTTACATTGTTACCCCAGGTAATCTTAAGTTTTATTACATACAGTCGGGAAGAACTATTTGATATAAGAGCATCGTCAACTTAACAACAATACGATCAGGAATATGACCGAAGCGGATCCTGTGTTTTGCCTTCCACCCAGGACAATGGATCTGATCCCAGCCGGCGAACCTAAACAATGTCGCCGTAAAAGGGGCAAACAAAGCGGTCTTCTGGTCAGGCTCCGGAGATGGGCACATCGCGCACCATTCCCTAGCATACTACTCGCCAATGTCCAGTCTCTTGACAGCAAGGTTGATGAAATCCGAGCAAGGGTTGCCTTCCAGAGAGACATCAGAGACTGTAAAATGTTTTGCTTCACGGAAACATGGCTCACTTGAGAGACGCAATCGGAGTCGGTGCTGAAACTGAAAGCGCGAACCACTGCTTTTAACCAGGGCAAGGTGACCGGAAACATGACCGAATACAAACAGTGTAGCTATTCCCTCCGTAAGGAAATCAAACAAGCTAAGCATCAGTATAGAGACAAAGTAGAGTTGCAATTCAACGGCTCAGACACAAGAGGCATGTGGCAGGGTCTACAGTCAATCACGGATTACAAAAAGAAAACCAGCCCCGTTGCGGACCAGGATGTCTTGCTCCCAGACAGGCTAAATCATTTCTTTGCTCGCTTTGAGGACAATACAGTGCCACTGACACAGCCCGCTACCAAAACCTGCAGACTCTCTTTCACTGCAGTGAGTAAAACATTTAAATGTGTTAACCCTCGCAAGGCTGCAGGCCCAGACGGCATCCCCAGCCGTGTCCTCAGAGCATGCGCAGACCAGCTGGCTGGTGTGTTTACGGACATATTCAATCTAACCTTATCCAAGTCTGCTGTTCCCACATGCTTCAAGAGGGCCACCATTGTTCCTGTTCCCAAGAAAGCTAAGGTAACTGAGCTAAACGACTACCGCCCCGTAGCACTCACTTCCGTCATCATGAAGTGCTTGAGAGACTGGTCAAGGACCATATCACCTCCACCCTACCTGACACCCTAGACCCACTCCAATTTGCTTACCGCCCCAATAGGTCCACAGACGACGCAATCGCAACCACACTGCACACTGCCCTAACCCATCTGGACAAGAGGAATACCTATGTGAGAATGCTGTTCATCGACTACAGCTCAGCATTTAACACCATAGTACCCTCCAAACTCGTCATCAAGCTTGAGACCCTGGGTCTCGACCCCGCCCTGTGCAACTGGGTACTGGACTTCCTGACGGGCCACCCCCAGGTGGTGAGGGTATGTAACAACATCTCCACCCCGCTGATCCTCAACACTGGGGCCCGACAAGGGTGCGTTCTGAGCCCTCTCCTGTACTCCCTGTTCACCCACGACTGCGTGGTCATGCACGCCTCCAACTCAATCATCAAGTTTGCGGACGACACTACAGTGGTAGGCTTGATTACCAACAACGACGAGACGGCCTACAGGGAGGAGGTGAGGGCCCTCGGAGTGTGGTGTCAGGAAAATAACCTCACACTGAACATCAACAAAACAAAGGAGATGATTGTGGACTTCAGGAAACAGCAGAGGGAGCACCCCCCTATCCACATCGACGGGACAGTAGTGGAGAGGGTAGTAAGTTTTAAGTTCCTCGGCGTACACATCAGGGACGAACTGAATTGGTCCACCCACACAGACAGCGTTGTGAAGAAGGCGCAGCAGTGCCTCTTCAACCTCAGGAGGCTGAAGAAATTTGGCTTGTCACCAAAAGCACTCACAAACTTCTACAGATGCACAATCGAGAGCATCCTGTCGGGCTGTATCACCGCCTGGTAAGGCAACTGCTCCTCCCACAACCGTAAGGCTCTCCAGAGGGTAGTGAGGTCTGCACAACGCATCACTGGGGGCAAACTACCTGCCCTCCAGGACACCCACACCACCCGATGTCACAGGAAGGCCATAAAGATCATCAAGGACAACAACCACCCGAGCCACTGCCTGTTCACCCCGCTATCATCCAGAAGGCGAGGTCAGTACAGGTGCATCAAAGCAGGGTCCAAGAGACTGAAAAACAGCTTCTATCTCAAGGCCATCAGACTGTTAAACAGCCACCACTAACATCGAGTGGCTGCTGCCAACATACTGACTCAACTCCAGCCCACTTTAATAATGGAAATTGATCAAAAATGTATCACTAGCCACTTTAAACAATGCCACTTAATATAATGTATATGTTTATACTGTACTCTATATCATCTACTGCATCTTGCCAGCTTTATGTAATACATGTATCACTAGCCACTTAAAACTATGCCACTTTTCTGTTTACATACCCTACATTACTCATCTCATATGTATATACTGTACTCGATACCATCTTGCCTATGCCGTTCTGTACCATCACTCATTCATATATCTTAATGTACATATTCTTTATCCCTTTACACTTGTGTGTATAAGGTAGTAGTTGTGGAATTGTTAGGTTAGATTACTCGTTGGTTATTACAGCATTGTCGGAACTAGAAGCACAAGCATTTTGCTACACTCGCATTAACATCTGCTAACCATGTGTATGTGACAAATACAGTTTGATTTGATTTGATTTGTTCAGAGGAGACTTCGTGAATCAGGCCTTCACTACTAAAGGACACCAATAATAAGAAAAGACTTGCTCGCGCCAAGAAACCCGAGCAATGGACATTTGACTGGTGGAAATCTGTCCTTTAGTCTGATGAGTCCAAATCTGAGATCTTTGGTTCCAACCGTCGTGTCTTTGTGAGACGCAGAGTAGGTGAACGGGTGATCTCCGCATGTGTGGTTCCCACCATGAATCATGGAGGACGAGGTGTGATGGTGTGGGGGTGCTTTGGTGGTGCTGCATCAGATGACCTGGCCTCCACAAACACCTGACCTCACCCCAGTTGAGATGGTTTGAGATGAGTTGGACCACAGAGGGAAGGAAAATCAACCAACAAGTGCTCAACATATGTGGGAACTCCTTCAAGACTGTTGGAAAAGCATTCCAGATGAAGCTGGTTTAAAGAATACCAGAGTGTGCAAAGCTGTCATCAAGGCAAAGGGTGGCTTCTTTGAAGAATCTCAAATATAAAATATATTTTGATCTCTTAAAAAAAAAAATGGTTACCACATGATTCCATATGTGTTATCTCATAGTTTTGATGTCTTTTGATGTCTACAACGTAAAATAAAGAAAAACCCTTGAAGGAGTACGTGTGTCCAAACTTTTGACTGGCACTGTATATATATATATATATATATATATATATATATATATATATATATATATATATATTCTAGGCTATCCATTCCACAATGCAAATATATACATTCTTTTGAATATTATATCCTAATATCTTTCGGTGTAACAGGCAAGTAAATAAAGTCTCACCTTGGCCTTGACTCTGCTCATCAAACTCCTCCTCATACTCTTCCTCATCTTCTTCCTCTTCTACTCCCTCTTCCTCCTCCTCCTCCTCTTCTTGTTCCACCTCTCCCTCCTCCCCCTCTCCCTCCCCTCTCTCCACATCTCCTTCTTCCTGCTCCATCTGTTCCTCATTGTCATCCGAGTATCTCTCCTCTTCCTCATCCTCTACCTCCTCCTCTTCCTCATCTCCCCCATCCTCTACTCCCTCCTCCACCTCCTCCTCTCTGTCATCCATCTCCTCTGTTCCGTCCGTCTCGTAGCTCTCCTCCATAGTAGAGTTGTCCATCTGGGTTATGAGTGGTGTCCCCTTGGATGCTGGTTCAAAGGGTTCCAGTATGGGCTCCAGCACTTCTAGGGGTTCCAGAGGCTGTCTGTCCACTGTTTTCCTCTTCTTGGCCAGAGGGCAGCCGTACACACTGCAGGGGACAGATAACACCAGAACCATTAACTGTTAGCCAGCAGACCCAAAACCCCAGCCACCTCACCAGGCTTAGTGGCTGACTGGCTAAGCTAATACAATACACTGGCTCTGGTCTCTAAATGTGTCACTGGGCCAGCACACTACCCAGCAGGCTATTCACTGATTAAAACACATTTGGAGAGAATTCTACAGAACACAATAAAACACAACTGCAGCACAATGGTACAAGTAGTTGAATGTTCTCTCGCTTTCTCGCTGCAGAACAGCTCTAGGACAGACCCAATGCTCTGCTGAAGGTTTTTGTTTGTGGCACCATAGAGAAAGTGAAATCAAAGTTTTGGAAACGGAGCTCTAATCGTGCCCATAATCATTCACTATTGTGTAATTACATTCTAATTGCCATCCTTTGCTGGGTTAATAATTATAGGAGGCAGGATGAGGATTTCTGAGACAAATAACAACAATGATATTAAAACACATAGATAATTACATCCCTGGGTTACCCTCTGAAAATAAATGGTTTATTTAGCTCGCATCGTTGGGAAAACAGCATAATCAGAGGGATGGGTTTACTGTATTCTCCTGGTCCCATTCGCAGCAGAGGACACATTTTAATCTGATCATCTGATCATCTGTGTATTCACCCAGAATATTGATCACAGGAGCCTAATCCATTTCCCTCATCAAACCATGGGGAGTCTGGGGGCGATACAGGTCTGTGTGTGTGTGTGTGTGTGTTCAAGTGCATGTGTGTATGTGTGCATTGATGTGCGCATGTGGCACCCAGTCCCTCTATCAAACAAACCACACGGACAGAGTCCCAATGAGACCAGTGCGACAACGTGTTTTGGGTGCCAAGCAGAGCAGTGCTCCATGCTGGTCGGTAACAGAGTCAGAAATGCTTCAGGTATGCTTAGTTAGAGGCTACTGAGCTGTGAAATGCTCCTGATTCCCCTTCACACCAGCCCAGAGTGTTTATCCCTCCTCACTCAGCCCAGAATAGGCCCTAATGTGAACAAATAGACAGCATTAGGTTGAAGGAGCGGAGGAGTGAAATTATATCAGCAGTTATTATAGTCGGTGGAGGCGTTCTGTTTTGGACGTTTCCAAGCGGATGTGGCACCTCTCGGAAGCCTCCTCCTCTCAAGGTTAGGGGGGTGCTGCTAGTACATGAGCCTCATTTCTTAATTTGGTGGAGAACTGGGTATTCTGACTCACTGCAACATGCTAACTGTAGACCTTTTACCAGTGTTTATTTGTTTCAGAATTGCAAAGCTGCATGAATTATAATCCCTCCCTCCCTCCCTCCCCCGCACACACACACACACACACACACACACACACACACACACACACACACACACACACACACACACACACACACACACACACACACACACACACACACACACACACACACACACACACACACACACACACACACACACGCACACACACACGCTGTTCTACACAGACCAAAAGGAGCGGGTGTCAATCACTCAGTCAGCGTCGGGCTCAACTGGTAGACAGCTTCAATCTCAGCAGACACAGGGATTACTTAATAGCCTGACCCCTGCACCCACACCCAGGGCCTCATTTCATTAATCTAAGACCACAAGGAAACTCATTCCCTGCCTGTCAGCCCTGCAGGCTACTGCAGGTCCTGCACCTCTCCCCAGGGTGGGGGCGGAGGTGTGTGTGTGTGGGGGGGAGGGGGTCGCTGGGTACTGTGATCAATAGTGCTTGTGACCAAACATCTCAAAAGCACATTAAAATGCCACTCATCCTGGCCCATTCCAGAGCCCCTCCAAATAAATCAAGGGGTCCCAGCAGGATACGTACTGCCAAGCAGCCAGCCTGGCAGAGAGGATAGGTGAGTGGGAGGGAGGGAAGTATGGAAGGAGTGAAGGTGTCTAGCTGTTGAAATTCACTCTTTCCTATACTCGTCTTCCATTGCATACCACTCTGTCTGTCAGACTGGATGGCTTTTAGCGATGAGGCAGTACTTGCAGTGCATCACCCAGATGGAGGGGCTGTATGGCTGTGCTTAATGTGCTACAGTCACTCCATGACAGCTATTCATGTATTTTCACCTGAATCCCTTTACAATTCACAATCTCAGTGATACTGCTAATTGCATTGAAACACACAAATGGATTAACGTTTAAATCGCTAGAAAATGTTTTTATCTGGCCAATAAAAAGGGGTCAATTACACCAGTTACTATTTCCATTATTACATAATGTTCCATTGTACTACTACTGCAAATATGTTTCAGTGGGTCCTAAAATCCTCCCCTACTGAAAGACTTCATTACAATATTTACCGAAAACAACTTTATGCATGATCTCTAAATGCCTCTTTATCCCACTAATGTGTTAAAAATACAGTGCATTCGGAAAGTATTCAGACCACTCAACATTTTACACATTGTATTATGTTACAGCCTTATTCTAAAATGTATTAAATAAAACATGTTCCTCATCAATCTACACACAATACCCGACAAAGACAAAGCGAAAACAGTTTTTTGGGGGGCACATTTATATATATAAAAAAACGGACATATCTTATTTACATAAGTATTCAGACCCTTTGCTATGAGACTTGAAATTGAGCTCAGGTGCATCCTGTTTCTATTGATCATCCATAGTGCATGTCAGGGAGGTGACCAAGAACCCGATGGTCACTCTGACAGAACTCCAGAAGGACAACCATCTCTGCAGCACTCCACCAATCAGGCCTTTATGGTAGAGTGGCCAGACGGAAGCCACTCCTCAGTAAAATGCACATGACAGCCAAATTGGAGTTTGCCAAAAGGCACTTAAAGGACTCTCAGACCATGAGAAATATGATTCTCAGGTCTGATGAAACCAAGATTTAACTCTTTGGCCTGAAGGCCAAGCGTCACGTCTGAAGGAAACCTGGCACCATCCCTACGGTGAAGCATGGTGGTGGCAGTATCATTCTGTGGGGATGTTTTTCAGCAGCAAAGACTGGGAGACTAGTCAGGATGGCAGGTAGCTTAGTGGTTAGAGCGTTGGGCCAGTAACCGAAAGGTTGCTAGATGGAAGAAATGGGGCATTTCTAGCTCCCAGGAATTGTGTACAGATCCTTGTGACATGGGGCTGTGCATTATCATTCTGAAACATGAGGTGATGGCTGCGGATCAATGTCACGACAATGGGCCTCAGGATCTTGTCACAGTATCTCTATGCATTCAAATTGCCATCGATAAAATGCAATTCAGTTTGTTGTCCGTAGCTTATTCCTGCCCATACCATAACCCCACCGCCACCATGGGGCACTCTGTTCACAAAGTTGACATCAGCAAACCACTTGCCCACATGACGCCATACACTTCATCTGCGGTTGTGAAGCTGGGTTGGACGTACTGTCTCTAAAACAACGTTATGGTAAGGCTTATGGTAGAGAAATTACCGTTACATTATCTGGCAACAGCTCTGGTGGACATTCCTGCAGTCAGCATTCCAATTGCACGCTCCCTCAAAACTTGAGACATCTGTGGCATTGTGTTGTGTTACAAAACTGCAGAAGCCTTTTACTGTCCCCAGCACAAGGTGCACCTGTGTAATGATCATGCTGTTTAATCAGCTTCTTGATGCCACACTTGTCAGATGGATGGATTATCTTGGCTAAGGATAAATGCTCACTAACAGGGATGTAAACACATTTTTGCTCAAAAGTTTTGAGAAATAATTTTTTTGTGCTTATGGAACATTTCTGGGCTCTTTTATTTCAGCTCATGAAACATGGGACCAACAGTTTACATGTTGCGTACATATTTTTGTTCAGTGTAAAATTATACAAATTACTTTGCTCATGATGCAACAACAGCCTGTAACAACAGCCTGAGTGCACCGGCCTTGAAACAACGATACAGAGCTATTCTATGTATTATCTGAGCGGCGCTGGTGCTCCTAAGTCAAAATTCCATCTGCATTCCACAGGTCATGTTTATAAGTGAGTGTTCCAAAAAATGATCAAGATGAGGAAAAGTCTCCCGGCACACCTAGGAGTTCCTCAAGCCACACCTAGGAGTTCCTCAAGCCACACCTAGGAGTTCCTCAAGCCACACCTAGGAGTTCCTCAAGCCACACCTAGGAGTTCCTCAAGCCACACCTAGGAGTTCCTCAAGCCACACCTAGGAGTTCCTCAAGCCACACCTAGGAGTTCCTCAAGCCACACCTAGGAGTTCCTCAAGCCACACCTAGGAGTTCCTCAAGCCACACCTAGGAGTTCCTCAAGCCACACCAGTGTGCCGCAGCACACCGGTTGAAAACTACTGCTTGGTGTAGCCTACTACTCTTGCTGTGAGGTTGCTGTGACACACACACATCAGCATCCCACAATTCTCAGCTTTCTCACAACAAGGCCTTTGCCACATCTCAACCATCTCCCCCTGCTACCGTGACTACATCCTTCTGACTGCACCCAGCAATTAACATTCCACAGGTAATTATTAAGTGCCATTTAAATAAAGAAATACTGCTGGTGTCAGGAGAGGAGGACAGAAAGTGTTTGTCTTTTCTTCACCAGGCAGCAGGGTAGAAGTCTTTAATAGGTGTGTTTGGTATGAAAAGCAGCTATCGAAGGAAAATTGACCCTTGTGTAACAGAAAAGACACTTCAGGTTTGTATTGTATTTTTAAAGAGATAATTCTGGATGAAACGCATTCAACTAAAGCGGAAGTGGTCAGTCAAGTAACATGAGGAAAACACTGTACATGTTAAGGGAAACCCCATTTCGAGAGCTCAGAATCATGAGTAGGATTACCTCTGTCTTTGTGTGGTTGTGTGTGTGTCTGTGTTTGTGTATGTGTGTCTCTGTGTCTGTGTCCATGTGTGCACTTACATATGCGTGTGTATATGTGTATGCGTGAATGCTTCCGGCGCGCGTGTGTGTAATCCCAGGCAGGTGACAGTGAGCGTTACACAACAGCTTTATTAGCAGTCATATTAAAGCCTGTTCAGGGCGGGGGATGAAGCTTTGTCCAATCATAAGCATTTTGTGCTATTTGTCTCCCTGACACTGGGATGAGACTGCTCTGCACTTCATGGCTTTCACTCTTCACTCTTAGAAAAAAAGGTGCTATCTAGAACCTAAAAGGAACTACTTTTGGTTCCAAGAAGAAACCTTTTGGGTTTCATGTAGAACACTTTCCACAGAGGGTTATACATGGAACCCAGGATGGTTCTACCTGAAAAGAAAAAGGGTTCTACCTGAAACCAAAATGGGTATTGCTATGGGGACAGCCGAAGAACCCCTTTGGAACCTTTTATTCTAAGTGTTGATTACTTTATATCCCCCTGCCTCTCTCTCACTTTCTCTCTCGCTCTCTCTCTCTCTCACTCTCTCTTTCTCAATCTCTCTCTCTTCCTCACTCTCACCATCTCCACTGTCTTTCTCTCTCCCTCTCCATCCCTTACACCCCATTCTCACTCACTCTTCACCTCTCTCTCTCTTCTTGCCACCATCCTCTCTCTTTATACCTAAATTGTCTCCTTTTCTACCTCATCCCCTGTCTGCCTAGAGAGAGAGAAAGAGAGAGCTGTTAGAGGAGTTCTGTGCACCTCTCGCTGTGTCCCTATCTAACAGGATCTATTGGCACGCGTGGCAGAGCGCCATCTCCATGGTGATATCCTCCAGAAATCCAACAGGGATTTGCCATCCTCGCAGACAGTAGCAAGTCAGGGAGAGATAGAAAGAGAGAGAGAGATATATAGGGGGGGGGGTCGGTGGAGAAAAGGAGAGATAGGGAGAAGAGAGTTGGAGAGAGGGAGAGAGAATGGAAGGGAGAGAAAGACAGAGAGAGAAAGAGGGAGAGAGAGTGAGAGAGACAGAGCGAGAGAGAGAGGAGTGTGAGAGGGAGAGAAAGCAAGAGACAGCAAGATAGAGAAAGAGAGGGGGAGAGGAAAGAGGGGTAGAGGGAGAATGAGAGTCAGAGAGAGGGGGAGAAGAGAACAAAAGCTGTGTGGTTCTGTGGGAGGGGGGGCTCAGGCAGCCACTGCAATTTGGGTGTATTCTGTGTTCTCTAATTGTGGATTTTATACTGGATAATACAATACACGCTATGGTATAGTTTGTACACACAGCCAACACAGAGATGGTATTGTAAAACATCAAGTCCCTGTTGTGATTCATTGTAGTGTGATGGGCTGTAATGGGAGACAGTCAATGCAGTAGAGCCAGAGGAATCAAACCCATGCAGACAAACACAGACCGAGCACCAACTCACATCATCAAACCAGGCTGCCAGGCAGCCCCAGTCTCTTCCTCTGCCCAAGCCTCTTCCTCAGCCCCAGTCTCTTCCTCTGCCTCAGCCCCGTACCCAGCCTCATCTTCAGCCCCAGTCTTTTCCTCTGCCTCAGCCGCGTACCCAGCCTCTTCTTCAGCCCCAGTCTTTTCCTCTGCCTCAGCCCCGTACCCAGCCTATTCTTCAGCCCGTCTCTTCCTCAGTCCCCTACTCACCTCTTCTTCAGCACCATTACTTTCCCCATTTCCATCAACTTACCCCTGCACTTTCCCTAGCCCCAGCCCTCATACACTGCTCAAAAAAATAAAGGGAACACTTAAACAACACAATGTAACTCCAAGTCAATCACACTTCTGTGAAATCAAACTGTCCACTTAGGAAGCAACACTGATTGACAATACATTTCACATGCTGTTGTGCAAATGGAATAGACAAAAGGTGGAAATTATAGGCAATTAGCAAGACACCCCCCAAAACAGGAGTGATTCTGCAGGTGGTGACCACAGACCACTTCTCAGTTCCTATGCTTCCTGGATGATGTTTTGGTCACTTTTGAATGCTGGCGGTGCTCTCACTCTAGTGGTAGCATGAGACGGAGTCTACAACCCACACAAGTGGCTCAGGTAGTGCAGTTCATCCAGG
The DNA here is from genome assembly GCF_029448725.1 of Salvelinus fontinalis. Classification (NCBI taxonomy): domain Eukaryota; kingdom Metazoa; phylum Chordata; class Actinopteri; order Salmoniformes; family Salmonidae; genus Salvelinus; species Salvelinus fontinalis. Next base: position 17,156,578 of record NC_074679.1, on the reverse strand, counting down.
ATGGCACATCAATGCGAACTGTGGCAAAAAGGTTTGCTGTGTCTGTCAGCGTAGTGTCCAGAGCATGCAGGCGCTACCAGGAGACAGGCCAGTACACATTGAAAGTAACTGAGCTCTTCAGTGTCCACATACTTTTCCATGATTCAGATCTATACCATGATATAAATGATGCAATACCATAGTAATATTTAGGTATGATGGCAGTACTATGGTAGTACCATCATACTTCAAGCCTAAAACCATGGTACATTTCCATGATTCAGACTATACCATGGTGAAAGTGAAAGTACCATAGTAGTACCATGTTAAATTTTTGTAAGGGTCCTCTCCACTCACATAATTACTTCAATCAATCACATTAGCGTAGGGAGAGACACATCTTGGATGAGGTTTACCCTCCTCCTCTGCACTATCCATCTGTGTTAGCTACACTGGATATGTTGCATTAGACAGTACACTGCCATAATGGAGTTCAAACTCCATACATGTTTTTAAAAGTTAGTTTGAGATATAGTTCTAATGTGCACAGAGATGGCAGTAATAGTCACCAGAGCTCAAGAATATCAGCACAAAAAAACATGATAGCACAGAAAATGTGTCATGTGCAATCTGAAATAATAATAATAATTAAACTTACTTAAAAACATGTTTTATCTTTCCTGCAGCAACACTCACACTTGTCTATTCTTAGTAGCTCTGACTGCTAATAGCTGCTTTACTGAGGTAAGAATGAACTTACTATGATTGTGATAGGTGGTCGTTCCACCTAGGTATTTTAAGTTGAATGCACTAACTGCAAGTCACTGGTTAAATGACTAAAATGGAAATGTAAACTAGTGTACATCAAGTTCTCTCCCTAATATCCATCTTTGCTTTCACCCCCCAGCCTATTGCCCAGCTGCTGTGTTTCTGTCCTGTTCTGTTGGCTTGTCACACCCAATCATCCCCAGCTTCCAACTGGCTCATTCATCCCCCTCCTCTCCCCTGTAACTATTCCCCAGGTCGTTGCTGTACGTTAGAATGTGTTCTCAGTCAACTTACCTGGTAAATAAGGGTTAAATAAAATAAATAAAGTCTACTGGGCCTGATACATTTCCCCAGCAGAGACAGTGGAGGACTCTTGACATTTATGTAATTTAGCTGGTAGCCGTGCGGAGGGATGGGCAGGCTAGGGGGCTGCTGCTAGTGGGAGGGGGGTAGGGAGGGTGAGAGGTCAGATTGTACCCAGCCCAGAAGAGATGGAGAGCCCTAAGCGTCTGGCTGCCCTTGCTGTCTTGCTCCTCATCATACATCCCCCTGGCACGATGCTGGGCCCTGGGCTCACTACACATGATCTGTCATTTCCTTTGATGTGTCTCCTGCGGGAGGGAGGGAGCGCGGGGGGACCGGCAGGCAGGGGGAGTAAACACCACCTGTTTACCACATGCTAGCTAACGCTAGGCTAGAGCAGAGTTAGGTACCGGAGCTGCCCTGACTGACTGTCATAATAACACACCACCAAACAAAGAGGAGGAAAACACAAAGGGGAAAAATAAACAAATGGCAGAGGAAGAAAGGGATGAGGGGGATACAGGAGAGTGCCAGAGTATATTTGAGGGGCTAGGTTTTGAAATGTGTTTGAAGGTATCTTATGTTGTTTTATAGGTTGAGTTTTTCTGATAACGTGGTTATTACGAAAAAGAGAGAGATGGGAAAATCAGTGCTGTAGTTGACGGAAAACCAAGGGGAGCTGACGCCACTATATTTTATTCAATAATGGCAGTGGTTACACGAAGCAAAGAAAAACAAGTGGATTAAATACATTAACCAAGATGATCACTTTTAAAAATATTGAACCCCTGAAAAACAATTTCCCAGAGAGTCAGTCCACTTCACCTCTATTTGTTCTTCCCCACACGCCTGCTCCCCCTCTCCTTTTGGAAAATAAAGCTCCCAATTAAATATGGAAATGTTCATTTCAGAGACAGATACTCCACAGAGGGGGGTTGATGGCATGGAGGTGATGTGGCACATTATGATTAATGTGACCTTATCTGGATTTACACAAGGAGGCAGTGGGGTAGCTGAGCTGGCGGTGGTGGAGGGGTGGAGGGGGCGGCGGGTGGAGGGGGAGATGGTGGAGGAGGCAGGGGTGCATGGGGCAGATGTGGAGGGGAGGGGGGAGGGGGGAGGGGATGGAGGGGGAGGGGATGGCGGGGTGGGGGTGGAGGGCTACTTGATCACATCACCCTGTTCTCTACTCTTTTATCGGGCCTGCCCCCATACCCCCCCCCCCTCTCTCTCTCTCTCTCTCACCGTCTCATACTTCTCTCCCCTTCCCTCTCCTTCTTTCATTTTTCCTCTCCCTCTTTTCCTAACAATACACCTTTCCCTCTTTCCCCCTTTCACTGTGCCAGGCTTCTAGGTGCAATGTTCCTGTGTCGCCCCACCACTACCTGGCTTCATTCCAATGCTTTAAGTGAGTGCTATCTGTCAAGGCATGAATAATACAGCCCCAAGGCTGGTGGAAGGCTGGCGGAATCCAAATGAGCTATACATCAGGAAGAAAGCAGTCGACTTTAGCTCCAGAACACGCTCCCACCAAGACAGGCAATTACTCATCCCCAGCTGCAGCCATGGCAATCACTATCACAACCCCTGCACCCCTACACCCCACCACTACCACGCAAAAACGAGCTCCTCATCACAACCACCACCCTACCACCCCACCCCAATATGTATATATATAGGTGTGTAGGTGTATGTGTGTCCAAAATGTTGACTGGTACAAAATGTTGACTGGTACTGTATATATACAGTACCAGTCAACATTTTGGACACACCTACTCATTCAAGGGTTTTTCTACATTGTATAATACTAGTGAAGACATCAAAACTATGAATCATGGGATCTACATGAATATATGGGATCATCTAGTAATCAAAAAAGTGTTAAACAAATCAAAATATATTTTAGATTTTAGATATTTCAAAGTAGCCACCCTATTCACACATTTGGTATTCTCTCAACCAGCTAAATGAGGTAGTCACCTGGAATGCTTTTCCAATCGTCTTGAAGATACCTCCCACATATAATGGGCACTTATTGGCTGCTTTTCCTTCACTCTGCAGTCCAATTGGGTTGAGGTTGGGTGATTGTGGAGGCCAAGACATCTGATGCAGCACTCCATAACTCTCCTTCTTGGTCAAATAGCCTGGAGGTGAGTTTTGGGTCATTGTCTTGTTGAAAAACAAATGATAGTCCCACTACGCACAAACCAGATGGGAAGGTGTATCGCTGCAGAATGCTGTGGTAGCCATGCTGGTTAAGTGCGCCTTGAATTTTAAATAAATCACAGACAGTGTCACCAGCAAAACACCCCCACACCATCACACCTCCTCCTCCATGCTTTATGGTGGGAACCACACATGTGGAGATCATCCGTTCATCTACTCTGCGTCTCACAAAGACACAAATTTGGACTCATCAGAACAAAGGACAGATTTCCACCGGTCTAATGTCCATTACTAGTGTTTCTTGGCCCAAGCAAGTCTCTTCTTATTATTGATGTCCTTAAGTAGTGTTTTTTTTGCAGCAATTCGACCATGAAGGCCTCATTCACGCAGTCTCCTCTGAACAGTTGATGTTGAGATGTGTCTGTAACTTGAACTCTGTGGGGCATTTATTTGGGCTGCAATTTCTGAGGCTGGTAACTCTAATGAAGTGATCCTCTGCAGCAGAGGTAACTCTGGGGCTTCCTTTCCTCTGGCGGTCCTCATGAGAGCCAGTTTCATCATAGCGCTTGTTGGTTTTTGAAACTGGACTTGAAGAAACTTAGAAGGCAAGCATCTCGCAGTCTCCGCCTCTTTGCCGTTGACGTTGAGACTGTTGTTTTGTGGGTATTATTTAATGAAGCTGCCAGTTGAGGACTTGTGAGGCGTCTGTTTCTCAAACTAGACACTCTAATGTACTTGTCTTCTTGCTCAGTTGTGCACCGGGTCCTCCCACTCCTCTTTCTATTCAGGTTAGAGCCAGTTTGCGCTGTTCTGTGAAGGGAGTAGTACACAGCGTTGTACGAGCTCTTCAGTTTCTTGGCAATTTCTCGCATGGAATAGCATTCATTTCTCCGAACAAGAATAGACTGATGAGTTTCAGAAGAAAGTTATTTGAATCTAGACATTTTGAGCCCTGTAATCGAACCCACAAATGTTGATGGTTCAGATACTCGACTAGCCTAAAAGAAGGTCTGTTTTATTGCTTCTATAACCAGGACAACAGTTTTCAGCTGTGCTAACGTAATTGCAAAAGGGTTTTCTATTAATCAATGAGCCTTGTCAAATGATAAACTTGGATTAGCTAACGCAACGTGCCATTGGAACACAGGAGTGATGGTTGCTAATAATGGGCCTCTGTACTGTTATGTAGATATTCCGTAAAAAATCTGCCGTTTCCAGCTACAATAGTCATTTACAACATTATCAATATCTACACTCTATTTCTGATCAATTTTATGTTATTTTAATGGACCAAAAAATAGCTTTTCTTTCAAAAATAAGGATATTTCTAAGTGACCCCAAACTTTTGAACAATAGTGTTATATGTGTGTGTGTATATATACAGTTTACATGTATACACTGAACAATGCAACATGTAAAGCAACATGTAAAGTTTTATGCACAAAAAGCATATTTCTCTCAAATTTTGTGCACAAATTTGTTTCCATCCCTGTTAGTGAGCATTTCTCCTTTGCCAAGATCATCCTTCCTTCACTAAAAGGTATTTCAAAAAATAAATAAATAGAGAAAGACCTTATTTACATAAGGATTTCTACACACTTTGCTATGTGATTCGAAAATGAGCTCAGGTGCATCCTGTTTAAATTGATCATCCTGGAGATGTTTCTACAACTTGATTGGAGTCCACCTGTGGTCAATTCAATTGATTGGACATGATTTGGAAAAGCACACACCTGTCTATATAAGGTCCCACAGTTTACAGTGCATGTCAGAGCAAAAACCAAGCCGTGAGGTTGAAGGAATTGTCCGTAGAGCTCAGAGACAGGATTTTGCAGGGAATTAGATCTGGGGAAGGGTACCAAAAGATGTCTGCAGCATTGAAGGTCCCCAAGAACACAGTGGCTTCCGTCATTCTTAAATGGAGGAAGTTTGGAAACACCAAGACTCTTCCTAGACCTGGCCGCCCGTTCAAACTGAGCAATCGGGGGAGAAGGGCCTTGGTCAGGGAGGTGACCAAGAACCTGCAGCACTCCAATCAGGCCTTTATGGTAGAGTGGCCAGAAGGAAGCCACTCCTCAGTAAAGGCACATGACAGCCTGCTTGGAGTTTGCCAAAAGGCACCTAAAGACTCTCGGACCATGAGAAACAAGATTCTCTGGTCGGATGAAACCAAGATTGAACTCTTTGGCCTGAATTTCAAGCGTCACGTCTGAAGGAATCCTGGCACTATCTCCACGGTGAAGCATGGTGGTGGCAGCTGTGGGGATTTTTTTCAGCAGTAGGGACTGTAAGACTAGTCAGGATCGAGGTAAAGATGAACTGAGAAAAGTACAGATAGATCCTTGATGAAAACCTGCTCCTGAGCGCTGAGGACCTCAGACTTGTGCGAACGTCCACCTTCTAACAGGACAACGACCCTAAGCACACAGCCAAGACAACACAGGAGTGGCTTTGGAACAACTCTTTTAATGTCCTTGAGTGGCCCATCCAGAGCCCGGACTTGAACCCGATCAAACATCTCGGAAGAGACCTGAAAATAGCTGTGCAGCAATACTCCCCATTCAACCTGACAGAGGTTGAGAGGATCTGCAGAGAAGAATGGGAGAAACTCCCCAAATAAAGGTGTGCCAAGCTTTGTAGCGTCACACCAATGAAGACTCAAGGCTGTAGTTGCTGCCAAAGATGCTTCAACAAAGTACTGAGTAAAGGGTCTCAATACTTATGTAAATGTCATATTTCAGTTGTTTTTATACATACATTTGCGAAAATGTAAAAGCGAAAATGCTTTGTAATCATTTATAAAATAAGGCTGTAACCTAATGTCACGTCCTGACCATAGAAAGCCTGTATTTTCTATGGTAGAGTAGGTCAGGGCGTGAATAGGGGTGTTTAGTCTAGTTTTATTATTTCTATGTGGGGTTCTAGGTTTATTTTTCTATGTTGGTGTTTGTGTATGATTCCCAATTAGAGGCAGCTGGTAATCGTTGTTTCTAATTGGGGATCATACTTAAGTTGCATTTTTTCCACCTGTGGGGTTATGGGATATTGTTTATGTTTAGTTGCCCGTTCGCACTGAATTCTCGTCACGGTTCGTTTATTCTTTATTTGTTTTTTTTTGTATTTACTTAAGTTTCACTTTCATTAAAATATGTGGAACTCAACATACGCTGCGCCTTGGTCCGACCTTCATTATTGCGAACGACGTGACACCTAACAAAATGTGGAAAAAGTCAAGGGGTCTGAATACTTTTCGAAGGCACTGTATATATATATATATATATATATATATATATATATATATATATGGGGTGGGAACATTGCGTTAGGTAACGGCTAGTCTCCAAGGTAGTAATAGTTACCAAGGCCTTTAGGGAGTGAACAGTGTTTCAGTATGCACTGTGCATCTTGATATCCTGCTTTCCAAATATGGAGGATGGTTTTGTAGGGTGTGAGATAATGAGGGACAGTTAGAGATGATCTGCAGATGTAGGATCTTAATTTGATCACTCTTTTGTTTCTGAGAATTTTTCTGCATCCCAGAACTTTGTGATTTACATAAATTCTATGAAAACCCACAGTAACACACAGTTAAATTAACAGTATTGCACTTTTCATGTAGCGTACTTTTGGCCAGCTAATAGCCTAACCACCGATCAAGCAACATTATGGAAATAATGTTTAAATCCTGTTGCTTCAGGATTCTTTTTCTGTGACAATATAGGTCAAATTAAGATCCTAAATCTGTTACAGTGTCTTATTAACAAATAATAACACCAGTAATTTGCTTGTTACCTCGGCTGCCATCAATTATTCACAATTCACAGATTTACTCATCATTCATTTATTGAGCATCTTGTTCGGCCCAGAAATTAGTTCTCTCTTTGTGTGTGTGTGTGTGTGTGTGTGTGTGTGTGTGTGTGTGGTGTGTGTGTGTGTGTGTGTGTGTAGGTAGGTAAGTGTGTGTATACATGTCTGTGTGCTATCTCAGAGGACTGGATATGGCCTATTTCTGTTGAATAAAATAAATAATTTCAAGCCTTGCTGACATTTGTACATCAAATCAAATCAAACGTTATTTGTCACAAGCACCGAATACAACAGGTGAAGGCCTTACAGTGAAATGCTTACTTACAAGCCCTTAACCAACAATGCAGTTTTAAGGAAATACCTCCAAAAAGGTAAGAGATAAGAATTACAAATAATTAAAGAGCAGCAGTAAATAATAATAGCGTGGCTATGTACAGGGGGTGCCGGTACAGAGTCAATGTGCGGGGCACCGGAGTCGAGGTAATTGAGGTAATATGTATATGTAGGCAGAGTTTTTAAAGTGACTATGAATAGATAATAACAGAGAGTAGCAGCAACATAGATGGGGGGAGCAATGCAAATAGTTTGGGTAGCCATTTGATTAGCTGTTCAGGAGTCATATGGCTTGGGGGTAGAAGCTGTTTAGAAGCCTCTTGGACCTAGATTTGGCGCTCCGGTACTGCTTGCTGTGCAGTAGCAGAGAGAACAGTCTATGACTAGGGTGGCTGGTATATTTGACAATTTTTAGGGCCTTCTGTCACGTTCTGACCTTAGTTCCTTTTTTATGTCTTTATTTTAGTTGGTCGGGGCATGAGTTGGGGTGGGCATTCTATGTTTTTTTTCTATGTTTTGTTCTGTTGTTATATTTCTATGTGTTTGGCCTAGTATGGTTCTCAATCAGAGGCAGGTGTCAGTCGTTGTCTCTGATTGGGAGCCATATTTAGGTAGCCTGTTTTCTATTGTGTTTTGTGGGTGGCTGTTTCCTGTTTCAGTGTTTACACATTACGGGACTGTTTCGGTTATTTGTTCGTGTTTTGTTATTTTTGTTCTGTGTTCATTTTGATTTATTAAAAATCTATTATGGACACTTACCACGCTGCACATTGGTCCGATCCTTGCTACTCCTCTTCAGACGAAGAGGAAATACGTTACAGAACCACCCACCAAAAAAGGACCAAGCAGCGTGGTAACCAGGAGCAGAGGGTTCTGGACTCCTGGACATGGGAGGAAATTTTGGACGGCAAAGGACCCTGGGCACAGCCGGGGGAGTATCGCCGTCCGAAAGAGGAGCTGGAGGCAGCTAGAGCGGAGAGGCGCCACTACGAGGAATTGGCGCGAGGTAACGGGCACGAAAGGCAGCCCAATAATTTTTTGGGGGGGGAGAGACACGGGTAGATTGGCAGATTCAGGTAGGAGACCTGAGCCAACTCCCCGTGCTTACCGTGGCGAGAGAGTGACTGGGCAGGCACCGTGTTATGCGGGGGAGCGCACGATGTCTCCAGTGCGCACGCATAGCCCGGTGCGCTACATCACAGCTCCTCGTATCGGCCGGGCTAGAGTGGGCATCGAGCCAGGAGGGATGATGCCGGCTCAGCGAATCTGGTCTCCAGTGCGTCTCTTCGGCTCGGGGTATACTGCACCAGCCCTACGCACGGTGTCTCCAGTTCGCCAGCACAGCCCAGTGCGGCCTGTTCCAACTCCCCACACTTTCCGGGTTACAGGGGGGATCCAGCCAGGACAAGTGGTGCTAGCTCTGCGCTCGACACCGCGAGTGCGCCTCCACGGTCCAGTGCATCCGGTGCCTCGGCCAAGGACAAGGCCTCCTGCATGTCTCCCCAGCCTGGTGAGTTCTGTGTCTGTGCTAAGCACTAACCCTCCTGCATGTCTCCCCAGCCTGGTGTCCTGTGCCTTCTCCCAGAGCCAGGCCTTCTGTGTGTCTCTCCAATCCAGTGATAATCCATGGCAAGAAGCCTCCAGTGATAATCCATGGCACAAAGCCTCCAGTGATAATCCATGGCAAGAAGCCTGCAGTGATAATCCATGGCACGAAGCCTCCAGTGATAATCCATGGCACGAAGCCTCCAGTGATAATCCATGGCAAGAAGCATCCAGTCATAATCCATGGCACGAAGCCTCCAGTGATGATCCATGGCACGAAGCCTCCAGTGATGATCCATGGCACGAAGCCTCCAGTGAGGATCCATGGCATGAGGGCTCCAACGAAGGACGTCAGTCCGGAGCCTCCAGCGATGCCCTCTTGTCCGAAGCCTCCAGCGACGCCCTCTAGTCCGGAGCCTACAGCGACGCCCTCTAGTCCGGAGTCTCCAGCGACGCCCTCTAGTCCGGAGCCTCCAGCGACGCCCTCTAGTCCGGAGCATCCCGCGTCGCCCTCCAGTCCGGAGCCTCCAGCGACTCCCTCCTGTCCGGAGCAGCCAGAGTCTCCCTCCTGTCCGGTGCATCCAGAGTCTCCCTCCTGTCCGGTGCATCCAGAGTCTCCCTCCTGTCCGGTGCATCCAGAGTCTCCCTCCTGTTCGGTGCAGCCAGAGTCTCCCTCCTGTCCGGAGCAGCCAGAGTCTCCCTCCTGTCCGGAGCAGCCAGAGTCTCCCTCCTGTCCGGAGCAGCCAGAGTCTCCCTCCTGTCCGGAGCAGCCAGAGTCTCCCTCCTGTCCGGAGCAGCCAGAGTCTCCCTCCTGTCCGGAGCAGCCAGAGTCTCCCTCCTGTCCGGAGCAGCCAGAGTCTCCCTCCTGTCCGGAGCAGCCAGAGTCTCCCTCCTGTCCGGAGCAGCCAGAGTCTCCCTCCTGTCCGGAGCAGCCAGAGTCGTCTGTCAGTCAGGAGCTGCCAGAGCCGTCCGTCAGTCAGGAGCAGCCAGAGCCGTCCGTCAGTCGGGAGCTGCCTGAGCCGCCCATCACTCTGGCGCTGCTGGAGCCGTCTTTCACTCCGGCGTTGCCGAAGTTGCCCTTCACTCCGGTGTTGCCGGAGTCTCCCGCCTGTCCGGCGCTGCCGGAGTCTCCCGTCTATTCGGGGCCCGCTGAAAGGGTCCCTAGTCTGAGGTCGGCGAGGGTCGCCACTCCAAAGGCGCCACATAAGTGGGCCAAGACTATGGTGGAGTGGGGTCGTCCCACACCAGAGCCGCCACCGCGGTGAAATGCCCACCCAGACCCTTCCCTATAGGTTCAGGTTTTGTGGCCGGAGTCCGCACCTTTGGGGGGCGGTACTGTCACGTTCTGACCTTAGTTCCTTTTTTATGTCTTTATTTTAGTTGGTCAGGGCGTGAGTTGGGGTGGGCATTCTATGTTGTTTTTCTATGTTTTGTTCTGTTGTTATATTTCTATGTGTTTGGCCTAGTATGGTTCTCAATCAGAGGCAGGTGTCAGTCGTTGTCTCTGATTGGGAGCCATATTTAGGTAGGCTGTTGTCTATTGTGTTTTGTGGGGGGTTGTTTCCTGTTTCAGTGTTTGCACCATACGGGACTGTTTCGGTTGTTTGTTCGTGTTTTGTTATTTTTGTTCTGTGTTCATTTTGATTTATTAAAAATCTATTATGGACACTTACCACGCTGCACATTGGTCCGATCCGTGCTACTCCTCTTCAGACGAAGAGGAAATCCGTTACACCTTCCTCTTACACCACCTGGTATAGAGGTTCAGGATGGCAGGAAGCTTGGCCCCGGGGATGTACTGGGCCGTATGCACTACCCTCTGTACTGCTTTGCGGTCGGAGCCTGAGCAGTTGACATACCAGGCAGTGATGCAACCAGTCAGGATGCTCTTGATGGTACAGCTGTAGAACCTTTTGAGGATCTGAGGACCCATGCCAACTCTTTTCAATCTCCTGAGGGGAAATAGGTTTTGCCCTGCCCTCTTTACAACTGTCTTGGTGTGCTTGGACCATGTTAGTTTGTTGGTGATGTGGATGCCAAGGAACTTGAAGCTCTCAACCTGCTCCACTACAGCCCCGTCGATGAGAATGGGGGCGTGTTCGGTCCTCCTTTTACTGTAGTCCACAATCATCTCCTTTGTCTTGATAATGTTGAGGGAGAGGTTGTTGTCCTTGCACCACACGGTCAGGTCTTTGACCTCCTCCCTATATGCTGTCTCATCATTGTCGGTCATCAGGCCTACCACTGTTGTGTCATCGACAAATTTAATGATGGTGTTGGAGTCATGCCTGGCCGTGCAGTCATGAGTGAACAGGGAGTACAGGAGGGGACTGAGCACGCACCCCTGAGGGGCGCCCGTGTTGAGGATCAGCGTGGTGGATGTGTTGTTACCTACCCTTACCACCTGGGGTCAGCCCATCAGGAAGTCCAGGATCCAGTTGAAGAGGGAGATGTTTAGTCCCAGGGTCCTTAGCTTAGCGATGACCTTTGAGGGCACAATGGTGTTGAACTCTGAGCTGTAGTCAGGATCCAGTTGAAGAGGGAGATGTTTAGTCCCAGGGACCTTAGCTTAGCGATAACCTTTGAGGGCACAATGGTGTTGAACTCTGAGCTGTAGTCAATGTATAGCATTCTCACATAGGTGTTCCTTTTGTCCAGGTCTGAAAGGGGAGCGTGGAGTGCAATAGAGATTGCATCATCTGGGGATTTGTTGGTGCGGTATGCAAATTGGAGTGGGTCTAGGGTTTCTGCGATAATGGTGTGGATGTGTGCCATGACCAGCCTTTCAAAGCATTTGATGGCTACAGACATGAGTGCTACGGGTATGTAGTCATTTAGACAGGTTACCTTAGTGTTCTTGCGCACAGGGACAATGGTGGTCTGCTTGAAACATGTTGGTATTACAGACTCAGACAGGGAGAGGTTGAACATGACAGTGAAGACACTTGCCAGTTATCAGCGCATGCTCGGAGTACACGTCCTGGTAATCCGTCTGGCTCTGAGGGCTTATGGATGTTGACCTGTTTAAATGTCTTACTCACATCGGCTGCAGAGAGCGTGATTATACAGTCGTCCGGAACAGCTGATGCTCTCATGCATGTTTCAGTGTTACTTTCATCGAAGCGAGCATAGAAGTTATTTAGCTCGTCTGGAAGGCTCGTGTCACTGGGCAGCTCTCGGCTGTGTTTCCCTGTGTAGTCTGTAATAGTTTGCAAGCCCTGCCACATCAGACGAGCGTCGGAGCCGGTGTAATACGATTCGATCTTAGTACTGTATTGATGCTTTGCCTGTTTGATGGTTCGTCTGAGGGCGTAGTGGAATTTCTGCTTCCGGGTTAGAGTCCCGCTCCTTGAATGCGGCAGCTCTACCCTTTAGCTCAGTGTGAATGTTCCCTGTAATCCATGGTTTCTGGTTGGGGTATGTACTTACAGTCACTTTGGGGACGGTGTTGTCGATACAGTTATTGATGAAGCCAGTGACTGATGTGGTGTACTCCTCAATGCCATCGGAGTAATCCCAGAACATATTCCAGTCTGTGCTAGCAAAACAGTGCTGAAACTTGATCGAGTCACTGGTGCTTCCTGCTTTAATTTTAGCTTGTAAGCAGGAATCAGAAGGACAGAATTATGGTCAGATTTGCCAAATGGAGGATGAGGGAGAGCTTGTATGCTTCTCTGTGTGTGGAGTAAAGGTGGTCTAGAGTTTTTTTCCCTCTGGTTGCACATTTAACATACTGATAGAAATTAGGTAAAACTGATTTAAGTTTCCCTGCATCAAAGTCCCCGGCCACTAGGAGCGCCACTTCTGGATGAGCATTTTCCTGTTTGTTTATGACTGTATACAGCTCATTGAGTGCGGTTTTAGTGCCAGCATCTGTCTGTGGTGGTATGTAGACAGCTACGAAAAATACAGATGAAAACTCTCTTGGTAGATAGTCTGGTATACAGCATGAGATGTATACCACATAGTGTGGTATACAGCATTATCATGAGATACTCGACCTCAGGCGAGCAAAACCTTGAGACTTCCTTAGATATCGTGCATCAGCTGTTGTTTGCAAATATTTATAGGCCCCCGCCCCGTGTCTTACCAGAGGCTATTCTATCCTGCCGGTAGAGTGTATAACCCGCCAGCTGTATGTTATTAATGGCATTGTTCAGCCACGACTCGGTGAAACATAAGATATTACAGTTTTTAATGTCCCGTTGGTAGGAAATACGTGCTTTCAGTTCGTCCCATTTATTTTCCAGTGATTGAATGTTAGCTAGCAGAACGGAGGGCAAAGGCAGATTAGCCACTCGTCGCCTGATCCTCACAAGGCACTCTGATCTCTTACAGCTAAATCTCAGTTTCCTACACCAACGAATGACGGGGATGAGGGCCTGTTCGGGTTTTTGGAGTATATCCTTCCCATCCGACTCATTAAAGAAAAGCTCTACGTCCATTCGAGGTGAGTAATCACTGTTCTGATGTCCAGAAGCTATTTTCGGTCATAAGAGACGTTAGCAGCAACACTATGTAGCAGCAAAACAAGTTACGAACAATGCAAAGGAACAAACAAAATAGCACAGTTGGTTAAGAGCCAATTAAACGGCAGCCATCCCCTCAGGCGCCATCTTCCCTGATCACATATATCTTTCTATGCGTGGAATACTTTGGAACAGATTTACTAATTTAAAATCACTAGGAGCTGATTTGCTGGTGTTTTTACAGTCTTTTTGTATGTCCAACAATAATTTGCTGGTGTTTTCAGAAAACTTGGGGGGGCAAATAAAATCACCCATGGGCCTCCAGTTAGGTAACCCTGGTGTATAGCCTGTGAGGTGTCACAGAGTGGGACGCCTGTGGCCAGTCACACAGCCATTACTCTCTCCTTCCACTCACTAATTGGGCTTTATAGCTTCTCCTTCCTTCACCCCTTTTTAGAGGGGCTGAAAAACAGCCTGGGCTGAACTGAGAGCATTTATCTGACTTAATGACTCCACAGGGACCTGAAACAGGTTTACAGATCATCTCTCTATCCCCTCTCTTCTAGCAGAGTGAAGGAGGAGGTATGAAAAGCAGATCGTTAGAAGATGTTCAGTTACACAGGTTATACTGGTGCCCTGGCTGCTCCAGCATTGAGACACAGTGGGGTGAAATCAGCACCATGTCGATTGTATTTCAGCCATGATGTCCTTGCTGATGAAATTGTTGGGTTTGAGTGGCTACTCAGGGAGGTTTGCTGCTCTAGACTGTGAAGAAGGCTATGTGTGTGCATGTGTGTCTTGGTAGAGACACACAGTTCTAGCCACTCTCATATGAAGGGTCTGAGCTGTGGGATCTCTCTCACTCTAGGGCTCTCTCGCCTGTTATTAGAGGCTCTCCGAATCAGAAAGGCAGACAGGCACTCGATGTGTGAGTGTGTGTGTGTGTGTGTGTGTGTGTGTGTGTGTGTGTGTGTGTGTGTGTGTGTGTGTGTGTGTGTGTGTGTGTGTGTGTGTGTGTGTGTGTGTGTGTGTGTGTGTGTGTGTGTGTGTGTGTGTGTGTGTGTGTGTGTGTGTGTGTGTGCGTGCGCATATGTGTTTGTGCGTGTGTGTGCATGTGTATGCGTGTGGAATGTTTTTTGGTCTTTCTGTATATTACTAGGTGTGTGCAGAGGTGATTAAATTGACAGTATTTGCAGAAATGTTCTACATTCAGTGAAGTCGGGAAGTTTACATACACTTAGGTTGGAGTCATTAAAACTCGTTTTTCAACCACTCCACAAATTTCTTGTTAGCAAACTATAGTTTTGGCAAGTCGGTTAGGACATTTACTTTGTGCAAGACACAAGTAATTTTTCCAACAATTGTTTACAGACAGATTATTTCACTTATAATTCACTGTATCACAATTCCAGTGGGTCATAAGTTTACATATTCTAAGTTGACTGTGCCTTTAAACAGCTTGACAAATTCCAGAAAACGATGTCATGGATTAGAAGCTTCTGATAGGCTAATTGACATCATTTGAATCAATTGGAGGTGTACCTGTGGATGTATTTCAAGGCCTACCTTCAAACTCAGTGCCTCTTGGCATGACATCATGGGAAAATCAAAAGAAATCAGTCAAGACCTCAGAAAGAAAATTCTAGACCTCCACAAGTCTGGTTCATCCTTGGGAGCAATTTCCAAACGCCTGAAGGTACCACGTTCATCTGTACAAAGAATTAGTAAGCAAGTATAAATACCATGGGACCATGCAGCCGTCATACCGCTCAGGAAGGAGTTGCATTCTGTCTCCTAGAGATGAACGTACTTTGGTGCGAAAAGCGCAAATCAATCCCAGAACAACAGCAAAGGACCTTGTGAAGATGCTGGAGGAAACAGGTACAAAAGTATCTATATCCACAGTTAAGAGAGTCCTATATCGACATAACCTGAAAGGCCGCTCAGCAAGGAAGAAGCCACTGCTCCAAAACCGCCATAAAAAAAGCCAGACTACGGTTTACAACTGCACATGGGGACAAAGATCATACTTTTTTGAGAAATGTCTTCTAGTCTGCTGAAAGAAAAGTAGAACTGTTTGGCCGTAATGACCATCGTTATGTTTGGAAGAAAAAGGGAGATGCTTGCAAGCCGAAGAACACCATCCTGACCGTGAAGCACAGTGGTGGCAGCATCATGTTGTAAGGGTGCTTTGCTGCAGGAGGGACTGGTGCACTTCACAAAATAGATAGCATCATGAGGAAAAAGGATGAAAATTGAGGAAAATTATGTGGATATATTGAAGCAACATCTCAAGACATCAGTCAGGAAGCTTGGTTGCAAATGGGTCTTCCAAATGGACAATGACCCCAAGCATACTTCCAAAGTTGTGGCAAATGGCTTAAGGACAACAAAGTCAAGGTATTGGAGTGGCCATCACAAAGCCCTGACCTCAATCCCATAGAACATTTGTGGGCAGAACTGAAAAAACGTGTGCGAGCAAGGAGGCCTACAAACCTGACTCAGTTACACCAGCTCTGTCAGGAGGAATGGGCCAAAATTCACCTAACGTATTGTGGGAAGCTTGTGGAAGGCTACCTGAAACGCTTGACCCAAGTTAAACAATTTAAAGGCAATGCTACCAAATACTAATTGAGTGTATGTAAACTTCTGACCCACTGGGAATGTGATGAAAGAAATAAATGCTGAAATAAATCATTCTCTACCATTATTCTGACATTTCACATTCTTAAAATTAAGTGGTGATCCTAACTGACCTAATACAGGGATTTTTATCTAGGATTAAATGTCAGGAATTGTGAAAAACTGAGTTCAAATGTATTTGGCTAAGGTGTATGTAAACATCCGACTTCAACTGTATGCGTATTAGTGTGTGATTGGTTATGTTTGATGAGTAAAAACAACATGTGAGTATGATAAAATGCTAACACTGTATGATTAGGACTCTGTGTATCTCATGGTTTCATGCTGGATCTCATCACTGCATGAAAGCTGTGTGTGAAAGAATGTACCTGTGTGTGTGTGTGTGTGTGTGTGTGTGTGTGTGTGTGTGTGTGTGTGTGTGTGTGTGTGTGTGTGTGTGTGTGTGTGTGTGTGTGTGTGTGTGTGTGTGTGTGTGTGTGTGTGTGTTACTCATGCTCACATCATCTTTGTGCTCTGTGGACCCACGTGGTTCGACCACTGCATCTCGTCTCACCACCATTCTTTATTCATCATCCCTCCCTCCGAGTTAGAGGTCCTTCCTAATGTGTAATTTAGCTGCCACTGCTCTGTAATTCCAGCCGTGTCCCAGAAGGGCGTGTCCACCCCCGACACCATAGACACTATCTGTCACTCAACCTTCCAGCCATTAAATGGGTTCAAAGCGAGAGTCATTATTAAGTATGGCCTGAGTGGGCGGGATCTACTGCCCTGCCCTGGTGCCTTGGCAGGTTCATGCCATGCCATGCCATGCTGCTGGTTTCTTCACAGATAATTAATGCGTGACGAATTGCCCCCAAAATTTCAATGCATGCTCTCAGATAAACTGTAACTAACATATGATTTTATACAAAATAGGGGGAAAAATACCATTTGAATAAAAAAATTTAGCAGCTAAGGGACTTTCATCAAATCCCTGGATGCCATGTTGACAGCATCAGCTATTTATGCTTTGTCTAAAAGAACATTGTCTAGTAAGAGTGAGCCACACCAGGCATGAGAGAATCCTGCTGTATTTCTGTTGTCTTAATTACCCCAGCCAGCCAATAATCTATCAGTGTTGAGACATGATGAGAGTTGACTAATCTAAAACGGCTGGCCAAACTATCCTGCCATGACCTGTTATTATTGCCATCCAACATTCCCACCCCGTTACCCTCTAACCAAAGATACGTCTGTTGGAAAGCCATTATTACACTTGGTCAGCTCCATGAATAAACTCCTGACCCTGCAGTTATATAACATAGAGATCCATTGAAGCCCAGTCATTTCGTATACCCAGGCTACAGACAGACAGAGACCATGGTTTACTGGGACTGCATGGAACCATCTGCCAGGGTGTGTGAACAGTCTTATATTATTGCATTTCTAAGTCTGCAGCACGCATTCAAAGGCTGTGTGAATTGCTGTGAGCGTAACAAGAGGAGAGAGGATATCGCTGGCACGCCTGTGCAGAGAGCGGAGAAAGGGACTAATTAACATATTAATGATCCCACCTTCTTAGAGCTTCTGTCGGATAGTCAGAACACTTTGATAAGAATGCAAATGAGTGTGGCACCATCTGAAGGAGAAATTAGCTGCCGGAGATTGACGAACGTGAGAGAGAATGAGAGAAAGGGAGAGGGGGTTAGAGCGGGGGAGATGGGGGGGGGAGAGAGAGAGAGAGAGAGAAGAGAAAAAGAGGGGAGTGAGGGAGAAGGATGATGGAGAGTAAGGAAGATGGGCGGAGAGCAAGAGATAAGGAGAGAGAGAGAGAGTGTTTGAGCAAGGCAGTCTTAGCCAGGTGTGCTGATGGATTGAGCCTTCCTTGTTTGATTTATTTATCTTGAATTATCCGTTGAGCAAAGCACTGGCTGGTGGGATAGACACGTCACAATGAGAGGAGGAGTCTTTGTCTTTTCTTTGTTTGTGAGAGAGAAAGAAAGAGAAAGAGAGAGAGAAAAGAGAGATGGAAAAATACCGCACGGCTATGCTGCGTTCTCCATACTCAACCTCCTCTCTCTCTCTCACTCTCTCTGTGCTGATATAAAGATCAATATGGTACAGAGTGCTGCTGTCTATCAACTATACAGTGACTTCCACGATGGCTGCCAGTTCTAAGCAAGCGGGTTGCCAGCCTCTGAGGGGGTTTGAGTAATGAACCCATCCATACAAGGGCAAGTAATTATAACAGACGGATTTCTCTCTCTCACACACAATTGAAAGCCTGGCACGTGACCAGTGTGGGAGATTTCTCTGTGGGAGATTTCTCTAAATCTTAGTGTGTGTGTGTGTGTGTGTGTGTGTGTGTGTGTGTGTGTGTGTGTGTGTGTGTGTGTGTGTGTGTGTGTGTGTGTGTGTGTGTGTGTGTGTGTGTGTGTGTGTGTGTGTGTGTGTGTGTGTGTGTGTGTGTGTGTGTGTGTACACACGTGTGTGACTTGCGAATAGTTAAGTTGGGGATTCACTGACACGGTCATCACATTCCACAATGATGTTGAATAATGAAAAGGTTTCATTAACTGGATCATTTCCTGCACAGCCATGCTTTAGCTCTGACACCGCCTCTCTCATTTCACTAACCAGAGGACAGAGGAAACCTGTGTCTCAACATGGACGGAGTTAGAAGAGGTAGCTAGTAAAGACAGTTCAAAAGAACAGTACGCACATCCAAAACTGTCCACATGTGCAGGGAACAACAATACCCCAGGGAAAGCTGATAAATACACACCAACATAATACTGCATAGTTTTATCAGGCCTAACTAAGGTTTAGTAATGATACCCCTTCTTCAATTGTTTTGAACATTTCAGCCGAAGTGGAGAGAACTACTCTGCCTGTATTTAGTTAGCTAGAAATGCACATTTAGTCTAACAAACCTTCTGTTGATGTGATCATTCTGATGGAGTCTGTTGTAATATCCTAATGATCCATAAGCATAGTGTTTGTCATGATACGGTACCAACGTAGGACAACCACAAGCTAGTTAGCATACATTGGTGGTCACCAACCTTTTCTGAGTCAAGATCACTTTTGCAGTCAAAAAACAAGCCGAGATCTACTGCTCATTTTTTTTTATATTAACCTTATAAAAACAGTTCTGTAGGAATTACATTTGTGCAGTAGGCCTAATACATTTCTCACAGCATATTGGCTATATGCCTTGCATTGTCAATAATGTTATTCTCAGTCCATATTATTTTTCAAAACTCGAGCTTTGATAACAAAATAGATCAGCATAAATGGAAATAATTAGCAAATAATTTACTTTAATATTTTACTTAACTGATGCATCTAGCAGTGGAGGCTCCTCCTCAGAGGAAGGGGAGAACCATCCTCGTAAGTGAATTTCATAAAAAAAATAAAAAAAAGTGAAACATTCAAAAAGTTCTCCTTTTTAGATAAAACTATACCAAATATATTCACGTTACCAAATAATTGATTAAAACACACTGTTTTGCAATGAAGGACAACAGTAGCCTCCACAGCATTCTGTAGGGTAGCACCATGGTGTAGCCGGAAGACAGCTAGTTTCCATCCTCCTCTGGGTACATTGACTTCAATACAAAACCTAGGAGGCTCATGGTTCTTACACCCTTCCATAGACTTACACAGTAATTATGACAACTTCCGCGACGGCCTCAAACACATCAGAGCTCTTGCAGCATGTACTGACATGTTGTCCACCCAATCATATTATCAGAGAATTAATCTAGTACTGAAAGCATAAGCTACAGCTAGCTAGCACTGCAGTGCATAAAATGTGGTGAGTAGTTGACTCAAAGAGAGAGAAAGACAATAGTTCAAATTAATTTATTCAGAAATGAAGGAGAAACAAGAGAGAGCTAGCTATATTGCCTTGTATTTTAAAAATAAACTTTAACTTACTTAGCTAGCGAATGAAGCTAGCTAGTTTAACCTACTCAAACACCTGCTCAAACAGAAAGCGATGCTAAGTTAGCTTCCTGGCTATAGCTATCCAACACTGGAACTCTTCCAAGTCAAGGTAAGCTTTTAGTTTTATTAATTAAATTGCCACCAGTGGCCGCCTGTGTAACTGCTAAACTGCTTGCTGCTGACTGTACACTATACTGCATGATCGTGGCATTAGTTCTAGTGGCTATGTTGACTGTGACATTAATATGGTGACAACGATGTAGGCAGTGTGTAGCAGTTAAATTGTACAATATGAAGGTTTGGCTTGGAAAGTATTTCTTGTCTGGTCACAGACAGCTGATGTGTTGTACACTGAAGTCCACAAGTGAAGGGAAAAGGTGAGAGGAGGTGAGCGCATAGATGCGAGAAGGAATTATCCAACGATCACAGGATTAATGCTGTTTGTATGTGGCTATAATTAAAGTGAACTGTGTTTGTCTGTGGTCACAGGTGCATTCATTCCACCAATTCTTGAAAAAAAAATCTTAAACGGAAGCAAACAGAATGAAATGGGGATAAACATACCTGAATTTGTCCAATAGAAACTCGCATTTGCAACTGTTGGACTAATGATTACACCCTAGATCAGCTAAATGCACCTACGTTTTAAACTTTTATTCATAGGCTAGGTTGTAGCCCCCTCATGGTGGGTATAGGGAAAATGTTAGTATCATGTAGTAGCCTCAACCTATCGCTGGGTGAACAGAATATGAATGACAGTCATCCAATATGCTGTAATAGAAATAAGGCCATGCTCACAAACAAAATGAATCGTCCTCCTTCATCTTAAACGGCACCGACTGCCACTAATCTGATGGTCATGCTTCCAAGACAACTGGGCACTCGGGAAAAAACTAGGTCAAATCATGACGTCAGTGATCCTCAGGTCAGAAAGTCAGAGCTCTATAAGGTTCTGACTTGGAATTCCGAGTTGGATGACCACTCAAATTGTTTTTCCAGTCGGATATCGTTTTTTTTCAGAGTTCCAAGTTGTCTTGAACGCACTGAAGTCAGAGATTTCCGAGTTCCCAGTTGTATTGAACACGGCATTAGTCTCAGGGGAGGTAGATTACAGCAGAAGGTCAGCCTCTCACGGTCCCTGCTCTCTCCTTTCCTCCGGTGAGACTGACCAGAGAGAGGGGACACCGTCTTCCACCTGATGACCAAACTCGAGTTGCACCTCATCTGCCTCATGTACAAATTCATGTTGTTCCTAGAGAAAGTGAAATATTCCTAAATTTTAAAATAGACACGACGAGCTGCTAATAATAATTGGACAATCAATACACATGGCTACTCATTCATTGCAGCTGCAGCGCTAGTGGAAGTAGGGCGAAGGGCATTTTATGTTTTGTAATAGTGTTAAACAGTGCTGAATAAAAACTTAAACATGAACTCACTCATAGAAACAGCAGTTCTTTGTTGTATAAAAACTTAAACATGAACTCACTCATAGAAACAGCAGCTCTTTGCTGTATAAAAACTTAAACATGAACTCACTCATAGAAACAGCAGTTCTTTGCTGTATAAAAACTTAAACATGAACTCACTCATAGAAACAGCAGCTCTTTGCTGTATAAAAACTTAAACATGAACTCACTCATAGAAACAGCAGTTCTTTGTTGTATAAAAACTTAAACATGAACTCACTCATAGAAACAGCAGTTATTTGTTGTATAAAAACTTAAACATGAACTCACTCATAGAAACAGCAGTTATTTGCTGTATTCTTTGACAGACTGGCTCTGGTCATGGTTTTTTAAATGATGAAATCTCATGTAGGCTCCTATCAAACTTTGCTGTGGCCAGGGTCCTGGAAGCTGTAGTGTGATTTGAGCTATCCGATTGGCCAGCGCAGTAGGAGCACTCGATTTAGCCACAGAGCTACCGGTCTGCTGGGTTGGCAGAGTTTGTCTTTTCAGACAAATGAAATGGTTCAAAATGGAACACTTTGCCTGCCTGGTGCGCAGGGCTTCTGAATCAAGTGCACCTACCGCCAACAGCACAACATGAATAAAAAGTGCAAGCCTTTATCTTTGGATTTTCTACAGAAATGTGTGGTTATCGTCTAGGAATGTCTTAAAGATTGACCGGTCGAACTCTATCGACCGGTAGGTGACCACTGGCATACATGTATACATAAAAGTATGACAACCACAAGCTAGTTACAGTAGCATACTGTACATGTCTACATAAACCTATTCATAGGAAAGTCACAGCCTTAATCTGAAATGGGGGGATTCTACCAAACCATAATTAGTAGAAGCCCAAAGTGGCTGCTTCCAGTTATGCAAGGCAGCAGCCTAATCTTTGTCCGGATGGGGAAATGGGATTAGTTCACAATGATCCTGGTATTTTTAGAACAAAGGAGAAGAAATAGAACACAGGCATGTCCTTTAAAGAGGAGAGAGAGAGATCCTTCCATTTTGAGTGCTTGTTAATAAGGAGATTTATGGAGAGCTTATACAATAGAAAATATGATTAGCATATCCCACTCTAAATATGCAAATGACAAAGGGATGAGAATAAATATTTGTGCTTTAACCTGTCCATCAAACCTAGCTGTGAAAATGACCATGGTAGGCTATCGGAATTTGTTTCAATAAAGGATATTCCAGTTTTATTTTTTGGAAAATCATTAGTGAAAAGTGGAGAAAATGGTTAATCCATAACTGAAATAAGACTAAAGGGAGACCGTTTTACCTTCGATGTCTTGCATATTTGCCGCTGACGTGTCCACTCCCATCACAGCCTTGTGTAGGACAGCTGAGAAGACACAAAAACACCCACTGAGTATGCACACAACTCACCGTTCTCCACTCTTCGCTTTTTCCATCTATCGATCCTCACATATTCTGTTTAATTTCTGTTTTCTACATCACACTTGGATTTGATTGGATTTTGCTCCCATTTGCAATCGTATCATCTCTCTACCTTTACTATACAAACAATGCACTCCTATTTTACTCCAACTCTACACGCACAGTAGAGTACTCTTATGATACTTCACACTTCAATCTGGTCTTAATGCTCCACCTACAGATGTAGGATCTTAATTTGAGCTAGTTTCCTACAGCAGGAACATAATCCAGCAGCAACAGGAAATGTGAATTAATATGTTGATTATAATTTATGGAATTATTTTCTAGGGCAAATCAAGATGGACATTTTAAAATGGAAATTACAAACTTTAGAAGCCTACACTACAAGTGTGCATTTCCTGCTGGGTAGCATGGGGGAAAACCCTTTACAATATCACAGTGGCATATCTGCCCAGACCAGCCAGACCGCCACGCAAAGTCAAGCGTATTTGTCCTGACGACTATCAGCTCTCTGAGAAGCGACGCCATCGAGAAGCATTATTGACATTATGGATGCTTCGGCCTGGAGATAGGCTAACCATCGATCCGCTGATTAATTGATGTCTGCAGGCAGCGGTGGAGAAAGCAGAGAGGGAGACGGAGCCCATGGAGAGAGAGAGAGAGAGAGAGAGAGAGAGAGAGAGAGAGAGAGAGAGAGAGAGAGAGAGAGAGAGAGAGAGAGAGAGAGAGAGAGAGAGAGAGAGAGAGAGAGAGAGAGAGAGAGAGAGAGAGAGAGAGAGAGAGAGAGAGAGAGAGAGAGAGAGAGAGAGAGAGAGAGAGAGAGAGAGAGAGAGAGAGAGGAGAGAGAGAGAGAGAGAGAGAGAGAGAGAGAGAGAGAGAGAGAGAGAGAGAGAGAGAGAGAGAGAGAGAATGACAGAGAGAGAGAGAATGACAGAGAGAGAGAGAAACAGGGATATGTGTTCTTCTCAAATACATATACACAGTGAGAGAGAGAGAAAGAGACACTCTCTCCTCCCAGCACGTACTCTCCTCCCAGCACGTAGAAGAGAGAGAGAGAGAGAGAGAGAGAGAGAGAGAGAGAGAGAGAGAGTAGAAGAGAGAGCGATAGATAAAGAAAGAAAGAAAGAAAGAAAGAAAGAAAGAAAGAAAGAAAGAAAGAAAGAAAGAAAGAAAGAAAGAAAGAAAGAGGGGGAAAGAGAGAGGTATAGATGGGGTAGCCACACTATCTGTAGAAATCTGAAAGAGCTATACTGTAGGTGGCCAGGTGGGACATTCTTTATTGATATAGGTGGGCCCAGATGTTATCTCTGAAGAAACCTTCTCCTAGCCTGTAAAAGACAAAATAATATCCAAGGATAAAAGTAAGTAGAGGACATCTGAGAGTACTATATCAAAAATATGGGTATAGGCCTATTCACTCTTAGAAAAAGGGTTCCAAAACAATTATTCTGTTGTCCCCATAGGAGAACCATTTTTGGATCCAGGTAGTAACCTTTTGGGTTCCATTTATGACCCTCTGTGGAAGGGGTTCTCCCTGGAACCAAAAAGGGTTCTTCAAATGTTCTCCTATCGGGACAGCCAAAGAATCCTTTAAGGTTATAGATAGCACATTTTTTCTAAGAGTGTGTGCTGTAAATATGAGATTATGAATATGATACTGTTCTGAAATACTCATCTTATAAAAGTATATTTGAACCAGGTTTAAATGGCCAAATACAAGATGTACACAAGACAACTCTTAGTGGATAACTGAACATCAAAGTAGGGTTGTCCATCGATACAGGGAGATTCAGGGAGATTCAGGGAGATACAGGGAGATTCAGGGACACACAGGGAGATTCAGGGAGATTCAGGGAGATCCATCAATGGGTTTCATGGTGTAGTACATGTCATCTAATCAACTTAGCAGGGAGTGGGACAACACACTGCAAGGGTCAATTCAGGATCATCTTACAGCCACTGTATTGACAGGATTTAACATTTAAACAGCCATGATAAAGATTGCATTTGCAGTGGTTCTTAATAAGTTAGATTTGCTCATTATTTACTGTTGATAGGGTTTGTCAGAATAGATAGAAAAATAGAGATCAATTAGATGCATCACTTGAGTGGGTTGGGTTGTGCCGTGGAGGAGACCCCCTTGGCTTGTGCCCCTTGGCTTGTGCTGTGAGATCTTTGTGGGCTATACTCGGCCTTGTCTCAGGATGGTAAGTTGGTGGTTGAAGTTATCCCTCTAGTGGTGTGGGGGCTGTGCTTTGGCAAAGTGGGTGACCCTGTCCGGGGGTATCATCGGATGGGGCCACAGTGTCTCCAGACCCCTCCTGTCTCAGCCTCCAGTATTTATGCTGCAGTAGTTCATGTGTCGGGGGGGGCTGGGGTCAGTTTGTTATATCTGGAGTATTTCTCCTGTCTTATCCGGTGTCCTGTGTGAATTTAAGTATGCTCTCTCTAATTCTCTCTTTCTTTCTTTCTTCCTTTCTTTTTTTCTTTCTTTCTTTCTTTCTTTCTTTCTTTCTTTCTTTCTCTCGGAGGACCTGAGCCCTAGGACCATGCCTCAGGACTATCTGGCATGATGACTCCTTGCTGTCCCCAGTCCACCGGGCCGTGCTGCTGCTCCAGTTTCAACTATTCTGCCTGCGGCTATGGAACCCTGACCTGTTCAGTGCTACCTGTCCCAGACCTGCTGTTTTCAACTCTCTAGAGACAGCAGGAGCGGTAGAGACACTCTCAATGATTGGCTATGAAAAGCCAACTGACACTTACTCCTGAGGTGCTGACTTGTTGTACCCTTGACAACTACTGTGACTATTATTATTTGACCATGCTGGTCATTTATGAACATTTGAACATCTTGGCCATGTTCTGTTATAATCTCCACCCGGCACAGCCAGAAGAGGACTGGCCACCCCTCATAGCCTGGTTCCTCTCTAGGTTTCTTTCTAGGTTTTGGCCTTTCTAGGGAGTATTTCCTAGCCACCGAGCTTCTACACCTGCATTGCTTGCTGTTTGGGGTTTTAGGCTGGGTTTCTGTACAGCACTTTGAGATATCAGATGATGTAAGAAGGGCTATAATAAATACATTTGATTTGATTTTTGATTTGATTAAGATAAGAGACAAAGGAGGAGAGATAGAGAAAGAGTGATTAGGACAGAGAGGTGAGTGATACGGGAGTGAATAAGGGAGAGAAAGAAAGAGATGAGACTAAAAGAGAGAGGAAGCAGAAGCAATAGGCATGCTGAGTAAATGGCATCGCTCCTGTCTGAAGAGGTGATTTTAGTGCTCATCTCTCACTACACACTGAGAGCCTGGGAGTGCTCCACAGCCATTATCGGCCCTAGTGGCCTTCCATCTCTCAGCCTCTCCCCCGCCCCCTCTCACTCTGTCTTTCCCTCCCTATCTCTCCCTCTTTCACTCACACACAAGGGGGAAGCCGGAAAGGCAGGTGAACAGGGACAATGTTTATCAGAAATACTGACCTGAACAGCTCTGGTATCGCTGGTTCCACAGGCACTGAGAAATACAGGCAGAGAGAGGGGTGGGAGAGAGGGATGGGAGAGAGAGAGGAGAGAGGGATGGGAGAGAGGGATAGGCAGAGAGAGAGGGGAGAAAGGGATGGGAGAGAGGAATCAGCATAGAGAGAGAGGAGAGAGGGAAGGTAGAGAGGAATCAGCAGTGAGGGGAGAGAAAGGGATGGGGAGGGAGGGATCGACAGAGAGAGAGGGGAGAGAGGGATAGGCAGAGAGAGGGGAGAAAGGGATGGGAGAGAGGAATCGGCAGTGAGGTGAGAGAAAGGGAGGGGGAGGGAGGGATCGGCAGAGAGAGAGGGGAGAGAGGGATAGGCAGAGAGAGGGGGGAGAGAGGGATAGGAGAAAGGGATCGGCAGAGAGAGGGGAGAGAGAGATTGGAGAGAGGGATCGGCAGAGAGAAAGGGGAGAAAGGGATGGGAGAGAGGGATAGGCAGAGAGAAAGGGGAGAAAGTGATGGGAGAGAGGGATAGGCAGAGAGAAAGGGGAGAAAGGGATGGGGGAGAGAGAGATTGGAGAGAGGGATCGGCAGAAAGGAGAGAGAGGGATCGGCAGTGAGAGGGGAGAGAGAGGGGAGAGAGGGATAAGCAGAGAGAGGGGAGAGAGGGATGGGGAGAGAGAGAGGGGAGAGAGGGATAGGAGAAAGGGATCGGCAGAGAGAAAGGGGAGAAAGGGATGGGGGAGAGAGAGGGGAGAGAGAGGGGAGAGAGAGGGGAGAGAGAGATGGGAGAGAGGGATGGGGAGAAAATAAAGAGAGTGAGGGGAAGTGAAAGGAAAAGAGTGATCACTATATCCTAAAATCATGCTTTCATCAGGGTTAAAAACAGTAAATCCAATGTAGGCAGGCACAATAACATGATATATTAGGCTGGATAGACTGCCTGGATAATGTCTGGTATTGGAGGGCTGGTGAGGTGAGAGACAGTGGGAGGAGAAGAGCTGAGTACTGAGAAGTATAGTTTGGAATGTGTGATAAGAGAGCTGTGTGTGTGTGTGTGTGTGTGTGTGTGTGTGTGTGTGTGTGTGTGTGTGTGTGTGTGTGTGTGTGTGTGTGTGTGTGTGTGTGTGTGTGTGTGTGTGTGTGTGTGTGTGTGTGTGTGTGTGTGTGTGTGTGTGTGTGTTGGGGTAAGGTCACCCTGAGTAGCACCCTCAGTGAGTTGAGGAGAGTGCAGACGCACCTCGGATACCTTTGGAGCGTGTTCGATGGCGCTTCTCATCTGCATCCACCTCCATCTGCAAAGGAGATACAAACAGACAGTCAGAGATAGAAGCACTACCAGGTGCCAAGAGAAGACTGGCTTTGTGGGCCTGGCTCCTGGGTCTGTCTGTCTGTCACTCTCTCTTATGAACACACACACAACGATTTATCGAGAGAGTAATTGCCTGATGTCAAACCTTTACTGTTTTTGACACTGTGAAATTACATTTATTTAAAGGATTTCGAAATGTAGACTTTGCCAGGTGCTAATGTCACCCAAACGTTTGCTTCATGGTGCTTTGGAAGATGTATGCAAATGTACTGTGAATAGAAATGCATAATTGCTTTGGTTCTTCTTCTGGTCCATATTTGTCTATGGATTATGAAATTCCATCACTCCCCAACACAGTCACGCTTCTCCATTAAAGTGCACCTGTACTACTCTCTGCATAAAGGTGTAATCTTAGCTTTATGCCACTTGGCACATTGATCAAACAAAGTGAAATGAATACAGCCAGGTCATCTGTGATGCAAGTCAGTATTCGACGTCCATCCATGTCTGAGGACGTCGGGAGATGATGTGGAAACTGGCCACTAAGGGCTGGGTTTTGCCAGGGGGATGGGAATGGTAGATGGGAGTAAGCATCTGCCTCTGTCCCTGATCAGCCAGACATCTGATTCCAAACGTTGCAAGTTCAAATTGAGTGATAGAATGTTGTTTTTGAGATTTTTGTTTTAAGCCTATCCCAAACCTGAACCCTTATTTTAATCATTCAGGGTTAATGCCAAACCTAAGATTTGGGGATTAATGCCTAAACTGAACCTTAAACGCTTTGATATTTTACGTTTGCAACAACTTCGGAATTTGACATTTGAGAAATATGGTCTGATTCTGACGTGAGACTGTGAGATCTAGTTGTACAAATAGTTTATAGTAATAATCTCTCCCATATTTTGCTAGCCTACATATTCACTGTGTATGTACAGTACTCTTTTGCATGACTCTCATATCAATGTCTTAACTGTAAATCCTCTATTTAATCCTACAGATATCACATTACTCACATTCACACTCCACACTCGCTCTCACACTAGAGCAATCATTTTACAGTAAAGGTAATTAGATCCCAACCAATTTAGAGGTGCATTCATTGTTGATGAGTTGAAAGAGGGGAGCATTCTGTTATTTGCAGATGTTACTAAATATTCATGCTTGCTGAGTTTTGCACTATCAGAGGCTAGCCATGTTTGGATGTGTCTTTTATTCCACATGATTTATTACATTGCCACTTAAGCCTTCAGTCCTAATGGTGGAAGCCTTGGTGTTTTTTTATGAACCCCATAAATGTTTCAAATGGGGAAAAATAAAATGATCAAAGTCAAGAATACAGTACCTAGTAAATCTTATTAGTGTGGCAAACGGCGGGGTGTTTTAGGAGGGGTAGGAGTGGGGGTGGAAATTATATTTCTGTGGAGCGGCACAGGGGTTTCCATGATAATAAGAGGAAATCCTACCTCAGGAAAAATATAAAAACAAACCAACAAGTTATCAATCCAGTAAGTGCTGTGGGTGTGGCCCAATTCCCCACACTACATTCACACGGTGACAGATGGCTCATGAGAAGAGACAGAGACAGAGACAGAGACAGAGACAGAGACAGAGACAGAGATAGAGCAAATATAAGGGACAATGAATGAACTGTGTGACAGAAACTTGCTGAGACTCTATGGCCAGACTCAACATGATAATGCTGAGCTTTTCACTGGTGTTTTTCAACAGCCATATAAGCTCTCAACACCTGATGTTAACAGTGCTACACAAAATATAACGTTATGAGCTATTTCTTCCTCTGGCTGTGGTGAGTGAGGGAGTCGCCCCCCGCCAAACACACATATACACAACACAAACACTGTGCCCATCTACAGCTGTCTGACTCTCTCTAAGGCCTCTCTCAGCCGAGATGACAGCAACAGCACTTCCTCCCTCAAGGCCCCTCGTGAGACCGGTGCCTGGGTCCCTGAAGCCAGTCTGAGACTCGCCCGCCCCTCTGTGTGGTTACGAGCACTCCTCGGCCTCCTGGCCTGCCAGCTTATGGGAGGATGTCATAAGGTGAATGCACCAATTTGTAAGTCGCTCTGGATAAGAGCGTCTGCTAAATGACTTAAATGTAAATGTAAATGTAATTACACCATGGGGAAATTCCACAGATGTAAAAGAAGCTTGTGGAGCCTTGCAGTACTGGAAGGACAAGGAAGAACTGTTCTCCCTATGTCCATACCGCCTTACCACATTAATACTGTATTCTGCAGTATAACTGCGTGTATATATGTGTGTGTGTGTGTGTGTGTGTGTGTGTGTGTGTGTGTGCGTGCGTGCGTGCGTGCGTGCGTGCGTGCGTGCGTGCGTGTGTGTGTGTGTGCATAGTCGGGGTTGGGACATTTGTTACCAAAATTCACATTGTTATTGGATTTCCTTTGTTTCACCTCAAAGTTTTGGGAAAATATGTCTCAGTCATGTGGTGTACTTCAGAAACCACACTTGCATTATCAAATTTCACTGCAAATAGGTATTGACGCCATGCATCAACCAGTGACTGTAAACATGCATGCTATCTCCATCTAAGTGTTTCTGAATTGGTGTGAAGGACCAGGCTCATAGCATCTGAGTGGGTGTGTGAGAGAGAGAGAGAGAGAGAGAGAGAGAGAGAGAGAGAGAGAGAGAGATAGGGGGGGGGGGGATAAAGATTGAAATCTGCTGTCAACATTTTCTCCGGTGAGTGGTGTTATCGTAGGTAGGTAGCTATCACTCTGAAATGAGCCGTTGAAAAGGTTTGGGCGTGACAGAGTTTTGTATCTCTACCTGAAATTGTTGGGATCGAGTATGACAGAGTTGTGGCTTTATATCTAAATGGGGTTTTATGGGATTATCAAGGTGTACAGTATGATTATATCATATAACTGTACCTGAAATGGTTTGGGGTGAGATTGCTCTTTGGTCCAGACCTCTGCTTCCTCCGTGGCCCACGATAGTAGACGTTAAACTGGAGAAAAAGAGCTCACCACTCTTCCAAATTCATTTTCTGCGAAGAAATAAAAAACAATATCCATACTTATGAATTCAAATCTCCATGCAAATCATATTTACACATGCTGTATGACAGTGTTTGGCTTGAGTTTCCTTCCTTTGAAAAGGGAGCTGGCGATGGCCTCACCAATAGTCACATGTACAAAATGTATGCCGCATATGTAGTGATTTCCTCCAGCCCAATAGCGGCTTGTCATTTTCAGAAATAGACTTGGCAAGGTGGTAATTAGCCAGATCTATCATATTCTGCAGGAAATGGGAACAAATATAGTTAATGATCCATGCTATTCTCCATGATTTCTCCTCGCCTATGCCTTCTATGAATTCAAAAGGAAAGAGAGAGCGAGAGAGAGAGAGAAAGTGTGCGAGTGAGAGATAGATAGTAGTAAGGGAAAAAGAGAGTGAGAGAGAGAAAAGGGGTGTCAAACAGACAGAGTATGCTCGACAGCTCCAAGGAGGTTCTGATGTAAAACAGGCCAGATATATGAGGTCGAGGTCTAACCAGGGCAATGGTTAAAAAAAAAAACCTGCCTCTCAAAACACAGATGCCCAGTGACAAACACAGAGCAAGAGAAGAAACAGAACGCAAGATTAATGGGGTAAACAGACAGAGAGAGAGAGAGAGCGAGTGGGAGAGAGAGACAGTGGGAGCGAGAGACAGTGGGAGAGAGAGACAGTGAGAGAGAGAGAGCGAGAGAGAGAGCGGGAGAGAGAGAGCGGGAGAGAGAGAGTGGGAGCGAGAGACAGTGGGAGCGAGAGACAGTGGGAGCGAGAGAGAGAGAGAGAGAGACAGAGAGAGAGAGAGACAGAGAGAGAGAGAGAGCGAGAGAGAGAGAGAGAGAGATATTTTCCTCCATTTGTCCCTACACAAACGGACACAGTCTACTATTCCAGTTTTTCAAATTGTAGGTGTCTGGTAGCATTTTTTTTAAATCATATGGTGTTAACCTAGGTCTACACTGTGCAATTGCAGATATAATAAAGGAGCGCAAGCTACAATACGGCAAACCAGGCATTTGGGGGAAGTGTATGGAGGCCGCCATCTTTTTGCACGCAGCCATTTGTATGTTACAATTCTTGTTTGCTAATCTAACTATGCTATCGCTAGTCCAATCAATCAGAATGCTTTGTTATCATGTAAAAAACACAAACGACAGAGTCTAGTTGTCATAGTATATATTTTTGTAGAAATGTTTGTATCTTTGTTTGGTATCACCAATCTGTCTCTAGGCCTACAGTACTCACCACTGCTGTGAGCAGGCTCTGCCTCCATATAAGGAGCATACCGGTAAATTCCTGGTTTTAGGTGAAGTTTGAGCGCCTCTCCTAATTTAGTTTATTCTGTTTAGGGGTGTTGTCAAACACTTCATAATTTATTAGAAACGCATTTGTGCAAATGATGTCTTTGTTTAGAAAGTCTTTGGTTATAAATGTGGTTATAAATGTGTTATCGCTGGCCATTGTTTTGTCAATTACGCAAAAAAAATTGTCCATCACACACACAGTTTACAGCAGGTATAAAAGGTGCAGTGAAATGATTGTGCGCTATCTCCCTCAATATTGCAGTACAATAATCAATATCAATAATAAATTAAAAGTCAAATCGAAAATCACACGTTATAGAAGGTAGTATGCATAGTAGTAATAACCTGATATACACACAATATGATATATTTAATTGATAATGGATGTGCTATGTCAAGTATGACTGTATTTACAATTATAAACCGGGTGGTTCAAAGCTTGAATGCTGATTTGTTTATTTATTTTTACTGTTCTTATTACGCTGGTAACCAGTTTATAATAGCAATAAGGCACCTCGGGGGATTGTGGTATATGGCCAATATACTACAGCTAACGGCTGTATCCAGGAATCCGCGATGCGTCTTGACAAAGAACAGCCCTTAGCCGTGGTATATTGGCTATATACCACACCTCCTCAGGCCTTATTGCTTAAATAGAAAGTGGGTAGTTTCTTGGTAATGCAGTTGGATCAATAGTAGGCTATATACTATAACAGTAGAGTCGACTGAGTGTGTATGTGTGTGTGAGAGAGTCTGGTTGCATGTGTGTGCTTGTGTGTGATTGTTTGTTCATGGGTGATTGTGTGTGTGTGTGTGTGTGTGCGCTTGTGTGTAAGAGTTGGATGTGTGGAGAGGCAATACAAATAGTATGTATGAATTATCACTGGTTTAGCAATGGTTTCTGTCAGGTTAGGGCAGGGACAACCCATTGTCCTCGGTCCTCATTCATGGAGAGTTTTATTCGAACGTAGCCCAACATGTTGCTACAGAGCTGTTATCGTAGCAAAATAATTCACTGATCCATCCAATCCATTCAGTGGATTATATTTCCATGTCCTATCTTTGAGGTGCTTTGGCTTTTGTCCCCTAGTTGAGGGATTATTGCTATTGTCCAACTGTTTATTATCTTTGCTAAATTATTATTTTTGTCGATCAAGTGAAGTTTTTTTCTCAAGTCTTTTTTGCCGTTTGCATATTTTTGTAAATATAACTCCATCTTTACTGTTGCTGATCCACAGCAACTAAATTGTCTGCCAGGCTCTCTATCTTAACAGGCAGAGCTAGGCACATACATTCCCTCTCTCCCTCACTCTCCTACACTCCCCCCCTCCATCCCTCTATCCCTCCCTGTCTCTTTGTGTGTCCTGCATGAAGGCATTAGTGATGCGTGGGTTGACTCATAACCCACAGTCCCTGCGGTTATATCCGCAGGGTGGGAAGGTTTAGGGTCATGACATATTGTGTGGAGGAGGGTGCCGCAAATCTCTATATATATTTTTCTTCACAAAGCCTTTACTAGTTGTGTATTAACGGACCGATACAGCCATAGGTAGCACAGGGCCCAAACAATGTTCAGCACCGGCTATGATAGCAGTTCTGTTTATGCTATGTGTGATGATTGTGAGGTGCTATACAAATTCGACAGTCACAAGACGGGGACTTCAAATTGGCCTATAGGCGGGTTAGCTGACAACGTCAAGAAAACGATGTTCTCGCTTCGATGGGGCAGGGGTCAGCCTGTTGTTGTGATTCTGGATGGCCAGATTGATAGAAAGAATGACAAGAAACTGCCATGTAGGGAATCGTAAGTGGCTCGTTTCAGCTCGTTTCAGCTCATTTCATCTTGTTATTGATACCCTGTCTTGTTGTTTTGTGTTTTGACTGATTTCATGTCAATGCTAATATTGCTAAAATAAGCTAACTAGGTAATTAGCGAGCTAACCTACAACTGTAACAATGTATTTGAGGGACAACAAGTGCTCATTGCGCAAATGTATTTAAGTTTTAAATGAACGTTGGAGACAAAATACAGATTACATGTTGTCAACAATCTAAGTCAACCCGGTCTGTTTTGCCACATAGATGCGCACACCTTGGTTTTGTTGCTAAACAACCAACCCATCTATGGCATGTCAAAGTAACTTTAGCCTACTGTTCAGACAGGTTAAACGGAAACTGAAATCTGGACACTGACTGTAGGTCTATAACCTCTCACATAGCCTTAATATTGCCTTCTGCAGAATTAAAATGATGTCGCAAATGTAGGCAACATTTTGACTCAGGAACAGGAGTGGAGAAATATGATGTCTTTCAGCATCTTGAGAGAATGCAAATGCACAGTTAGATACTGTCTGTAGAAGTGCTATCTTCATCAGCATAATAAAAGCTGATAGTATTTCAAACACATAAAATATGCATCCAAGCCAAACTGAAATCTTATCAGAAACATGTTGGGTCTTCTTCACAGTTTTCTACTTCCTTACATCCGGTCAAACTGATGTCAATAATCTTCCCGTTTGCTTTGTTGGATGAGGGGTTATTGCACTTTCTCCCCGGTTCCTAAACGTCTTTGCTCAGTGAAAGAAACAGAGATGACAGAGAAACGTTTACCGATTTTTATCAGGTAAGTTGACTGAGAACACATTCTCATTTACAGCAACAACCTGGGGAATAGTTACAGGGGAGAGGAGGAATGAGCCAAATGTAAGCTGGGGATGATTAGGTGACAGATTGTGAATTTAGCCAGGACACCAGGTTTCACACCCCTACTCTTACAATAAGTGCCATGTGATCTTTAGTGACCGCAGAGAGTCAGGACACCTGTTTAACATCCCATCCAAAAGCCAGCACCCTACACAGGGCAATGTCCCCAATCACTGCCCTGGGGAAGTGGGATATTCTTTTTAGACCTGAAGAAAGAGTGCCACCTACTGGCAATCCAACACCATTTTCAGCAGGATCTGGTCTCCCATCCAGGGACTGACCAGGAACAACCCTGCTTAGCTTCAGAAGCAAGCCAGTAGTGGTATGCAAGGTGGTATGCAAGGTGGTATGCTGCTGGCAAATAGAGCAATGTCAACTAGATTGAAGTATTAATTCTATCGATTTATGACATTCTGTTGAGCAAGGGTTTATTAGTCTTCTAGGGCAACATATAAATGATAGAAAAGAAACTGAATGTATCAAATTATAGACAAGTTCATTAACAAATAGCTTACCAACATTTGTGATATCATAAGCAGAAACATATTTAAATCAGCCAGGAAAATGTATTTTTTAAATAGTTCCGCTAACTCTGTCTGTAGCCTACAGAACATTTTTTATTTTGGCAAGTTAGGGTGATAGTTACTTTATCACATATAGTCGGACGGTTGCGGATAGGTTATTAACAATTGTGGGTGGGTGCGGGTGAAAGACACGCTGACCCGCGCACCACTAGTAGGCGTGCTAGTTATATGAGAGTACAGGAGATAGAAGTCTTAATGGCGCAGCACTGGAGTGTGTCGGGAAAATGAAGCCCCAGTCAGGGAGCATGTTGCTTATAATCAGACCCACATGCACACAAAAACACACACACACGGAAACAGACACACATACAGACACACACGAACACACTGATACAGTAAGCAACACAACCCGAGTCACACTCAATACACAAGTCACTAATAGCCAGTCACAGCCAGAGCCACTGCCACAGGCATTACCACATCTCTACCATGAAGATCATAATAGCCAACTGCCCAATCACTACGCAATACAATATACTGCTAGGGAGATAAGAGCGTCAGGGTATGTTTTCATGTGCTAGTTTTCCACAGCTTTCCTTTGAACCACTGGGGTTCTCATTCTGTGTTTCCTGCTCTCTCTTCATCTCTCGTCCTCTATCTTCCTCTCTATCTCTCTCACTCTCGCTCTCTCTCTCTCTCTGTCTCTCTCTCTGCCTGCCTTTGTAGTTGGAGTAATAATAACAACAACCCTAAAGCATATGCCCAAAAGACTTCTCTCTGGTTCCCTGCGAAGGGGACATCTACTGAGTTCACTTTCCGTTTCAGAGTTATACCCCTCTCCATAAAAACAAGTTGAGATCCCTCCTCCCCCAAACCTTTACTTTTTCCTCAACCCAGTCTCTCCTCTTCCCCCTCTCTCTCCACTCTCCTCCTTCGCTCTGCCGTCTCCTCCCTCTCTCTCTCCCTTCTCCTCCCACTCTACCCTCTCTCTACACCCCCACCCCTGTCCCCCAGTCCTCTAATCAGACCCTGAGTGCCGCTGGCCCTGCCCTCTGATTGATCTAATTATGGACTTGATTTGGGACGGAGGATGAAATCAAAGCCCTGATATGTCACATTGTAGCTTCCCACATTCCAATGGCAGCCATCCCTCTCTGGGGCTGATTGTGTGTGTGTGTGTGTGTGTGTGTGTGTGTGTGTGTGTGTGTGTGTGTGTGTGTGTGTGTGTGTGTGTGTGTGTGTGTGTGTGTGTGTGTGTGTGTGTGTGTGTGTGTGTGTGTGTGTTTTAATATTCTGTTCGCACAGCAGAGCT
Organism: Salvelinus fontinalis; assembly: GCF_029448725.1. Taxonomy (NCBI): domain Eukaryota; kingdom Metazoa; phylum Chordata; class Actinopteri; order Salmoniformes; family Salmonidae; genus Salvelinus; species Salvelinus fontinalis. Next base: position 17,120,123 of record NC_074679.1, on the reverse strand, counting down.
GGCATTCATTGTGGTTAGTGAGTGGGCTGCTCTTTCAGCACCAAGGACAGTGACAGAGTGAGCTCAGCAAGGTTTTAGCAGCACCATCTATAGCTGTCACACACACACATACACACTTTTATGAGATAGTGATGGTGTGTTTGTGTAATTTCTGATATTTCATAATCCATAGAGGTTGGAGGAGGGTAGGGTTTGCCCTTTTCTCAGGTTCTATTTATCAGAGCCAGCGTATATGGCCTGTAAATAGCAGCTTTATATCACCTGATATGTGATACATGTGAAACCCACTTCATAACAGAGAAAGGCTCAGGGACACTGTACATGCATACAACAAGTTACACACACACACGTGACTAAAATTGCCGACAGATCCCTCTGGTTTTATAACAGTATTAGATTGACTGGGGCTGCCTGACCTGCAGAATGTGTGTATGGCGACAGGGTTCAATGGAATAGACAGAAGCAAGAATGTGGGAGAAAGCCATGGGAAGACAGGGGAGTTAGGGGGAGACAATAAGAGACTAGGGAAAGACAGAGAGAGAAGACAGACATTATGGTGGTGGGAGAGGCTTGTGAAGACAGGGAGAGGGAACCAGGGATGGTAGGGGATAGACAGGGCGAGAGATCCAGGGATGGTAGGGGATAGACAGGGAGAGGGAACCAGGGATGGTAGGGGATAGACAGGGAGAGGGAACCAGGGATGGTAGGGGATAGACAGGGCGAGGGAACCAGGGATGGTAGGGGATAGACAGGGAGAGGGAAACAAATCTGATTCTAACCCAGACATTGTTGCTTATGCAGCTGTCAAGGTGAGGGGAGGTGGCTGGGGTAATGTTTTATATTCCTTTGCCTAAAACTGTTTTTGAATCCAAATATGTTTTGACAGAAATATAACCTGATGAACAGGGAAATAGATATTTTGTCTCTTCTCAAACAAACAGCCCAGACAAACTCTCACCCCTTTTTTGGGTCAAAGACTTGAGAGGTTGATGTTGACCGTTGGTGTGAAGCAACAGCAGTCTCACTTTCAGACACACTCAGACACACATAAACACAAACTAACAAACACAGACACACACACACACACACACACATATATATACACAACTAACACACACACGCACGCACGCACGCACGCACGCACGCGCACGCACACACACACACACACACACACACACACACACACACACACACACACACACACACACACACACACACACACACACACACACACACACACACACACACACACACACACACACACACACACATACACATCGTAAAGCAGAGCCCCTTGGGAGCCTGGGGAGGCTGGGAGGTAATATCATCCACTGCAACGGTACTGTAATTACCCACAGTAATCACCAGTACAATGAAAGCTGGGTAGAACACTCAGGTGAGAGATGGCAGACGGCAATCAGCCCAACGTAGAGGTAGGAGGGGGGTGGAGTGGATGGAGGGGGTGGAGGGTGGGAAGGCAGTGAGGGGGAGCATATAGCATGAGGAGAGGGAGGGGAGGTAGAAAGAGCAGAGGGAGAGAGGGAGGGGGAAGGAGCGGGCAATTTTCCATCAAACGAGAGCACCAGGGTCTTAATTACCAGTCGAGTCTTTGGCCCTACGTTTGTCTCCCCGCTCAGCCAATTTGAAAGATATGTGTGTGTGTGTGTTTGTGCATTTGTGTGTGTGAGTGTGAGTGTGAGTGTGAGTGTGAGTGTGAGTGTGAGTGTGTGTGTGTGTGTGTGTGTGTGTGTGTGTGTGTGTGTGTGTGTGTGTGTGTGTGTGTGTGTGAGTGTGCTCTCCCTGCTCAGCACTCCTGAAAGGCCCATTATCACACCATGCAGGCTCCAATCAGCTCTGCACTGACTGTGAACATGGTAGACACAGCGCAGTGGGGCGTCGCATCCACACACACACACACACACACACACACACACACACACACACACACACACACACACACACACACACACACACACACACACACACACACACACACACACACACACACACACACACACACACACACACACTGCAATACATGGAGGAAGAGAGTGATGAGGAAAAGAGGGAGGGAAAGTGGAAGGTAGCAAGGGAAAGAGATAGTGGGAGGTAGGTAAAGGTAGAGAAAAAAAGATGAATGTGATGCTGAGGCTGATTTGAGAGAGGTTGGGCGCAGAGAGAGGAGAAAGGCAGAGGCAATATATGTCTTTTACACTATTCACAGCAGCCAGAGCAGCACAAGGTCAGACAGGGAGACAGACTTGCAAGTTCTCACATTATTACAGGAATACTCTACACCAAGGTTCCCCAACTGGCGAATTTGGCCGCAGGGGATTTTATTTGGTTCCCAAGATTTCTGAGTAAAAAATATAAAAGCAACATGTAAAGTGTTGGTCCCAAGTTTCATGAGCTGAAATAAAAGATCCCAGAAAATGGGATACGCACAAAAAGCTGATTTCTCTCAAATGTTGTGCACACATTTGTTTACATCCCTGTTAGTGAGCATTTCTCCTTTACCAAGATAATCCATCCACCAGACAGGTGTGGCATATCAAGAAGCGGATTAATAAACAGCATGATCATTACACAGGTACATCTTGTGCTGAACAATAAAAGGCCACTCTAAAATGTGCCATTTTGTCAAAAAACACAATGCCACAGATGCCTCAAGTTTGGAAGTTTGGATGCATTTGGCATGCTGGCAGCAGGAATGTCCACCAGAGCTGTTGCCAGATAATTTAATGTTCTTTTCTCCACCATAAGCCTCATCCAATGTTGTTTTTGAGAATTTAGCAGTACGTCCAACAGTCTTCACAACCGCAGACCATGTGTATGGTGTTGTGTGGGTGAGTGGTTTGCTGATAAAACGTTGTGAACAGAGTGCCCCATGTTAGCTGTGGGGTTATGGTATGGGCAGGCATAAGCTACGGACAACAAACACAATTGCATTTTATCGATGGCCATTTGAATGAACAGAGACACTGTGACAACATCCTGAGGCCCATTGTTGTGCCATTCATCCGCCGCCATCACCTCATGTTTCAGCATGTTCATGCACTGCACCATGACACAAAGATCTGTACACAATTCCTGGAAGCTGAAAATGCAGAATTTTTTAAGTCCAATGGTCACTTTACCATATAGTCTATTTTTAATCCGATGTCTAGAATTTCACCTAGGTTGGCTCAAGTAATACTGTTAAAAAATCAATTGCTAATGACCATGTGGTTCTCGGTAACGGCCGGACGGCTCATGACGCTCATGTCACTCTCATGACAAGAGAGTGTGCTGTGTACTTCCAATTAAGTTAATTTGTGAATTTTCATTGTGATTGTCACGTTCACTGTCTTCAAACTCCCTGTCATAGATGAGCCAAAGCGCAGCATGTAATTCCACATCTTTAATAAAGTCAAACCTTTATTAAAACAGGTAAACAGAAACTGAACGTGACGCAACCGTGACGCACACAAACACAAACAGAAAATAAATAATTACCCACAACATTAGGTGGGAAAAAAGGCTGCCAAAGTATGATTCCCAATCAGAAACAACGATAGACAGCTGCCTCTGATTGGGAACCACACTCGGCCAAAAACAAAGAAATAGAAAACATAGAATGCCCACCCAAATCACACCCTGCCCTAACGGCTCTCTAAGGTCAGGGCGTGACAGTGATTGGTGTGATATTGGCTTA